>NC_064598.1:70975471-71615471 GCF_943734845.2 Anopheles funestus | reverse complement strand
TGCTGGGTGAAGGAAGAGATATAAAAAGAAAAGAAATATGATTGAGTATATCACCCAATGGCGAAGAAAAAAAAAGGCATCAGTGCAATTCAAAAGCGTGGGTGTGTAAATTCGACTTAACTTTTTGGCTAATGGGATGAATTGAAAAGTGTTTGTGGAAGGGCAAAATAAATTCCTTCAAAATATTGTATGATATATTATTGTGATCTTCTCATTTTCAACCATTTTCATGCTGTGAATGAGGAAACTCTTCAGATTTCTGTCGTGATCGTGACTTGGGACATTTGTTGGTTTTCTGTTTATTACTAACTGTCTGGACACATCAGAGAAGGGAGTCTTTGCTTGATATAATTTGACTGTATTTCAGGATTCTGTCAAATCTAAAAGACTCGCTAATTTCTGTGGATAAGTGCATCTCTATGCCCCGCTATAACTTCAATCTTTATATCAGGTAGGCATCTATAGTTCAGGATAATAAAAATTTTAGGTTTATTAGTAAGCAGTCGCCGGATACTCCTCTCCAGACCACAATACTTAATAGTCCAGTTTAAGTCGGGAATTCATTCTGCCTTTAGGATCACCCCGGCGATCAATACTTACTGTGTGGCCTAATAAGCTATGTCTAAAGCCTCTTACTTGGAGGAAAGATCTGTCAAAATACTAATGGAAGATGTGTCAAAATTGTTGACATGTTAAGATTTGTTGGCAATCATTGGAGTTCTAGGAGGTTTAGCAACTATAGATATCTCAGAACTTTTTTTTCTTTATTCGGGTTTCTTGAGGTTCTATTTGTCGACGCTCGTCTATACATCTAAGAACTGGCCAAACAAGTGAAAAACGGATTTTCATTAGGACGAGTCTTTGTCCAATGTTTGTGTAGTCCGTACCTTAAAGTTAATATGAAAACTGAATTGAAAACAGAATGAAAATTGGCCAATCACCATAACATACACAAATATATAAATTCGGTTCATAAATAAGTATTTATATTTTTTGTATATAATTTACTTTTTAATTAATTTTTTACTATAAATCAACTTTGTATGTGTCTATAATTATATCATCTTTTAGAAACCACACTCCAAACAAGACGTGCTCCCAAAAACGTTTCCATCCACCAACCAGAAAAGGGCCTTAGGTCAGGTACATCTTAAGTTTTCCACTACGAGATTTCCAACGCCGTGATTCACCACCATTCCTTTCCGTCCGAATCGTTCGCAGACGATGAAGAGGTGCCTCCTCGCGGTGAAAGAAAAGAAGATAAACACCATTTCTTATGGCCGTTCAGGCAACAACAAAAAAAAAGGTATAGTGTTATACATTTTTCTTTTCTTTCTCTTGTTTGGGCGCCGTATTTTACTGCAAAACCCCACCACACAAAAAGACGCAACATAGATGAATCTTACACCCCTTTCTGGCCACTATACTAACTCACCCAAAAATTCCCCGGTACCGGTAAAGGAAAGAAAAAAATAGTTGGAAAATTTCGCTCATCAGTTTTGTGTGGCAATGTTGCGCTTTTTTGTTTTGTTTGGTACTAGTTTCATCCCGAAAATACCGGACATTCAGTACGCACCGGAGGAAATGCATTCATCGGGCGGGAACAACAAAAAAAACTGCTGCGTTTATACAACAGTTTTTGTCCATCTCTTTGTGGGCCAAAGATGCGAACATTTGGGTTACGATGTATTTTTTTTCTTTTTCGTTTCGTCGTTGTTGGCTGTGTTATGCTTTCCTTAAACCAAACGCTTAATTTCGTGTACGCGCGGCCGCTCTTTATCTTGGCGCTAAAACTTTTCCCCCGAGTGAGGGGGTGTGTTGGGTGTTTTGTGGATCTTTTGGGGATTTTGGTTCTGTGTACTTTTTTTCTTCTTCTTTATTTGAATGATTCCGTTCCGGTCTGCGTTTTATTGTCTTAAACAAAAGTTGGCCAACCATAATCAACACCAAACGCACTTCCATGGCTTTTTAAATAAAAATCCATCATGCTTCTTCGCTTGTGTTTTGCTTTCCATAATATTGTTATCGGGGTTTGACAAAAAAAAAACACACACACACATAAAACTGGGCACACGATAGCTCGACACTCGATTAGATGACCGATGGTCGGAATGGTGTAATGTTATGGCCACGCCACACATCATATCCCCCAAACCCCCGGGAAGCCGGGGTACATAGGGCGGTTGTTGTGTTTTGGTGTCGCGTGCTAAGAACTCGCGTTCTGTAGAACAGCAGTTGCAGTAAGATAAGCCGCAGTCCGTGCTGCGGAATTGCGGTCACTGCGTATAAATTCATTCCGTAGAATGTATTCCTAACTTTTGTTTTTAAAGGCCTGACGACACACTGTGTTTAAAGGGGGCCTGTGTATGATACAAATGCAGCATGTACTGAAGGGAATCTATTTGTCCTTGAATTTATGTACAAAACCCGGAACAAAGTAACGCTAATGGGCAAACGTGTTTCTATTGCCATGTGTCCCCAAGGTGATGCCCAATAGGTTACCTTCCTCATGGCAATATTCTGCGATCGGTCAACTTAAGCCCTAACATGGATTTCGATGACAAGGGTATCTTGCGTACAATATACGATGCTTTTAAAAGTAACAACGACTGATCCATACTGGTGATCGATAAATTGAAAACGTAAAACCTGGAAGGTGTACTACAACAAGATGACTAGGTTTTACAGACTACATTCAGGATTGCTGAAGTGCAGCTTTATTGTTAACAACACTAATTGGATATTGCATTGACTTAGAATATCGCGATCTCGTGAAGTCAAAAATGTTAGGTCGTCTCGTGCTTCAAAACTTTGATCTAAACATCTTGACGTTGTGAATGGAATTCCCCTCTGGACCAGTCTTCTCCGCAGACTACAGGACAGAATACGTTCTATACCATTCTACTTCTTCATATCTTTCTCAAGAACTTCAGGAAGTCTAGAGATGTCCAAGATTTTCAAGCTCCCTAAGATCCATATTAGATTTGATACTAAGTATTAGTATAAGTTGTAAAAGTAAAATAATAACTTATAACCATCTGCACCCAAAATAGTCCGTGTAAAGCTAAAGTTTAAAATTTCCCAATTCCTCATGAGTGGGAAAAAAAGAAAGGATCTTTCTTTGGCGATCAACAGGATTTATCATGTGGAAATTACTGTGTAGTTAACCAGACTACAAAATTAATTTAAAAACGTCACAAAATGTAAGACCAAAAAAGCTGTCCCCAATCAACGAACTTTGCGGCAAAATTGTTTGAAATGCAAAGCAAATCAACAAATCATTGGATTCCAAACAAACTTCTCAAAAAAATCACAATTGTCTGACAAACGACTTGTGACGGTGATATCCACATATGAAACCCAACTAAAAAAACGCAAAGAAAGCAAACGCTTCCCGCGTCGATGGATTAAGTGTCTTTCTTTTCCAATTTTTCCGGAAAGATGGAAATTTCTGATAAGCGCCATTTACGACCAACCATTTTCATTGCTGAATTTTCAGACACACATATGTTTCGTTCGATATTTGGGAAAACAAAACTGAATGATAAAACGACGTAGTACAACAACGCGACGTGCCCATTGCGCATCAAACGATTGCAACAGTAGTATTGGCGGGGCAGATGGAAAAAAGTGGAAACTATAACATTTTTATGGCCTGGCTCTCCCCAAAAAACCCGAACACGATGCGTAAAGTGCATAAAAATGGCCATCGAAAAGAAAAAAAAGGAATAATAAGGAAGCAAAAGGCGTATGGCAGAAAAATATGTACGAAATGTGTATTTCCAAATGTATGAAAACTGGAGACGAGAAAGAGAGAGAAATAAAGAATTACTTTCTTTTGCTTTTCGTTTTCGTGGCCCAGTTCCATATGCGCTTCTTTCCCCGTTTGGTTTTTCTTTTTCCCTTTGGGCTGGTATTTGGCTTTCCTTTCTTTTTTTTTTTGTTCCTTCCATTCTCCAAACCACTCTACTGTTTGATTTTCGGGGCCACGCACAGTCCGGGATCGGGGGTTTTTTTTTGTACGGTTGGCCTTTCATCGAATGCCGAAACATGCGAAATGTGCCTCTTTCGCTTTCTTTAGCCCATCCGAGTTGGCATGGAAACGATGAGATGTATGGTGCAGAAAATTTACCACAGAAGCCCGCCTGAACCTCTCCCGGGACATATTTTCTACTACCGGAAGAAAACAGATGAACGACAAACGAGAAGCGGAAGTAAAATGGCACCAGAGGCACATTCCAGCGCCAGTGCAAACCATGTGTTGTACATTTGTTGAACAGTTGGCGTTCGCAGAAGTCGTTCACAAATCGTTTTGGATTTTGGATAAAACTTTATTGCAACAATTGGATGCAAAAATTACATCTTGTTTCTGTCTTTCTTTTTGGCATGAGTCGTTAAAAATTTAAAATACAGTTCTGCTGATTTTCCTTCGAACTTCGATCAGCATTATACTCTTGAGATTTTAAAGTTCCCAATATGTTGCGATATTCTTTTATGCCGGTTTTATGCCGGCCGAAACACCGAAATGTTAGTGATCGATCTTATGGAGATCGTGTCGTGTCAGATGATAGTTTCGTTTTACTTACTTCACCACTTCAATTCAATTTAAAAAAAAAAACAAATCGAGCAATTTCTCTCCAATCTCCATGGTAACCTCACAGTACGCAGCTCAAGAAATCATCGCAGTAACCATAGCTAATGCAACATCGAAGTGCATCCAACTCCATAAGGCCAGCGTGAAACCGCAATCGAACGGGTCAATTATCACACAATGCATTATTTTCTTTCTCTCGCTTCCCAGTTCCATCGATTCGTCTTGTTTTTAATTTGCACAAATCGATGCTCGATTGAGTTTTCCTTTCCCTTCTTTACTGCACCGCAAGCTGATGTTTGATGTTGGTTTGTTTTGATTATTATTCACCGCGGTTCTTGTTTTCATTCTACCAATTTTTTTTTCTTCGATCACAACACAAAGAAAACACATTCCAGTACGAACGCAGATGGGAAAGGCAGATAGGAAGAAAATCTGTTTTTTTTTTTGTACTCAAGAGAACCCGGACAACGGCAAATAAAGTGAACAAACCTTTTTGATTTATGCTCTCTCCTTCGCCCCGGCCGATGGCAAGCTTTTTTCAAATGTTTGTTGTTGCTTCTTTGCGTCTGGTGGGCCCCAGCGTGGCCCAATGTGGTCACTGACTCGCACGCAACAACGATACAACAATGGAATGTTGAAGAAGATACTACAGCACACGATTAGCACGATTCCGGGGTGTACACGCACTTATTATTATTCGCTGTATATGCTCGAACTGATCGACATAAAATTCAAAATTGAACTGTAACTTCAGCAGCGATCATATACGATTGAGCTTATGCACCGGCTTGGCGGATATTTTCGTTTAAGATTGCCACCACTTCACCGTACACACAGACACACACACTGCACAGAATTATGAATGATTTCTTACTTTTAATTTTTCAACTCACTTACATCTTGATCACACTGCTGTTTAATTCGCGTTTTATTGTTTTAACCAAAACTACAGTACAGTAGTTTGCATTTTTCGACCAATAAAACTCACAAGTAGAGCAGTTTTAATCCCCGGCGCTTTTTTACGAGATCTCCGTTCGACGGCGAGCTTCGAAACGGATGATTTGCGTGATGCGTTCTGCTGCGGCACGTTCACCGGCCGTCGCGCAAAATAAAATAAAACTGACGCACAACTGTTTGTTGTGTTGTAGCGGTGGCCCGACCAGAGAGCCGAGTGGTTCGGCTCAGCGCGATACGAAACCCGAAGCTAGCGACCACGAAACCATTCATTCGGATGGGAGCAAAAGAGAAAGCACGAAAAAGCCGAACGCACTTCAATGATTTTGTGCGTTTCGTGCTTCTTGCAAAACAATGCTGCGCTTGTAATCCCTAGCGCTTAATAACATAATTTTCTTTCCATGATTTTGCAATATTACTTATTTAAATATTATTGGAGATATTGAATAGAGCATAATACAACGCACGCATGTTGTGTTTTACGTACAGGTTTTTCATAATAATAAAATACATAACTCCATTATACATTTTACTCATACTAAAAATGTGAGTTTATGTCCCAACTTAAGGTATGTTTAGACGATGCAAATCAGAATTAATTCGTTTTCTATGTCCTTTGTTTTACTCCCAACTAGCAATATCAACATATCTTCTCGTTCTGTCTTATGAACAATCAAACCTGCCAAAGCGAGAAAGCATGTTGGTTTGGCTGGTATGCCTGCGATATTCTTTCAGCGGTTAGCGAAGATTTGTTGATCTCTGCAATGATTTGATCGGTGTTTTTGTCCTGAAAAAGCCCATCCTTTTATATTTTTAGCCTCTACATAGGTTTGTCTAAAATCATTTGAATATCCTTTCCTTTCCAAAACACTTCTTTATACTGTGTCACTGATCAAAGGATTGGTGAACTGACTTTACCTAGTTAACCATGCATGATCAAGAAACAAAAGATCACAATGACATGATACTGAACCATCGTTCAGCGTGTACTCTGATTAGCGGTAGCAAATTAAGTGGAAGAAGCTCTTATTATGCTACTGTGAATTGTGTTATTTCAGTATGATATGCGTTGCCGAAATTAATCCGATTAATATGCAAAACAAAGCTGGAAATTATGTGATTATTGATTAAGTCACTAAATGTATACAGAAAACTTTAACATGAGATTTTTCTCATAAATTGTGTCGAATTTTTATGATTCAAATTTTGGAATCAAGTCGCTATAATCAGCCATGGTAACAGCATTTTGTGGTCCATACTGAACATTTTGGAAGACAAAATCTGTTGGTTGATTGAAGATTTTATGCAAAATTATGATTAAAATATATTAATTATGAATAAAATAACAATCACCCTGTATTGTTCTCAACAACATCACAACAATGCAGTTATAGGCTGCGGTTCATTACTGAACGTCAAACTTCTGTTCCAAAGTCCCATAGAATAACAAGTTACGAGTACTGAACCGTCATCTATATACGTTTGAAAACTGTCAACGATGTCAACAAAAAGAATGTGTGTGTGAAGCGAGGAGAAATTCTTAATTTTCACGTAAAATTTTTTGGGATACATCAAGACAAATCACCACCAACAATTATAGCCAGACCAAATTCTACAACCGAGATGACTGCGGTGGACGAGTTTAACAGTTGGCTCAGCTCTAAACTGCGGGCTTCGAAGGCAGATGTCAGCGTATTCGGATCATACATTACCGGTATCCTGGAAGGAGATGAAAACAACGAGGAAAAAGTGGAAGCTTTGGAGGGTATCCTTAGCGCAATCATTGTACGTTTTGTTTAACCGAATTTGGTGCATGCCGTAAAGATTGTAAGGGGCGGGGGAAAACGGGTCATCAATCCATCGTGCATGTTAGAATGGTGGTGTGATGAGTATAAAATTAGCAAAACCAACTAACACATCGGCTATTTCTGTCCCAATGGCATCAATGATGGTGCTGGTAAATATCTACCTACGATAGGAAACAGATCTGGAGCCTTTCATCAAAGAGATCCTCGACAAGTGGATGACTTGTCATAGTCAAGAGGCAGAAGCTTCCAAGCCCAAGCTCGACGTGGAAGTGCAGTTAGCCAAATTACTGGAAGGACAAAAGTTAGCTACAAAGGTAGAACGAGAATACACCGAAGAGGAACGAAGAATCAAGGAACAGATTCTGTCACAATACAGCCAGGTAGGCTCATTTTTTTCGATTAAAAGAACAAATTAATATACTATGAGATGTACATTACTTTTAGCTCTCTGAAAGCGAACCAGACGAGGAAGATGAAGAAGGAGCAACCAGTTCCGATCCGAAACTGGTAAAAAATACCAACTTTTCGGACGTTCAAGCACTGGCGCGGGAGAAACGAGAGCAGGCCAAACTGGAAAGTCAGCTGAAAAAAGAAAAGGATAAACAGGATAGAGAAAAACAGCGCCAGCTTCGTGAAGAGAAGAAAGAAAAACGCAAAACCGTCAAAGGCGAACGGCGGCGGTAGCGCCCCATCAATGGAGCTTAGGAATTTGAACAGTTCCTTTTATTTCAATTGCGAGATTGGTCAACTTTTCGAACGGGAACTGTTGTGTGTTTTTGTTCGCTCTTTAAACTAACGTGCAGCATGCAATACGAAGCGAACCATTAGAAGTGCGAATAATCCCCCCGCTCTAAAACTACAACAATCCATCCTACGAATAAACGCACAGCGAAGCGGTGCATGTAAAAATTTAGCTATCGGAAATGTTGCATCCAATTCGTGGTTAAATCGGCGGTAAAAAGTATGAAAATATCACGTTGGAGAGAAGATTGATAACTGCCGATCATTTATTTAAGTTTGATTGGACGATTGAAGTAATTCAGAATGTGTATTATTGTGATAACTCACATCTTATTAAATAAATTAATTATTTTGACCCAGTAAAATTATTTATTATTTCTAACATCGCCATACGAAAGTCAATAAATTGAAAAAGGAGGAAAAAATAAAATATGATTATTCACAATATTATTTCGAACGACCACTGTGCAGCAGTAGAAAATGAGCTATTTTGCTCGAACTGGTACGTCATTTGCTCGATTCGATGTAATCGAGCACGAAAGCTCGACTTTACCGTATTGCTCATTATCGGCCATATTCGTTTTGATTTCGTCGTCGTCGTCGTCGTCGTATTTGTGCTCCGCGTAGATTTTGTGCATTTGACTGGGACAAAATAGTTAATTTACTATCCAACGGTGTGTTTTAACGCGTACAGCACGAACTGTTAACCGTCCCGTTTGATAACAGTGACGAACGCAAGTGCACTTTGCAGATAGTGGAGTGAATCGAACTTTGTTGAATAGTGGAATCGAACAACCAAGAAGCAGCAGCAGCAACAGCAGTGCAGAGTAACGCAAACGCAAAGAAAAGAAAAGAAAAAAAAAACATTGTGTTCCCGTGTTCTGGTGGTTCGTCATCATCGTGTTCAGCTACGGCCTTTTTGGTAGCGACGTTGGTTCGCAATAGTTGCATCCATAGAAGAGCAGTCCACCTTGTACGGGAAAGTTGTGATTACTGCAAAAAAAACACACACACACCTTCACCTTCCCTTCTAGCCCATCCGCGAACGAAGATGCTGCCAGAAACGAGCGATAGCTGATTTTTATTACCAAAACAACAACTCCCCTTGCGTATGCTGCTTGTGCGGTGGAAAGGAAAAATATCCTTTGCTGCGTTTGCGTTTGCATTACCTCATCCTCTGCAGTGCAAAATGTTGTGCACACGCACGCACATACGCCTCTCCGTGCTGTGGTACACTAGTGGTGTAGAGCAATAAAATTGCGCAAGTAGTGACAGAGACCGAACGATCGGTAAACTAGTGTTCTTTTCATCTTGTTCGATACGATGCGTTGGTGAGGAACAAACAAAAAACCCCCCGAAATAACCTCCAAACGGACGTACGCGAACCAAACGTCAGCGGCACAGGCAGGACGGGCAGGGCCAGAGCGTATTGCTACGAAGTATTTGGTGCCGCCCCAGGGGGAGAAGCTTTAGTATATCATTTAATTGCCCGCTGGGTAGCGGAGTGTCGCAAGTACAGGTGGAACAAAGTAGGCGACTCCGGAGTGTATAATTATTTTTCCGATACAAATAACTCAGCAGAGAAACAACGAACACACGCACAGATAAAGGCGGTGAGCGGTCGGGTTGTGCGCACCGTAGTTTTTTGTTTGGTACGGTTTCGGAAGCCGTCAAAACCGGGCGAGAGGGGTGGTTTTTTACTTTCCCAATTTTTTGTTGTTGTTTTGTCGCCAAACTCCAACCCAAAACGCAGCATTCTAGCGTGATCACATGTGATCACACGCACGCAAAATGTTCTCGATGCTAATGATAATAATGGAAATGACGATAGATTCACGACGATTTGAGCTGTGGAAGTGTTTTGATAGCCGTCAGGCGCATGCAGTAAAATCATAGTCGAAGAGTGGTGGTGGTGGTGGTGGAAGCACACAGTTGTGGCGAAAGAAACGTTCTCTTCGCAATCCTTCCCCTTCCTTCGCGGGCGCGCGTTTTAAAGTAGCGTCGTGAGCCGTGTGTTAGTGACGTGATCGTGAATTTTCGACTTTCGCAGCGTAGTGCGTGTGCGTTTTTGTGTTGCGATTTGCCGTAGTGCGTGCGTGTGCACCAGCTCACACCACAAGCAGAAGAAAAAGGGTGCTAAAAGTGCGTGCAGAAAGGGAAGGAGAGTACTCGAGATCGAGATCTCATCGTGTATATTGTTTGTCCACCGCACTAAGTGTGGAGGTGCGTGCGTGCGTGCGTGGTGTATGTGTGTGTGTGTACGGCGCAGTTCATAATATTTATGTTTTCACTTGCATCCGTGCGTGAGAATATACGTTCCCCGTGTGCAGTGATGTGGTGCATCCGTGTACGTTGTTGGTGACGTGTGTGTTAGTGTGTACGTTTCATCCGTGGCGACTTAGATTGTGCGTCTAATTCGAGAGTTACCGTTTTGCGAATCAAAAATACAAAAAAAACCGCGACGAAGAATTAGTTGAGTTGAAGCAAAGAAATCAGTGTGATAAGTTGATACATTTCAATTGAAATTATTTATAAATTACATTCAGTGCGATACGTTTCATGTGTGTTCTGCTCGGTGTACGATAACATTGTTTATGGTTATCACCTTCCTTAAGGATTTAAAGCAAGCGTATTTTAAAGATTGTAAATACACTGTACTGATCATACGTCATACGTGCGGGTGTGTTTGTGCGTGTTCCCACTATTGTTTCAAGACATAACGTACATCCGTTTCCGATTGTGTTTGAGTGAGTGTGTGCGTGTCTGCGTGGATGTATTTGTAACAATTTGATTTGATCGGACACCGCAGAAGGAGTACGAGATTATTTACCCTTTTTTCTTTGTAATAGCATGCACATAATTCGTAAAGGTAAGTGCACAAAACTTCAAACTATATTAAACATAGCCTACGCTGTTTAAAAATGTGTCTGTGTAATCTCACATTCGATTTCATTAGTTGTATTAACGTTTCCCCCCACCTTAAATCCTTAATCATACTTTTCAAGGATCCAAACCGACCCGCAGTCTATTTTCAGTCACGTTATTTATTTTTTATGTGTATTATTTTTGCCGCAGATCTCTCTCACACACACACACACACACCACGTTAGCAGTTTGCGACATAATCCAGTTAGACGAATCATACCGTCGTTGTACACTTTTTATTGCTTGATAGATTTTCGCTTTATTATGTTGACATTAAACTATTTCATGTACGCTTATTAAAGTACAGTTTGTATGATTTTTTTTCTCTCTAGTTTATGATTAGTAAACTTTCTCCAGCGCTTGTAAGAGATGGAGTATGATCGTCTTTCGGTCCTACCCCCTGTCACCCACCCCTTCTTTGGTGGTGTTATGCTGCCGCTTCACACACCGATGGGCGGCATTTCACGGCTAACACGATCGATTTGCTCGATGATGTATTGGCGCGGCATTAGTGTGTGTACGTGTGCGTGTATGTTTATTTTTTCCACACAATCTTTTTCCTCCCTCTTTCACATGCGTATATGCTACCTTTTTGGGGGGGTGTGCTGATATCACGGTCCGGCACTTGTGCGTGTGTGTGTGTAAAGGTAGTTTCTATTTTGTGTTTGCTTTTGACGCTGAATTTTGGTACTGCTCGCGCCCGTGATATGAGCGCAGGTTATACAATTTTTCGTTTTCGAGCAGTCACGCTCCTACGTCAGTGCTGTGCAGTTTTCGAGCACTTTTCCCCTTCGCGGTGTTGTTTGCGAACGAGAGGAATATAAAACTCTAAATGGATATGGTGAGGACCGTGTAGGTCGTGATTTTTATTTCGTATTCCGTCTTTCCGAAACCTGTACTGGCATATAATTTAATAAACAGATTTAAAAAAAACGCATTCTTTGCTGGTTGCAACAGTGGCCAAAATGGAGATAGTAGTATTATTGTTCCTATGAGTTAGTGCAGAAGTATCATTTTTTTAAAGTATTTAAAAATATTTAATAATTTGCATAAATGAAGCAGTTAGTCAATATAGTAACTTTTTTTTTATTTAAATATATTTAATTTTGTATGACTCTTTCATTAGTATGCAGGGTGTAGAGTGGCGCACGGTTTCAAAATTTCGTAGTACAGACATTTATGTATATTCCTTCAATTTGTAAACTCTTTTGGCTTATCATTGCAGGGTACCTTTACAAAAAAGAGAGAAAAAGCATAAACACGCAGGTGTGCGTTACACACAGCTCGTCTCGCTAGGTCGGGCGATAGTGGGCTAGCCCCTAAGCGTGTGTGAAGAAAATTTTACGGGACAACTAAAAAAGAATTACGTAATTTACCTAGCAACATACCAACACAGAACCGGTTGCGTTGGCATGTATTATTTTGCCGTTCCGTTGCGATGCCGATGCTTCGGGGTTGGTATGCAATATGATGTAGTCGAATCTGCACCCTCCTACCAGCAACCAACCCCTAAAAATTACGTTCTTTCTCTCTCTCTCGCTCACTGAGCGGAGTTGTGCGCTCTTTTAGTCTCATTCTTCGCTCTCCTGCTCACACGCGTTCCATCTTGTTCCCGCGAGCTGCGAGTCGATGTCTGTCTGTGTGTTTGTGTGTTTTTAGGGGTTGGTGAGTGTCCGTGAGTGACCAAACACTGACGAAGTTTCGTTTTTTTATTTTTTTATGCTTTTTGGAACCGCTTGCAAACCACAATCATTCATATCGATTAATTCGTAATTGCTGATCACGATCATTTTTGTTTACTTTAAAAGTGTCTGCAAAAAAAAAAGAATAATAAAATTGTACATTTCAGCTCTATTACTGTAGGCCAAAATTGAAAGTATCATTTCGAGATCACACATCCCAACGAGAAATATAGATAGGAAAACTGGCGTTTTAGTGGTGGTGAAGAGAAATTGTTTAAAAATAGTATGCACTTTAAGACGCAGATGCGTACAAAAGTTTTCGAATTGCTAAAATAAACGTGTAAAAGAACATTCTAATGTATCACGCCCACGGTACACCTTCCTCTCCTTTTTTTTCGCATCCCTTTAATTTGGTCATCAGTTTTCCTTCGTCAGCTGTTGTGAAGATTGTGTTTTCACTTTCCATCACTGGCGGTGGCATGTCGTCAGTTCCAGTCCGTCACTTCCGCGGCGCGGCTAACCCATTTTTGTGTTTGCTAAATGTTTTGCCCTGTGCCCAGTGCCCATTTACTTTCCAAGATACACTGAAGGGTTTGCGTTCAAGCGTTCAGCTGTTTTTCGCAGTTTTTCCGAACCCAATTTAAGCAAGACACACGTGTACGGTTCTTTTCACTCACCTTAATTCGCTAGCCCAACAACATTAATTTTGTTTGCCCCTTTTTTGTACATTTCTCTGGTAACCACTGCTTCAGCACACTAGTGATTTGGTCGAATACCACCGACTCTGGCATTGGCACTGTTTTTTTTTTCATGGGAGAGTGTGTACGTTTATTTGGTTTTTATTTGAAACCGAAATGCTTTATGCTAATTAATATGATTAATTAGCTAATGGGCGATACGCATAATGTGTTTGTTGTTCAAATATGTGCTTGTTTGAATATAGCATTCAAGTTAGCAGAAAATTGGTAGAAAATTTGCAACTTTTTTTTGCAGGGCGTTTGAAATAAAGAAGAAATCGTACAATAGTTTAATGATTCTGATGCGTACATATTGGTGTTTAGTCTTATGTTATGTTTATTTAGTACGTTGGGATAATTTAAATGGGGTTAAAAAGTAAATCGACGATTTCCGATATATATGCAAAAAAAAAATCCGATTTATATCAGAATTGAAATCTAAATATTAATACATTCAATTATCAATCGCTTTTCCCTACAAACTACGGTTTCCATATCAATAACCAAAAGTTTTTAGTGAGCTGTAAAATAAATGACTTGAATTTTTTTAAGCATTCTTTACACCACTTACCGATAATTGCTGATTGGTTCTTTACTTAATAATTTAATTTGCAAATTACTGACAAATTTTCCGATAAAAATCGCTTTTTTCATTTTCAACTTCCGCCAGTTTGTCGTTCATTGAAAATTTTGAAATATGACTCACCAAGTTGTACATAATTTTTTTTTTCAAAATATTTTTAATTTTTTTGAACTTTGATGATGAGTTGGCATAATTCCGTTCGTCACCAAAAAGCGTAGTTTTAAAAAATGAAGTTAAAATAATTTTAGGAAAACTTCCTATCTAAGATTTGAGACAATTTTTTAACATAAAAAAATTATTTTCGTTTTTTTAACTTTAAATTTAAAAAGAATTAAAGTTAAGATTGTTTTGTTTATATACATTCGAATATGTGCACTTGAGAATAGAAAAACTTCCTATCTAAAAAATTTAATATTAAAAATATATATTTTTTTAAGTGTTTATTTTCTCTTTCAAAGTTTTAATCCTTGTTTAAATGAACGATATTTGCAAAGGATAACTTGTAAATTGTTAATGATTATTTTATTTAAAAAAGAGACACACACACATACGAAATACTATTAATTCACCATCAAATGTTAGTACCGGCAAAGGCACCGGCATATGCTGATCTGTGCATTGCTGCCGTGCTGGTCTATGCGTTCCAACAGACCTCATTGATATTCCAGCAGCTGCTTAAACAACACACTATTTCTTTATTTGGGTCAATGATGAGATGCTAGTGCCTAGCTTTTTGGTGCGTTTGATTATGGTGTAGGCTATAAAGGTGCGTGTTAGGTTTTTCCGAACACCCTACTGAAATGCGTTAAATTGTGCTGCTGGTAAAGCTGATTTCTCAAGCATCAAACGAAGGTGAGTAACAGGTTGTACACTTGATATTGTGCGGCCTTAGGTTGATGGTATATGAAGGCATGGTTACAGAATTTGTCGGTATTTGGAGAATCATTTCATTAACATCTTTATAGAGGTTTTGTCGAGGGACATCATGGTTTTTGTAAAGCTTTTTTTAAGATTGTTTTATTTTTGTTTTTTAGAGAAATAATTCAGACATCAAACACAATATCGGTTTCACCTGTTGACATTATATATGCATTGAAAAATGTTCCGTGATAGTAGATGGCTAGAGATATACGCTGCATGGACCATACCTCATCAAACTTTTTTTTTGCCTTTTGCTACGTTCTTTTCTTGCGTTCGTTCTGCGCCTTACCAGCGTCACCAAAACAGGAAACAGACCACCACCGTCATAATGCGTGTGCACAAACGATCAGACGACGGAGCGATTCATTTATTATTTCGTGTGTCCATCGTTCGATGGTCGTTGTGTGTCGTAAATTCAATTTAGGCAATTTTTATATCCCGCTTCTAAATATGGTGATCAAACGCGTACGAACATTGTGACCCGCAAATGCAGAAGAAAGAGGCTATCGATCATTATCGATGCGAGGGAGATTTTTACTGTGTTTGTTTTGTAATGATCGGTTATGTTTTTATTTTATTTTCTTGTTGGTGGATTTGCTTGTGATGAATTGATTTTCTACAACCTTGTCTGGAGTGAATCATACTTTTTAATGATGGTACTACTTCCTATGCTTTTGTTTCTAATTCTTCTACACATACTAAAATGTTTGTATCAAACAAATTGAGTTACAGTGAATCATCGATTACTCGTACTCATTGAGACTCGACCATGACCGGATAAGCGGGCAACACGGATAATTGATGTATCTACCTTTGCGAATAAATATCAGTGTGTAATAGGCGAAAAAGGCGGGTTTTTTGTTGAGTGTACTATTTTATTTTATTTTGAGGTTTACTGCAGTAAACAAAGCAGCATTTATTGAAGATAGTCTTCGAGGACATTATAGTGGACCATATAGATCAGGTAAACAAAATACGAAAAAATGAAGAAAAAAACACAATTGGAAGCCATTTTGAACCAAATCTTTTGTTTGCTATAAATTATTTTTATTTGCTATAAATTATTTTTATTTGCTATAAACTAATAACTAATGCTATAACTAATATCATTCAAGTCACATTTAAACCAAGAGGGTGTCCAAAAACCAATATCGTTCGATAGAACCATGTAAAACAACAAATTTTGAAGTATAAATTATATTACAAGCTGTTTTGACAGCTGCCTTTAAATAAATAATTCATCAAAAAAACTAAGCAATATGGCTCAGCAGTTTGCATCGAATATAGCTACTAATAAAATAATGACGAAATTTGTATTAGCATTTCATTGATCAGAATGTTGTTCGAAAGTTATCTTTTTCACCCCACACTCAACTAACCTAATCTTGTCAATTGCTACCGACCGATGATGTTTTAGCCATTTTTTCCATGCTCTTCTGTTCAGAAAAAACGCTGTTTTGTGCCTGAAAGGCACCGAATTTATAATTAAATAATTAAGGAAATAATACAATAAAACTGCAATCTAATAAGAATAAATCATTTCTATCCATTCGATCCCGGAACGCTTGGATCATCGTTCCGCCTTCCGCTCCCTCAGTTTGGCCGGTTTGTTGCTGCTCATCTGTTTCTATTTTCTTTCCGTTTTTTATTAATTCTTTGCCCAAACACTAGCAGCTGCGTTTGAGTGCTGGAGCTGGGGTTTCTGTTCTTCCGTTCATTCTCCCAAAAATCATCGATCCCTCTTCTATCCCACCCCGGTGATCGCGACTGATGTGATCACCCCAAACACTCGCTGGCTGAGCCATTTTCAGCGGCAGCAATTCACATATCGGTTTATTTCAACCTCTTCGCCGTTGGTACAAGCCATTCTAGCTTGTGAGGGATGTTAGCCTTACTGCTTGCGCCATAACTCTTTCCTTCTCCATGGTTTTCACATTGTGTTGTGGTATGATTTTTTTTTACTCGCGTCCAAAACTGCCACCATAAATAATATTAACATGCGCATTCGATTCACGGATTTTCGGTGCGAGCTGAGCCCTCCTCCTCCGACCTGTCGTCAGAGGGTGTTTTAGATCGTTTACGGGTGTTTTCCTATGGAAGATTTTTTTGTTGTTGAATTGTTTAATTTTTTTGCAATGTCAAACCTTTTTTGCATCCGTAGCTTGATATCCCCTGGATGCAGTGGAAGCGGAGTGTGATCCTTTTGTTTCTGGATGGGTTTCAACAATATGAGCATAAAATGCAAACGTTTTGGACAGTGTACCACGAATTCGTGGAATAAAATTTCGATTTTTTTTGTGAACCAAGAGTAGGATATTGTTTTATAGATTTAATTAGTTTTTTTTTATCCTGCCACGAAATATGGTTGAAATGGGTTATTTGGATGCTGAAGGAGGGGTTTTTAGTTAAGTGGATGTATTGAAGAATGCTACAACCATGTTCGAAAATATTACTTTGTCTTACTATTTTTCCACTGTGAAATATTGAAGGACCAGAAGCTGAAGTATGGAAAGATTTCGAAACATGCATTGATAGAAGAATGGAAGAACAGGGACAGAGCCGTCATAAGACAAGTAGTAAATTTCATGCAAGAGGTGGACATACATATTAAAAGAGGAAGAAGAAGAAATGAGAGAGAGAAAGAGAGGCATATGACTCTAGTAGGCGAAAGCTCTGGAGGAGTGGTTGTACACTGGAATATGACCGATGGGGTAACTCCTCAGGTTCGTACAGCGTAGTGTCCCACTTAACAAAAAGTTAAAGAAGTCTTACTATTTATGTAAAATCTAAATTATTTCTATTTATAGAGAAGCATAAAATATATCTTATTAAAGAATATATACTGCTTATTTGATAGCATGAACAATTAATAAAGTTATATCCACTGAGACTGAGACTTGATAATATTTAAATTGTTCTGATTTGTTACGAAGGACGGCAAACGCTTCAATGGTTGTTTAAAATTATTAATTACCAACCATCGAATGCAAAAGACACACGCAAAAAAAACAAGATAATGCGAAAGAGATATAGGCTGGGTGCATACAATGGTTCTAAAGTTAAAACGATCCATTTCTCAAAACCTTCAGTTGCAGACAGGGTCAAAGCCAACGTCAAGAACACGCAACATATGGGAAATTGACCGTACGAGCATGCACCAACACACTGCCACAACACTCACGCTGAAAACGCTAAATATGCCCTTCTAATCTTTTGGCGGCCGTGTCTCAACGGACGCGCGGGCCTGTTTGCCTGTCTGTTGGTGTAAGTAATGTTGCTTAGTTGGTGCACCTTACGCTCCACGCGATTAGGGGCGAACATCGAAATGGGAGACGGGCAGTAACGAACCATGTGTAGATAGTCGGAAGGCCGTGAGCTGTGTGCCCTCCGGACGCGAAATGAAGCGAAAAACAACGCTGGCACGACGAGCAGGCCGTGCACGGCGGTGGGTTCTTCTCTGCGCTTTTTGGGGATGTATTTATTTACTTACGTGTCCAATCCACGCTATTATTCCACGGGAGTTGTCGGTAGCCTCTGCCCCAGCGCCATGCTATAGCATAGTTCTCATCCGTTTCTCCGTTCTCTCTGGTTTCGGTGTTTTCTACCCCACATTTTGCACATCTTTTCTCCTTCCAAAACGTTCCGAGCGCAGGTTAAAAGTTGGTAAATTGGTGACCGCATGTCAATGTCGAGGCGAGACGCTGCCAGAGAACTGAAAATCAAATTCCCACTGAAACTATACAATCATTTTGCGGTACAATAGTTTTCGTTCCGTTTTGGGCATCGCTCATCATCATCTTTCCGTAGACGTTAGGCATGGCAGCTAAGAGGTTCTCTGCTTTTTTCTCAATCTTATTCGTTTCAATCGGAGTTGAGATGTGGCCAAAAATGAATACCATGCTTAGAACAAAAAAAAACAGCTTTCGCGATTAGCTACCATTCCTTTTGGGAGTCTCAACGAAACCCCCGATGGTTGAATACGTCCAGCAGCAAACCGAGGTGGCCAAATATGCTGTACAAGCGGGGATGTCAAACTCCCATGAGCGTTCGACAATAATGATTAATTTTAAACACTAAAACTATATAATACAGTTTAGTGTTTAGTAAACACTAAACTAACTAACTAATTTTAAACACAAAACTAAAACTAACAGGGTTTGAGAATTATTAAATTATCTGTAGGATTTTTTAAATTCCAATAAGTTTAGTTATTAGTTATGACTTTTCTGTTTTTCTTCATGGATTTTCGGCCATGATTGGTTTTTTTTTTTATTTTTCAACTGTCGTTTACAGAGCAATCAGCTTGACAAATAAAACTCCTGAACGGGGTTAAGCTTCTCCGGAACTTTACATATAGCTATACAATAAACCGTAAATGTCCTCATTGTTAACTCACTGCAATGTCATGTGTTTACCTTTTTATATAAAGCCATTAAAGTAAATGTTGATGACATTGCAAAATCATGTGAGAAACGCTGTAAAATTCACTAAAGTTAATTATGCGTGGGGCGTCCCGGTTTGTATATGTGATAAACGGCAACGGTTCCAAACGACAGGACCGGAGATCAAATCCCATCCGAGTCGTCTCCCTGTAGAGGTCCCGGATACATTAGATCACGAGATTGGCCCTTAGCTGTGGCTATTCCACTAAAAGCGGCCCCTGATTTAAAACATAGCATACACTTAAGAGAGCAGCAATCCAGAACCAGTCGGAATTGTGATGAAGAATTGGTTTCGTATTATTTATCCTTATTCAATTTCGGATTTCTTATTGATTTTTTCAGCCAATAGTGTAAGGTGCGTTTGACATCCCTGCAGTACAGTAATTTGAGGCCAGTCGACTGGTTCTGCTACCTCGATCGGTTCGCAACACCTTGACGATGGCCATATAATGAAACAGGCAAGAAAACTAATGCGAGAGAATCCCGCGAGACGCAAAAGTACAGTCTATATTGTGCGACGTTGTTCCGTTCCGTTGTTCCGTTCGGCGGAGAAACTTCAGAGCAAAACCGTGTTAAGGACCTGTGCCCGCAAGGTCGATGGTTTAGGTTGGGGCTACGGTATAGTCTCACTCTGCACGCACACAGTGTTGTTGCCGGTTGTAGCTAGCCGGTGTGTGTGTGTGTGTGTGGATGGTTTGCTGTTGGGTTCTTGCGGTGACTGCGATTAACGAATTCTTGCGTATACGCCCGTATAACATAAAACGCCACCGAGAATAGTGGTAGTAAGTGTAGCATAGTATCTATGAAACGCTTGCTTAGCAGTGTGGTAGTAGTGGAAAAAAACATAAAAGCGCGGTGTGCGTGATAGTTGCGGCCTGCGAAAGGCACTGTTTGTAAGGTTTTAATGTTACCTTTTTTACGCCGATGATTGTATTGGTTTTCCAATGAGAGTGTGCGGAAAGATGGGCAGAGCTTCCACCACCCCAAAAAGATTTACGTGTGGGCAACATAAACATCCCTGAACACATACTTACAAAAACCGAACACAACGTGTACATTAATAGTAACCACATGTGGCTTGGAAAAAAGCTTTGATCGGTTCGGTACGGCAGTAATGTTTCTAATATGTTTCATCTGTTATTAGCTAAGATTTATCTGTGCTTAGATTAGATAAGAGATCGCAGAGAACGCAACATAACTGTGTCTTTATGTGTTTTATAAATAATTCTATCTATTAATAAGATTGATCCATTTAAAATAAAAGCATACAGAGTTGAATCGAATCGATGCTGTTTTTATAGAATTTTTATAGCACATTTTTTTGCTTTTTAAGAACGGCTATACCGTATCTAAACTTATTTTACCACGTAGTCTTTACTTTACTTTATCACTATAATATCTCTTTTATAGCACATATTATACAGATATTATGGCAGAAATTTTATAGAGACAATATTGGGTATTATCACTTCATAAATCATCTCATTAGCAGGATAAAAATGTGTTCGAAATAAGACAAAAAAAAACCATCACTCCAGATGTTCTACGGAGGTATATTTTTTCTGCTCATAATTTGTAATTCTTTGAAGAAAGCTTTTCTTTATATCATAAACGTTCGCCTCTGTGTAAAGATGTCTTTGGCATCTTTGTATCATGTTGCAAAATGCGCAGATTTTCTCCTCATTGACACACTCCCTACACTACACACTGTACCTTTCCCACAAACAAAACACGGCTGTGATTATGCTTTGTTTATTTTGTGCTGTCCTAAAGCATCTCATCCGCTACCGCACATTTTGGTATATCATGTATCATGTTTCTTCGCTTGAGGTTGGGAAGGGAAGGCGCAACATGGATAGAACGAGCGCAAGACCGAGAGTTACGAAACGATGAAGAACAGCAGCAGTAGTAACAGCAGGAAGGGTCTATATAAGCACCGGCAATAACACCTTAACCACAGCGGCGTGCTGCAGTTGCACAAAATTGCACAATATGCACATTGGTGCTGTTGGGCGCTACGTTGGGAAATTAGTTTCTTCCTTTTTCGAATGTTCGCTTGTTCCAGGAACGGAGCGTTGTTGGGGTTTTTTTTGTTGCTGTACCGTATTTTAATACGTAGGTTCCCGTAGCTTGGAAAATGTATGGTCGCAACATGGCACGCACCGGTTTGCCGGGGTTTGAAAACCCGGAGAACGAAACCACAACTCATCAGCAGACAGACGATGCACTCGCAATCTCGTAGACAGCATCTTCCTAATCTTACCCACATTAGTTTAGTGCAACGTCGGTAACGTAATGCACTTTTTGCATCATGCGCAAATGTGGCATGGTGATCGAATTTTACCAATGCCGCCCACCCATACACGCGCTCCCTCCCCGTTTTTGGGTGGCATTTAGACGATGATTAGGCAAACTCCCAATGGATTGAGGTGCAGCAGAATTTTCCTCCTGCGTTTCGTATTTGCGTATGAGCGATGTAATGCGATGCGATAGATTCGGTTGCAAATTAGGTGCAAATAATCCTTCGCCTTTCTGCTTGCTTTGTGGTACAAATATTTGCTTTCCACCACTAATGAGCGTTGGTAGATTGGAACATGTTCAAATGCACTGCATTGTGGTTCGCAATGGAATACGCTAAGAACCACATCCTATCATATCAAAGCAAAGTTTAATGATCTTAGGAAACTGAATTCAAAATGTGTGTACCTTTGTGCCATCTCAAATGCATATTAAAGCGAGGTTAAGTAGGGGTTTGTTTCTTCATCGTTTGGAATTAATATAAGATGCGTTCAACTACCTGTTGAGTGTGTTGATTTTTGTTTGTTTGTTAAGGCAGAGTTTAATATTCGCATGAAAAAAATAATCCTTTTATGTTGTTTTTGCAAATGTTATTTTTATTATGTCTGTCACGTTTGTTGTTTTGCTGCTTCTTATCGCTCATTCAAATCACTCTAGTCCTTACTGTTCGCGATTCGTCAGGTTGTGTTTAGATAAGATTCGACTCCAAGTAAAGCCAAGTTACGAGGACATGGAATTCCGTTCACTTAAGTTCCTGCTTTGCGGACAACAATCTGTTTTTCTCCAAGTATCAATAAACTGAGGAAGGATATTTAATTTATGATTCAATCATCCATAATATTATTTGAATTTCTTGCTGTGATTGGGTTGTTTTTTATGTTTTCAATTTCTATATTCTGGAGAATGAATTTACTATCTTCTTACAATTTTCCATTCCTTTTTTAATTAATTAATTTCTTAAGCTCTACTGGAAATTATATTTCCTGTTTTTTTACCAATTTCACCTTATTTAGTTATAAATTCATTATATGAAAAAAATCAATCATATCCTTAAATAGTTAAGTTTATATAACTTTTGTTAAGGTTTAAGCATTAAAAATCTAGCTTCAATGTAAATTAATAATTCTGAGTTAGTTCAATAAAGAAAGAAATAGTTAAGTGACATGAGAACTGAATATTTAAAACGGAGTTGTCGACGACTGTTTGCCAACTAGATAATTATAATTCATTAGATAATAACAATACAATATTTTAGGCAGTTACAAAACATTTTTTATTGTGCTATTCGCTACTCATTACCAAATTGCTACTCTTCTTTTGTTCGCTATTTTAACAAAAACTTCCTAACGGTCAAGCCACAAACAATTTCCCCCCAATACTCAAATTTATTTGACAAATATTTCCAAATCAAAAATATTTCCGAAAGCATAGCATTCAGATATAAGATCGAAATCATGAAATTTCTCAAAAGTCGCACATACTACTAACAATGTTGTAGCTAAGCAATCAATAACTGCGCTACAGCAGTTTGTTACAAACTTGCCAGTTTAGTTGAACACTTCGTCGGTTTGTTATTTGTGTGATAGCAGATCAATGATTGCTGGCTGTTGTGTACTTAATTTTCCAATTATTCCTATCGTAATGCATAGAACTATCGGGCACGCAGATTTATCACGTTTCATGCGAATGTCCGTTACGTTCATTACGATTTATTTCATGCAATGATAGGAAGAGAAGCCCTCTCCCCGTTGCTGATTGCCTGTGTGGTTGTATTTTGTTGCAATGGTATTAAATCGTATGTAAATGGTTTTCCGATTGAATATTGATTTTTGACTTGTAGGTCAGTGGCATTTAAACCTGGAGATGATGATGACGTGTTGTCCAACACATCCTTTCCTCTGGTTATTAATTTTCAACATCCTCCCATGAACTTTGCTTCACTCCGGGTTACAGAAATAGATTGATTGAAGCGAAGAGGCATTGGGTTATGGAGAAGAAAATGACAGTTGGCAACATGGTTGCAAAAAATTATGATCCATTCTTGTAACCGGTGGTCGTCAAACATCAATCGTCCCCAGTTTTGCTGAGGCCGCAGAGAAATCCGAGACAATGACTTTTTGTATGTTTTCCTCTTTCTCTTCGAGTTGAGATCAATGTTTCATAGGAATATGCACGGTAGAAATTATTTTCAATTTTGTACAACTAGTGTCACACATGACGCGGCTGTTTCTTCTGTTTTGTAGTTTCTTTTTTCTCTCCTACAAAATCACGTTGGATTTGAATAAATATTGGATCACTATTGAATAAATAAGGAACTGAAACGGTATGCAATCAGTCTCTTATTGTCGCCAACAGTTTGGTAAGCGCCTGACGACTTTTTATGCAATTTATAGTAAAAAAAACATATTCACTCGCTATTCAGAGAGATTAAATTAGAGTATCTAAATGTCTTCCTAGCAAAGCTTTGCTAATTTTGATTAGAAATCCTTTTCTTTCACTGTTACCTGCGGACAGATTGAATGCGAATCTTGTGCAGCGAGAGGAAAATTGCTTTCAATTTCACTTGCGCTCGTTTCGATTGGAAAGTTTAGATACCAAAAGTACTTCGGCGCGATAATGTTTTTGCAATGTGCAAACCACCAGATGCACTTATGAAGATCACTATTGTAGCAAGAGAAGCAACAACAAAAAAACAGCTGGTTGGCAAAGCAAAAAAAAAATGGCACAATAAAGTTGCATTCGACAAGTGTGCTTGTTCCGATATTTGTATGAGTGAAAGGAAACATCCTCTAGATGAAAATGATGATAGTAAGCTCGTTTCATGTTTTGGAAATTAATTGCACTCATTGAATGCTCATAAAGCTCAATTTTATGGTTTTGTTTTATGTTGATTTCATGTTGTGCGTTGTTTTTTCTTCTCTGTGTTTTTGTTTTGTTTTGCTTGGTGAAACATTCACACTCTCGCTGCACCTTGCGTTGTGTATGTGTGTGGAACTCTTTAACGTGTGCTGTTGATGATAATTTGTTGCTAAGTTGATGCTGAAACAATGCGAAAACGCATTAAATGTTTCAAGCAGTAGTTAATACTTTCTTAAGGTGTTATACCGTGGAAGATAGTTATTTGTTTTGTTAATTAATCTCACACAAAGTAGGGAGTAACGATGTAGTAATGATAAGAGGTATACGAGTTTATCGGGCAATATTGGTGTCATGTCAATTAAATCTAGAATTGGTCGAGTTGTGTATTCATACGTTTCAGTCGCCGTCAATAGTATGTCAGTCGCTAAAGCTTAGAACAAAATCAGCTTCCTTCTGAACAAGTTCCTGAAGATGCGGATGGCTTTAGAACTAATTCTATTCTCGCTCAACTTGAATTCAATCCAAAAATGCCTCATAATATGTCAGTTGATTGTTTTTAATTAAAATTTGTGTTTGGAAAGAACAATAAAATTATATGCAAATCGGATAAGCAAAAAAAAGAGAAAAAATGATGAAGAATATGATGTGAATGATTAGGGCGGTTCAACCAGCGGTGGAAAGGTGATACGATTATTCCCCATTTCGCTTTGAAGTTGCACAAAATTCGCGTGCATGTGCAGCATGCAGTAATGCATTTTAATGTTTCTACGTTCGTTCCTGCTATTTCTAATGTTTTGCTTCTGCAGCCAGAAATCTGATGGGAGCCTTTTTGGATGAATGAATGTTTTTTTTGTGAAAGGGTAGTGATTTCGCGCTGTGGCAACTTTTCTTCGTCGGTTTTGGTCTTTACCCGATTCCGAGCATAAACTAAAACATTTGGCCAACCAGAGAAAGGAAAAAAAACAAAGCAAGATATCAAAAAAGAAGAGTTACATAAGAAGTCCATCATCATCATCAGTAGTACAGGTGCGGAGAGTTGTGCGAACGACAGGACGGGAAACCACGGCCACTAGGACCATTGTATGTCGCCCGCTGCTTTTTCAAACTAAGGAGCCTCGATGTGAAGCACAAAAAAAAAGAAAATGATTAAATGCAACGGGAAAAGCAGGGATACGGACGTGCACGTGAACTGTACTTATGCTGCTCATTGAATGTTCTCGAGTGGTCTCTGAGGATCGTAATTTAGTTCATTATTCCAGCAGACGCGCCGCCGCGCTCCATTATCCTTAGCATCGTGGATGCACCGAAATCGTGACAGGCACTGTGCAAGACAGGTGCGCTCATTGTATTGGGAAAGCTTTTTCAACAAGAGATGTCCTGAGGAAACCGTGCTTTTACAGTGAAAAATTAGCGAGAGAGAAAAAATGCTCGGCTGTTGGATATTATCCGCTGAAACAACGGCAAAAATCATGCAAAAATGTATATGCACCGCCATTGTTATGTTCGGAGTGGTATGTTTGTACCAGCGGTGAGAAAATCTGAAACACAGCCCTTTTTTAGGGCAATAGCTAATGAACGGAACTCATGTCTTCAAGGATTTGGGAAGGATTGCGAACTCCTTTTTCTTGGAGAACAAATTTCGTTTCGTGTAGATTTTCAGGAATGCCTAAAGATATTGAATAGTTCTCGTTCCACGTGTGATTTACGATGGTTTTAATTTACTTTCATATTAAATGCAATGTTGACGCACATACCTCTGAAACCGTGTTTCAAATTCCAATCACCAGTAAATGGTAATTGGTCGATAATGCTTTTTGCTTTCAACCGTCTCTGGATACCCGTCTGCCACCTTGAAATGGATAGCAAATCCTTTCAATCTCGATGTCTACAGAGCACAATTTTCAAGCCTGTTACCTTCATCGGTACCGAATCTTTTGATTCCTTTTCAATGCGAACTGTAACAAATTGCCAAACGAAAAAAAAATCCAACCGACGGGAAACGATTGGTAATGCAACGATTTCTGAAGCTCCCCGCCTAATGACAGCCATTTGGCTAGTTCCGTTAACGCCTACCGAGTGGCCACTGGCACCTTTTTGAATGCGAATTCGGTTGCCGAAATTGGTGGCCCCAAACCGCGAAAAAGAGTTGGGGGGATGAGGATCACACATACAACAAACCGGGCCACAGCATTATTGTGTATGCCATGCAACGTTGTGCACCGCCCGGCAGTACCGGCAGAAGCACACCACGTTACCCAAAAAAACCTTCTGTAATAAGGTATGCCGCTTAGAGGTTTTGGAATTGGGCTGTTTAGCATGTCATTCGGTATTCGTACATGCGCCACGTAGCATATCCAACTGCCGGTCCCAAAAACAGTTTCAAACACGACATTCATCAGCGTTGATGTTATATCGCAGAGAGAAAGAGAGAGAAAAAGAGAGAAGCGAATGGTGTATATGCGCGTGTGGTGTCGTGGTTGTAGGTAGCGTACGCCATGATGTCATGTTGCGAAGTGTCTGCAATCCAACTTCCTCGCCCAAGCTTTTACCACGGCTAAATGCCGCGGACTCCGTCCGATCGTACGTTTTGTGTACTTCAATGTCATTTGGGGCGTTTAGGCGGTGAACAGCAAATGTAAACTACTGGTCAGTTTAAGGTTTTAAGTTGCGATGCTTAAGATTACAAAACTTGGAAACCTTTCAATGTTTGCAGATGTATCTTTATGGCACATTTTATGAGTTTTTATAGCAGGTAAGTGTTTGTGAAATTTTCGCTGTACTCAGTGAATGTATAGTATTTTTGAAATTGGAATGTTTCATTCTTTATGCCTTGATTGGTTAGAAACATAAAGAATTGACTCTCCCTTTTCTTGTCTTAACGACCTCTAAGGTCATGCCGGCCATTTCTGGCTTATAGTATTAGACTTACATTTACCACATAACCGGATAGTCAGTCCTTGCTACGGCGGGACGTTCCGGATGGGATTTGAATCCGGTCCTGGCGGGTGGAATCGTCGCCGTTTTGAAGAATTCACTATATGCAGATTTATTCTTCACATCGTTAATCTTCACAAAATTAAAATTTAAATGCATCGATGCATTGAAAGTGAATTTATTCTTCATTAATTATTTATTATTCCATGTGAAGAACATTCATGTGAAGAATCCAGCCAATTTCTCGCTCAGAATTTCTGGTTGACGTATCAAACCCATCGCTTCATCTTATAGCAACCTCTACAACTCTTATGTCCATCTAAATGACCTGAAAAAGGCTTTCAATTGTATTTTATATGCACTTATGCCGGTAGCAACAAGTGATTATCATGGCAAAAATGAGTTCAATAAGACGCTATGCAACAATTATGGCTTGATTGTCTAATCCTAATTATGGCGGTATACTTAGTTTTTATAGCAGACAGGTATTATGCTCTATCGCATGTATTTGGTAAAGCCAAGAAAAAACTAGTATATTTCACTTTCTAATTCTTGTTTAATTATCATCTAAATTTTCATTAGCATTCATTAATTCAAACCATGAAAATGAATTTAATTATTTACCTGTCGTTTTCTGCTACTTGTATGTTTTAATGTTGTCTATATGCCATAATTCATAACGTTCTAACTGACGACTAACGTTACTTTAAAATGTTACAATTCCCGCTAAACACACCAATTTTAACGGCACGTGTACGTTCAAAGCAATCTCACGACCAACGCACTGAGGCTTTTGCTTCGTGTTGTGTTGCTTTCGTTTCGAGCTGCTAGAATTAGAGTGCCCCTTTTTCTTGGTACATCGACCAGCTTCCGTATCCTGTCGACAGTGTGCTAATGCAAATGTTTCGTTATCGCACACTGGGGGTGGCATTGCTGAAGTGGCCCCCACTGACAATCCCAATCAGCGTCAACATCGTCAGCAGCGTGACGTGATTGGGCAGCGGCTCCTTCGTATGCTTTCGTTTGCTTCGCTCAATCGACCATCTTGCCAACTATCGGTCACTTGCTAACGACAGCTAATCCAGCCTGCTGGCGCACAGATCGCTTGCTGCCAAAGCATTCGGTTGGAAATAGCCTCAGTGCAACATACTCTCCCGGGTTGGTCGAAACGAAATCAATCAACCAAACAGTGGCCGCCAGCAGCAAAGTGTGTCCATTTTACCCTCCTTCGGCACATTCGTTGGCTTCGGTCAGCAGGGGAGATTCTTTCCGCAGCGGGAGCAGTAGCACTTTACCCATGGAGAATAGCTCAGCGGACTTTCTTGGGCTATACTCCTGGCAACAGAAACCAGCTTGTTATGCGGTCCAAGGTGGCTACTAGGCCAGGGTTTCTTAGTACATCGTGTGTATCCTTCACGTGTAATAATGAACATTAAGCAAAAGCTCATTTCATTCTCACAGCACTCAAAATAAAAACAATGGTCCTTTTATACATTTCAAATAAACCTATTTTTCTAATTATTTTTTTTTTTATTATCTACTTTCAGGTGCGTTGAATTAAATAACTGCAGGACAAAAATAATATAATTAATAAGGTAATTTATGATGATTTTAATTTCGAAATGTTTTACTCCCTGTCAATCAAACTTTGTTAACGCAATATTTCACTTGTTTCAATCAAAGCATTTTGGTTTTGCTATAATAAAGTTTCAGTATTTAAAATCACATATACAATCATCTCTAGAGATCATCATAAAATGTGAGGTATGATGTAAAAAAGTTGGCTACAGCAACGCTGGAATTTGTTGACAATGTAGGTTATTTCCCATGGCGGTAATGTTGTGTGCCATAAATATGCCTGTTTCAACATGTTGACCGATGTATTACGATGCAACATAAGATAAAAAAAATATATTGCTGTCATGGAAAAATGATGAAGAATTTTTTTTAATGGTACCTATCATAAACTTTGTCTGTATTTATTTTTAAATTACATTTTCCACGCGGTTGACAATATTTTATTTTTGTTGAGGCGTAATTTTTTAAAATTTTTGTTACATGCTATTTGTCTGGCTAATTACATTTTCTAACTGTTAAAAAATGCAACTTTTTTATACTTCTATTCTTTAACAACCATAAGCATTAACCTAAAGCTAATTCGTAGATAATCGTGTGTGGAAGATTTTCCCAGTCCTGTAATGGTTTTACCGCTTGGTGAAAATTTTCCCCCAGCATAATGTTGCGTGTCTCAACATACTTGGCCATTTTCTTGCAAGATGAGGCCAAATTGGTATCTGATTTTTGCAAAGTGCACGCAAAATTCCCGTAGCTATTATTTGTCGAACGGAATCATAGTTATCAGAGGCGTGACAGCAAAAGAAATCATTGGAGATTCAACCCTTTGGGAGCAGCTCGCTGCTTCAATGTGTATGTTAACAATGGAAGCAAAACGAACTGCCACCGCCCCCACCCCATCATGTGGAGGCTTAATGCAATTTCGTTTCTATTATTTTCTATAATTAAATTTTGCTCCAAACCAACACCACCCCGTACGTGATTAAAGCGTTGCCGAACACCGCACGTTGGAGGTTAGTGAAAGAGTTGTGTCCCTTTACGCCCCAGTGGTAGGCACCATAGTTAACAATTAGGTATAATTTGAAGCATTATAGTGTGACAAGCGGTTACTTTAATCTGGGTCGCTTTTATTTCATCGCCATTTTAAGTAATATGATGTATCTGTCTTACAAATATGGTACAGTAATATTTACTAAAAAACTTATAAAATAAGAAAAACAATATAAAATAACGTAGGTAAAAATCAAAGCTTAATATTTATATTACGTTAAACAAAATTGCAATTTTGCTAGAAACAAAAAAAAACCTTATTCCACTTTATCTAATGCAATGCCGCCGATCGCGACGCTACGTCACCAGCCGGAAGAGCTTTGTTTTAGCTCTGTCTGTGGTCCCTGACCTTGTGTGCTTAGCAATAAATATGTGAAGCATGTTGTTACCTTACCTTTCTACTGCCGCGTCATATCCAATCCTGTCCAAGAATTGCACGTTCTCACCAAACACGGCGACATCAAGCGACATCGTGACTATGCGTCATTAAATCAAAAGCACATCATCAAGGCTTTGCTTTGTCTGGTTGGAACGCGTCCGCGATGTGTCTGGTTTGGGATCAGTTTGTACTGCTCCGAAAGGTGCATAAAAAAGGCCCCAGAATCATCAAACAACCTTTGATACCCTTTTTCATCTACCGCAAATGTTGGAAGTTATTCACATTCTGGTTACATTCTTATACTGTATCTAAGGGGTTTTTGAGTAAACCTCCGGGTTTGTGTCGTTTGGACTGTGCCAATTTTGACCCAATTTTTTTTTGTAACGTCGGGCCTTTCCTGTCGAAAGATACCGAAAATAGGTTAGGGTTTCAAGACCACCGAGCTTGGTGAGGGAGGATGATGCGTGATTGTAGAAACGTTGTCGCGTAGTTGCCGTCTGCTGCGTTAAGGTAATATCGCGAAATGGATAATATTGTGTACTCCGCGTTAGCTAGGAGCGACATTGGTGGCAACGCATGCATTCTAAGGGCTCCCTTATCAGTCCGGCTGAAGGTCGTCGGTTGACAGGGCAACGAGTGCATCATCATCGGCGTCATCATAAAAGCCTCTTATCAATTCAATTGCGACGACCCTGGTGATATCATTTGGACAGGTTGGAAGGTTGTGTGCTGCTCAGGGAAATCTTAAATATATGCAGGTTGTTGTGCAGTTGATGCAGTTTATCGTCTGATAGAATTTCCTGTGTACATTTCTATTATTTGCATTTGTCAGGTTTTGAACTGGCAGTTGTGAAATTTATAGTTTTAATGATGTTATCTGTTGAGTAAATATAAATAAAAAAAAATCCGCTCCTAAATAATTTTTTTATACGGTTAGTTGATCTTAGTTTCATCGAGAATTTGTTCAGAGGGTCTATGACGGTTCAAGTTAGCTTAAATTTTAAGAAGATCTGTCAAGTAATTGAGTAAATATCGAACAGGGCGTTGTAATCTGATGGCATGATGCGAAAGGATTTGTTTGACTCTGTACAACATTATTGAAGAGTTTCTTGTAGCATTTGCTTTAAAACATCATTCAACATTAAACTATTTAATTAATCTAAAGTAAATAAAAGTTTGGAACAAAAGTTTGTTCAAAATAGTTGGGGCAGCTGGGTGGCGTGTGTGATAAACGGCGACGGTCCACACGGCAGGACTGGGGATCAAATTGCATATGGATCATCTCCCCGTAGCATGGACTGACTATCCTGTTACGTGGTAGAATAAGTCTTTATACGGCCAGGTCATTCTTAAGAAGTAAAAAAAAATATAAAATACATTGTGTCAAACCAACAAAAATATATTGTGTTGACATTTATTAAACTTTTAATCGAATCATAACATCTTATTAGGAAATCAATCTAAGCTTAGGTTCTTGGGTTTCCATGTTCGTCAATCCAATAGATGGAAGTATAGTCGTAAGTCCAATAGTTGAGTTTATATCTCCAAATGTAAAAACGTAAAAAACAAACAAAAACTTGTTGAATCTGTCGTCGATTACATCGCAAGATTTTTTTTTTAATTCAACAAGTGACGATCACGTTAGAACAAAATATGTTGAAAGGAAGGAAGGATCATCGTTTTTATTTTTGACATTACAATTTCTAGAGGTTTTAGTCTATTAATTGGGGCATTCGATGGCTTCATTTATTCGAAAATTCTTGGTTTATATACTCATAGCTAGTTCAGCGCTGCTTATGGAACAAAGGATGGCATTGGTTATCAGATCTGAAAGCTAGTACTACTGACACTAAACCATCTGCTATAAAATAACATGGAATATTCCTTGTTGGGTGCTATAAAGTAATGTTTCTAATTTCTCAACAGAATTGAATTTATAGTAACCCAAAAATGTGCTAAATACCAGATTTAGTATTAAATACTAAAAAAACTCTATTTCTGCATTAGTATATTTTTGGACCATAGTTAGACCGAGCGATGAGACAAAATTTGTAGCCCCCATTCCTGCGCCACGAACAATGCGCTTCTGGTCGCTTTCAATGTTTTGTGTGTGTCGTTTTCAAACAAACGCACTCCCTACTTTGGCCGCTAAACACTCCGCGCACAAACACCAGCGAACGCGGTGAAGCTTTGCACACATCCCCGCTCCGGCTGAGCTGCCGGCATACGCGTTGCGTCTCCTTGACATACATTTTTATTTTCTGCCTTGCGCGCGCGCGCGCTCTCGCGCCATATTCGTATTGCCGTTTTTTTTTATTTCGCGTTCGCATTTTTTTTTTCGTTTGTTGTACATTCGTTAGTCGACTGATCTTACGAGCGAGGTGTGTGGTACTGGCCAAATGGGAATGTGTGTTATTTTCTTTCTCTTCGCTTGTGACGATGCACCTTTACTTTGGCAGTGTGCGTAAACAGGGCCGACTTTGCAAAAGTGGGAAAAGAAAAACACCTGTACCGCGTAATGCGTGCGCACACACCCGGCTGTATAGAACACCTCACAGGGATGACGTGGGGGGACATGCATCATGTAGGTTAGATTTTTGCGCATCTGTTTGCATCTGTATTACGCCGACCAGACGCCAAGATCAGACTGTAGGAACGGAAGTACAGAAGAGCGCAACGATGATTAATCTTATTTTAAATAGAGAAATTGTTTGGAAAGTGGAAAACAAATATACTGAACATTATTAATCAAGAATAATCTTTGTAAACTAACTAAATAACATCAATCCTTCAAGACATTGCCGTTTCTAGGAAAGTCGGTCTAGGACTGCAGTCCTTCATAGACTCTACCTGATCCATCCAACGAGCTCGCTGTGCTCCTCATGTCTTCAATAAAAACAATTATTATTCATTAAATATAAATAATTTGATAAAAAACAACAATTTATTTTTCCTGAACATCTTGTTATAATGATGTTATCTTAATGTTTTAATCCAATATGGAAGAAAAACAAATCAGTTGTTGATTCTTTGGCTCATCTGGAAGGTGTAACGTGCCAGCCTACAATCATACTGTATTTGCATTGCTTTTCTAAGAGTAAAACTGCAGGCGAACTTCAGCTTCGCTTACACTTTTCAATTTGTGACGCCAATTAAACACACTGCTCGGCATCGCTTAATTATTATGCCTTGAATGTTTCGCTTCCATACTCATGTCCTTGCGTTGTTGTTGCCTTCACCGTTTTGGTGCAGTTGAGAGTTTTGCAGCTCATCATGCGGATGCAGCCAAATGCAACCGATATTCATGGCGCTTTGGAGCGCCTGCGACAGAGAGCGGCCGGCCTCCAGCTTGCCGCTGCTGGTTTTGCATTGTTGTATTCACAGTGGGTCGTTCCTTGAAAACAATCCGTTCCATTGATTCGTTCCCGGAGCTTTGACAATGCCGGATACCCCCCCCCCCCCTGGCACGCAGAAATACGACGGCCCAAGCTTCGAAAGCGTTTCGAGCGCATCATGAATGGATACGATGACAAACGAACGTTGGCAACACGGAACCAATTGGCAAAATGCATGGCAAAATGATGATGATGATCGTCGGCTGATGGTGGTCGTTGCTTTTTGCATCTTCAGCTAAAAGTCACAATGGGAAAATGAGTAGTGCATCACTAGCCGGGCGAACGAAACGTCTCTATTTGGGAAGTGATGCATTCGAGTGAAAAGAAACCCAACCAAAGAACGGACACCTTCAATTAGTGTGGATCGCGCTGTAGAAGCTGAAGATGAAGAAAATCTCGTCGGGTAAAGGAAGCGTCATCTTTTCCCATTAATGGATCTTTCCGTCCTGGAAATGGCTTATTAGGCCAAATACAGTGTGTGACATAACTATAGGAATTTTTACTTTTGAAGAATAAAACAAACGATTTATTGATGATGTTCTACGAAGTTGTTATCATGATTTTTGCATAACTTAACACATCCCATTAATTAACCGTAACAACGCATTCAGAAATACTTTGGCTCCATCTTTTTGCCATAATGATGCTATAATGAAATTCTTACACAAACTGCTGATTCTCACAACATGTACAGACAAATAATAAACGAAGGTAGACATTAAATCACTTTAAACGGATCGTGAGATACTTCAAATCGTTCCAATATTTATGCTGCGCACTGTAAGATGTTGAATTTATGTATCAGTATTTTATTTTAGGTTGAAGGTTTTTGAAGTAAATTTCATTTTTTTCACGTTGTCAATATATTTGCATAAGTGCACCGAAAATAATGAGACTTAAAATGGAAGATAGAGTTGGAACGACAATTTCCTATGATTTGTGCTAATTTTTTCCCCCGTCCGAAACAAAACAGTGCTATTTGAAGGCCATGAAGTAAACGATTTATTGTATTTGCAACGAAAGACTTCACTTGTGAAGCTCCATTTGTTTAAAAGCGGTACCAGTTGACAGTAGGTTCCTGCGCTACACTGCCTCGTCATAACTTCGTCATAAGGTGGATGGTACAACAGCGATGGTTCGGTGAGATAATTGGCTTGTCTAATTGCTGTTGACCACAACAATCGAACAGAAACAATAACAAGCAATACGCTCGGCATATTGCATTTGCTATATCCGGCTAACGACGAGCAAAGATACGCTGCAAGAAATGCAGTATGCCCCCGAGACGTTTTGTACGTTTCCGTGCGTTCCGTCATAATGCTTCATCCCCGTTGGCACAACGGTGAGCAATGCTTGGGAACCTGATTAGTGTTGGTTGGTTAAGCAAAAGCACTTGCTGACGAAGAGCTTCCTCTTCAATGGATGCAATTATTCTACTCCAATAATATCGCTTTGATTTCTGCATTGGAACTGATCTGTTTACACAGATTTGCGAGGTTTGTTTTTCAAGTCAAAATTTAAATATTAATATTCCACTTATTAGCTATAGATTATTTAATAAAAAGTCAATTTTTATAAAACTTTTTTACTCACAACACTTAAAATCGATCACTTAAATTTACTCATAGTCTTTTTGGAAAAAACCTTCGCATTTAGCAATCAAATAGCAACAACAAAAAATAGAAACACAGAATCGCGGATGTAATCGTTGCAACTCGTCTTTGCTGCTCGTCGGCGCTGCCGAAGCAGAAGAAATTAATTGCCAACCGTGACGCGGCACTTTTCTCTGCCAGTTCTTCAAGCGTTCCTCAAGACGTTCCGGCTTTGTTCGAACGACGGGCGAACAGTAATTTCTAATTAGGTGAAATACCGATGGGCCCGGTAATGGTGCAAAAGTTGAACCATACTAAGATGGCAATCTTGCACACCGATCTATCTGTTCGCTTGGTGTTGCCGATGTGTTATCCTAGGTAGAAGTGATTGTTGCGCCAAATTGTGCGAATCCTTTCACGGGTTTCTGTTTCGATTCAGCAAATGGGAAATGTAGTGTTCTGTGCTGTTTACTGCTGTCGATGGATGGAATGATGTTTTTAGAGTAATGATTTTTTTTATAATCATTTGTGAATATTATTCTTGAGAGTTTTTTTTCTGACCACAGTAATTCACTAATTAGCCCCAACGGAATGATTTAGTCAGCGATCAGTTCAGTTAAATCTTCATAAATCATTAGTTGAAATTCAAGATAAATCTTTACATCAAATGCCATAACATACGAGTCTCATATAATCAATGTCCTCTTGGGTTCCTCAGGTGACATACATATGTACATGAAACGACAGCAAAAAAAAACCCAACCTTCTTATCGCTCGTTAGTTTCGTAGTGTCGTGTGTCCGGTTCCTGTACCAAAGTTGGCATTATTCTTACGAGATGGATCCTGCAACCATTGGAACATCTAATGGTATTTAATTTTTTTTATGCAATTCGCGTTCTGTACGGTTTGCGTATTTACGTCGGTCTTTTTTTTTACGATCGCACTCGTGAAACCCATTATTTTTATGGCTTCTCTTAAGCAGTGGCAGAGAAGCGATGGTGAACATTGGGTACCGCCAGGGGCATTGTATAAGCGATGACTGTATTCGTGGTTTTCCGCTCATAGTCGACTTCGCTAAATGTGCCTTTTTCGACGCATTTTACTGCTTTTAAATGCTTCAAAACTATCGTCGGTGCTTGCAGTGCAGCTTTGCAACGGCACGGAACATCGCCTTTGTGCATCTGGGAGTTAGTATCAGTTTGTCGAAAAGAAGGGAAAAAATGCACACACGATCGTTTAACTATTTTATGCGTCTGTTTTAACCCAATCAGTTGAGATGTAACAATTTGCAAGGTATTTTAAATGAGTGATGGGATTTTAATGAATCATCAACATTGTATTACTTATTGAAATTTCGCCTTTTCGTCATCGTTTAACGTTTTAGAATTTTACAATCATTTGTTGTTAAAATTATTTCTTTATTTATAAAGAAATGTTTTAAATTTTTAAAACACTTTCTGTGATTAAACAAGCTGACAAAAATTTGTTCAATTTAAAATGCTGGCGTGAGTGAGAACGAACACTAACGAAATCAAGTATAACAAATCTAATCGATATTTCTTGTTTTCTCTTATCAAATCCTCTTTCTTTCCGGTTTGTCTGAAATTGTTTCCTGCCTCCGTTGGAGGTGTAATGCTTTCGAATTTTGTTGTCATACATCTCCTGCTAAAGCTGGGTGATGTGTTGAGCATTTTCTTGTGCCAAAATGCCTGGCAGCCTATCAACACAGCGGAAGCTCAATAGTACAGCTTCGTTTTATCGTGTCCCGCTCGTGTCCTTCACCGTACCGGCAGATGGTTTGGTCGAAAGAATGCACCCGATTCGATTCGTTAGTGGCTCTCCTTCGACAGCACACATTCCGTACGCTTGATGGAAGAAATTTGAACTAGAAGAAATAAAAGACAAGTTTTGCGCCCAGACTAGAGGCATACAACCATTCTCCGTCTTCGTTGAGATTAAATTCGGTTGCAGACATTGTTGCAGACCATGTTTCTTATAGTTTGTACATATCCTTTGCCACTTAGTGTCTTGCGAAGCATTGGTCTTTTATCGATCGGTCACTGTTGTATGTTTGACGCTTGGCAACGAGGAAATGGAATTTACAGATTTTTCGGTCTATCTTATAATGATCAAAAGAGCTATAATGTCCATTCTTAAATTTCTTAGACATTGGAATATTGTTTAAAAAAGTGGAAAAAATTAATTTATAATTCAAAATAGTGTCAACTATAAAAAAATAATTTCTGTCAACATATGAGTTAACGCAACTCATGCGATCGCACACCGTTTTGGGTGCATTTTATGCTGGCCGTTCTAGAGTGTTCTCTACCTGTGTATCAGTATTGTTTTCGGTCAGCTCGTTTTTAGCCACACACATGATGGCACAGGCATGGAGAGTGCATGCGATGGCTTACTGTAGTGGATATTTGTAAAAATAGCACTTTATCTCCAAAACACTCCGCGGCTTTCCGTTTGCTTTCACGTGCACATTCCGCGCTGAGTCGTACATTCCTATCCCTAGTGATCACACAAACGCCGTAGATCAGGTAAGGTTTGAAGCGAAGTAGCTGAAGATTTTTTTTTCGTGTGTTTGTGGTCCTTATACGATGGAGCTCTTCAACGCTACATCGTTTCGTGTTTATGCTTGCGAACCAAAAGAAAGCGATAGTGTGGTTTCTTAACTAGCTGTGTGTGTGTGTTCACTCACGTACACGATAAACACGATGATAAGTATCATATGAACAAAGTAAGAGTTCATAAAAGTAAGTTCATTGAAGTTTAAAGAAGTAACTATTTGGCTTAAGCTCCACCAGGTTGTTTATTAGTTTTAATTTTTTTTAATTTTTTTTTATTCAGATAGAACGGCCTGACCGTATTGATATATTAGTTTTTATTTAATATTCAAAGAAAAAATTTTTCTTAACCAAGATTTGTAAACGGTTGAAATCAATATCTTATTTATTAATTGAATTCATTCGAAATACCTTTCCGATTTTAGACAAACCTATCCCCAAAAATATCTGTAGTAAGATGTTGAATTGTTTGTAATATTTTTATTTTTACGTTTGAAATGTTGTTAAAATACAAAGACCAATACATGAGTTTCTGATACCTTCCACTAGTTTTTTTTTTATATGGACCTTGACGTTTTGCGGTCGCTGCTAGTTTTCCATAAAAACAGCGTAACCAAATAAGCTCGTGTATTTCAGATTAGATAATTTTCCTAATGACAGTTTCGATCTGCTTCTCGACAAATGTCAAAACAAAAGATTTTCTATAAGTTCTGAAACAGATTAGGTCATGTTTTCCAAATGTTGATGTAAATTAGGATTTTAAATAAAAATGAAATCACATAAGTCTAATTATTTTAATATAAACATTTACTTGTGCTATGACAATTCTTCTATGTATTTATAATTCCATAAAATTCGTACGTTGTGTCGTTAAAACGCCGTCCTACAAAACTGCAACCTGATGTTATTCTTTATGTCAAAATCTTTGCAAGATGATATTTCCTGTTAGCAATTCCCCGCTCGAATCTGCTCGATGTTTTGACAAATACGGTCGTACAATTTAAGCTTCGTAACTTAAGCTATGATAGACCCCACAATTCTTTTTCGAAGCAACAACATTTCCAAAAACATAGCGAATCTCCTGAGAACTTCACAAATTGCTTAAACATCATGAAGATCTCACAGCAAAAGTGGCGTAAAGTGTATTATTTTTAGAATATTTTTTTAAATGCGTAAGCCTAATATTATTGTCGAGGGGCTAATGGTAGTTACGAATGCGCGATTGTGAGGATATATGATTCCATGCGCTAGCATCCGCAGTGGAAGGTCAACTCAAGCAGCTACTTCTCCGCAGGTTAAAGTTTTGTTGTTTGCTTTATGATACACCATTTATCGCTGGACAAACGTTTCCACTATTAATGCATTGAGCTGGAACTTTATGGTAAATGCGACAGGTTTTGCTGTTGTAGAAACACGTTTCCTGAAATGCTGATACAGAAGGACTGTCCATTGCCGTGGTATCAATGTTTATTTCCCCGGTTTAACTGTAGCCGCCTGTAGTGCAGTGAGTTGTTACAATTTCACGTTTTGCTTTTTGGGCGCCACAACACGGTTCTCTGTATGGTGCGGTAATGATTATAGGATAATGTGCTTTACTTTTTTTAAGTTGCAGCTATAAAACACGTATTATGGCAAAAACACAAGATAGTAGGAACAGGTATGTACTAGCTCGTAGTTTTCACTGACACGTGCAGTCCTAGCCTGCAGAATCTACAACGTCAAGCTGACCATAAACTATGAGCCACAAAATAATGTGGCTACATTTCAAATGTTTCTCCTTCTTCATTTCAAATTTTTTTTCTTTATGTGAAGCTTTAATACTAAATATGTTCATTTTTAGATTAAACTTTCAATACTGCAAAATGTCTTCTTTCTGCCATCCCACATGATTATGCGCCGAGATCATCGTCACCGAGTATCGTACTGAATTCACAATTAATGCATGCACTGTTGCAGGGTCGTTTATTTGTTTGTCTGACAAGTTTCGGCATCAGTCGCGTAACTGCAAACGAGATATGAATAACTATTTTTACAGTCTAATCTCTTGCATCGACTGCTTTTCTGCGTTAGCGCAGTGTTTTTTTTTTTGCTATAATTTTCCACGATACGAACCAAAGCAAAACGTCTTCCTTTTACCACTTCACGTTTGGCCCACATAAGGTAGAGTGTGTGTGTTTTTTTTTATAAACCATCCCACGGCTAGTGTCTGTGTCTGTGTCCCTATCGTCTTGTAGTCACCTAGAAGATTTACGCACACGTGCGATCGAATAAAGCGCTCGCTGGTCGATGATGTGCACAAATAATAATAAAACAGCATAAACTATGCATCGCCGTGCTTCTTTCCCGATGCTTGTACGACCGAGCAAGCTTTGTGATCATGCTGTGAATTAAAATTTTTTAATTTGCCAACACACAATCGCACGGAACGCGCCACGGCGTGCAGCTGAGAGCAGCAAGTGCCACTGAGAAGTAAGCCATCGGTGGAAATATGTTAATGCTGGTAGCAAGGTGATGGTCGTGTGCTGCAAATGTGGGGAGGGGGAAAAGAAGAACGAGGAATGCTGGAATCCGTTATTTTATATGGCTGGAACCAGCAGAACCTCGTGCAGAAGCATTCATCCTACGTGTGCGCCATGAGAAAAATGCTAATAAAACCAGCGAAACCTTTCTTCCATCTATTGGCTGGTTTTGGTTGCCCGCGAGCTCGTCTGCAATAGCAGCGACTATGTACTTTTGTACAATCGCTAACTACTACATGTGTTCTCTCTCTCTCTCTCTTTCTCTCTATCTTGCTTTGGTGGAACTTTTCCCCTGTATCGATGCGTTTTTTCTCGTTTGCTTAACTTAAGCGATAGCGTTAAAATGTATCGAATGTTAACTGTTGATTGAAGTCGAATCTTGGTTCAGTATTCAAACTTTTATACTTTGAATTTATTAAACCTTGCTTTTCAGAAAAAAATATGTTGATTTTGATTGTTAATACTGGGTTGTGTAAAGTTAATCATAAAATATCTAAATATATAATAATTTTCAAGTAATTAACTTATTGCATTCAAATTAATGAACTTGCGTAAATATTCTTATAAAATCTAAGAAATTAATAATAATAATTACCATTTCTTCAATCTCTCAATCGAAATTCAAATTATATATTAAAGAATTGTTTCAAAATATTGCAATAAAACGTTAACCATTTAAGTAGTCAGAAGTTTTCATTTTTTCCTCCCCGAAAAGCTTTCTATCATGGGATATAATTTCCTGTTCTATTCCTATCCACCTGCATCTGTATGAAATAATTGACCAACCATCGAAGATTTACGTTCTACCGTCCGAATCGATTTAACTGTTTCTTCCCGGGAAATTGCGTATGATTTGCATCCCCATTATCGTACGTAAAGCTAATGTTGTTTAATTCTTCCCCAAAAAATAATAATCCTTAATGCATTCTTTTTACCGTTAATTTTTGCACACCGCGTTCGTCTTCGCATTTTAAATAATGAGCATCTGAAAGCATCCACAGCAGCATGCGTTGCTGCATTAATGGAAGAAAGGAATGAATTAAAGTAGAAAAGAGTACGAGATAAAGGAACATAGGGAGAGGGAGAGAAATGCAGCATTGCGTTAGAAATCCATAATCTAAAAAAGGAAGTTAAAAGAAACGCTAAGAAAAACACACATAGAACGGTTATGTTTCAATTTCCATCAATCGCAAGCCACAGCAAAAAAAAACCAACAAGTGCATCTACGGTACTACGAATTGGAATGATGCGTGTGTGGTGTGGTGTGGCTGTGAACAGTCTGCAACCAAGAAGCGACCACATTAAGGGGTGTAACGATTGTTGTTTAAGTTGCCCCTGTTCTTGCAATGTGGGAATGTGTTTGCGGTGGAAAAGACAGATTGGATTATCTGGCTGTTCTGCGTATATGTGCGCCCGCGCGCCCTCGTGCCCTCTTAGTGCAGTTTAATAATGCGCATATATTAAAACCAATTAATTAAAGGAACCCACTGTAAAGGTACCGAGGGAAGACTTTGTTGGATAATTCATCTCGTTGTACCGTTGATAATATGGGCTGTGTGTGGGCGTGTAATGTGAAAGATTTTTATCTACAGGTGTTTTAGTAAAACCGATGCCTTACAGGGTTTCTCAGGTCAGCTCAACATCGTAACATCATTTTTCAACAACGTAACTTTGTATCCGAAATTGTATATCCAATTCGAATCCGGTAACTCTTACAGGTCTCGAATCCGTAAAATCATTACTCGACACTGGGAAATGCGTACTTGACGAACACGTCGCTGACTGAATGTTTATGCTGCCTATTTCGATACTATCAACATCCGTTACATTACATTTGTGTAGTGTAGACTCGCATTAAGCGGAATATCGTTACGTTAAGTTTCGTTAAGTTAAGTTTAGTTAAGTTAGATTCGTTAAGTTAGGTAGCAAGTATAAAATAAAGAATAAACTTCCGGGCAGCCTCTTTGGCCGTTCAACAGCGAACCTAAACGGAACACATAAAGTACACATTACATGGCGATCCTGCCAGTTTTTACCACGTGCCATTAGAAAAAAAAAATCATCGGGCCAGCAATAAGAAAAAAAAAAAAAGTAAAATCCAGTCATCGACGTGCGACAACCCGCTACAAGTGTCTCGATATCGATAAACCAAAAATATATCAACCCGACACAACCATCTCGGAACCTTGGCTGACAAGCCTTCTGGCCGTTGAGCTGTTAGTGCCTATTGTACCCTGATCCTGAATGCTAGAATCCTGATCCTGAATAATCATCGAACAACTTCAGCGGCTTTGTGAAGCACGGAGTGCAGCGCGTAGAGGAACTACAACCACGCTACAATATTTTACACAACAACATCCTACGTCATCAAGCGGAGTGCAGCGCGTACAAATCTACAACTACAACTGAAAATACAACTACGCGGCTGTTTGCTGATCACCCGTTTATCTGTATCGGTCCTGGAGGCAAAGACAACGAGCGCGGAGAGCAACTGAAGAGGACCATCAACACACTGCAAGACACTACATGCGGATACGGTTGATGTAAGTACGCGAAAAATTGGATATGATACCTAAATACTAATCAATGCTGCGTGTTGTAAACGGTTGTTGTGCGCGTATATACGAAAGTGAAATTTGCAAAGTGTGAGGTTAGGCATGGACTCGTAGGAACGCATAACACGTGCTAACATATCGTACCAAAACACACTACCTGTACTATCTGGTGTGCGCGAATTAGTGAAACCGACGATTGTGATGGTGAAATGTGAGGTTAAGAGTTTACAGAATGTTAGGTTAGGCGTTATATAAGGACGTTATTGAATTCACATCCATAAAAATATTCGACCTACCAAAAAAAAAAAAAAAAAAAAGTAAAGTGTAAGGGTAAAGTGTTTGCTTATTACGATTTTCTTGAGATCGCTTTGTGTGGTTCGGGTGTGCTCGCAAATATCTGATTGAATAACGGGAAAAATGAATTTTCGCATTACAAAAATAGCTCATAGGTAAAAAAAAAAAAAAAAAAAAAAAAAAAAAATCGTGCGTAGAAAATGCGGCTAATTTTTTTATTATTTTTTTTGCATCTACATCTATTCTAATCTGATAACGGCTGTAAGGAAAAAAAAAGAAAAGAAAAAAAAAAGTTAATAGCGGATTTCTATTTCATACATCTTTTTCATCTTATCGTTACGTTTGTAGTATTACTATCATAAATTTAATTTTTGCAAACTTTATTTTTCATGCCGGTACACCATTACGTTTATCTCATAATATTACACACGTATGTACGGTGCGCGTTTTACTCATTCGTTGCATGTACCTCGCATGCCCGCAAGAACTCGTGGTAGACCAAAAGGAAGTGGAAGTAACAAAATGGCGGAAAAGTTGGATTTAAGCTTAGCTCTGAAGCTAGTAAAACCTTTTTCAGGAAATTCAACGGAGTTATCAAGCTTCATAGAAAGTGTTGAATTGTTAAAGGACTATTCAGAAAAAGTGGAAGAAGCCCAAATTTTAAGGTTAATGAAGGTCACGCTAACCGGAGCCGCACATGGCGCTATTGACGGTGCCACTACTTTGAAAGAAGCTTTTACGCTTTTAAAGACAAGATTTGGAGTGAAAATTTCACCAAATGCGGTCGAAAATGAGATGAAGTCCTCAAAGCAGGCAGAAAAATCAATTACTGATTTTGGAGCCGAAATCGAGGCTCTTTCGACCAAACTAGCGGCAGCGCATGTGTCATTGGGAACTTTCTCAACCGAAGCAGCTGCATCTAATGTGGTACAACCCATAGCCGTGCGAGCGTTCATTAACGGGCTGACTAATGCAACCACTCGGTTTTTTTTAAAGGCCCGAAATCCCACGTCCATGACAAAAGCAATTTCAGATGCACTTGAATGTGACGATACAGAACCAGAATCCACTGCTGATTGTGCATTTTTAAACCCATATTATCAGCAAGGGATACTAAATCGGTATCCGCGTTACACATATCGACGTCCCCAATACAACCGAGGTCAAACTTATTATAGGGGTTACTATACACGAGGAAACAAACCGAACAGAGGATATTATCCACAAAACCAAAGAGTACGTGGTCAAAATCGGCCTCCGCAAAGCAGGGAAAACTTCCATAGGAACAATTCAACTTTGAGATTTTCGGATAGGAATAATGCAAATTTAGCAGTGTTGCCACAGGAACAGGAACAAGATAATGAATCAAGTGAAGTTGCGGAAAATGAAGAAACTTCTCTACTGACTGATCTTTTTCGTTAGTTACAGTTTAAACAGTAACACAAAAGCAGATTTTTTTTTATTCAATAATCCTGTAAAGTTGATAATAGATAGCGGAGCATCATGCTGCATATTAAACTCAAAAATTGTTCCTCGCCATATAACAATAAATACTAGCCTCCAACTCTCTGTACGAGGAATAAGTGGTTTCACCAAAACCAGAGGATTTGTCGACACTATTATCATTTATGAATCTATTCAATTCCCTATTAGATTTCACGTGTTAGACAATTTACCTGCACTTGGATTAATTGGCACAAATTTTTTGAAAAGGTTTGGAGCCAAATTAGATTTTAAAAAGGAAACATTGATTTTTCAAACCATTCCTAATTATAATAGAACTATTAACATACCGCCTCGAACAGAGATTATTACATATATTAACACTTCTGAAGTTGATACCTGTGTTGTTTGGAATGAAGAAATTATTCCTCAAGTTTTTATATCGAATACAATAGCAAAACCAACAAATGGAAAAATTCCTATTAAAATTATGAATTTGAAAAATAAACCTGTCCAAGTAACTAATTTCAATCCCACTATAAAACCAGCATCAAATTATTCAATACTTTGCATCAACACACCTAAATATCATTCTGATCACGGAACTCAAACTTTAAACGAATTAAACTTAAATCATTTATCAAAGGAGGACAAACAAACCATTCAAAATATTTGTCTAAAATTCAATGATATCTTTTGTTTAGAAAACGATTCTCTAAGTACAACTAAACTACATAGTGCTTCATTACATTTAAAAGAAACTATTAATCCTTTATATACCAAACAATATAGATTACCGCAATATCAGAAACCAGAGGTGGAAAAACAAGTCAGGCAAATGCTTAAAGAAAAGGTTATCGAACCAAGCACATCGGAATGGAATAGCCCTATTTTATTGGTGCCAAAAAAGTCCTCTAATGACAAAAAGAAATGGCGTTTAGTAGTTGACTACAGAAAAATCAATGCAATACTTCAGGACGATAAGTTTCCATTGCCAAATATCGAAGAAATTATAGATTCTTTAAGTGGTGCTAAATATTTTACTCATTTAGACCTATCGCAGGGCTATTATCAGTGTGAACTGAAACCTGAAGATAGACCAATAACGTCGTTCACTACCCCATCAGGTCAATATCAGATGACCCGTCTGCCAATGGGTTTAAAAGTCAGCCCGTCAATTTTTTCTAGATTAATGACAGTGGCAATGTCGGGATTGAATATTGAAAAGTGTTTAGTGTATTTAGATGACATTATTGTACATGGAAAAACTATGAGTGAGCATAACCAAAATTTAATGAGAGTATTCGAACGTTTGAGGAAAGTTAATTTAAAACTAAACCCAACCAAATGCAATTTCCTTCAAAAGGAATTGGTTTATTTAGGTCATCTAATTTCAGCTGAGGGTATTAAGCCTGACCCAGCAAAAATAGATTGCATAAAAAATTGGGCGATCCCATCAACAGCAGACGAAGTTAAAAGATTTATCGCATTTGCGAATTATTATAGGAAACATATTCCTAATTTTGCTAAACGTTGCATTCCTTTAAATAAATTAACTAGAAAGGAAGTTAAGTTCGAATGGTCAGACGAATGCCAGAGAGCATTTGATACACTTAAAGACAAATTTATTAATCCCCCTGTGCTAGATTTTCCAGATTTTAGCGACAAAAACACATTTACCTTACACACAGATGCCTCAGGATACGCTATTGGTGCAGTGTTGAGCAACGAAAATGGAAAACCAGTTGCATATGCCAGTCGCGCTTTAAATAAAGCCGAGCAGAACTATGGGACGATTGATAAGGAACTTTTGGCCATTGTCTGGGCAACAAAACATTTCCGGCCATATCTATATGGAAAACCATTCAATCTATACACAGATCACAGACCTTTAGTATTTCTCTTTTCTTTGACCGACCCATCAAGTCGGCTAACAAAGTTCCGATTAGCACTAGAGGAGTATAACTTCACGATTATGTATAAAAAAGGCAAGGATAACGTAGTTGCTGATGCACTATCCAGGCTAACTAGCTCAGATCTAAAAAGCTTAAATCATAACATTTTCCAAGTAATGACGCGTTCGAAAGCTAAAGCTCTATCCTATAAGGATGATATAAAAAAAAACACAATTGATAATGGTAATGAAAGCACAAGTACGGTTTATTTGGAGCTTAAAATTGATCCCAAAGCTAAAAAATTAATTATTTCAAATGAAGAAATCATTTTCCCTTCTATCATGAGCACAACTTACTTACGAGGAGTTATGACAAAGGTAAAGGAACATGAGAAAAATATAAAAAAATCTATATGCCTAATCACGAACGAAAATGAAAAAGTTATAAAAGATTTATTAAATAGAATGAAATTTTTAAGTATGAACGGGTTACCAAGGATAGTCCAAATAAACAAAAATGTAAAGATAATAGATGAAAGAGATGTTGGAAAAAAGAAATTAATAATGAACGACCACCACGTACTACCTACAGCAGGACATGCGGGAATCCAAAAAACGCTACACACTATAAAACAGAAATACACATGGAAAGGAATAGATAGCGATGTAAAACAAATGATTAAAACTTGCCCACATTGTCAATATTTTAAACAAAACAATAATCCAAAAATACCAATGAAAGTAACAGAAACCGCATCAAAACCCATGCAAAAACTATATCTGGATTTAGTAGGACCGTTGGTTAACTCGGAGGGATGTGAGTACGTATTGACCACTCAGTGTGATTTTACGAAATTCATTACTGCAACACCGATAAAGAACAAGAAGACAGAAACAGTAGCAAAAGCTTTTACGGAAAATGTAATATTGCGATATGGAATACCAGAAACAATTTGTACAGATAGGGGAAAAGAATTCATGTCGGAATTATTCAACAAAATATGCAAAATGTTACAAATTAAAAAATTAAACTCTACGGCTTACCATCACCAATCAATAGGTTCGTTAGAAAATTCACACAAAATGCTAGGGAATTTTTTAAGAATCTATTGCGACAAAAATCCTCTATCTTGGATACAGTGGATTAGATTTTATGAATTTGCGTTTAACAACACGGTACATATGTCTACCAATCATACTCCATTTTATCTGCTATATGGCCGACATCCTAATGTACCATCAAATTTGATAGAAGAAACTAGAGAGCGTATATCCGACGATATGGATAGTTATACAGAATTTGTAAAAGCTAGACTAAGGATAGCACATAATATAGTAAAAGAAAGATTAGCTAATAGGAAACAAATCAACAAAAGAATTTACGATATGAACTCAAAAATAAAAACATTTCAAATAGGAGATAAGATATTGTTAAAAAATGAAGTGGGGAAAAAACTAGATACTAAATACACCGGCCCATACGAAATAACAAAGGATAGTGATGAAAACGTAGAAATAAAAGTAGGAAACAAAACAGAAATAGTACATAAAAATAGAATTAAACAATTTCATGAATAATTTTTTTATTAAGGAAGGGCGTGTAGCGTGCAAAGCAAGATAAAAAATTTTTTGTTAAGGAAGGGCGTGTAGTGTAGACTCGCATTAAGCGGAATATCGTTACGTTAAGTTTCGTTAAGTTAAGTTTAGTTAAGTTAGATTCGTTAAGTTAGGTAGCAAGTATAAAATAAAGAATAAACTTCCGGGCAGCCTCTTTGGCCGTTCAACAGCGAACCTAAACGGAACACATAAAGTACACATTACATTTGATATAACCAAATGAGTAATATCATTTTTATAGATTTTATCCTAAACAATTAATTTTCAAAATCTTTAACAATAGTAAATATAAAAAATACTGAATTCCTCCTAATATTATATGCAATAAATGTAGGTAAATATGGACTAAGAAACAAATTATTTTCTTAATTTTGCTTCGAACGAAATAAAAAAGCACTAAAATGTAGAAAGATAAATAAAAAAATAAAATAAACCATTTCACAAATATTTATTTAGTTTTTCAAATGAAAATCAGCTTCGATTGTAAAACTTACGTTTAAATTTTCAAATGATTGAAGATCGATTACAATGGAGCATCAAAATACGTAGACTAAACAGGTTGCATGACAGATCTGCCGAATATGCAGTTCCCAGTGTCAAGTAATGATTTTACAGATTCTAGATCTAGTTTTACCGATATACAGAAGAGAGCATATACATTTTACGTTGTTGAAATGTGGTGTTACGGTGTTGATCTGACCTGAGAAACCCTGTAAAGCTTATATACATGAAGCAGCTTTTGCATCTTAATTTGATGTTGAAATTAAATTAGCACTCGAAACTCGAAGTGCAATTTATGTATAAAGACAAGCATGTAAACACACGACGGCTATGTTCAAATGTGTATCAAAACATTTCTCAATCATTAAAAGCTTACGGAAAAATTCTAATCATGACCGTACTTCGTTTTGAAATCGATTTAAGGGAAGTGCGCATACCAACGCGTACGGAAGGCAATTTTTACATTTGCCCGTTTGCGTTCTTTCGCTGGTTGCTGTCATGCTTTACCATACCCACATATACTTAACAGAGGTTGTTGTCGCCGTTTGTCGAAGCAATTTGCATTTCGTGTTTTGTGTCCGATGTGCATGTCCAGCACATGATGGTGATTGTACTGTGACGGTGACGTTCCACTGTCGTTTCCAAGATGCAGCAGCGCACACAGCAAGATGCATCGACACGCGTAAGACGTCGCATGATGGAACGCCACATGTTGGCGGCCGCAGGAACATGTTGGTGGCTACTGGCCATTACCATTATCACTGATGTGGTCTTCATTATCATTAGCAAACGGCAACGGCATGGACACATCGCTCCAATATAAAGCCAACGAACACAACGACAACACAGCGTGATCACTGTCAGAGCCTTACTGTGGTTCGATGCTTCTGCTCCCAGTTGTGACCATTGTGAGAACACCACCACAACTTTACCTTTTGGGATGGTGTAGCAAAAAAAAAAGAAAACCAGTTTAGTCTTTGGAGAGTGCTCTTCGGTGTTGTTTCGTCGCCGTTTCGATTTATTCGTCATTGCGAGCTTCCCGCTGTGTAAGATCAGCGTTTTCAATTTTTGTTTTTGCTCCATCCAGCGCGGTTGAGTGAAGATCCCATCTGACTGTTGTTGTTACGACGCACGCGAAAAGAGAAATAGAAAATGCTGCACGGTGAGAGCGTGTGAGTCGGGCACTCAGTCAGCAAATGATGCAATCCGCTCCGTCTGTTCTCTTTTTTCACTTTCTGTCTCTTGATGGAGGCGCCACTCAGCTCACGATGAAACCCCGTGGCACAATGCCAACAGAAGTGCGTATTGTGTTGGGGACTTGCATGATGCAGTTTGATGTCCGATCGCATTGCAATTGATTTTGTAAAGTAATGCCGTAAATTATCGTGATACATAAATGACCTTTAGTTGAACGTAATAGATTTCTTGGTAGCTTAAGAATTCTACTACAATCGTTTTACGAAATACGCGTAAATGGAATTCCTACGTAAGTTGAATATCGTTTGAGATGTTGGTAATATTTCGTATTGAAAGAATATTTATTTGCACAATACAAAGAACATAAACACTATATATTTTACATTCATTTCGACAATTAGATACTTCTAAAACCAAATATTTCTTACTTCAAACAAGCAAATGTTTTGATCTAAAATTACTAAGTAAAATATATCAAAAACTATATTGTAATGTTATTTATAATTATGAAACGTTCCGAATTTTTGAGTATATTTTAATGTAAATGTGAAATTAAAATCTGTATAACAAAAACTAGAAGAAAAAACTCTCAAATTGTCGGGGTAAGATTAATTACTAAACTAACAAAACGAAGATGATTAGAATAGCAATGCAATTGTTAAGTTATTTGTAATGTTTTAAATCACTTTCCACAATGTATTTTACAACACTTTTTCTTTTGATTTTAGGTATGTCACCGTGCTAAATATGTCTCCCCCGCTGGGGTTAAAAAAAATGTTGTAAGTTATTTATTGATGTCTATCAAAAGTTAATATTTCGACTTAAATGTTTGAGTTTATTTTTTCTTGTAATTTCATTTACTTCTTTCAGTAATTTCATTTACTGGTTGTAAAATATCCGCCTAAGTGTTTAAACATTTTTTGTAAAATAATGAAGCATAGATGATTTTCATATCGGTTGTCAATTCATCGTAAAAACAAATTTGTTACACAAATGGTCCATTAAATGTCGGTCTATGTGGGCATTAAATGGTTTTAGTATGCGTTTATACAGCACCTGTTGTTGTATAATGTTCACACCTTGTTATAAAAATTGTTCAAATATAGTGGCACGTTTTCATTGCATTTTAATGAATGACAAACGTCTAAAACAAATGTTTTATACAACCCTCGGAGGAGTAACTTGCGCGTCTGTGGGGTGCCTGTTCCGTGTGGTGAGTAACCACACCGATGCATGGTGTTGTGCTCCACCGTACGCAGTCGGTGTATCACACGCATACAACTGAGAAACCGAAAACAGAACACAAACCAACATAGGCCTCCCTACCCAAAACAAAACTGGTTACCTTCGATTCTAATGGTTTGTGGCTGCGTGTTTCTGTTTTGGGGCCGCATGTTAGGGCCATAATCAGACGAGAATACAGTTGCATACACAGCCATCCTCCGACCAAAAGGAAGGAGTAACATGCTGGAAACGGGCACAGGGTCAGAACGCAAACAACGCAACCACGAAGCACAACCGCAACGCAAAAAAAAGCTTCTCTCCACCCGGCTGCTGCCCCAAGCGTGCGGCGGGAGGTCCTGTCAAGCAGCAAAGGGCTGCGCGGCCGCCCATCACTACAACTCGGCGGAGAGCTTTTGCGGAGCGTTATACCGAACGCTCAGCAGCTTTTTGCTGAGTGTTTGCACGCACCCACGAGAGCGATGGCTGTGAGCGATTGCGAGTTGGGAAGTGTGAGCGCTCAGCAGAAACGGTATACCGCTCATTTTGAGTTCGCATTTCGTGAGGGGCGGTCACACAAATCCGTGCGTGCGCGTATTTCGCGAAACTTCGACGTGCTGTACGTGCGTTTTTATTTTCTCGAGTGCACAGTCAGTGAGTTGTTAAGTGTGAATCGAATTAAAACGCGTTGTTGTGGACGAAGCAAAACAAAAAAAAAAATACGTAAGCGAACCTTAGCGTCGCTCGGAAGAGACCGCCGCAGTCGCTATTTGACTGTTTTGCACTAAAGTCTCTTCTGTGCCGTTGTTGCGTAGTGTGGAAAGTGGCATAATTTGTGGCATTTACCTATCGATCTGTGGGTTTCCCGAGTGTGTGTGTGTGTACACAATTATCAAACCGCACAATATTTTGTTGAAACCAAAACGTGACCACCGGAAAGAAAGATTGTGTGTGTGTGTGTGTCCCGACGAGCCCCGGTTACAGCCGTGTGTTTGTCATTACATTCCACAGATTGGTGTGTGCTGTGCGTCATAGCGAAACCCCAACAGTTTTAGAAGCTTTGAGCCCTTGTACCGTTTGCAATTTTGCGTTGTTTTGCTAGGAAAAACTTCCGTTCTTTCACGTTGCTCTGGTTGCGAAAGTTATAACATGCAAAAATTGCATAGTCCGTTGTGCACAGGCACAACCAGTGTATGAGTATTACGCAGCACCATCAACAACAACAGTAAATGGCCAGAATTACGAATGATTGTTGCTGGTGTTTTATTTGTTTTTCGTTACCACCGTGCTGCACTGCATTGCTCTAGGGAAACTCTAGGGATACGATCGCTTACGAGTCTTTGCACATATACATTTATTGCATAATTGTGAAACAGTGACACTAAACAAACTGCCAATGGGCAAACTTTTGCAAAACTACTGCATTATTGGTCTATTTGATTTGACAAACGCAGCTTTGATTCCGTTCCTTCCGCGATAGTGCGTTCGTGTCCATCCGGTCGAGATAACTGATAAGAAGGAGGTCTCTAGTTTCATGCCTCCCCATCTCTTTCTCTCACTCTAGCTCTATTTCGTTTTCTCTCCATCTCGCTCTCTCACACACACGTATGCTCGCTCTCGTTTACTTGTGATTATGCGTGATCGCATCGGATTATCGGATGTCTGAACAGTTTTCGTGATTTGTTTTGTGTTATGATTGCAACAAATGTTGTGGAAAATATTATTATACAATCAATTAATTATATTTTCAAACTGTACCAAACAAATCAAATTACCAATACGAACGATTAATGTTAACAATAATTTAAACAAAAAAATATTTTCCGTCAAAGTTTGCACTAGTGTTGCTGCAGATGGGAGGACATGTTGTTTGAACCACAAGTAATGTTACCCAGTTTTTGGGTACAGAGACACACGTAGCCGACGTTTCGCTTCAAGATAAGAAAATACACACGTCAGCGATAAACAGTGATGTTGGTGAAGAAAATGGGGAAACAGGTGCTGAGCTTCGTGTCTGTAGAGGAATGTGAAAAACGATTCGTATTTCATCGCCAACAACAAATATATGTTTTTATTAAGTGCGCTATGATGTGCTCGTCAATGTGATATTAAATCCCTAATCCCTAAACTATGTTAGTGTTTGTGTTGAGAAATGCATTGGTTATGTAGTTTCTTATTGAAGAAAAAAAAGATAAGAAGCTAGTGTACATGCATCAAAGAAATGCATTTTACTTTACATTTCCATTTAAAAAAACTCCAGTTTGTGAAAGCATTTAAGAGGAGCAAATTAGTTCAGAAATGCGTGTATGGAGAGTGTTACATTTACGTGCTTCAATGTCGTTTTTGAATCAGTCACGCTGTATGTGTGAAATGAGTTACAGCCATTGATAAGTAACGTGTGCCCCAGTGTAAAATCCCAGTGTAAAAGATTTTTTTTGTTAGAAACTGCGCATGATGGCAGTCTAATAAACATCTTTGAAATATTGAAAAGTTGTTAAAGAAAATCATTTAATTAAAAGTTTCACAGTTTAATTGTCCACCACCATTTAGTGCTGGAATGAAATTACCGTTTATAACTAATTGCAATTGCATCCATATACGAACAATGAGAACAGATGTTCTTTGCGTTCCGCATTTGGTCTCGCTGCGTTTGCATTGTTTAGGCAAATATTTTTCAAATTTGCTAAATGTAAAACAACAATTAATCCATCAATCTGAAAATCCACTGGAAGAAGGTTGCTTTTGGGCTCTCGTCGTACGCGTTACCTTATTCCTGCGTGCGTGTGTGTGTGTGCGTTTTCTTTCCTTCGGACGGATGATCGAGATGATGAGATGCATTTACACAAGGCAGGGCAATCAAAGGCCTGTTGCACAACTCGGGCCGCTCCAAGCCGGCAGAACCGGATGAGGGAACGAGCGATGAAGAAAACAACATCGGACAAAAAAAAAGCAGCACCGCACACACAATCTCCACACAAACGCTAAAAGTGCGTTATAAAATGCGCAAAGCCAGCGCTAAATGTGTTTCTCTGTGTGTACGTTTCTGTAGGCCCGCGGTACGTCCGTGATACAGCCGTAAGGTGGATAAGAGAGAGCGAGCGAGAGTGGGAGAGAGATAGAGATCCCGGTGCGTTTAAGTATAGAGCAGCCGTGGTGCGCGAGAGCTTTTCCGACGCGCAATCGTCGCACCGAACGGAAGAGGCAGAAATAAGGGTAAAAAGGAGCGAGATGAAACAGCCTAGAAAACGACAGAGAGAAAGAGAGAGCGCGTACGATCAGAGCGGGACAGTGAAGCACTGTGAAGAAGGAATTTTTTGTGCTGACGCGAGAGACCCGATCGCGACGACGACGACGATCGCGCGTTCCTGCGCCATCGTCTTCATGGCATGCGTGTGTGTGTGTGGCTTTTTTTCCTACCCTTCTTCTGATCATGTGTGGAGATTCTTCATTCGCAAAACCTCACCTCAATTCTCCACCCATCTGCTCGACCTATTGTTCAAACCTTTTTTTTTTAATTTTATTTTGCCATTTGATCGAAGGGTAGTGGTGTTGTTTTGCGTCGAATGATCCGTTGCAGCAACTAGATGAGATGTTGTGTGTGTGTGTGCGCTGCGATGATCGTACGGGTAGATTTGTTTTATGCTGCCGATCAAATATCTAAACGGATGCTGATCATTCGCTAATATCATGACTCTTTAGAACCATTAGGAAGCATTTGAATTGCAGGGAACAAAAACGCACTCTCTACACACACACACAGGGCAGGTTGTAAACGGGAACAAAAGAGTTGAAAATAGGAAGAAAATTAGCAATCGGCTCGCGATTAACAAGCTGAAGTTTCGTGTTTTTTGTTGTTGTTGTATAATTTATACAACGCACCTTTGGAACGTTAAGAAAACCGAGAAAGAGTGTGTGAGAGAGAGAGAGAGAGTAGAAGAGTTTGGAGCAGGTATGATTCATTTCGCCGCGAACTATGAAATCGTTCCTTCAAGAAAAACTAAGCTGGTGTATAACAACAACATCTTCTTGCCTCTTGTGTTGTTTAAATTATTTTTAAACTGTACTCGCATCACTGTGTGACCGCGCGCGTGTGTGTGTGTTCGAGGGGTTTTTTTAATGTGTTTTAATGTCCTTTTTTTCCTCCCTGAACCATCGGTGTAGATAAAAGTCTCGTACGTACGTGATATATAATGCTGTGAGTGTGCGGTGTATCGCTAATCGTGCATATGAAGCTTTTGTGGTGGTGAAAATTATATCAGAAAATGTAAATGTTCGACGTGAGTTTTTGATGGTTAATTGAGAGATATATAAAAAAATAATAATTCCTCCTCAGTGAGTGTGTGTATGTGTGCTTGTGTGCAGAGTAAAATCCGTGCCGTATCCTTGAGTCGCTTGAGCCACCCTGTTGTGCTCGTTGGGCCCATTATCAGTGGGCTCTCGTTGATGCGTTTCTCACGTTGCGTTGTTACAGTGTGTGCAACCTTGGTACCGTGTACCAGCTGTGAGTGTTCGCATTTGTAGTTGTGCCCGTGTGTGTGTGTTTGTGGGTTTGTGCTCACGTAGATGAGAGCTATTGTTGTGTGGGCCAATGTTGTTGTGTGCGAGTATGTGCGCATGCGCGAGTGCGTCCTGCTGATCCGTTCTATTTCTAGAAGTGCAGTGTGCGACAAGGAAACGAGTGATTAAATAATTTTATACACCCTGCCTCTTCGTGTTCGTCTTCATCCTTGGCTTAGCCCAAGGCGGGCGGCCCAACGACGACAACGATCCGGATCCTGTTGTGTGCGTCGCGTTTCCGTGTTGCATTTCACCGATTCGGTCCGTTCGCTTTGCGTTTTGTGCGTTTCTTATTTATTTTCCGTACCCGCCAAAGTGTACCCTAAACCCACGAAGCACCGGTACCAAAAGAAGAAGGAAAAAAACCGAGCAACATACACAAACGCGAGAAAAAAAATCTTCACTGGCGAATTGTTTATTTTAGTGCTTCAAAATTTGGGATTATTCGTTAGATCTGGTGGGTATATACTGCTGCTGGCTGTTGTGCGAGTCCTTGTATGTGTGTGTGTGTGTTATTGTTAAATTTAAGCTAACTTTCGATTTCTACATACCTTCTTACGTTGAGCCCATCCTTTTTGGGCGGTAGCTAGGAGAACAGAAAAGATTTCTACGCGGCATAACACGATCTTTCCTATGCGACAGCGTTCTGATGTGTGTTTTATGCTTCCCTGGTCGCGTTTTGGGGATTTGTTTATCTCAAAAAGTGTGTTTACCCAAGCGCACTGTTTGTGTTTGTTTACACAGTGGAAAAGCTTTATCCTTAAAACACGTATGAAGCGTTTGCAGGCGGCGGCCAGGGTTCGTAAAGCTAATGCACACGGGCTAAATAATCTATGACGTCTTTATGTTTTTCGTCATAGTTTCGTCTTTCGACGTCGCATGTCGTTACGTAAAACAAATAGATTAAGATGCATTTCAGTACGCTCAAGTGCATCATCTAGCGAAATCAGGAAGAAAAAACAGAGAAAAGTAGAAGGCACGATGATTTCATTAGCTATACACAAAGAATTTCTTATCATCATGATCATCATGAAAATCATCATCATCATGAAAATCATGATCATGTGGCTTATGCTATTCCAAATATCCATTCTGACATGATTTTTGACAAGATTTCAACAATTTTATTTCTTATTATTTTTATGAGGAACGTCGTGAACGTACAGGTGTTTGAAACAAACTATGTTTAGGTTTTAAAACTATTTTTGTTTTGTCTATATTGTTTATTGTAAAATTTCTCTCCACACTCAAAAGAACATGCTTTACCCGTGAGCGTTAAATGATTTGTTTGGTTTTTTTTATTTCTATTTCTGCCGTGCAAAAGGCAGCTTTTTCAAAGCCACACGAATTTGAAACAAACGCGCGCAGGGATTTTATAATTGCTCGCTGTTCCAGTTCGCCGAACACATGATTGGTTTGGAAGGTTTTGGATTTTCTTGATCTCACACGATCTTCCAGGCCGAAGGCGGTTATGATTTGCCCGTCCAACCGCCATCGCACAGGCAATGGCGTGTGCCCCCGGTGTGGTGGTCGTAGGCAATAAGGATGGCGGGAGTGGAGCAAATTAAGCTTCGTTCCACAGGCAGCACTGGTTTACATGCGTGTATATGTGGTGTTTTTGGGACCGGGGGTTGTATTTAGCTTGATTTTCGCTCGCCATTTCGAAGGCGAAGGTTACCTTGAACGGTGAAGCGTGATTTTTCTGATCGTTTTGCAACACCTACCCCGGGTAGTGTAGTCGATTTATTTACTCTTTGCCCGTTTCCTTTTTTCCACGACAATTTTTTTTTGTTGCTTAGGTTGTGTGACGATTTATTCTAGCTAGATTTTGCGTAGAAGGAGACTTTTCACGTAATGCACGGTACAAACACGGAAAAAATGCTTGTTGCGAATGAGACTGGTTCTGCGTGGCAGCATCAAAATAGAAACGATTCGATGATTTGTTTATTTTTGCCACTAACAAGCGACGAATGGTCGCTGTGCCCCAAACCAGCGGTATCAGCGCTGAGCATATTTTACTTCTTTAAAACATTTGTCTAGAAAATTGAAGTGCGATTTTTTTAAATGCCATTTTTTTGTCTAAAATTTAATACTTTCCGATCAGGCCATGATCACGCTCGTGTTGCATACATTTATATCTATTCCATGTATATCTTTTCTAATACAGTAGAACGTCGATTATCCGGGGTTCTCGGGACTAATGCCGGTTAATCGGTTTCCACGGATAATAATCCCTTAAATAATAATGTCATTTGCGTTTATAGTATCGATATACGATGGTGGTCCTTTTGATGCTAAAAATGATTCTGGATCAAGCAAATTATTATCAAATAACAATTAAAATTTAGAACGTAAAATTAAATCATTTCAAATATACGTATGGTAACGATTTCAATAATTTTAACCAACCTGACACCAGTAAAAATGTTCACCACGGTTGAACAGCTGTCAATTTTCGGCGCTCAGTTCGGCCCGCCGGTTAATCCGCCCCCGGATAATCGACGTTCTACTGTATTTACAAAAAAGGATAAAAGGAAAGAATATCCTTATTATTAAAAATTGATTTAAAAAAAAGCAAATAAATCTAACATCAGAAAATCAAAACGTTGGTAAAAATTATAATAAACATTAAAACAGAACTAAAAACATTATTACATGTGATAAAATAAATAATAAAAAAGAAAACAACAGAAATAAATCTGTCAAAATCAACGCCTGCAAAAGGAGATCTGCTATTGTTTATGTTAGTATGCTAAATTTTTAGGACGTCATCTGTCTGATGCATTGAAACTAGCTTATGTCATGCTCAACGATTAATTCTACCTTTCTAGAAACGGAATCACTGATTTGTTGAACCGAACTCTTGAAGAAGTTACTTTAAAATATCCTTCCAAAAATGTTGTTTTCTAAATTCTCCGGAAAACGATCGGAATTTCTGCAGAATCAACATATTTTTCAAACAATCCCAAAACAGTGATCTTTTTCATAAAATTTTCCCATCTAGAATATGGGAAACATGACATTACAGACAATTATTTTATTATTTTGATATTTGTCGAGCAGTTGGTCGAAACTTAGGAAAATAATTTGATTTTAAATTCACAGACCACAGCTCAATTAATAAAGAAAAGTCCACTGTGTTAATAAATTATGTTTGAATAAATTTTAGATTCTTTTTTTTTTGTTTTATTTGCCACCATTTTTCTGCAACCCTATTTTTAGATCACAACTTATTCTTCGTATTTCCTCTATCTATGCATAACAATGTCCCTTAAAAATGTCCACCTTACCCTTATTTTCTACCCGGTAACTATTTGTATTGCTTCTGTGTGCATCGTTTTGTATTATGCACCGGATATAATGCTTTACCCTTCGTTTCCTTCGGAAGCAAATCGCCTTGCGATGAAACTGGTCTTCGGTCATAATTATTCCCGCTATACGATTTTGTCGTGTTTCCGTAGATGCGCAACAGGGAGCTGCAATAGCATTTGCAAAAAAAAAAAAAAAATAAAAACCGGTCATGCCGTGTTTCTAGCAAACGTGAAGCTAAACCAACAATCGCGAAACCGTTTGCCAGAATTAATGCTGACTGCAGCAGTCGTGGCGAAGACTCATTTTCACACCTTTTTTTTCTCTTCAACACAAGCCGTTTTGCATACGCACTCTACCCTCTATCGCCTCCCCACAGGGGGAGGGAAGGAAACGTTACACAAAGCACACAAACCCATAACGGTTTCGAACGTTACTGGTTAGCTGTAGTTGTACGCTGTTTCATTTAAAGTGGTTAGCATCTTACCATGAAAGACATGAGCCCGGAGTTTTATTTTCATTCTCTCTTTTGGAAAAAAAACGAAGTTGCAGTCCACCGTGGTATTTTAACAGCAATTATTTTGCGTTGTTGATAAACAAAAAAAAATCATTTAACCATTAGTCGCCATAAGTAATCACTTTCTTATTTGTAACTATTTCTCGAATCTCTCTTCCAGGTGGCTGGCGTATCAGCGACCACGGAGCGACTTACTGCTCCCCCCGCGCCTCCACAGGGCCCTTCGCCCCTTCAGCTCTTAGATGAGTCTCACATGTCAATTGCTGCGGCTGAAAATGCAGGGTAAGTTTGGATTTTACATTCGAGGGCCATCCACAGGCTGGGCTTTTTAGTGGAGTGATGTTTATGTTTGTACTTCTTGTATTGGAAAATTGCTCTACATCTAATATTGGTTGCTGTTAGTGCAGCTCTCTGTACATGGTGAACGGTGATTGCTTTTGATCGTTTGATTTGAAATTGAAATTGCCGCCTGGTCTATATTGATCAAACGGAATGGGGTGCTGGAGTTGAAGAACCGAACGAAGCGCCGGAGATGGCAAAGAGCACCGAGGGAGGGTCGTCAGATAAACCCAATCGGGCATCGATGTAGCTCCGGGTTGCATCATCGAGTGTGTTCGCTGGTGACTTGCAATGGTCGCACTGTCCCACCTTGGCAATGGGTTTTCACAACACTTCATCGATATCGAACAATAGCACAATGTGTTCAGTGCGACAGGATACACAGGATGGATCGTCGGGTACGTGACGTTGCACCCCAGGGTCTTAGCCGTACCGAACCAGAGTTGCATTCAATTCTCGCTTCAGTCGCGAAGACGCCGGGTGGTTTTGTTTCGCGGATTAGATTCAAACGAATGATTAGATTAAACCGTTTTGACGCGAACCGACCACTGCATATATGCTGCCGGACCGACCGTGGGGTCGTCGTGTGCGATGGAGGAAAACGGTGTATATCGATTTCTATCTACAATTGTGTATACATACACGGATTGCCCCCAACGCATACTAGCGCTTTGCAAACTAAATCAGCTTTGCTGTTTGATGGCCTTTTGGAGGTTGTTGCTGTCGATTTGAAAAGCGTCTTTCTTTAGCTGGTTGCGGTTCCTTCCCAATTGGATGGTTTTGTCATAGGACGCGATGCATTTTTTTGCATATAACAAAAAAAACCGGATTGCTGACGATGACATTCTACAGTACGCTTGCAGTGTTGCGTTTGTCGATTGCACTCGGTGGGGCAGCACAGCATGCCAATAATGCCATTTGAGCTATGAACAAGCAGAAATGAATGTTTGTGGAAGTGAATCAGTCCCGACTAGTGATGGGCAAAATGCTGTTTTTGGTTGTAATTGATATCCGAGCGATCCAAATTTTCTGGAATCGATTCTGGATAGTAGGTTCAGATTTGGATCCGGAATCGGTTCCAGAATCGATTCCGCAATCGGATCCGGAATCGTTCCCGGAATCGGATTCGGATTCCGAATCGGATCCGGAATTGGTTCGGGAATCTGATCCGGGATTAGTTACGGATTCGGAATCGATTCCGGAATCAGAACCCATTCCGAACACGGAATCGGAATTAGGTAATTCTAATTCTGAGTGCCCATCACTAGTTCCGATGAGCGTTCCTTCACACATTTCAATCGATTTGTTTTTTTTTTCGCCATTCGACAGCATTTCGCATTGATGTGTTGGATAGAGTTTAATGGGCGAATGGTTTAGTTATCATGGAGACACTCATCGTACTTCCGCTTTTAAAACAATGTGGTTCTATGTTAAACCCTACATTGTATAGTGCGTTCTAAATGTTTATCACACGAAAAGTTCCCAACCCACATAGGTTTACTATACTATGTAGAAGACACTAAATGAGGTTGGCAAGTTGTACAGAATTCAAATTACGGAGTTTCAATTTTTCGCCTCTTAATCCAAAATCAATAGAAAGCATCACTTTGCATTGCGTTAGTCTCTGCCGCTCAATGATACAGATAGATCGCCATAAGCTTCGTTATCGTAGCTCGCATTTCATGTGCCCATCTTCAATTCTTCGTTCGCAGTGTGTCGACGGAGAATGCATTTCGTACTGCATCACTTGCATACGATGATGATGGCATCGGTGCAGAGCATCATCATCCTCATCTTCCCACTCCAAGCAGCCAATGGGGCGGCAAAGCCTTCTGAGCTGTGCTGTTTGTGCCTGAGGTGCCTGAGCAAAGCGGGATCGCACCATGGCGAACGATAATTGAGTTGAGGCAGGTCATCCTCAAAATAAATTGATTTGTTGGCATTTATTGTTAGCAAATGCACATTCACAAACGCCAACACCTACAGCCGTCGTTATGCCGTTGGGGTCGTCTGGAAATCGTGGAAGCCGTCGAGGATGCACAATATTTCCGCATACTGGTTGACATTGTATTAGCGTGCATCGTCGTGATGTACTGTAAACAACCTTACGCTTAAGCTACCTAAGACATCTGTGTAAATTTTAAAATATTTTGTATAAATTTTGTGGACATCATCCATATTAGACATGTAATAATATTGCATGTGGAAACAGAGAGAAAAATGCCCTCTTATACATATTTTAAGAATTCCAAGTTTTCCCAGTGTCTAATAAAGTCTTGTTTTTACCGAAACGTTTACAGACCGTGCTTGTTACCTAAATGAAAAACGTTCTTACAGAAGGTAAAACATACACACAGCTGGTTTTGTCTGTCCAATCTTCTTCTATTACTAGCGCGCTACTTGTTTGCCTTTTCTGTTTCGAGAACAAATATGCGCTGCCGTTAAATACGTGGCTTGCCATAAAATGGAGACGCAAATAAACGGTTGTATTCTCAACTGGTGCGCTAAATTAGCTTTTCAAAATAAATTTAACAATACACAAAAAGTCTTCCTACTTCAATCATATTACATACATAGCGCAAGTGGTTCATTTTGATCTCCTCCCGAGACGCTTTGTAGTACGATTTTGCTTTGAACATTTTACTACTAAACTGTTGCGAATGAAAGGAATGATTGTACGCTTAATTTAAATTACATTTTCATATCATAAGAATGTTCGTTTTTTGTAAAGAAAAGTCAATCAAAAATGCCAATAATCGGTGATAATGACAAACATAAAGCACAAGACAAGCACATGCAAGAGGAAATAAAATGGAGCTAATTAAGACGCAAGCATTTCTTGCGTTCTTTCTTTGCAACTTAAGTATGCGCCTAAGGGTAAAGAGATGAGATTGATATGAAGGAACTTTTTGCCCATTTCTGTAACACAATTTAATGTGAGTTTTTCTTGTTGAATGTTAAGTCATTACCACATGACAGTCTGCCCCATTAGTTGCATATTTAAATTTCATTTATATTTAAAAGAGAGAGGGATAAACTAAGAAAAAGTGTTAGAAATGAATTGAAGAGATTGCATTTTTTTTCTGGTCACCGGAAATGGAGCCTATTTGCTTGGATCAGAGTTGTTGAGATGTTGGATTTTATTATGAAATGTCAGCATACCTCTTCTTGGTGTTCCCGGTTTCTTTTAGATTTAGAAGATATGGTTAGAATCTATATTTTTCTTCTTCTGAATGTTTACATATTCAATGTTCCTTCTGGAAAAATTAGTATTTTCAGGAAAAAAAATGTGAACTTCTTTCTACAATTTAATGTAAATCACTATCTGTTACATAGTTTATCCATTTTATATAGTTAATTACATGATATTTAATATATAAACATAAAACTTGTATTTCAAGTTGATAATAGACTGAACTCGTTCTGGAACTTTCATGATTTTTACATCAACAAAAGATTTAGTGGCTTGAGATGTCGATTTAAAATTGTAGCAAAAATGGAAAGAATTAATGTTTAATTGCGTGGCAATCATACCAGAAATGACAGATCTAGATATATGCATGTTCGCTTTAAGTTCTCGTACGTCTACAAACTGGTGACATTCGCATGTACAATCATCACCACCATCATCATCATTACTATCATCTTATGGTATTAAGGAAAAACCGCTTCTCTCCTCCTCTGACGTTGTATTACAACTCTTCCTCCTGAACTCTGCACGCGTGTGGCACAATCGACAGTAAAAACGCGTAAGACATCCGTAATCCGTGCTCACTGCCAGAATGATACGTTATGCGTCACAGCACATTGTGTGCGGCTTCTAGGTTGGTGTCTGCAATGAAGTAAGTGAAGCAATTATTCTGTCATTGGGTTTGATTAAACCGTAGACAGGTTCGCAGCAAAGTTCATCGTGATTAACGCACGAGATGCGATGCGTAATGATTTGTCGCTTCCATCATAATGGATGTCGTTTTTTTTTCTTTATTGTTTTCAACTTTTATGCAAAAAAAGTAAACTTAAAATTTAAAAAGAAAAAAAAAAATTTTTTCTTGTATGATTTGATATTTAACTGAAGAATGTCAAATCGCGTTTCATTTTTAAAACAGAGAAAGATACCATTTTATGTGCATTTTTATCGTCCATTAACTGTGAGTTATCTTTCCGTTTTGCCATTGAAAGGCAATACATGCTTGCAGCACGGGGTACCGTTGTACATTCAGTTAAACGAAAACAACGAAAACGCTACTGAATCATAGCTCGACTCAACACAACCAAACACATAACTAGCGGGCGCGTTGCATGTGTTTAACGGGGCGACATGAGAGAATATTATTATTGTCAGCTTTCTACGTGAGATAGCTTTTTTCTTTTTTAAAACACTGTAGCATGCAAATAATGGAACGGTTTGTTACAACAAAGTAAATAAACTAAAACCAAGCAAAAAGCTCTTCTTCCGTTTTTTTTTGCAGTCATGCTTTTATGGTAAATGTGTACTTACAGGGTTTATCAAGCCAGCTCAACAACGTAACGCTGTCTTTCCGTAGCCGTTAAGCGAATCCCACAAAACTACATACACAACTCCAGAAATCTAACCACGTAACCTTCTACCACCTGTAACTTTTGTATAAAATTTTGCTTATCTCTATAGCATTAAGTAAAATTAATTTTATGCATTAGTTGGTTCAATTTTCACCCGTATTTAAGCAATTTCAATTTTGATCAATTGAGCATTGTAAACATAATTTATGCGGACTATCGTCTGGCATTTGTTAAAAAAAAAACTGTATTATACCTTGCAGACGAACGGTGATATTGCTGCTAGTGTGCGTGACATTATAAAAGCATGACTGTTCACTAATGCAATGGATCGATGCAATTTCAACAACCCCCTTCCCTTCTCTTTCTCTTCCTCTTTTCTCTATTCGGCTCATTCAACTACCTACTGATGTTGGTTTAGTAGATTTAAGCTGATTTGGGTTATCGATTTTAAACGCTACCAGTCGTACTGGCAATGCTTTTGGGTGGCCTATTGAAAACGATACGAAAATTAAATGTTTTTGAATAGCTTTGTGTTTGTGAATAAATATTCTGTTTGTATTTTTATTCCCAATTAAAACACTCATTGTAACACTATAAACTTCAAATATACAAAGCAATCACATTATGGCTGGGAAACATTTTCTGCTTCCAACATTTAAATTTTAAACCCGGCAAATTAATTAAATAAAAAAAAATGGGTTTATGTTTTAAAAAACTGCATTAAACAATCAAGCATCAATTTTTAAGGTAAAAAAATGGCGATGGCGATGATTTTTTTTTATAAAACACAATAATTTAAACTGCGTTCAAAACCGTTAAAGTTTAAATGTCGGTGAACTTTGAAAAAAGTTGTTGCGAGACATTCGCATTTTAAATGTTGTGTCCAGTTCTGACCGCTGCGACACTGCTTTCACTTTTCGGTCCGTCTACTTTGAAAAGGGATTGTTTCATAAATTAAAAGTAAAGTTTACGACAAAATATAGTTTTATCTGAAACATGCAGAGTTTGCAGCTTATTTTCTTCATCCAAAAAAATATTTGATTTTCTCCATGAGTAAAGGTAAAAAAGAAGGGGGCATTTCCGAAGATTCGATCAACAATATTTGGTGCATTAGACTGCATTATACGTAGATACGATTCAAAGCATAAGTAAATCACAAATCTTACTTTTTAATAATTATTTCATACATTGAAATGATTCCTTTAGATGTGAAGGAAATGACATATTTTGAAATATAGAATTTATGCTCATTAAAACGTTTGTAAACATAACAGACTCGTGCTTTAAGAAGTGTTCAGAAAAAAACAGCATTTTCTTTCAGTGCTTATCAACTCACAATAACACACATTTGATACAATTCTTGTAGATTCGAATGTTGCGTTGTTTTGCTAACTGCACCGTTACCTTTTGCTGTGTTGCTGCTGTTTGCATTGGCATGGTGGTGGTGGTTTGTTGCTGTTGCGGATCTGCGGATTGTTTCGTTTTACAGATTACTGTTATTTGTGTTTACCAGCTTGCGATCATCATCGCTAATTGATCCTTTCGCTTGTGTACACTCACTCCACATCTGCCAGCCGATTCTCTTTCTTCTTGTGCTTTTTGTTTTTGCTTTTTTGTTTCTGTACGTTATGTTTAGGCCCACTGAAAAGCATGAGCTTTGTTGCTGGTTTGCTGCACGCTTGGCAGAACGGGTTAAGTGAAATACATCCCTTTCATAAAGAAGGTATTTTTTGTCTTAAAGCAGGTGTGTCAAACTTTCTTCCGAATTCAAATTGCTGAAGATGCATTATTTTTTAAATGCATTTTTTTAATGGACTTTTAAATTAAGAAACATTCATGAAGAAGTTTCTTATAGTTTCCATTTTATCAGGCCCACTATTATAACAGCATTTGACACTTCTGTCCGTATGTTTTCATTTTTTCACCCTGTGAGATATCTGTAAAATTACCAACCAAACAAACGATTCAACAAGCATCAGATGCTAAAAAGGTGACTGCTTACAACTGTAATAATGTGAATGTTACAATGCCCCTCACAATCATTTGGCCTCAGCTGCCAGGATGATAATTTGCTTGGCCGCGTACATATTTGTTTGCCAACGATATTGACTTTCAAACTCATCGCTAATTATGAAATTTGTTGTTAGCGCTTTTACTCGTACGCAGTTTTTCTTTCTTCCCCACCTGATCTCTAATGAAGTTACTCGAGAACTAACTGCTATTCCAGAGGAAGCATTTTTATTTTTCTCGTTGTCGAGAATGGTTCCAAAATTTCTCACCAACACGCGCGCACATATATGATTTGCCTATTTGTCTTCAGCCTTCGTAAAAGTACAGCCAAAGCACGAAGAATCAGTAAGTTCGGTCGTTAGTCATATTCGCATTGCGCCCCCCCAAAAAAATCATAATGAAGACATAGTTGTGTACGTCATCTTGTGTGCTGCCCAATCTGCTGGCTCCAAGATGGAGACTCCCCGAGGCGATAATGCTGCTCATGTGCAGTAAAAATTACCCTTTCTGCTGGTGAGCTTTTGCTATGAAACGTTCCGTTAGTTCTTGCGTTTCCATGGCCCATCAAGCAAACCAGTAATGTGGTACGGCATGTGTATGTGTGTTCACCAGGGTGACCAGCTTTGGTGCCGCATATTTTCCATTCAATTTCCCCCATTTTCTTCATCGGTTCTCCAGAAGAAATGAACAAACGAGAAGACATGACACTGGAGTTGCTTTCTCTTTTAGTAAAAAAATGAATAAAAAAAAAATGCCGCTCTCCCGATAGTCGTAAATAAAGCCACGTGTTAATACGCATCATTAGCAGGGCGTCAATTATCAGTAATTAAAATTTATGTCTTGTATTTTAATGGTACGGGTTTTTTTTCGGAGGCTCACGCTAGCTTATGTTACTCTTTTAATGGCGCTAATAAGTGACATGAGCGGATGGTGCTTTCGTGTTCTTTAAATTATACCGACTATGAGATTTGAATGGCTACGTTTTGTATGAATTAATTCGAAAGCATTCTTGCAGTTCGAATGGTTTTTATATGACATTTTTATTACATTTCAAAAGAGATAAAGTTGTGAATATTGTTTGTTTTTTTTCAAATAATGTTAGATTGCAACACATATTAACTTCAAAAAAGTATTTTTTATTAAAGACCTGTTTGATTACATGCTGTACTTTTCCTTTTATTTAAAAGCTTTGATAATAAATCACCCATATAAATTTAACCGTATAAGAAAATCCAACTGTTTGATGTGCAACTAAATTTGACATATTATTGAAATTTTTCGCATAATCGAATATTATACGGCAACATTCGTACTGCTTCAGTTTCATGGTTGTACGAAAAAAAAAACGGCTGGGCCGATAAAAGAAAGCCCATTTCTTTCCATTCACCTGAACCTTGAAGGAGTTTCTTTGAGTGATTGGAAATGTGAAATATGACAGCGACAATCTGCAAATACTTTGTGTATGGGTGCACCACCGGGTGGGTGTTACTTGGGCTCAAATGCTTTTCACGGCACTAGATTGAATTTCCCATCCCATCCCGCTCGGGAAACACACATGCTGATGGTGAGGAGAAAAACCGGGCCAAGTCCCTGAAGAAGAAAGCGAAATGACTTCGATAGATGACAGTTGAAACGCTGGTTTTGAAGGGTCTTCTCAGGCGAAAATTGATTTCGCTTTCCCAGCACAGACGTGTGTGTTGCTTATTTCGGGTTGCATTTAATGAATTTTTCCTCCAATACGCCCATGTTCACGCGCGTGCATCCCCGTTTTGTACTTGTTGTGCCGTCTCGTGTCGTCGCGAAATGCCTTCCAAAGTTTCGTCAGCTGCTTCACAAGACGATGTTCCAAAGGTATTGAGCAATTATTATTTTTATTTTGGATTTGATTTGCAAGCTCTTTTGAGGGAGTGAATAATATGTTTTGCAATTACAATTACAATCAATTAATTAAAAAAATTATAACAAGATGCCAAGGGGTCCGAGAGTCATAAAAACAAAAGCAATAAATCGGAAGCTATTCCATTTTGCACTCAATCATTATACTTTCGAGTTGTTCAAGGTTTTCGAAGCACTAATGTAACTTTAAGCCCCTTGTTAACTATGTGCTATCTTTATGCTGCATGGCCTGGGACAGTAAACAGCAGTTTTGCAACGCGGAGAGAATGCTCGTGCCAAGCTAAATACCCGTGCCGCAAGTGATGAAAGTGATAAAACAACTCGAAGACAGCAAACATGAACAAACACCAACACCGCAAAGCTTGTGGTAAAGCATTAAACCTTGTCTTGTTTTTTTTTTTTGGTGTTGCCTTCGGAAGCAACATCAACCTAGCCGGTTCGGAAGAACAACGGCTCATAAGATACGCACCACCATAGGACCAGACATCTACCAGAAACAGAAGGCACAGTAGAGGGCCAATCATGAAAACGACGTGGTGTGTGGTGCGCCCCAAAAACGCAGGATGAAGCCGTGAAACATGAAACGAAAATTGAAACGAATGACTGACTTTAACTAATTATAATTGTGTTTTATGATGTGGTATGCTGACATTTTTATGTGCTTTTAAACGTTCCAGCGCTGGAAGGGATGTGTTTATTTCCCTACGTCCCCGCTCGCCTGGTCTTTAGGCATGTTTCGTAAACCCATGACAATGTGCGTTCCAATTGCGCGCTGGTGTTTGTGTCTGGCCGCATAACAGTTTTAGACCGCATCTCATTCTCTTCAACTTGATTTGTTTCATTTTTTAATGTTTTTAACTGCTTTTTTGCCATTTTTGCCTAACTAACTGTGGGACGACACCGCAGGCAACTTCCGGGATGCAATGACGGCAATAGTTACTTGGCGTTGCTTATCTTGTCAAATGCGTTACGCGTTACTTATGCGATGGGCCCTTGTTTGTCGTAGGTGTTTGTTTTACGGACACTACGGATCATATTTTCATTAGAAGTTAAATTATAAATTATTGAATTATCTTGAGCAAGCGCATCACTAGCTTCGTGATGGAAGTGATCATACTCCCACCTTCTTTTGTTAGGTTTCAGTAGCTTATAAGCAAAATCCCTTTATTACATTTAATGAAACTGAGTTATGTAAGTCTAAATTCACCTAATGTTATTACCAACGGAAGAATTTTTTTTACAACTCCATCAATTTGAGATGAAATTTCATTTAATTTCTTATGTTATTTTTGCGATTATTCGACAGTTATACGATTCTAGTACTTACTTTCGAGGCATTTAGATTTTGACATAAAGTTCTGACTTAATATATTTTCTCTTTTTGGCGTTTCCTTAAACGTATGTTCTACGATTGTCTAAAGTCTAAAGCCAACAATGGCTAATGACCTTGATATTATCAATTTCAATGTTCTGCTTTTTTAGTCAATGATTAAATTTAAGTCAATCAAATTCAATGATTATTATTTTTTATCTCTTTATTTTCACAATCCATTTTTATTTAACATGTTATGCGTTACTTTCTATTGCAAATGAAACATAACGTCGCACTTACAAGTTTCTTTCACTGTTTCGAGATGCTTGACACTGTTCGACAGAGCGATTATAGCGACGTTACATGTGCTATTCTGATGGGTGGAAAAAGACAATCCAAAGCAGTTTTCCTGACGACCAATGCTAAGTAAAGTGCGCCACTTAGAATCACGTGAACAACGACGTGCTTCCTTCCGTAAGTTTGTACTTATTTCATATTTACTCCGTCGGTATGTTTTTGCGTGTGGCTGCGTGTTCGAACCATACGGCTCTTATACTCACGGACGCTGAAAACCGCTCAACACTACAAACGTCGACCCGATGTGATACGCGCAATCGCAATCTGCGCGCAATCAATCCGCTCATCTCTCATCCATCCGACTGAGCTCGGTGTATGTACCTGTCATGCTAGATGGCGTTACAGCGTTTCACCAACACACACGTGCGCACAGTTTCCCCGTTTCGCTGTAGTGTTGAGCGATCGCGAGCGCGCGCGCGGTCTTGATTACGGACCCAACAGGCGCGCACGCGTGTACCTTCGCGAAGCTGCTCTTGATGAACAACGGCACAAACGATGCCGTTCGGTTGTGTGCGGTTATGTGTGGATATGCTATGCGGCAATATTTGCTTGGGATAGTGTTCGTGCAGCAGGCGTAATTGTTGCGATGAGTGGCGTTGGTAATTTACGATGTTGTGCTGTAAAGCGTCCAGGCGAACAAGTTTGATCATGAAAACCGTATCGGTAGACCCAAAATAAGACAACTATTAAATCATACGTGGGATGAAACAATTTCATTTCTTTTAAATCTCCTGTGCTAAGTTTTTACCATAAAATTTTGCTGTAATGTTGCTACAATTGCAGAATAATAAATAGAATAGAATAGATGATACATTTTTACATCCCATCGCATTACGTGGTCACAGTTACTACTACTAAACAATCTATTACTACTGCACCACTACTAATGCACCTTAAGCGCCATATAGCGTTCCATCCGATCTTGATGCGACTTGTATGCACACTGGTTGCCACGCTGAAGCTGCATTCGCGAACCGTGCGCATTGTACAAAGGTTTATTTTGCTGTTGGCCCGGCACGACCGCTCACGACCAGCAGCATTTGAGCCATGAATCCGATTCGAGCGATTGGTTAATCAGGTCAATGTTGTAACATTGAACGAAAACGAAATTTATGTGCGCGGCGGCCCAGCCTCTGGCTCATCTTATGGTTTTGTATTTTCGACGAACTTATCGTTGATTGGTGTTGTTCTAATTTTATGCTTGTTTTAATTGCCAGCATAAGTTACACGCATATTATTTTAGCATTTTCTTCTACTAATCAAATTATTTTGAATAGTTAAAACAATTATAATAATATTTTACAATAGCAATAAAAAAAATTAATAATATTTGGTATAATAATTCTTTTTGAACCGTTAAAATGAATGAAAAATAAAAGCACTATGCAACATTTTATATAACTTTTTTCATACCGAAATTTCGTTCCATACCGAAAGAAGGCAATTTTACATTTAATTAGAAATGTAATCAAACTCCCAATATTCTAAGCTAACGGCACTCGGGAGTGGGCGGAGGATTTATATGGGGCGTGAATTTACACTATTCGTCAACATATTTCGACGGGAACTGTTGAATGGGCCATTAAACATAAATAATTGTGTCCAGCAAGAATTTATGTATGTGTGCGCCTGGGGCTTCACGAAGACCCTGGTCTGCTGTTGGAGCATTTCGTTTCCATCGGAGGGATTTTTAATGTAAATGCTATTGCTTTACTACACCGATGATGGTTATCCCGGTGTCATCATACTTCATAGCACCATGTCGTTTATCTTGCTTCAGAATCGTTTTCAGGTGGTTCTACGGCCAACATGCCACAACATGCCGTACAGCTTGCTCTCTTTCGAGCTCCACACAATAAATGGATTGTTTTCAAATTTTGAACAACTTCGTGAGATAGTTTTGACAGTTTTGACGGTACGGTTTAATGGTTTGCTTTAAAATGACAAAATAAACAAAACCGTTCGGGTGTGTGCTTGCTGGATGGAAAATCTCATTGCGTTTCAGAGCATTAAATCTCACACAAAACATTGATGGCATTAAAAAGCATCGAAACAGTTGCAAAGTGGTTGAGTGGCAATGAAAAATTAACAAGATTTGGGTTAAATAAGGTTTTAATTGCTTTTGGACAAAATAAATATTGTGCAATTGAGCGTACTTTATATTTTTAACATTGAAAAGAACATTAATAAATGCTTAAGTTTTTAAATAATAATTATGTTTCTGCAATTGAAGCGCTTTTCTTTCACATTTTAGAAATAATTTTATGACTCATACGGTGGCAAATATGTATGTTGCTTCGTTTTTCAAGTGTTGTTAGATAGTTGTCACATCGGTGTGTCGAACACCTGACCAGTAATAAGGCCTACATGAGCTTATGTGACACGCACTCAAACCCTTGCGTGCTGTGTGTTGACCGTTGATGGTTGCGGTGTGTAGTTGCGTTACCTTAACGAGTGGATTATCGAAGATTTGAACGTGTCCGCATGTTCGGTGCTCGTTCGGTCGATTGGTCCGATCGGTTCGAGATTCGAATTCGAATATTCCGCGCTGACCGAAGTCCACACACTTCCGACCGAAACACCCGAGGGTAGAGTAGCGACTGGTGGTGGTTGTAGTGATGGCGCCACGATCGATAAGAAAGATGGAAAGAGACAGAATAACGGGAGTGCTCTGTGTGTGGTGCCCGCGATGATGCGAACGACGACGCACCGGTGTGATGGAATCCTATGCCCGATTGTAGCAATTGAAGGTTTGTTGCTTCGGTTGAAGAACAAACCACCAGTAGTAGTCGGTGCTGATTGGTGAGGCAGAATGAATGTCCGTTTGGTAAAGGTACGGAAAAGGCAACATTATGTTCTCTTCCGAACCGTCTAATTGCTGCGGATGATTTGCACTTTCTGTTTTCAACATTATTTCTACTGGCTACCATCACCACCACCACTACCACCACCAACACTACTGACAACAACGTCATCAACGCCATCAACGCTGACCGGCCGGACTAGCTGTTTTGGGGCTGTTGGGTGGAAGTGGTTTCAATGCTATTTATTTGAAGGAAGGGGAGAAGGCCTACATTGGTGTCCGTGATTTCATTGGTGCGTTTGTTGTCAAGATGGCTAGGAAACTGTTTGTTTTGCTTTTTGGACGTTTGCCATTGTTTCACGGATGGAGGGATGAAGAAGATGTTGTTCGATTTTCGATTGAAATGCATGGAAGTAGCGCTAACGCATCGACGCACAACGAATTGCTCTGTCCTTATTCAATCGATAGGTTTTCCCCTTCTTTCTATCTCCATCATCTTTCCCGCTTCCGCCGTCAGTTGAACCGTGGTGCACACTAAAAGCAACAGCAAAATTCAACATCAAAAAGCTGATGATTAACTTTTAATTATAGACTCACCTAACGTCGGTATGCTTTTGTTTGGTCTCTTTCTATTGATCGTTTTGTATGTTTCTTACACCAACCGGCAGCATAGTAGCTGCTCACAGTTAATCTCTTTTTATAGATACTTCCATACTCCTCACATCGCTTCAGTTGATAGTACAGAGGAGTTATATTTACAGGTGAATTCTTAATATTGATTGAATTTTATTCGACGTCAGAATGATCATACAATCTTCCAACAGTTAAGTTGTGAACTAAATTAAATATAAAAATTATACAGTACATTTATCATAATTCATAATCATCAAAATCCCATGTGTCTTCGATTAGGTTGTAAACAGATAAGCATAGTATTGTCATAAATGAACATTGTTCTTTAATTTCATTTTTTTATATTTATTTATAGTTTCTTTTCTTTGTCACGCTATATTTTTATAGTGGCGTTTGATCTTTCAAAATGTAAATAATTCATGGTGTACAGGCACATTTTCTTATGACGATTAATTTATATTTGCTAGTGGTAAAAAATTCTTTCATAAGTAGTTATGATTTCTTTCATTTCTTTTTCAGATTTCTTTTTTTGAGACTATTTTTTTTAAACTTCGTCAATAATGTTGTGCGTTAGCGCGTTGAGAACCCCTTTACTTTAAAAGTAATATATTTTATCAAGGTTGTCGTTTATATTAGTCTAGCCTTGATTACCCATTGGTTTCTCAACCAAATTGAACAGATATTTATCTAATATTACAATGCGTCATCAGGTTGTACCTGTCACCAGAAAGGAAGTGTTGCTTGAAATCAAACTTTAGCTTATTTGAGCATAACCACTTGCAACATAATGATAATCCCACTGGGAAATAGTTGGAAAATGTGAATGAAATGGGTATAACAAGAAAAACGGCAAAAGGGGTTTCCGGTGACAAGCAAAACAAAAGCAACAAACTAGCCAGTCAGTCAGTCGGTCGGTTGCTGGGTTGGTTCGTTGCTTAGGAGCCAAACTGTGGAAAACTACATGCAACAAGACGAACCTTGACGTTGCCTGTACCGGTATGAAAAACTGGTTTTCGGGGGGTGGTGGTGTGCTGGAGTAAAAACGCTAAAAAATCAATAAGGGCCACTCGTCCATTTTGATGGTTGGTTTTTGCTGCCGACATGCCACGCTTTATACGAAGCTTCGTTTCGTATTTCTTTGTTGACGAAATGCAACAAAATATTAAAAATAGTTTTATATTTCCAGATCACAAAACTGTTGTTATTGTTTTGTACAGCAGTAGATGTTAGACTGCAGCACACTGCTGCGGCGTTTTGATATTTTAAAGTTTTTAAAAATAAATAACTTTTTTCGTGATAGAAATTTTAATATATTTTCTTCTTTCCTGCTGGTATAGTTGTATGGTACTTTATTACTTTCGTTTAACATATATAAGCTTTTATCTCCAGCAATAGATTCTTCCTTGTTTTATTTTTTCATGCTGTGAACAATTTTTGTTTTTTTTTTCTTGTGATACTTTTTATTCAAAATTTAACCAATTTTTTTTCTTTTTCAGGTATGTTGGATTCTGGATAACTTTTGCAATCTAAAGCTAAAGTATATCAGGTATTTTTTAAATCCTCTTATTCATTTAAAACTGATTTATTTTGTTGAAATGAATCGCAATACGTTCAAATACATTTTCCTTTTGCACGGAACTGACGAATTTTCATCAAAGCGAAGTGATTTCCGTGGTTGAATCGAAAACGAAATCAACTCCACCGTCACAAATGTTGACCTAGGTCATGATCATATACTCAACACGCAGGATCAATCTATGTAGCGAGTGAACGAACGGCTGTGAATAAGAACGTGAAGAACCGCACAAACACCATTTTCCTGTTTCATTTAACTTTTGCGGCAGCAATCTACGACCGATAATGCGATGCAACGGGGATTTGAGGTGTTTGCCAGAACTTGGAACTGTATGGTAAATGGAAACATAGATGTTCGGGGTTTTTTTTCGTTTTTGCAAATTAAATGTGAACAAGATAACAAAAAACGAAGAAAATCAGTAGAACGAGAGGAAGTGTGCAAGAGATCCTGAAGCTTCAAAGCAGACTAGTGAGATATTTGGGAATTATGAAAAATGAAAAAAATTCTGTGGCAGGCAAATAGTGCTCGAAAGAGAAAGGACGATACACGAACACAGGCGCGCTGCTCATGGAGACGCCTGGTTGTCGCAAAGGCAGTGAGAGAGTGTCTGAATGTTCTAGACTGAATGAAATATCGTCGAAGCATTTTTCGACGAGATACGACACCGTCAAGAGCACACAAATAAGCACCATGTCTGTTATAGTTGTTATTGATCGCATGACAGCTGAAAGAAAAAAGTAGAACTGAGCGTTCGCCAGGGCAAATGTCCGTTTTTGAGAGACATCCCTATGCAAGTATTTTGTATTATCTCTTCGTTTTGTGCCAATTTTTGAAAAAAAGTTGTTCTTCAATATGCTCAACAAACAGATCAGTTTAATTTTTCCTTTTTAGACATAAATAATGTCACTCAGTTTCCGGACGAGAACAATACAAGAAGGCGACGGCCTCAGGGGTTTTCATCTGTGGAGAACGTAAAAATCTGCACATCCTCTCACTCGGAGAGGAAACCCGTGTGGGGTTATTGAACTTGCCTGAATTAGAGTTTAAAAACCTGCAATAGGATAATTTTTAGACATTTTCCTGTTCGTACGAATTTATGCTGTAGCTTTAATAGACTTCCTCTGCGCGGAACGCGGATCTTCAAAAAGAAAAAAAAACACGTTATGACTCTTTTGGGTAGAACGATTGCTCGGAAGCTCTGGTTGAAATTGAATCATCGACCTTAAAGCTGTTTGATACAGAGAGCAGTTTTTGTGGGGCGCAAAACCGTGGAATATAAAGTGAAACTTGTGCTGCCGTTAGTGCTGTACCGATTAAAGCAAAAATGAAACGACAGTCGACGATTGGAAGATGTTTTCTCACCCTGTAGGTACGATATTGGCGGTGCAAGAGAGAAAACAAACGGCCAGACAGTTGAGAGACACGCTTTTTTCTTCGTTTAGAGCTTTCTTTGTACAGATCGATAGGTGACACAACATAGCGACAACTTCATACTGCATGGTTCGAGCAAGAGGATAAAGATAGGGGAACGAAAAGATGCGGTAAGATGATGTAAGCATCTGATGGAAAGTCGGGACAAATGATGTAGAATTGTTATTTCCCTTTTCACAAGTACTTCACAGCACATCACCGTGTCGATGCAATTCATTTTCTTAGTGTGTATTTTGCTATCAGATTCTTTGACATAACCGGAAAATAATTTCTAATTTTTAGTTAGTATCGTTCCGGGTTATCGTAAAAAAGCAACAGAATAGAATGGTAGAATAGATTGTTTCTTAATTTTTTGCTGAAGCAACATTTAAATAGAGCTTACGTTAGAAAATTTATAAAACAAAGAAAAAAACAATTTTACTTGCGAATGTGAAACGCAAGAAGCTTGACATAAACCAGTTTATGGTATCAAATTTTAATTTCATCATTAGTTGAAATGGAGCACGATCTATAATGGTGCGAGTCCTTTAAACACTGCCACTCAGCATCGTACGTTTCATAAAAAAGAAAGAACCGGATTAGCTGGATATTTGGGACCCAAGCCGACAGAGTATAGTAGTCAATAAAACTGTGTGAAAACCAATCTACATACGATTATCGTTCCGCTCAGTTACTTCATCTTACCGATCGCTTTCAACCATCGTACGGGACTGCTAATAGCGGGCTATTGTCTAGCGTTTAAGATTAATCCGAAAGCAAGGCATGAAACGAACGATTACGGCACGTGGATTTATTCCGGTGTGTTTGTGTATGCGAAATAAGCGGTTTGGTGCTTGCTACAACTACTGACAATAAATTACTCTATCAATTCTTCTTGAATCCTTCTTCACCTAACGTAACCGGTCACCCATTGCCAAAGATTATTACGGCAAATGAAGATAGTCTTTGGGTTTTATGGGTTCCATCTTATCTTCGATTGTGCCTAGTCATATGCCTGTTTCAGGGCATCGTTAGCTGTCAGCATTGCATTTATTGTGTGATCGTTTTTATCTACAAAAGATAAAAAAATAACGGTAAAGGCTTGTGTGATTTTCAGCCCTTTGATGCTGGCAATACCGGTAAAAGCCATAATCATTAAATATTAATAAATAAACACACTGGAGCAGCGGATTAGTTTAAGAAATAGTTTATGTGAAGTAAAATTTGAAATATCTCGAGATTGTTCTCGAGCTGTGTATCGAGTCCTACGACTACGACCTCGATCGTTTTTTTTTTGACAACTTCAGTTCAGTTCTTTTTGACAACTTCCCTTAATTTCGCCCTTTTATCAATTATGCCATGAATACAACTTGAGAATTACAAAATGTGAAATATGGAAAAAAACTGTAAAAATAACAATATTATAGTCCTTTTAGATTTGGAGAATATAGTTTAAAAATTGAATTAAAATCATTTAACAACGGTTAATGTCAAATATCGCTTTGAAGAAATATGACAGGAAGGCCTCATTTGAAATCTACTTAACAAGCAAATACAAGCAAAAAAACACGTATTATTCCATTTAAATAAAATTGCTATTCTAAGCCGATAATATTTTATAAATTTTATAACTACACTGAAAATAAAATATACCATCTGTTGTCGTCGGCAGATTGAATATTAAAAGTTTGAATAGAAAACATGAACCACAGCATAGATTCGCCCATTTCCTTGTTCCGACATAGGATATTCGTTAAAACCCTGCAAAGCTTCCTGAACTTCCCTCGGATGCGAAACGGAAGATTGTCTATTTTGATGTATGAGGGAAGCAAAAAAAAAAAAGAAAAGCACAAAACGGTAGCAAAACGGAGAACTCTTTAACGAAATTCATGCATACTGATGTGGCGCTAGAATCATCGTGTCTAGTAAAATTTTCCATCCACTGCGATGGTTACAGAAGTCTAGGATGTAGTGATGAAACGGTGGCAATACTGCTTCCCATTCTTCAGCTTTTTAAGTTATGGTTTTGGCCATGTACCACGTAAACAAGCGCGTCTACACTAGGCCTATAAATTACAAATTGACTGGTATACATAAACATGAGTTTTTCAAAGGCAGACGTGAGAAATTTTGATCGAATAAGTTAGGTTACATCGGTGCGTAGACCAACACGGATTACATTCAATATTGAGAAAATTGTTACTCAATCACTAAAAATTGGATCTAGCTATTTGATTTGATCACCTTTTCTGGACAAACGACACGAATTTAAAAATATTTCTTCCTTATTTTAGAGAATAAATGTGTCCAGTCTTTAACCTGTATTAGACCAATGTTTACCCTCGATGATGATCTTGAAATTTCTATAGTTTTTATCCAAATGTTTTTGTGTGTCTTCCTAAGAAAGTGTTGTAACTCAACAATTGGAACTTCCCAACAAGTGTTCAATACGCTCAAAACTCATTCTGATAAAATGTGCGTTTATGTTGCGTTTATGAAACGAATAACAAATCCAAGCTATAGAAAAGTAGCTTCAATTAATGTTAGGACTTCAGCATCCCGCTGGACAGTGGTTTTCGAATGAATAATTTGTATCACCAAACGGGCAGACTGATATAACGCACACAATTCCAGTGTCCTGTAAGGTGGGTTGATATTTGCATTTTCTCCTAGTCCGTTGTCTGCGAGTCGGTTTGGTAGCTTAGTGGGAACCTCCTATGCAGGACCGTTCTCGGGATTCTCGGAGTAGCTCGGAGCTGGTCAGAGCAGTCCAGCCTTGAACTCACATTCTCGATCAATGCCCTTCTTGCTTCGATGGCCGCTGACGCATCCATAATCGATACGACCATTTGATATACGACGAAACATGGCCAAGTAGGCTCAAACGACAGTACAAAACCCCTAACTGGGCTAAACGCATAAGTCGCTGACCTCTCTCTCTCTGGGTGCGTTGTAAGTGGTGTCCATCGCGCACGAGTTGTGGCTATCTGGCATTAGATAATAACATTGAAATCTTCACTTTCCAGATTAATGTTGGTCGTAAATGGGACAAAATGTGTAGCGCTATGGATAGCTATGGAACAGAAATTTGACGTCCAAGATTTCATTCGTCACTCGTTTTGTCGATGTTGTAACGCAACGTAACGTTTACGCAGCCATGTTGTAGGTAGCGTTATATTTTTATGTACATTCAACCTGCTCCATACAGTTGGGCGTACGTTTCATTGACCCTAGCCAAGGTTCACGAAACGATCTTTAAACGTACACATTAAAAGCATAGTCCGCTTTGTCACGATGAATGCGTACTTGCGTGGCGTTGAACGCTAATGATAAGATATAGTACTGTTACCACATGCCCTCTTCAAGCAGTTGGCTTACACGCCTACACTCAAAGTGCTGCATATTACTGTCCACAGGTGTGATCACCGCAGGTCTAAGATATTGGATCGGTATTTGTCTTCTTTTACATTCCCTATTGGCAATATGTGAAGATAATGATGGAAGCTTTTCGTTTCAATTTTACGTTAGGACCAATAAAAAGCATTGCGTTTAAAATATGAAAAGAGCTTAACGTAAGTTTTATGGTAAAATTTATGCTTACCGTGTAGAAACACTTATCAATGCTTATTCCATCCCTTGTTCCTTAATGTGTCAAGTGCCTGCATATCTACCTTAGTTGACAATGATGATTCATCTTTGGTGATATAAAATGTTTCAAGATTTGTTTACATTTACAAAAGATTTCTTTAAAACTTTTCCGTAAATTTTAATCGTGCAATAATAACGAGGACACGTATATTAACGTAATTTGAAGTTAAATATTAATGAATTAATTGAATTATGTTCAGCTGTAAGATACAAATATTTAAACGAATACAATTATAAAGATGTTATTATTGGTTGAAGAACGATACATCTAAATTACAAGCATAAAAAATGTTGAAGATTCAATTAGCATAAACGATGTTAAAAACGCGTTATTAGGCTGGAAAGAAATATTTACAACTGCATTTTTAATCTGCGTTACTGCACTTTTTCGTTGCATAACGCACAGTGCAAATACATTCAGAATCGTGGAAGCAACTTTCTTTCAACACATTTCTTGTAACTAGCAACAGTGAAATGCCTTTTTGGCATGATTATTCTCATCAGTGAGCGAGAGAAGAGCGCACACCGCACCCAGCGGATTGTCACGTTCCGGGAGGATCAAACTTTGCTACTCCGTGGCCGTAACTGCAACAAAGTATGTTTTGCCATTTGGATGCAACAATCTCTAGGGCCCGTCCGAAGCTAGCCGGAGTGCATTGGCCGAATGGACAGTGGGCTCTCGTTAAAACCTCGCAAATATTGTACATCCTCCCAGCCGGGTCGATTTGCCTTTTTCCAATCAAGCCCATTACAATCAACCATCCAACGCCAAGACCAAATACTGCGTTTGCCCATCCCAGACCACCCCACGGGTGCGGGTGACGATGATGAACTTCATTGGAGTTCATCGAGTCGTCCCTGACCTAGGCAACCTGACAACGGTCGCCCTACCGACGAACACTTAGTCGACACTTACCGTTCTTTCCAGATAAGAGCAGAATTGTTGAAAACTCAATCTGCTTATTTAAACTTCTATCGACTATCGTTTTTCAGATGAGGTGAATATTGTATTTATGTTTGGTACAAGATAATTTGATAACGTTAATTTCCATATTTTAGTTGGTAAATGACATCATGATATACCAGAGTTATATGAGATTTTATTGTTGAAATGTTTTTTTTAGTTTTGTAGAGTAGAACTTACAGAAGTGAACGAATATTCAGCTATAAAAGTCTTAATTTATTTTTGTGTTTATATGAAACAAAGTTAGTGCATTTTTATTGAAATTTTTATAATGTTATTTTAATATTTAATATTCATTACGAATTCCTTATAACTGTTGGTAATTTGATCTAGGATACACTTTTCCTTTAAATCTGGATGGGAGATATTTCCTTCTCGGAACCATCAAAAGCCTTCATTGTGCTAAAATTATTTTAGAAATTCATATTGCCGTTCAAGCAACGAACTTTTTCTTGCTGAAAATAAAAAAATAAAAGAATTTCCATAAATATCTTTACTTAATGAAATTTCTTAAAATAGCATTTTTCTCCTAATCCAATTCCGCGCGCAGTGTAAAGGAATCAATTAAAATCCCATCACATTTGGTAGAAAACCCATCGAAATTCGTGCGCATTATGCCATTCCGTGGACTGTGTGGTGTACTACCTGTGCCTGGGAATGACGTTGAAACATGTTTGAGTTATGCGTGTTCTTATGTATACCGTGTGAGTCCCTCCGGCCGGGATACCTTCGTTGCAGAAGCTGTTTTTCAAAAGCCAAGCAACAAAACAAACCAACACTCAACCGGCCCCGGAACGTGACCGGAATTGGAAATCAGGGCTACCGATTTGCTGTGTCCGCCCAGGGCTGTAAATCAACGTGAGGATTAAACTGTGCCGCCAACTACCCTCCAACCCCAAAAAAAACCCGCTAGTTGATATGATCAACTCGGAAGATCGAGGAGTGCCACAGAGGTAATGGGCCCTAGGACGTTTGATTTCGTGCTGGTTTCGCACCACCATACGGCGGCAAAATGAAAGCAATAGTGTGAAGGGGATACCACGCGCCATAAAAAGGGAGGAAAACACCCCGTTTCGTTGTAACAGCGTTTCATTTACATAACAAATCATTTGATGTAATCTGATCTTTGATCGAGTTGTTACAACCATGTCTATCGATTGAAAACTTTTACATACATCGGTGGTGGGGATTACGTACGCAATGAGACCCAGTCCTGAGTAGTGGTGTACAAAATGTCCATTTTGAACATTTTAAATGGTACAGCAAAACCTAAGACATGATGGCTGGATAAAGCGCCGCTTGCCATATGTGGTCGTTGTGCGTTGAAAAATGTAATCGACAGACATTTTTACACTTGTCTTCGGTATCTTAGCTTCAGTTTTTTTTTTGCTATTAACTTTAGCCATTGCAGCTTGACAATAAAAAAACGCTAAACTGGAACAAATACGTGACTGTGAGACAGATTTTTTTTTCCATTTCTTCCTAATTTACTTTCCGATCCATCTGTCAGCTGACGTTTGACGGTTGTTTTCGTTTGTCTGTGTGTGTCCTTCTGCTTGCTGATCGTTCTTCGTCATCCAGCACCGGGAAGCAATAGTGTGTGGAGAAGACGGTTTCGAATAAATCGCGTTTTTTTCCTTCGGGTGTGCCCTTGCATTCCGTACGTCTAGCGGGTCGATTCCGTGTTAGCGATGGATGCACGCAACAGTTTTATAAAGCAACACAACAAAATGAAGTAGACAGTTTGATTCTCCCTTTCTGTAGTTTGATCGCCACAGGACGGTGGGGGTTTCCGTTCGGTAAACAGGAGAAGAAAAGACGGAAAAAAATCTAATGCTAATCCGCCGAAAAGATCATCAAAATTCAGACAGGGGATCCCATCAAAAAGATAGCAGATAATATTTCGTCGAGAAGCGATGAGTTGAGGTTGAGAATGTGAATCAATCCTATAACCCTCAAACCCCCCGGCGCACTAAGTTCAATCCGCGCCCCATCGTTTCCCTCGCGGAGGAGCCCCACCCGGGTGGAGCTTGGGGGCAATTTCTCGGAACTTCCCGTTCTGCCTGAGAGATGGCCGTCATGTAGAGTGGTGCTGGCTGACTGGTGTATTTTACAACGCTATGTTCTTCTTTGCTGAAACCAGTCGGCAAAACCACATCGCAACAGCTACGGTGTACGAATACACACACTCGAAAATTTAGACTTCCGCTGATCGAACCTGCAATAATTCCGGCAGATCGTAGATCGGCGCACATTGTTCTGCCTGTTGCGCCTGGTTCGCGAAGCGTAGCTCTAAGCGCCTCAACACACACACACGCGCGCGCATTTATTGATTCCCATCATTGGGGCTTTCCTTTTTGGACAGGAAATTGAAAATACATTCAACATAAGATAGAGAAATCTAAAACGAAGGCATGGGTTTCGGTTTCGCGCTCTGCCGCCGTTAAGATGCCGACAGACAAACGGCAGCCTAACTTCGCTGGAGTTGTAGCACGAACTCTTTTTCGTTAGTTAAATATTTTTTTGCAAATTGATAGTTTTCGTTTAGGATATTTAATTTTTCGAATGTTGTATGTGTTTTAGAATTGAAAAGAGCAATAAGTTTACATTATGGACTGTTGTGTTCATGTTGGATGATTTGTGATTCTTCGTCTTTATAGATTCGTGCAGATCTTCGTTATATTAAGCTCAAGATCTTTTTTAAAATCTATTTTATGTACAGACATTGTATCCTCAGAAACTTGATTTCATTTGGTAACGTTGTCTTTCCTGAGGAGACTCGGGTTCAGTCCTCGATTGGAATTTTCTTTTCTTTATAAATTATATTTCTTGTATTTCTAAAAATTACATTCACTTCCAGCTTACTGTTTGATGTGTTTGATTTGATCTCTCTTATTCTGTTCATAACTTGTCATTCTAATTAGATGCCAGTGCACTCTTTATAATATGAGCTTTCACTATTTTTTAAATAAGATATTAATAAGCTACTTAAAGCTCGATAGCACCTTGGAGCAGTTTGCATTGTTAGGTATTATAATAATTATTATTATTGTTATTTTATGTCGGGTGTCTGTCATAAGGCTAACCATAGAAATAGTTAAAGTAACTTAAAATTAATATAAAAATATATAACTAACAGTTAAAGTTCAATAAAGAAAAATCATAACAGGAAGAGGAATGAAAACAAGGAAATCTAAGGGGACGGCAGAAGCAGTATAAAGGAAGATGGAAGTATAAGAAGTGGGAAAAAGAGTTAAACGAACGCAAGACAAGAAACAATGGATCAGATCTGTTGAAGTTTGACATTTCTGGATAATTAAGGGAGGATGAATATAAAGTGAACGATTAGAACGGTTTGTGATTTAAAAAATAATTTAAATTAAATTGTGTTGAAATACATTCGCTATTGTTAACAAAGTGATGGCTGATGAAAAGACCAGATACTTAATTAAAGCATGATCATAAAAGATCGAAACAATAAGCATAGTTATGACCTAATGCGAGGAACCAAGAACTCACGGGAACTCAGGGAACAAAGTCCTTTGGCTGGCATCGAAACGCTCCCATGGGAGCATTGAAAGAGAACCAACCCCCAACGACGGCATCAGCTTTATTTTGCCTTCCACAGATGCCGGCCGGCACAGCACGCACACACTCAGCTATTCTCCCTTGTTTTCTCAAACCCCCCACCCCCACGTTTTAGCATGTCTCGAAAGAGCATACACTAACACAACGGGGGGCCCATTTCGCGTTCTGATGCGAACGTCGCGACGGCCATACCTAGCAGGAGCGAAAATAAAACGCACTCTCTAAGTTTTGCGCTCACACACAACACGCTTCCACCCCAAAGTGCTGGGGCTGCATTTTGCTGCATTCGCTGTTTGTGTGTATATGCCGTCCGCGGAGTCATGTGTTGGTTGTGTTTTTGTGTTGCAAATTCTTCCCTCTTTGCCTGTGTCTCGGTCGTCCCGGTTTGTGAAACCCATCGCGATCGAGATTCGATCGTCGTGTTTGGAATCACGTTCGCATAACAACTCTGCTGCACACACCGCACACACTGTCAGGCAGCAGTTGGAATCGCATCAACCCCCAGGAAAGTTGTTTAGCGAATCGCTGTTTTGCCCTGACGTTTCCGACCGACAGCATTCCTCCCGATTCTGTTGTATTGGTAATGGTGTTTTGCCAGCCGGGATTGTGCACGTGTGAGTGGGTTAACCTTTTTTCTTCGCTTTTGCGAAATATTTGTATGCGTTTGCTATTCCCGTTCTTGACATTACTTCCCGTGGTCCGGCGAAGTATAAACGGAAGATCCCCGCGCGGGTTCTGTTGTACGTCGGTTCCCCCCCCCCGCGCTGTATGTTGTAAGACGTTCGCATTTGTTGTTGTTTGCTGGTGATGAAAAACGGGGAAGAAAATATGTGTGACGGTCAATCAACTTTAACCTTACCCGAGTGAACGCGGGGACGCGCGATGAGTTTTTATTTTTTTTGCGCGCACAACATTCGCTCTCATCGCGAAATCAGCTTGGAAGCTTCTCTTTGCAAATTGAGCACTACTCTTCCAAGAACGACTCTCAGCCCTTTCTGTGGTGCGAGTGACGAATCCATTCGCGAATGGTGGTGGCGAGTACCTTTTGTGGGCTAAATGCGTTGCAGCATTTTGCTTTCTCACTTGTTGTATGTTTTGGCGTTTCGTGCGATGTACTTGGCGATGTGTACTTTGTTGTTGCTTTTTTGTTTCTTTCCTTAGCCCTAACCTTCGGCAATCAACCTCTGGAAGCTAGAAGCGAGTACCGTCAAATCGCGATACTTACACACAACCTGGAAGTATTTTATCGGACACGTTTCCATAAGAACAATTCAGCAGACAAAAAAAGGGTGGTTAGGGGGGGGGTTGATAGTGGTGAACAGCCGGTTGACGATGTTTGTTGGTCGGTCCGTTAGGGCACGTAACCACGCAAAACATAACCGAGCGTTTGTTGTCGTTGGTCGATGGAAGGAATAAATGTATGTTTTTCCCCTTGTTGTCCCGTTTATACTGTGTTTCATTTTGTGGCGTGCGGTTTTTTTTCTGTTGCTATATTACGAAACGTTATCTGTGTTATGGGAGTATCCGCTATGGTACAAAGACATTAGATGTTTTTATTTAAAAAAACAACAGCAAAAAACGCCGACAAACTCTTTCCAACGCTTATTTGCACAGCTTTGCTTATCAAAATTAAAACACCACCCAGCCGAATGTTATTAAAGGAGTGTTATACTTAACACAAAAGTCATGCAATTATTTTAATTTCTTAGTGTAACGGTTAATTTTTTTTAATGTTAAAACACGTGACACTAACATGTAAATAAAAATGTTGAGTAATTTAACTTTCATTTAAAACGAAAGAAAAATAGAAAGATATTTTTTTTTCATTTGACCTCAATCACAAGCATAAAACATGTTTAAAAAAAATGTTAAATTAATCTTAAACACACACTAAGAAATGAAAAACAAAGAAAGAAAGAAACAGGTTCACTTTTTGTTTGCTTTATCACGGCTTTAGTGACAATGCACCGAGATAAATCATGCTGGCTAATTTGGATTACCGTCAACTGAATGTGAAATCTCCATTCATCCGTGCCCCAATACATTACACATGTACGTCCGAAAAGGTACATTCATCGCGTATGCCACCGTCGTAACATTTACTTTTCGTGCGAGATATGAAGCCTGGCACGGTCACAATCATAGCTTTTCATATTAGGTCGCTGTGACACAAACTTCTACACTCTTGCAATCTGGTACGCAACGCGAACGCCACAGGGATTACCGGTCCAGGATACGATCCATCATCGTAACGATATGAAAAAGCGATTAGGAAAAGTGTATGTTTGGTGTTGCGATTGGTACGTGTCCTTCCCAATGACGCTAACGCAAACCATGCAGGACAGCTGTCTCGCGCAATACAATTGTGATTTTGTGTGTGTTTTTTTTTTCGTTCATGAACGCATAATTGTTCGTTATCATTTATTTTTTTGGAATAATTCCTATCAGAAGCCATTATACACGAAACATACCCTTAGAAATGATGATGCGATCTTTTTTGCGATTTAATGTGATAATGTTACAATTCTTATGAGTAATAGAATTATGCGTCAATTGGGTTGCGGATGCACTTTTGTACTTCTGTAATTGAATTTAAGAAATCATACATAAATGAATGTCACGAATATCTTCCAGTGTAGGACACATATCACCCAATTCCCATGTGTCCCATGTGTAAGAACGTCTTCCAAATAGAAAGGTTCTGAAACCCATTCTCTAACTACGTGTGGCATCCATTTTATTTTGCAGATATTCGTAAACGCGGGCGATAACGGCGTAGTTGAAACAAAACGGAAGAAGAGCACATAAATGGAGTTTCCGACGAGAGCGAAAGTTTGCTTACACAGAGTGATGCTGTGCGATCCCCAAGAATCCTTTACGCCATACCTTCCTCCCCATTCGCTGCTACCCTAAAATTGTGTAATATTTTCCTTTCGCTGTTTTGTACCGATCGCTCATGTCCTCTCTTTTCGAAAACCCCTTTTTTGGTGGAAAGCAGGAGCAGCAGGAAGTGAGCCTTCGGATGCCACCACCATGGTTGCCATGAGTGTCGCCAATGCCAATGTACTCGGTGATACAGACTGAGTTCGTTTTTCACGAACTCATAGCATATTGCATAGAACTTTTTTATGGGAAGAGATATTTATAGCATGTGTTAAGTTATAAAAAAATATAATTATACTACAATTTTTAGTATTTATTTCAATTTAATAGAAATTTTTTTATTTTTTTTACTAGTCTTATTTTCATCATTAAAAACAAAATAATTAACCAAATGTTTTAAATTGTCAATTTAATCAATTAACATTGGCTGTTTAACGTCCTTTTGTGTTACCTTTTGTGTTTGCATCTTCCGCCATAATCGTTGTGTTATGGTGTGTTCTTTATGTGCTTCCCCCCAACAAAACGTTCTCAGCTCTCGCACGCGTTCAGCATCTTCGCGCAAAACCATGTGCTCCATTCGCCATGTCCGTTCTTCTCGTCCGCAGTCTCTTCCGTTCGTTCGAAGGACAAATCCACCTCCATCAGTGTTTGATAGCTTGTATACTCGCTTCTGCGGAACCTTGCATCCCCATGAAAGCACGAGTGTCCCAGTGTGCGAATATTTTGTCTGTTTTCTTATGTGTGGTTGTGTGGCCGCACACGTACATAAGCAAAGAACAGGAGCAATGAACCCCGTTTCTTCCGTAGCACACTCTGTGTCGGTCGCTCGGTCGATGGGTTTTTGCGGCAAATTTATGTTTTGGTTTCAGGCTTTTTTTTCGCTTTTCACTCCGACAAGGCGATCCTTGTGTACTGCTGGATCTTTATCCTTTTTTTTTGTACGAGGAACGGCCCAATTGTTAAGTTTCACCTTTTGCGGCTTTTTGCCATTTAACAATGTTTAACACATTTTAGAGATGTGCGTTTTAAAGAATAAGCATCATGGAATGTTTTAGATAAAATATATTTTTTTAATTTTCTATTTAACATATTTTTTTAAAGTAAATTTTGGATAAGGAAAAATATTGCGTCAGAAACGAAGAATAAGAAAGTATTTATACTTTTAATCACTTCATTCCAGCATAGGACTGGGTGCTCCATAATTAATGGACGAATGGCATGCTAACTAATATGTTTGTTAATTTACATGTACTTATTTGTACCAGAGATGAATTCAGAATGGAATTAAACAGTAGCTAAACTGGCACAAACTTTGTGCTGGCTTGAAATATATTTTTTGGAATTAAATTAAATTAAATTAATGATCAGGTAATTAAGTGCAAATCATTGTGTTTATATAATATTTAATTAATATTCTACTGCAAGCGTAACTAATTTCAATCAAAAGGTTGTTTAGCTTCAAACCCTTATAGAAGAATGCGATAGAAGGTAAGAACCTATATCTAATCATTCCTTTTTGTTTGTATTTCATTTCAGGTAAGCATCCAGATACATTTCTTATTGGAAGGTGGCGTCTACTTATGCTTCAATACATTATTTGAAGATTTATCGATTGACTGGGGATCGTAAGTAAATGTTTCCTTACTTCATGCAAGTTTGGTTGCGAGATGTTCCACAATTGGGTATCGAATATTAGAGCCAACATTGCTCTACTTCACGATAGTATAGTGTCATGCTTGACGAGCATTTGGCTATTCACTGTTCTGTATGTTAACGCATTCGAGCTAGCAAAGGCGAACATTACCAACACCAATAAAATTGATATTTATCAGCTTTATAGCCACTTGAATATGACTTATTTTCGGGGGGTGTTTGATTCGTTCGTTGAATGTACAGCAAGCGACATTTCTTTTTTGGAGAGGGCGCTTTCCTTGCTTATCATGGCATTTCGGTCGCTCCGGACGGTGTTTGACAGGTATTAGGTAAAAGGTGGTTAAGTGTAGGGACTATCGATTTACGACCTTTCAGGCAGGGAAGGAAAATTACTTACTCAAGTCGACATACGACCCACTTTTGGGCAAGAAGGCCAAACCCAAACAATACACGAAAATTAAAATCATAGAAAATTGTGCTTCAACCCCTTGCTGAGGGTCGAACGTTACAGAACGGCATGATACAATCAAATATTTAAATAATTTGTTGGTGCCTACACAGTCAACTTACAAAATTAGCTAACACTAATTAATAAATCGATGTTAATTAAAAAGATAATCTACGAATAATAATTAATTTGCGATACGTTTTAAACAATAATTTGCTTAGAACGTACATTTCTTATTTTTAATAAGAATTTAAATGTGTTTGTATTTTTTTGTTAAAATGAACAAACTACAATGGAACGCAAATTATCCGTGCTCATCGCAACTCAGCCTTTGCCGGATAAGCGAATATCACGGATAATAGGCACAACTCTTTTTATTGATAAATATTAGTGTTCAGTGTGTATGTATGTCTATCATCTTTCATGATAATAATGCATCCCTTCATATTTGTTTTGTTAATTGTATGAACCTTTGAATCGTTCCTAAATTTGATCAATATTAATATGTTTTAACTAATGTTTATAGCAAGGAAAAACTGATTAATATAACCAATATCGCAGGACCTCGAGCTTTCGCCGAGAAATTAAAAAAAAAAGCCTCCAAGAAGCCTAATCATCTAGAAAAACTGTGTGGTAAAATGGGTCGACGCTTTCATTCCCATCTCCACTACTGTAACTGGAACAGTTTTAGCGTCTCTGTTGATGGGCATGAAAACCGTTCGGATGATTTTGTTTGTCCAACGACCAGAGAAGATGAGGGTGCAGTATGAGTCCTCCGCATGCCGGATTTACCATCCATAACTGTCAGAATTCGTGACAGAGTTGGTTTGTCACCCGTTTTTCCAAGAAAACCTGCTTTCCTTTTACCCGGACAACGATTGTTTGTAAGGTGTGACAGGGTGATTGTGTTTGTTAGTCTTCTTGTTTGATTGATTGCTAGAAACTGGAAATTATGCTAGATGAATGCAACATTTTCTTCTTCTCGTGAGATTAGTTGCTAGGGTTTTTATAATTGAAGAATTTATTTTTTTTCCGTTATATAAAGTGTACTCTGTTGTGATTTATACATTTGCAGATATGAAAAAGAATGTTGACAATTAAAATACTGCTAGATAGTCATCAGAGCGAAAACTAACTAATCTCCCAAAGTGTCTCTGATCTTCATAATCTGTCTCGCGAATTATGTGTTTGTTGCCTAGAAATGTGTTATGTGCTTTGAACGGCCATAAAACTGGACAAGCCATTTGGCCTTTAGCCATCCATTTTCCGGTAACCTTCAGCGGAATGGACTGGACGAGGCATCTACAGTAGAGTGCAGTTTCGATTCAATACTATTATTATTATTTCGCTTCAAGTTTTAATTCTTTTTCATCGGTCATAAATGCTCACATCGACCATATATCGTTGTTGCAACGCGATGATGTTAGTGGGATGGAGGGATATGAGGAGACAAAGAAAAAAAAAACATTCTCCGTTTTTTTTGCAATTTTCTGTCCAAATTGCCTTCTAATGGCGGGCATTTCGGGGGGAGTTTGCTATGTTTTCTAAAAGAGTGTAATGCAATTTTTCTATCATTAGCACGTACGATGTTGCGCGGAATTGTCCGCGATGGTAGACCAATAAATTTTATTGCTCTCTTCAGCGCTTCACAAAGGTCCAGCGTGTGTGGTGTGTGAGGGTTTGTTTTGTTGTTAATTTCCAACTATATACAGAGTTGATTTTCGCCAAATCAAATTCTCATTCTTGTGCTTTTAATTTCATCTATCGTAGCTTCATATTTCTCACACCGTGTGGTAGTTTTTGCAGTTGCAACAAAAAAACTCCGTACGAACCGTTGAGGAGGTCGCGAGAAAGCGTTAGAATTTTATTTCAATTTGCCGTTGTTCTTCACGGAACGCGAGATTCGCTGCATGGTTTCATAAATTTTATCGTATCTATAACAAAGATATAAAAGTAAATCATCAACACAGCAACGGCGAATGGTTTTTTGTTGTTGTTGTTGTTGTTATATTTTTATAAAGCTAAGCAGAATCCTTCATTATCATCCGCATCCGTGGCGAGGAGAGCTTGCAAATCGTCGTTATGAATGCTTCTTTTTTGCTCTGCACGAAGAAATTTGATCCTTTGTCGGGTGTTGTCTATAGGAGCGACGAGTGCTCGAGGACAAAATGTTTGACGCATTCACAAAGGACTGTGAAAGCTGCGTAACATGTGCAGCGGTATAGAATCGGGAGTTTTCCTTTGCTCCTATTTAGTCGAAACACTATAGAAAACTGCCGGATGGCATCGGGGTAAATCTTAATTCTTTTGTTAACAAAAAAAAGCCATGCCGTGTCCTGGTGGCTTCACAACAATAGTATTACGGTGGCATTTTATGTCATTCGATATCGCATATAAAAAGCTGTATACCATTTGCTCTCTCCCACAAAACGCCCAGGAAACGCTGGTGATGGTAATGCTTCTTTATGTGATTATGTCCTTGTTCGTAGGGCACCTCGATGAAGGATATTTCGAAATTGATTCGCTTTGTATCGAATGTTGTTGGGTGGGTACCAAGCTGACAATTGAAACAACCATTAACATGATAATGAAAGTATCGTTAGTGCTACAAATATTTCTATTAACAAAAAATATACATATAATTAAGCTGTAACTACGCTTAAGAAAAATGTGATGCAGAGAGTATATTGTAGTACGACAAAATTTAAACGATGCAACACTCAATTGCAATCAACAGCAGCAGTGGCAGTGTTGACTCATTATCTTCATGGCATCTAATTGGAAACCCCACCGCACTGTTGATGCGCGTTTCAGTGCGTGTTTGCGTACGTGCTACTAACAGTTCACTAAGGTTCGGTGCTAACGTGCACATTCTGTGCCCTCAATTCGGAACCATCCGCGTCCTTCCTTCTGATGTTTAATTTATTGCCAATGTTTTTAAGTTCCAATAAATCTTGCAAATAAATCTTTCAAGGATTGTTTGTTGGGCACACACACACATACACACTTCTCGGAAAGCTTCTTCGAACGCTGAAAATTGGATGGTTATAAGGGCTTCCCGATGCGGGAAAGGCACATGGAAAGCACCAAAGCACCACGAGTGTGTTCTCTCGTGTTTCGACATACCCGACAACAGTGTCCTTTTCTGTGCCCTCGCACATACGAATTGGTCATGGGTGCGATCGTCGTAGTGGCCTGGTTCTTATCCTATCCTTGATATATGCCACTGCTGAAAACACCATTCATCTTCGAAGTTAGTCACCTCGATGGTGTGGAAACAGCCTTTTCTAAATGAAGTTTCACTTCCATTATGCTCACATGCTTTATTTTTCTGCCCTGCGCTACAATATGTGCGGCGATAGTTGAGTGTGTCTCTTTTGTGCGTCGATAAGCACAAAAGTTTGTTCATTTTCTTGTCGCCAAGGATCGCCTTACAAAAGGGCGGGTTTTATACGGTTTCGCTGAATCTATGAAGTTAATTTATAATCATTTCACAATTAATGTTGTAAAGACTTTTCGGTGTTTATATGTACCTTTTTTCTTGCTTTGTTGGAGAAAATTTTAACATGGAGAATTTTATTGATTGGGCAATTCTGTGGTGTCGTGTCTATGTGTGAGACTTAATACACCGAAAATCGTAGCACAAATCTCAACTAGATTCGGTTTCTGGGTAAACCATTAATGGGTGCTCCATCGTCTTGAATAAAAATATAAAATTAAAGAGTTTTTTCAATTACAGTGGAACGCAAGTTATCCATGCTCATCGGGACTCAGCCCTTGCCGGATAAGCTGTTTACGTCACACGTTTGACGAGTTTAGCGGGTGCGTTTACAACTATCGATCGGGAGTGTAATTGATCACTCAACAGTCGTCAAAAAATAATATAAATTTTAAAGTATTTACATACTATTAGCTATATATGTACTTTTGATAGCAATCCACAATTTTAACACTATGTACAATAATGCAAACATTTTTCAATACATTTGACTAACATTGCTGCAAATATATTATTTTCCCAAAACCCTACTTTGTAACTATTTCTAAAGCAACAAAGTCAAAGCTATTATCATAATTTACAGAGAAACAAATAACTTCAGAACATAACATTTCCGTTATTCGTAACAGCGGTTTGTGTGACGCCATCGCTAGGAGTATAGCGAGTCAGTTTGTTGAGGTTGTGGCCAAATGTAACCGCAAACAAACCATGTCAACATAGTTACAATTACTTGACTTTACACGAAATGAATGAGGCGCAGCCTGTTGAATAGTAATGATGTTGTGATAATGATCTCAAAGCACACATGTTATCGCTTCTATATTATGTATTAAGCTAGCCATTTTGTATATAAAATAATTGTAACAAAGAGACGTGATTCAAATGACAAATAGTTGAATTGAGTAATTTAATGTCTACAGAAAAAACATAATATCTCTTTTATTTAAACACGATAAAAACTATGATAATGAATTTCAGTGGCTATAACTGTTATACATTTCTCACACCTAAACAACTGATGTCGTTTGAAATGTATTTCTACAAAAACTTTACACACTTACATTTCCTCCATTCTTCTTAATTTGAAGGTTATGGCTACATGCACATCTGATTGCTGGTAATGCGCATAACAGCAGACAAAGAAAACGTTTAGTTCGTTTTAGATTGTCCGTCCCATTGGTTGCTCCTCGTGACCTACACCAAGGAGAATTCGGTTCGGATGTTCTGCGCATAACCACACCCGGAACAAAGTGTCGTCTAACTTTAATGCATGCTCATAGTTGTGAACGAAACTCTTTATTGGACAAGCGTGGGACAAACGAACTTCAACGGTCTTTGGCTGTCTTTTGCATATTGCTGATGATATAATGTTTGATATTAATCCGCAAAAAAATGATAGTAAAATTGTAAAACTCAAGACGTTACGCCCGGATTACATTTTCTTTGTTCCAATTTATTTCTTTATCTGTTGCGTTGCTGTCTGGTTAAATATATGGTGAAGATGTATTTTTGCGATGGTATATATTTACGATTTTTGTCACAGTTTTTTCTTTGACAAACTTTTGCAATCAATCGCTCCACCAACCAACCTTAGTGAAGCGAACCGAGCAACCAAATGTTTGTAAAATATTTAGAATCGTTGAATCGTGTCTATCAGTGTCCCAGTTCGATGATAAAATGCAAATTCCAACGATATTCTCTGTGTTTTTGTGCATTGGTGCAGAGCAAAGTTATCAGTGTCGAAACTGAACACTGACGTGGGTTTTTTTAAGTGCTTTATTTCTAGTTCAGGAAAGGCAACACTCTAAAGAACAAGACGAAAGAATGTAACAAAAAAAAGGAAGTGCAACATTCTTGTCGCTCACACACCATTTTACACCACTGAGTTCCGCTGGAATATTTGCTGAGTTTAAAATTTGTTAAGCTATATGAGTCATGATTTTGGGGTGCGTTGTGGCATGTGCTCGAGACTGAAGCGGAAGTTGGTATCGTTTGTATGGATGGAAAAAAGAAATATTATACGATTCATGTTAAAAAGAATTTTAGTTTTAGTTTACTTCTTTTATTTGCTTGTTCTAAATATTCATTGCCTAATTAAATCCATTATAACTCAGTATAAATTAGTAAAGCTTTTCTTTCAATATCGCAGTAAATTGTATATTGAATAATACAACTAAACAATACGACACTGGTGGTAAATTATTCATTCTTTAACACATTTCCATACGGGTTTCCTCGTCGTCTAGCGTCTCATGATACACTTTTCCGTTTGTTTTGATAAGATTTTTACCTTTGTGGGGCACAGTTGAATTGAAATGCTATTCAAGAACTGTGTGGTTATCCATAAACATATTTTAATTCAGTTTGTCAAACTGCGCAGTAGCATAATTGTTAGCGTGCTGTATCTTGTCCCTAGTAAGAAGCGTAGTTCTCTTGCTTAAGGACTGATGGGTGTAAAGTAATTGCAGTCAGTTTGTTTGGCTTTTTCATACATAGCATCGGACCACCTACACGACCACGGAATAAATAGTTGTTTTGATTGTTGACGGTTATTTGTTGGAGTGAAGGTTTTGTGGGAGGATGAGATACATTTGTTAAAGTTCTCAAACGTCATGAATCTTGTTACTCTACCTACATTACTCCTACATTACTATTCATTGAAGAAGTAGCTTTTTTACTCTAGCTGCTGAATTTTCTATCCAATTGCTCAATGCTCAAAAATTGCTCAATTTTCTATCCAAATTCTGCGACCAAAGGTCAAATCTTGAGTTTACTCAAGATAAACACAAAAGTTTACTTGATAAACACATCGATAGAGAATTTCTTGGTTGCGGTTCAATTCTCAACTTCTTCGAGTAAACTGTAAAGTATATCTTTAAAAAATCACCTTATTAATAGCCAAGTAACATCTCTTTCAATAATCGCTCTTATATGTTCTTCAAAAATTAATATGTTCTTCAAATGTTTCTAAAAAATATATCCAGAAGTGGAGTTGATGGTTAAATAGTTAGAAAAACTCATTCGATTTTACTTATTTTATTACCCAAATTTCGATTCGTGATAAATTTATGAAAGGCCTTAAAATATGATTGAAAAAGCTCTATCAAAGTTTTACTGCAAGAAATCAGGTTTCATCTTACGGTGACTTTCAGTTAATTACCCCTTTTTCTTTCTTTTATTTATTTCGCGTTACGCCAAGTTTCTTGGGATCGTACCGCGTCGATACACAATTATTCTTTACGACAGAAACTGGTCAATCTTTACGCACTCTTTAGTTGCATAGGGTGGCTTCGAATGTCCAGTAGTATTGTCAATGGTGGACGCAAATTGGGACCTTTGGTTGGTAGCGACGTTTGTCGCGATCAGACGGGATGTACATAAAAACAAACGGTTGTTTCTTCACGGGTTGAATTAGCTGCCTGGAATTCTAATGTGGCTGTATGAGGGGAAACGTAGCCCTAGACGAAATAATGTGATTGGAAATTACTTCCAATCAATGTCATCCCTATTACCACTTGCTGTCCACAAACCGGGAACAGCATGAATTCCATGCTAGTTATTTAGATGCTTGTAGAAATCTTGGAATGTGGTTATATAAAAATAGATACTCATGATGCGAATGAATAATAGAAAGTTTGATAGTTGATAGAAAGCAATAACAGAGCTTACAAAGAAGTCAAAAAGTGTTATTGAAGAAACTAGCAAAGACAATGATTTTTTTTGGCTAATTTATGCATTTTTAAAGTTTATTAAGCTGTTAATCCAACTTTGTTTTCTAATCACATAGTGATCGATTTTTTCTATACCATTTAAAATACAGCGTATCATGTTAAATCTTCATGTACGTATCAATCTCAAGATCTAAAGAACGACACGGACAACTTTTGTGAGTTTCAAACTGACGCGCGAAGAATTCGCTTCGTCCGCGCTTGGAAATATTTTACAGCCATTCGGAGTTTTTTCCTTTGATCTTCAACTACACTTCATTAATGTAATTGCTTCGTAGGCACGATAATATCCTTCGCCAGCACGCCAACACGCACCGAATTACCAGCTTCAACAATTTCAATGTGTCCATGCTTACGAACTCTTCAACGTCGTTGGATAAATTAAAACAGCAACATGCTCCATGGTCAATCATTTTTTTTGAAGAACTTTACAAAGTTCATCTGGTTTTGAAATTGCGTTGTAAGAACGTGTAGATATGAGATTGAAAATGTAAAATTGTATGTCCTAAAAATCTGAAGTGAAACAATACAAAATAAAATCTATTTATTCTAATTGTTTCCAGTTATTATAGAGGTTTTAGTTTTTGTTGAGAGTTATTAACATTTCAAGTGACTCGAAATTTGGAATATTTTCTACTTGTTACAATTGTCAAGAATAACTACCAACCAAGTAATGTTGGAAATATTGCCCTTTAATAATTTATTTGATATTGTTTACTGATAAAATATTTTGTATCGTTAAAGAAGCCATCGAATATTTATTCCATCGCCTAAAATAAAAACATTTTAGCAGTATTTGTTCGCTATCATATACAAGTTCTTTGAGAAAGTTGTTGATTTTACGTTGATGAACTATAGAAACTTATGATGTTAGTTTAGTTTGCTGCTTTGGCGAAATCGCTTGCCATTTATCTGAGTACTCTAGTTTTATTAAAGTTCCCGGAATTGTGTACTAAAGTTTTCTCATGCTTCGATCATGAAATTAATCGTGTTTGCTTAACGCACTCGTACGTTACTCATAATGTAACTCACATGAGCATTCTGGATGTGTTTTACTCTTTGCACTACCCTGTCTTTCTATTTTTTGGGGTTTTCTTGTATATGTACACCTTGATATGATCGTATCTTTCGAAGCGTTTTCGTCTTACGCTTCAAGTTTTCTATAGCTCTTGACCAAGTTCGTAATGATTATAGTCCGACTGTTGTATTTTACTTCAGTTTTAGTATCTTGATGATAGTGTCCAAATGAACAGATCTTCTACGGACTTCCGGATTTTATGAGTTTTCCCAGGATGAACAACAGTATTAAGGATCTCTCTTAAATATTGCAATTCTTATGTACCACAGCCATCCGAATTCCTGTTGGCATTACGCCAATAAAATGATTCATTATCTAGTTCTGATTCAATACTCCTGGGAGGTCTTCTCAATGAAGGTACGCGTTGCACATGTTTCTCCACCGACTATCGGATTTTCACAGTTTCCGATCTACAGCAAATTTCAGAACCTGAACAGAACACCACTAATCGGTCCGATATAATGTACCGACGCTTACAAAACGGATGGTTTATTTGGTCTTATTTTCCTACAACCGGCCAGTTGATCCACCGGACCGTGACTTTAAAATAAGTTTTACAGAAATGGTGGAATGTGCATAAATCATACACGCTTGTTAGGTATGTCACAGAACCGAAAAGCACTGTCGTGAACCATGGACAATATTCTCCGCAGTTAGTGGCTTGTAACTATTTTTTGTTTAAACTATATTCAATTTGTTTTTCCATTTTCGGGCGAATCAGCTTGGCTCCATCTACAACAGTGCCGAAGACTTGTACAGATCGTTCACATTGAAAAAAAAGGGATTGGTCCACCACGTTCGTTGTTGGTGGGATTGTTTGCTTACGAAGATAACGATCTCTTCATGTTTAGTCCCTTGCTAATAGCCGCCGGCTAGTCAGTTGCCGCTCCGGACCTAATTTTCGAACCTGAACTTGAGGCCACGGTTCGCCTGCTGTTGCCCTCTGCCTTACGTTTAACAGCTTAATTAGCGGTCACTTAAATGGCTTTGCAATAAGGCACATTTTCGAATAATTCAGGTTTTTGTTCTCCCTATCGCTTATTTCTCCTCCTGTTTTCGTCGTTCGTTTTTATGTGTGCTAAATGTATTTTCTATTATTGTGCAATTTTATGTCTTCTAACTATTTTTTTTATTATCAAAGTTTGTGATTTATTTATTTTATTTTATGCACCTTTTTAAAATTTATAAAACTAAATTTCTATCTTATTACAACAAATGGAAATAATTTTAGTTCATCGTTCGTAATAAATAGAAAATTATAGAATTCTTATGCCGTTATTAAACATGGCATTTTTGGCAAAGCGGTTTTGTCGTCTATCTGTCAAATCGCGTTTGGCAGATAGATGCCGGTCTCAAAATCGGTATCGAGCATGTTCGATTCCGATTTGCTTCGGACCGTCGTCTATCTGTCAAACTATCGGTTTGTTTATATTTGCGTTGTTCACGTTCATATGAACTTGCTTTAAACTTCTGTTAAATTTGTGAAAACAGTTCATAATGGATATAGAAGAAGATGTTTTGATGGCGGTGGCAATTTTATTTGCTCTTCGGCCGGAGAGAAGGTCAATATAATTTTATTTTAATATGTTCCAATTTTTAACTTGATTCCATTTAAGAGAAACGGTCAATTTAAACCGTTTAAAGATTTTTGCAGAATCTTGAGTTATTACACGAGCGGACGGCATCTATCTATCAAACGCACTGCCAGAGCTCTTTTTGACGGATAGACGACAAAATCGCTTTGCCAAAAATGCCATGTTTAATAACGGCATTATTACACGAGCGGACGGCATCTATCTGTCAAACGCACTGTCAGAGCTCTTTTTGACGGATAGACGACAAAATCGCTTTGCCAAAAATGCCATGTTTAATAACGGCATTATTGTCTGACGCTATAGTTACTACCCGCGTACTTGGTTCCGGTTTTTGGGACATTCGAATCGATTGTGAAGATAAATTAATCATAAATCAAGCAGCCCATTTTCGTACGTAAACCTGTTGCAAAGGAACCTTGACAATCAACGATAAACATAATTTCGTGACGGTGCATAAGAAGGGTACCTGGCACGGTTTTTGGCGCTGTTGGTAGCCTACGTGAATTATACAACAGGTGAGAGAGGACATAATGTGGATGGTGATTTTTGATTGGAATCTGTGCGCGAAAGGCACACTCCACTACCAAGGTGGTCAAGGTCGCCTATGCTTAACAAGAAGTGACAAATTTTGCAACATTGGCAGGTACACATAGAATTTTGGCAAATCATGTCATAGAAGTGGCTAATTTAGACTTACTTAAAAACTAAATTAGGTGAGCAAGCATATCCGTTATATAGCAACGAATATTAGGTTATTTAATTTTTCTTAAAAATATATATTTGAAAACCTATACATTCATTGGTATAATAAAAAAAAAATAGACAAAAATAGTGCCAAAACATTATTACTTGTAAAAAGGGCACTTTACATAATATTTAACACGGCCGGCAAAATTTGATCGGTAACAAGGAAATAATAGCACGAAAAACAATAAAAAATGCAAATAATCTTGTTCGTGTTGATTCAACGTTGTGTGAGAAACGTTTTTTTGTTGGTTCTATTTCCAACACAGAACCCCTGTACTTGATGGCTGGATGGTTTATGACAATAGCCTACAGGGGTTGTAAATACTTAGCAATGGCTGTTTGCCACGCCGGTGAATTAGGCCGCTGGTTTCTACGTCAAATTTTTCCAAAAACTCAAAACTGTGCTCAATTCAGCAGGTGGAGGTTACCAATCTAATAAACTGTTTTCGAAACATGACTAAGGCAATCGAAATCAACCAGTGCATGTACCTATTTCTGGAACGTTTACTCACGGACCTAATACAAAACCCGCACCGATTGGAGGTGAAGGTTAAGGTAAATATGTTTGACCATGGAACGAGTGTGTGATTTTTACGCAATTAGTGAAATACCAATTGCAGAAATTAATTTCAAAATGATGTTTGATACGTATGTAAATGTTACTGTTTTTAAATAAATTTTAATACAAACAGTTAATTTTAAGTAAAATTATTTTAGCCAGAGTAAAGTGAAAACTTTTCTTAAAAACTTATAAATTAGTAACTAATACTAATACGTTAGTCAATGTGATAAAAGATTTCCACACGACAGGACTGGGATCTAAACCCATCTGGACCGCCCTGCGGTGGAAAGGACTGACTGTTCAGCTACGTGGTAAAAATAAGTCTAGTAAGCCAGAAATGGTCGCCATAACCATTAAGGTCGTTAAGCTAAAAAGAAGAAGAAGAAGTGTTTGATCCATAACCCTAGAGGCCGTTAATTAATTAATGTATAAAGTTTAATTTGATTATCATCTTCTTTTTTAATACATTTTTTAAAAAATTTTCGTGTAGATCTACGATGTTTGCTATAAATACAATAGTATATGTTGTATGATTGAGTCATGCATTCCTCCTAGTAATATACACACATTACAATGTATCGTTTGGAAAGGTTACACTACTGTTGCATTACATGCAAGTGTCTGTTTCACATTGTTCTTACAAAGCCACGCATGCGAGAGCATCAAGGGTGTAATGAGTTCCAAGTAGAAACAAAAAAATGATCAAACCAAAACAAAAACACGGAGAGTGTACGGTGTATATGAATATAATCGGGTCAATGATGAAGGCAGTCCCAAAGTAGGTCATCATCTGGGCACGATGAAATCACGCAAAAATGAAAGAGAAAAGCGGCGTAAGAGATCGGTGTTGCATGTGTGTGAGGAACAGATATGAGCGTTCATTTCGAAAAATCAGTGACATTTCATTACGGCAGTCAATTTCGGCCTACTCCATTGCTGGCGGGAGGTATGCTGTTCAACACATATTTTCTCTTATCACAACGTGAAGGTGATGATGTTGCAAAAAAGGGGAAAAACAATAAGCAATACAAAAAAAGAACAACATCATGAGTAACCCATTACCAATGCGAGAAAGCGTTAAACAACGCGTGTAAGTTCCGTTTCAAACCCGGTTCGAATAAAAACGTCGCATTTTGCTGCGCGATCTCCGAGCCACACGCTCTCGTTCTGATGCGAGCAATTGGGCGACGTAATGATCACGTTTCACTTTCCGTTTCAGTCAACCGAGAAAACAATCCTATTTATAAGAGGCCCCGATCTCGTCTGTCTGTCGCATTATGTGAAGCATCCATTTAGACGCGGGTGCCCTGCAACTCCCACCGGGGGCGCGGACGCATGTTTTCTCCACGCGCAACAGGCGGAAGGAGAAAGTGCACGGAATGGAAAACGAAAGCGGAAAAGGACGCACGATCGTGTGACAAAACGGTAACGCGAATGGCCTCTAAAACAGGGTTCGTCGATGAGTGGCGAATGAAAACGATCATCGACGGTGTAGCAGGAGAAACACAGGTGGAGGAGGGGGTTTGAAGGGGGGGGGGGGGGATAAAAATATCAAATGGAGGGTTGATTTTGCGTCGACACAAAATTTTGGTTCCGCAACGCGTTGGGAATCACGGTTTATTGCAACAAATCGAGAGAAAACAGAGAGAGAGAGAGACGTTTCGTACAACGAGTTTTTTGTAGATGTGAAGACACAGTGGACATGGTGTGCAAATCGACATATTTGTGTATCTGCACGCGACTGCGCATTTCCAATGGCGCACGGTAATGTCGACTAGCTGTAGTTGTATGGGTGGCATTACGCTTGGGGATGGATGATCTTGACGCCGTAACAATGGCAATGAGCTAGTTACGAAGGCATCTGACGTACATGTTTACCATCATCCTTATAATAGCCCTTCCATTGGACATGCCCGTAGATATGGGCAGTCGAAATGAGTTCGGCATACCAGCACTTTCCCTTCTTGGGGCCACCACAACATTTTAAACGAATAGGCTTTCTTCTTCTATTTTTTTTTATTTTGGTTTTTTTTATTCCACCAGAAAGCTTCACAACTCCTGCTTTAAAAAGGGTAGTGAGTTTTCCGGTGCAAGAAGCTTTTAAATTTAAATTTACAATAAACCTACGTTGTTGTTTACCACCATTTTACGCGAAAACAGTTGCAGAATTTGTGTGGCTTTTGCTTGTGTTTTACAAACTCTTTTCCTTACCGTGCCTGTGTTTGTCATCGTCATTTCCGTGATGAAAACTTTCAAATTCCGGGTGTGTTACGCAAGCACGATGATATAAACCGGCACGATGTGATATAAAAACTTAACTTGGTCGATTCGGTTTGCGGCTTTTTTTGTGTCACTTTCCAGCTGAAAAGCACAACGTCTCATCCTCATCGTCACGATTACGACATCCGCTTGATCTTAGTTCCTTCAGGTGGTGTTGTTGTATATATGAGCGTTGATAGCCTCTCAGCAAGAAACACTATAGATCCCCACATCTATTTCGTGAGTAACTCAACCGGACAACATTTTGTTGCGTTAGTACCTCCCCACAAAACGGTGAGGTAATAATGGATCCGGTGTGCTTTGTAAGTTTTCATTTAAAGTCGTATTTTGTCCATAAACCACTTGACAACGGACGCTGTAACTCTATTTCCCTTTCTGTTGAACGTTTGCCTGGGAAGCACGAGATGGTTTTGCTGTCGTTGATTTTTTTTTCTCACCAAATGGTATTTTAGCTCAGTGTTTCAAGAGCTCCAAAATTTATGATCGATTCAATTACAACTTCATGCTTACATTTTATTGTACATCATTTGGGCAATCTCATCAAGCAGCTGATGGAGACGCATTATTCATTTAAGTGTTTCGCCACCAGAATCTGGATGAATAACTTCGCGTTTTTTTTCATCCCCCCTTAGATTTATGACACTCGGCCAAATCGCTAGGGCAATTCAACAAATGTTCACGGTTTGTGGAACTATTTTCGTGGGTAACTCAAAAAATTCCAGTCAGTTGCTTACGCATTAATGGATTGTTTTGATTACTGGTGTTTAGTCGTTTAATTTTTTTTTAGTCTGGCAATCGTTACCGTCTGTTATATTTGAGTAGAAAAATGCATACATTTCTGTTAGTTTTATGTCAATTAATTTTAGCAACTTATTTTACTAAAGGATGATAAATTTAGGAATAAGTTCTACGAGCTATTAGGGCATTGAATGGGTGTTACAATTTTTAGACGTTAATAAGAAAATTATACTACAATTATATTATAACAATATAATTATATATTACAAATTATATTATGTTAAATTAATTATAAACAAAGTATGTTATAATAAGCATAGTTAGACGTTAATAAGCAAATTATATTCTGACTACACAGATCGCTATAATTGTGTAAGGGTATAAACAAATAACAAAAAAATAATATAATGAAAAAAAAATACTATATCTTTTTATAGCAGTCATTTACAATAAAAAAACAATAGTGAGCTAAGTCGTATTTGTTGAAATAATGAAATAATTTTGGCTATATTTAATTTATTAAATAAAATAATATTTGCTCATTCAATGTGATTCGAAGCACGACTAGAATAGCTACGGTGTCGGACAGCGAAAATTGTACTTAAGACTTGAACAAATTTTGATTATTATGGCTTTTGCCGTATTATGGTGGAAAATTTATTTTAAAAAATCTAATTTTGTGTTTGAAATGTTGAGTGGCATCAGTTACGGTTACGACGAAAGAAGTTCTACAAATGAATCAGAAGGAAATAATCAAGTACTAGCATTTAACAGTTTTATACATATTCTCCATTATTGGCAGGAGCGAACAAAGTGGCTTCGAATAAAATTCTTCATGACACATTCACACCCTCCCTCATCCTTCCTCTCTATTCTCCAATCTCACTCACACATGTACACCAATCCTCATCATAATTGGGTACTCCGTTTTTCCCTATACGTGCTGTGTGAAAATAAAGCCTTCCTTCCAACCACTTTCCATTGGCTTCACGTCCGCAAAGGAAAGCCAGTAGCTTCCGCTTTGTAGGTTGCCATCGTCACCGAATTTGCATAACAAACCCAGCCACACGCTTTGTATTTCCACACGCCATACACTGTACCAGCAATTTAATCGATGTTTTGGGCTGGTATTATGTTTGTCGACCGAAAGCTTTACCGCCGAGTAAATGTCTGCTGGTGGAGAAAATGGAGAAAAGTTCCCCTGGATGGAAAACCACGATCTATTGTGTGTGGAAAATGGTTGTTGATTTTATTTTTTGAACCCTACACTTTGGGAAATGATTGATTATTAATAATTAGTAGTTAAACCTTTAACAAAACCATGTATATATCTGAACCTTCTGAGACGTATTACATGCGTCACGAAGTGATCTGCAAATTCATGCAATAACCGTACGATACAATCGTCACTGCATCAACGTTTGTTAGTGGTTGTGCTTTTTCATTCCTTCATGCACACAGTAGCACATTGTTGAGTAGTCATCCCTAACGTTCACCAGCACTTAGTATACCAACTCACAAACACAGTTGCAGTGCTTGTCCGTTTTTGGACCCAAGTAAACTTGGCACACGGTGGCGGCGACGTCGACGGTCACACGATTTGACTGTGACCCACTGACACCGATTTTGTTGCATCCCCTAAGAAGAACACCTCTCGGGCGGTAGTAAACCAACAAACGCACAGCCGAGAGAAGGAAAGTGCTTACAGCAAGCACTTAGAGAGAGAGACAGCGACCGGTGAAAGAGATCCGACAAAGAGGGGGTTGCAAACGAATGGGTGGCGCCCATGATAGCAACAGAGAAAAGACGCACGGGGATGTTGTTACGCACGGTAGATTGTGTCTTGATCGGTCCCAAACGGTAGAGTGTATTTCATGGGATCAATTGACCACCACTGCCTGTGACAGCTAAGCAGAAGATATCATCCACTTCTTACCCGTCCTCTACCGATCGACGATGACGTCGTTGTTCGTGATGATGATCATCGGTGGTTTTATTCGGATATTCTTCCTTTTGATTAATCATTTGTTGATGTGTCTTTATAAAGAAATAACAATTTAAAAAAATCAACCCCCAACCAAAGTTGTTGCAATTTAAATGCCGTGAAACACAAAGTAGTAGAGCGTTGTATACATTTACAAGCGCAAAGTAAACAATCGATGTGTAGTAGAATCGCCGACACAAATAGCACGCTATCTAGCGCTCTGCCGAAGTGACCTAGTGGTATCACAAAGAGAACAGCGATTTTTTTATTTGTTTCTATTTATTTATTATTTGTCAAGCGCATAAGTTTATAGTTTCCCCCTGGTGCAGTGATAAATATAATATAAAATAATTTCCACATCGAAATTAGGAACAATACGGTTAATTTAGAAACATTTGAGGAAATTTAACCTTACACCCTTAAAAGACAACCCAGACGTTTCATGAGGGTTGATGCAGTTCTCACTTTAATACACCTGCTAAACGGTTATGGAAATATGTAATAGCTCCTACAGCACACACACACACACACACGGAACAATGTGCATTACTGTTGTGTTGGTGCCTAGTGAATGAAAGGCCCAACAACATAATGACGTAAGCGAATGCCTTTTGTACCAGCAAACTGCCATTTGTATCTGCAATGGAGTTGGAATTCGTCGCTGAACTTGACCCACTTCTTTTCGCGTGGATTGGTAGCGTTTAATTTGTGCGGGGGATTTCATTTTTTCACTACAACCACTTTTTGGCTATGTAATAAACTGTTTCTTTGAGTCAGTTTTTAAATTGGAAAATTGTTCACATTTGAGCGGAAAAGTTCCTAAACTCTTCTTCTCTTTCACTTTCATTCAAATTTCATTGCTGCTCTTGGTGATCTCAAAGCAAATCGAGTGATCGTTGCTGTTCGTGATCGTTAGCACCAATCGAAAAAGGTATTTACTTCCGAATTTCACCATTATGAGTAATGTTCCGTCATCAGCATACTGCACTAGACGCAACACGAAGGAGCAGGAATACTCCTTTATAATGACTATGAGCAGCTTAGGTGGTGGCATACGCAGTAACGATTTGGTGGTGGAATTGAGAGGATTACATAGTTTGTCTCAGTTTTCTTTGTGTGATGCGTCGTGTGTGTAGAAGTAGTGAGTGTTGAAACTAAATGCAAGAAATAGCCACAGGAGTCGTACAGTTTCCAGTAATTTCACCTAAAATGGTTAGATGGTGAGTTTGATCAATGATTTTATAACAAATCTCCTGTAGAATTGAAGTTTATTGATGTTTTAAAAACAAAAACGAAATCTCTGAACCTTTTATATGTTTAATTAAATCGTTATTGGTAAATTGGTTTATCCTTTGAAATATTTCAAATGTATTTCGAAGATATTAAAAAGCTTTTGTTATGTCACTTATCTCAATCACGCATTTTTTTAATTTATATGCTCGCTTTAAAATTATCGCATCAATTGAAAATCGGAAACATACTTCCTTAAATTGTCCATCCTCGAGATGTGTGTTGACTTTGGATTCAATGGAATTCCACGTGTGATTCATACACTAGTCAACTTAGCAAGGTTATGTGCTCCATAATGACTAGCTTCCTTCAATCCATTGCTAGCATCGTAGTTGGTTCCCTTGACGAAACGACCAAACTCCATGTTTGGAGAATTTCGCTTGTAATGCAGATGCTTTGTTGTGCCCTCAACGCTGTGCTGCATTAATTCGAGCCCATTGTGAAGCATCGCAATTCGGGAGGCTGTGCACCCTCTCCCATTCGGACAATCGGTTTTATGATGTCATACAAGAATAATTGTGTACATTACAACCCCATCAATGTTGTGCTTTACTTCATTTAAACAAAGAGCACACCCAACAAGGTGGTGAACATCAAAGTCGTGAAGGAGGAATTATAAACGCACGGCCGTAGAACAATAGTGACTCGCCTAGTTGCTCACCAGGCTTTTGCTTACATAGACGATAAGGGGTCTTAAATAGATTTAAGCGCTCATTAAGTCAGCTACTAATATTTTAAATGAGTTTCGCACAAAGTTACATCACAATTTTTTTTTTCCTCAAAGTTAACCAAAAAAGCTCTCCAACATGTATTAAAAGAGCTAATCAAAAAGTCTTACATATTAAACGGTTAGCCGTTTAGCACTTCGCTTCTAATTTAATGCACGTTTCAATGGTTTAATGTATTGAAATAGTGCTTTGCTTCCCTTCGAAAAAACCGATTCTAGCTCACGCAGCCAAAAACGTGATTAGTCTGGTTAAACAATAATTCATTTCTATCCGAATTTGCCACACAGTCCATGATGCCTTTACCTTATGCCTGAAATAGAGCTTGTATCATCGTGCACCGCAATGAAAGGAAGAACCTTCACCGGCAACCGGGTATGGGCAAAATTACCTCTCTCTACTACCGGGAGCGGATGAAACAAGTGACGAAAGACGAAAGTCTTGTTTGAGGAACGGAAGGAAAGAAACTTGAACCGCCCGTAAACTGATAACATACCTTAGGGTGTAATAAATAAATCGAATAAACCGCACGGTCCACGAGCTCAGTTGTTTGCCGTGGGTGGACCTGTGTCCACTAGCGTTTCTTCGCCAGTCAGCAAGAGATCCGCTTTTTCCTCCGTCCACAGTGGAGTGTTGTCGGTTGTTTATGTAGTGATGAATTGATTCAATTTTGTGTGTTCCAACAAAGTGCCGTTTTTGTTCGTGGAGGGGTGTTCTACATATCCCTAGAAGATTTTTCACTTCCCAAAATATAGTGAAAAATAAAAACGAATAAGAGATGAATCGTCAGTGTAGGGCTGCGAGTGTTACGACAGTTCCAGCGAGCTATAGGTTTGTTGCGTTTTTTAAAACTGCTGACTGCCATCGGTAGAGACAATATTGGATCCGCATTTTTGGGGATGAATTTAGAACCATTTAGCGTAAACAAACGTGATCGGTTGGTGGTTTCCGGATACTTTTGCCACTCTAGGCATGTTATGTTTCGTGAGATGGAGGAAGTATCGTTTCTTTTTTTTTGCAACTGTAACATTCCGTCGCAGGTGTTGTGTTCCCAAGACCGTTCACAATCTTCCAGGTGTTCGGTGTAATGATTCGCGGTACCAAGTCAACCGATAAAAGTGATGAACGCTGTGGTAAATTTGTAGCCCGTTTCAATCTACTAAAGATAACACGGGAACCCACAAAATAGACCATTCATCCTTTACTAGAAACGCGTGTCGTGCCAATTGGATTGGCCGAACGATTCACAAAGGTGCACTAGTGTTGATGTGTTGTTTGACAAAGAAATCATCTAATTTACACGACACTGTAACACGCTCACAGAAACCCATAATCTTAAACACCTTCCACTCTGTGGAAGGTGGTTGTGGGTCTTCGCCTGCTGATAACTGCTGATTGCGCAAGTAACGATTATACAGAGATACGAGTACTACCTACGTAGCGAGTTCCGACTCTCCGATAGCTGCTGTTTGCAGGATGGGCGCTGGGTGCCGGAAAACGCGAACCACCGCGTGTGTCTCGCATACATGAAACATTTTCATACAGCACTTCAAACGTCAACTTCAAATGCTTAGAATCAAACCGAAGGCGCTTTAACTATCTGCTTTTTTCTGTTCTCTGCTTTTTCTTTCGTAACGTCAGGCTTGGCCCATGTGAACTACCACTGCCGGACCAGTGGCTTGTGCATACACAATTGTCGCAGTCAACGCAATCGTCTCAAGCATCGTTCTACTCCACATCGCAAACCGGTGGCCAAAGTTTGGGTGGACTGGGTGGACTGTCAGCCTCAACACTGCCGATACAACAACATTCCTCCAGTGCCCAGCAGCCATCGACACAGTTGCAGAACCAAATCAACGTGCCGCAAACAGCAGCCGCGACAGCTACACCGGGAGCAGCTCCAGCATCACAACTGCAGAGTCAGTCAAAAATAATGAATGTCGTCGTACCATCCGTGGCCTGTCCGCCTACTGCATCGAAAAAGATTCGCCGCAAACCAGACGCGAAGGTAAGACGGTCGACCATTCAGAGGATCGGTACTGACGATCGTTTGTTATTTGTTTAGCTTCTATCAATTCACCATTTTGTTTTGCTCTGCTTTCTCTCCCTTTCTGTCTCTACCGCTCTGCTTCTCCTCATTAGCAGCCACAGTCACAGATCAACAAGTGCAACAACGAGAAACGTCGCCGAGAGCTAGAAAATGAGTACATTGAACAACTTGGCGAGTTTCTGCAGATTAAGCGGGATATGACCGCTTGCAAACCAGACAAAGCGGCGATACTAAGTGAAGTTGTACGAACGGTAAGTTGTTGTGTAGATCAGTTAAGACCTCCAGAGGCCTACAACATCGTAATGCATGTTCATGTTGAAATATTTTTGAAGAATGTTTAATGTTTCTAGTCTATATTATTGAAAACTCTGGTGCCTATTAAAGGACACACAAATCTCATTGAGCAATTTGTGTTTTATGTAATATTTATAAATTGATTAGTTATATCAACATTGTCGATTACATCAGCCTTTCTTTTCATACATAAGTCCAGTGAATCCTATTATCATTACGCAGCAGGCTATTATTGCAGGCTGAGAAAAGCGTTCAGCAAAAAAGAAGCAGTTTGAATGCATGTTGTGGCGCCAGACATCACTTAACACGGATAAGCCACTGATTGGAACGGATCTATTTTTAGCACAAAAGTCTTGATTTTACTACCAATCGCATTTTGTTTTCTTAGATTTTATTTCTGACCAGTGTGAAGTAGAGTTTAACTCGCTCTAGTACTTGTTTACACGCTCCATAATTGTTAGGGAATAAATTAGGTGCCCAAGACCAGCGTTTTCACTCTTCATACCTGCGCAAAGTAATAAAGAAATTAAAATGTTTAATTAAACAATCATTTATTTACAGTTTCGTTCTATGCTAGAGCAAGGAAACCCGAATCTAACTGGTTCGCGGTGTTCCAAATGCTCGCCGGATTGTTCTGCTTCCTGCAAACTGCACCCGGTGCAACAGGGAGAAGTGTCATCCACTGAACCGCCACTACCGGAACCGTCGGTAAACGGCCACTCGCCGGAAAAGTCAGCCTACTTCGAGGCAGTGCAACATTACATCTCGAACGTCGGCTGGGCCCTACTGGAGATCAACTCGGAGGGTGTGATCGAATGTGCCACGGAGAACGTCCGCGACGTACTGCATTACTCGCGCACGGAGCTCCACGGACAGTCTATATATTCGTACCTGCATACTGGTGATCATTCAAAGCTGAGTCCTATTTTAAATAAGAATTCGTTTGAGCTAAACTGGGATCAAAATGAAGTAAGTAGTTATAACGGGCAAAGTGTCTACGATAGTATGTTGCACTAATCGTGCTCTATTCCCCATTTGCAGATGTTCTATCAGACGCCAAAGCGTACCATACGTACTAAAATTCGTTGGTTACTGAGGGCGCCAGAAGGAGCAAACGAAACGATCGAGCAGAAGCAGCAGCGCTTGGAAAAGTACAAGGATCTGCTCATCATCTCTGCTCCTGTGAAGGATGATACGGAGGAATCGTCTTCGGTGCTTTGTCTAATTACACTACCCGAGGACGAACAGGCAACCATAGAAACTACCACCATGCCACAAACGCTGGACGAACAGCTAACGTTAAAGCTGGATACTAGTGGTAACATTATAAGTATGTTTTGATTCACTTGGTTGCCTTATGCGCATTTCGTTAAGATGCTAAGACTAATAATTATGATTTTCCTTGTTTTAGATTATAACTCATCGACGCTAAGGAAACAGTTTGCAGGAAATCTTACCAAAGAAACTATTCGGTCAATCTACGACATATGCCACTATCAGGATCGGCCACGATTGAACGAGCATCTCAGCAATGTGCGCTCGTCCAACGGAACCCCCCACGAACTGACCTACCGTTTGCGTCTTGGGGGACCAGATGTATACGTGCACGTGAAGACCCAATCGAAACTGTTCCGTAGCACAAAACCAAACGAATCAGACTTCATAATGGCCATCTGTACCGTGCTGACGGAAAATGAAGTCGCCATGCTCTCGTCAGATGGCGGTAGCGGTGGAGGAATGGTGATGGGAGGAAGTGGCAGCAGTGGTGGCCTTAGTGCGGCAATGAGCGGCAGCAACATTAACAATAACAACGGCAACGGCAGTAGCAGTAATCCTACCTCATCCTCAACCATGGGGCTGCTAATGCCAAGCACGAGCAGCTCGGTGACAGGAGGCGGCCTAAACGGTGCCAACGACGTCGTAGCTCGTCACATGGCCCAAATCACACAGGGAGTTAGTAATATGGGTGGACCGCTAATGTCGAGCGTGCTTAATGGGAGTAGTACCGGTACCGGTGGCAGCAGTTCAAGCACCTCGAGTATGCTCGGCGGTGGAGGATCGACTGTAGGTGGCATGACCGGAGGAAATATGAGTGTGTCCGGTGGCATGGGTGGTCCTGGAGGAGGCACACCGGGATCGGGAGGTTCCGGGCTGGGTGCCAGCGGTGGCATGGTTGCAGGTGGCAATACCGGCATGGGTCCGGCCGCCTCGTTAAGCTCGATTGTATCACCGCGCAGTAATCCCAACTCATCTTCGCTGCTATGCGCTCCATCCTCCGACAATAGTAACTTCTTTAACACGGACTTTGAGCTCGAATTTCCACATTCCACGTTCGACATGGAGTCGGTTGGTGTTGGGTGGGACTCGCGACCCGACTCCCGCACCAGCGTTACTCCGGTCAGCACCCCTCGACCTCCGTCCGTCAGTGCGTACAGTCCAGCGGCCGCACCAATGTGTGCGTCGCCGATGACGCCGTACTACTCAGGCAGTACGATGGGCGGGATGCCTTCACCTTCAAACAACAATGGTGCAGCGGGAGGCAGCAGTAGTGGCGGGGGCCTCATCAATCCCAGCTTATCTTTGAACAATAACAACAACAATAATAGTAATACCAATAACAACAACACTGGGACACCGTTCGGTACGAACGCGTTTCAGTTTCCGTTCGACGACAGTAAGGATAAGCTGCAGGATATGCAGTCGCAACAACAGCAACACCATCACCCGCACATGTCGCCAATGCAGCAGCATCCGTCTACGATGCCATCGCAACAGATGGTTCAACGACAGCCGCAGCACCCACAGCAACATCACCAGCAGCATCTACAGCAGCATCTTCAGCAACAACAAACGCAGCCACCATCGAATACGCACGATTCCGAGCGATTACGGAATCTGCTTACAACCAAACGACCTCACTCAAATGCCTCATCCTCATCCGGTTTGGATATGGACCATGACCATCGGAATCCGAATCGAATTTTAAAGGTAGGTGTACTAATCATAAAAGAAAGTAAAACAATTTTGCTGCTAGTATGTAGCTGTTGGGTATTGCATATGGTTTTAACCTTCGGTGTTAGGTAATAGCAAATATAATCCATGGTAGTAAATAACATAATACTATTAACTTTATCTTTAACTTTTTTAACTAAGTTTTGCCATCATCTGCATATCGTAACGAAACATGTTCACACTTTCTAATTGGGTACTCTTTAAGGGGATTTTTTTACAATCACCATTCGATTCATTGAATAATCCTATCATTTTTTGCATGGGTATGAACAGTTTATCAAAAAGTATTACGTAATGGAGCTCCAACGTGATTGTAAAGTGGCCCATTCCAGTGTATCTTATTGTTTTTGCCATTACTATTAAATTCTACAAAGGCATCAGTTTGTAGCACTGGCATTTCTGTAGTTACATTAAATGTACGTATGGTTTCCTTCTTTTTTTTGTTTATTTTATCGTGTTCTCAACCTTTTATTATATACAGTTCACAACGCCATACTTGTTAAATCAGTTTTACTGTATTCTCTTGAACGTTTTTATATATTCTATTATCTTTTCTAACTGGAGTAGTGAACTAGTGGTATTAATGTACCTTTTGTGTTATGTTGAAATATGTTTGTAATGATATAAAATGGTTACAAATAGAAATTGAAACAGCTCCCTCAGCATTCGGTCAATTACATTTGCAAAATTCTTTTGAACCTTCATATTGTATCCCTTGTAACAGAAATTGCACCACGTGTCCAAGAATTGTTGTTCCTCTGTTGGCATTTACAACCAAAACTATCTATTGATCACCCTCATACGCTCGCCTTCTTGTTCCTCTCATCTTTTCATATTCCATTCGATCCTCTTATTGTACGTTTCTCTTCTTCTCTTCCTCTTTTCTCTATATTTTGTATAATTTGTGGTTTCATTCTGTAGGGTTTGCTAAATTCCGAAGAAGATAAGGATAGTAATGGCAATAAAATAAATACCGCATCTCTTTCACAACGTATACCTCAGTCAGTTAGAACCCCAGCGCAGGGTAGTAATAATGGTGGTGGTGGTGTGAGTGGGCTGGGATTAACAACCCGCGCGGGAAATGAGAATAATAAAGCCAGTAGCAATAATATGCTATTACAGGTACGGATACTACTCTGTTCTATCAGCATTTACTTTCCTAGTTCGTTACGTTCCTTTTTTTGTAGATTGCCATTGTGATTTTAATGAACCTTGCACAAATGATGCTTATTATGTGATATATGCTTTGTTTACCTCAATTACTTTCACTTGAGCACGGTTACTGATGTTTTCAAAAAATTAACCATCACATACAACGGTTTATTAGTCTCTAATTAAAACTGAATGTGAACGAGCCTATCTTATGATGTTGAATTTTTCCACCCACTTTTGATTGTACACACGTTTTTGTATAGATTTGGTGCGTTACGTTTTCCACCAATATGTATAACATTCCCACCTACTAACTGCCTGTTTATTAATATAGTTCGTTCGCGTATTTGACCATAAGTACTTATTCAGCTTTGGTTAATAACGTTCCTATGATTTTCCATTATTGTTTGCTGCTGACCGTTCTAACACACCCCTAATAATTGAATTGGCACGATGGTTTAGATAGAATTGTGCAAACGATAAACATGATACTCATGTTGAACCTTCTCCACACTCAACCATAATATTCCAGCTGCTCAACGACAAAAGTGACGACGACGAAAGTGACGCCCGCAACCGACAAGGTCCGAGCGAACTTCTTAAGCAGCTGCAAAAGGTTAAAGTAAGTGTTGTCTGGGTATCGATCTGCAAATCAAACAGAACTGAACACATGTATCAGGCGCATATGTTGCCTCTCACACACACAAACACTGTGGAAAATGAAATGTATATTTGTAATCCTTCAAACGGTAAAAGATTTCGTTTGTTCGCATTATGTTTTACAAAGTTTTGTCCAGAACACTGTTATTACTGTGTATCTAAAACACATTTCTGTAGCATATAAGCACATGGGAATATTAGTTCTCTTCAAATTAATGTATGAGTCACTAAGGATTTCACAGAGCAATCTATGTATAAATATATTCAAACATAACCCGCAAATGTTACGGCCACAAATAACACTGTCAATTGTTCCGTTTTTCCTTCTTCCTAGGATGAGCCGAAGGAGCATAATCCGCCGCCATTGAACAACGAAGAACTTATCCAGATGTTACGGGTACAAAGTAATGATCGCAAGCGACCTTCGACCGAGCCGGACGAAGGCGCCGCGGTAAAGCGAACGGATAACAGGCCGTCGAAGTTGCGGGAGCGCAATAAGATGCTTGCCTCATTGCTGGCCAATCCGGCCAAAGCACCAATGCCAATGCAAACCGCAATGCCGTTCAACCGCATCATCCCGGACATACCAAACTCGGGGCTGGCTCGTCAACTTGCGAACGTGTCGAGTTCAACGGCGCCGAATCAGACACTGAATAATAACAATCTAACCACTAGCAACAATAATTTAAAACAAGTACAACAGCTGAACCAAATGCGCCTGCAGCAACAGCAGCAGCAGCAAATGCGCAAATCAGCTATGCCTTCTCAATCGCAGCAACCTCCAACATCCTCCGATATCTACCTCAACCATCAGCAGCAGCAGCACCATCATCAACACCCCCAAACGCACCCACAGCACCTGCAACAGCAGCAACAACATCATTCGCAGCATCCGCAACAACAGCACCACACGCAGCAGCAGGCATCGATGATGCAGCAACAGCAGCAAATGCTAGCCGCCCAGCGGCAGCAAAATTTCTCACCCGCAATCCAGGACTCCGGTATTGGTTCGGCTGGGAGCGGTACGTTTGCAACATCGACATCCGCCACATCGACGCAACTCGTTTCTGAGTGGGATCCGGAGCTCAACGACATACTTAATCACGTGATTGAGATTGCACCGGAGGGCGACTTTGCCGAAAGTGAACTCAACAGTATCTTAGGTAAGTTGCTGGTCGTAATAGACGATTAGCTGCGATCCCATATCATATACTAATGGCACGTTGGTATTCCGGTTTCTAGGCTTAAGTCCAATCGAATCGTCTACATCCTCGGTTGTACCGTCGTCACAGTCGAGCCAACCAGATATACACGAAAAGTTGGCAATAAATGCAATTCAAAAATCGTTAATGCAGTACGAAAACGTTAGCTCGCCATTGCAACCACAGCCCCAGCCACAGTTCAGCGGTAGTCCACCTGCCTATCCAATGCTTGCAATGGGTGGCGGAGGGAACAACGGTGCTGTTTCGGGTGGCGGCAGCGGTGGTCCCGGTATGGGTCCTGGTGGCCCAACCGGCAGTGGACCCGGTGTCGGTTCCGGTAGCGGAGGTCCTGGCGGTACGGGTAGCGGTGGTACGGGTGGTCCAGGTTTGAATCCTGGTAGCAGTTTGCAACAGCAATCGTCACAAGCGGGGCCAAACCAGAACTTCACACCTCCTCCAGTGTACACGCAGCGGATGCGAATACCACAGGGTCAGCTTGGTAACAACAGTCCCGTGGTACCGCCGAACTTGCTTGCGATGCAAAAGCTGCAGCATCAAAACCGAGACCGTATGTTGCAGGAGCAACAGCGAACGCGATTGCTACAGCAGCAGCAGAAACAGCAGATGGTTGTTACGGTGAACCCGACCGCCAACTCAGACCTTGGTCGTAAGTCAATTTCTATTGTTAAGCATCCTATTTTCGATTTAAGTCATGTATAATCCTGCGTTCTTTATTCTAGCTCCTAACGTTACACTGACACGTGCGAATAATGTGCCGGATTCGCAGCTTAGTCCCGGATTTTCCCCAAGCCTGATGCAGCAACAGCTGAGTCCAAGTCAAAGGACGCAACTTAGTCCGCAACAAGCAGGTACATATAGCAGGAACTTAAAGAGAAATAAATCAATACAGTAGAATTTAGAAAGAAGACATCTATACTAGATTGTGTGGATCTGACCCTAATGGCTTCGAACGTTTCTATTGTAGGATTCCAAGGCAATCCGTTCAACAACAATCCAGGCCATCGTCTATCTCCTCAGTTACAACAGATGGTGTCCGGTTTTGGTAATGCGGGTGGTAATGTAAATCAACAACTATCACCGCGCCAACCACCGTACGGTAGCGGAGTTGGGGGTCAAACGGTCAACCAGCCGAATGTGGTCGTTCCCGGACAATCACCGCAGCAGCAGCAGCAGCAGCAGCAGCAACAACAACAGCAGCAACAACAGCAGCAACAACAGTGGCAACAGAACGCAAACGCAAGGCTATCTATTCAGCAGCAAAATCCTATGCTGAATGCTCAGCTTTCGGTAAGATTGAGTGACGCAGAAAGTGACACATAATGTTGGGAGAGTCAATAATAATCTCTTCTCCTCTTTTTGTAGTCTGTTGGCGGATTTAATCCTGCACCGAATCGACAGTTTGTCGGCCCACCTCAAAGACAGCGAAGTACGCTGAACAGTCCTGGTACGCCGCGACAGCAAAATGCGTTCGGTGGCTCAATGGTGGACGGTGGCGGGTTTCCAGGTCCACCGAGCCCCTCGCCAGTTGGCGTATCCCCACCAAACTTTGCCAATCCCGTCTATGCCAACCAGCAGATGAGGCTCCAGCGGCAAGGCAGTGTGCCTCCGCAATCAACTCAACACTTGCCAGGTTAGTTATTTGGGGGTTTTGTTTTGTAGATTGCTTCGCTTTCTAGTTCGAAAGGTTTTGTTTTTCTTCTTCTGAAGCTATCTAATATCCCTATCTGAATATCGTTGATTGGATGGTCAATCAATAACAGATGGTTAGTTGGAATTCGTACTCTCCTTTGCCTAAATAGTAGTATCAATTCAAAGGGTATGTGAAGCGCAACGAGCGAGTGTTTCGATAGAAATGAAGTACAGGTTGATCTAGCAAGGAAAATCAAAATAGACCAGCTAGTGAGCGGTACTGGTTTATAAGAACAAGAACCATGCTAAAGGATAGCTGTTTTCGCAGGATCGCCCCGTTCCGCGTACGGTGGACATGGGCCTGGTCCGGATGGCACCGGTTATGGTATGATGTTCGGCAATGCAGCAGCAATGCAGCAGCACACGGCGACCTCACCAGGCGATTTCTTCAATCGCAGTCAAACTGGTAAGAGACGCAACGTATCCAATACTCCTCACCCCTCCCCCTAAAGCACCAACCATGTTCACGCACACATCCACATCATAATGTCATACAAACGCTCTGCTCTTACGCAACTACGAAGCACTAAATGCGCCTAGTCATGGATCATACGCAATCATAATTGTGAGTTTTCCACTACGACGGGAACACGCACTCGCTACGGTACTGTTGCACGTACGAAAAGAAAAATTCACCCATCTTGTTGCACCCGTGTTACTTTTGTTTCAACATAACGAACTCGTTTACTAGCGCTCCCCAAAAAAATCAGTCCAAATTTCTAGAGCTTCTGAAGTTGATTTTTCCAATAAGCATCGACTGACAATTGTCTTGCGTTTGATGCCTGAACGAGACATGAAATGTGCGTCGTGGTGCGAATGCGTGTTTGCTATGCGTGGATGTGATTAATACGCGTCATACATCCTTTTATTGCTCCGTGCTCATCATCCTTTCATACTCTGTTGTGTATGTGTGTTGTTCTGTTCATAATGTTCTTGCTCTCTGTTGTATGTTGTTTCATCATCATTCACATGTGCTCATCCTTCAATTGGTTACATGATAAGTGGGGATTTCGAAAACAAACTCGCTTCGTCACATTTCATTCATACAGAAATGGGAAATTGTGTCTTTTTTGTCGTTATCGGAAAAAAATACTATCGTCTACATATCTCGCTGTCAACTGTTTGTGTTTGGTATGTGTTTTTTTGGTTGTTGCTTCTCTCTTTCTTCCTTCACGCGCTGTATTGCAATTCCAAATTCGGCGTCGTACCTTTTGTCCTTTTCCACTTGGGTTGGGTGCTAATTATAAGTTGTATGTGTATGTTGTTGTACTTTGTGACTAATTGGAATTTCGGGGCTGACGGTATGTAATTAATGGAAAAAGAATAGTACGTAAGATGTGATCTAATAAGTATGGAAAACTAAGTATGTTCCCATAGAGTAGTTCAAGGTAAAAATAAGTTTGAGCCGAATTTATAACAATTTAATAGACTTTTTGTGTTTGTTCCTGGGTCATCACAAAGCAAACTCCTAAGTGGTTTTAAGTCAAGTGGTTTAAGGAACCCAAGTCAAGGCAATATAGAAAGGAAAAATGGGTGGCACAAGAGTAACGTTGGCATAAGATCAATGTTTATTCTAAATAATTGAAAAGTATATTAAGAAGCTGTACATATTGCCCAGTACTTTTATAGGTTCGCCTCATAATGTCATTAATACCACAGTTACAACCACCAACTACTCTACCTTTCATTAATACGATTTTGTTTTCTTCTTGTTAATGTATATAAGTTGCACCGTCGGTTTAACACCACCACCTCTACGTGTACGTATTCCTGTCATGGATGTGCCGTTTCAATCATCTCTCTGTACCTTCATAACCGTGTATGTGTGGAAACAAAGCAGCGAATCATACTCCTTCTTTGTTTCCGGTGTGTGCACAATAGTGCCACACATCCGTTGTATATGTTTGAACGTGCCTTTTACCCATTCCCGTCCCGGTCATGTTCGTAGGGCACAAAAGGGAACCAGACACCACCCGTCGCATAATAACGCCACATTTTATTCGCAGGTCTCAACGGTGGTATTATCGGTGGTGGCAATAGTATTGGTGGCGGCAGCGTCGGAAACGGACACGGTGGCAATGGTCTGGGACTTAGCAATGGTACAAATTCGAACGGCCAAAGCCTAAACCATTCGGAACTGGTACGGCAGGAGCTGCGCGCCATTGTTAGTGGGCGGGCGCAACGTCCACCAACGCACAGCCCGATGGGACTGTCGCCACTTGGTGGAATGCCGCTGCAAAGCTGTAGCGAGGGTAACGGTGTTGGTAGTAATGGTGGTCTCAATGTCGTCTCCACCGTGGGCAGTAGCAACGGTGGTTGCGCCTCAATCTCCAACACATCATCGGTAATGCTGAGTGGTATCGGTGGTGGTAGTAATCTGGGTGGAGGAAGCACACGAACATCCTTGTCGGATGCCGGAACGTCCGGACCGATGCTTCACAGCGGTAACTCTTCCACTGGCCTAGATCCATCGATGCTGTTCAATTTTCATCTCACCCAGAAAGGTTAGTGTTATCGTACCCAGTGTGCCTTAAACTGAAGGGCAGTAAAGTAAAGCCGATTTATGGAGATTTATGGAGGGAAGCATTTCGTAACCGATCTCCTCCCTCACATGCACATCCATTTTTTTTGTACAGCTGTGGCGTTTGGATTTTGTTCCACGTTAATCATATGCTTTTATCTATTTCTTCTCCGGGTGTGTGATGCTTCTTCGTTCGCGACTTGCGCCTACTCAAAATCAAAAGTGCCCAAATGCCTAAAAAGCACCCCTAGCGCAGATAAAACGTCAGCATCCATCGATGGATCCTTACTGAATCCGGAAGAGTCGGTTGCGGATGCGTCAGTAGTTAGAATGATCGCGTCTGTTAGTGATAAAATTGTACCAACGGAGGATGCAAATCCCAATTCACCATGTTCGGTGGTGGTAAGCAGTGAAGAGTGTGTCACATGAATTTTGCCTTTAAACACCGCGTAGCCAATGCACCTGAAAGGGGGTATTTAGGATAACCACAGTGATTTTGCTAGTGATTCACAGATCACGAGCACTGTTATTTCTTGTTTGCAGGAACATATACACTATTAGATATGTTCAACGATGAACATCAATATAGCTTGTCATCATTTTTATTTGTTTTTTAATGTTTGAAATGTTAGTTCCTACGCAACTTTGCCGGAACTATGTCGGAATACTTCGCAGCACCTTTTCAACGAGCACCACAACTAAACTTTATACGGACACAATAGGACGCTTTTGTGGCACGTCTCATCGCCATTTCGCACATCTTGGGAAGCTGATCCGTAACGATCCATTGTACCAATTTTGTTGTATTCAGTTCAGCTCATGTATTCTTCTCTGCTATTTAGTTCTGTTAAGTATTGCTTTTTGTATCAATTTACGCATTTTGAAGTATACTTGTCAGAAATAAAAAAAAAATAGCGTTTTTCATCCAACCCCCATACTCATTCTGCGGGCTTCATCATTCGTCCAACATTGTACACAATGAAGCATATATATAAAAAATGTGTAAAATATATCCCTAAAATAGTGTCATCAAACAGATCAAACTCTACTGGAGAAACCTGATTATTAATCATGCGTATTTGTTTATCTTTTTTTTTATTCCTTCTTTATCATATCCAATACACGCCCGATACGTAATTGCAGAGTTTTTCGGAGGAAACACGAGCCGGTGACCCGAGAAATTCATCCCTTCTTCTGCAAAAACTTCTATCGGATTGAAGTAAACCCGACCCGGGGGGGAGAGACTATGGACAGCAGCACCTCCTTCATTTGCAACACTAACCCCGGATCCTGCCGTAACAGCCAGGGGCGAAACTAGCTATAAGCTAGTAAATGTGCAAATGTAATGCTTTAAACACTGGGAAAAGACAACAGCGGCGAACGAATGTGGAGTGACGACAAGGTCGTCATTTTCGTAGCCGCCCACCAACATCGTGCATTCGGAGATTGTGATTGTGAGGGGCAGCAGCGCAGGCGGTGACCTAACACTGCACACGTGCATATTTGATAGATTGTTAAAATGTGTGCACACCCACTAGAGGAAGAAGAGAAAGAATACATAAACTTACCTTGCAAGTGTACTGAAAAGGCTCATCCGATGCAGCAGTAGCAGGCGGAACTCGGAAATGCGCTAATCAACGCGCATCCACGTTACGCCGCATTGTGCCGTGGAGAGCGAAAGCAACAAATGATACAACCGATTTGTGATTTGATGTTGAAAACAAAAATAAAATTAAAATATAAACCGAACGATCGTGTGTGTGTGTGTGTGTGAGTGTATAAAGCTGAGCAGCAGCGCACGAAACAGGAGATGCATGTGATGTGCATGTAAAAAAAACAAAAACATACAAAGTAGAACAAAGAATGGGAAAGGCGGATTATATGGTAGTGAGAGAGTACGATGATGGAATAGTTACGAGTAATTGCTATCGTATTGTAGAGTAAAAAAACCCATACTGTACATAATAACCCGTGTATTGTGTTACACAGAAGCGTTAAGTTAAGGAAACAGTCATGTGAAAAGATGAAACCCGGTTAATGTTTTGTAGTGGAACATGTTGCTACGTTCGCTTCATGGACATATTGGCGTGAAACAAAATGAAAAAAAGTGATCATAATAACATTTGTTGATGAAAGGTAACAACACAACACAAGAGTATAAACGTGGTAATAATAATGAATGGAAATATAAATACCTCTAACTTTAGTTCAAAGTAAACATTACAAAACAAGAAGAAGCTTAATACGGAATGTTACACTCTTGGAAGAACACAATAACACGCCACGCCACATGTATAAAACAAAAGTAAGCTAATGTTGATCAAGCAAACAACACACTATCGGCTGTTTTGTGGCTAAATGGTTTAAACCAACAAAATATGCCTCCCAGCAGCGATAGCAGATAATAATCGAAACCAAAATATTGTAGCAAACACAAACGAAACGATTCAGCGTACGATTAGGAAGCAACAAAGAGACACCGATATCCTCAAGAAGAAAAAAAAATGAGTTTGATGAAGGAAAATGAGTAACGCCGTAAATGAACCAAACCATGGAAAAACTTACTCCCACACACACACCCTCTCTCTCTCTCTCTTCAACAATCCATAATTAATCGGTTTCGATGGTACGAAGCGGAGCAATAGTAATAACCGCATCAAAACAAAAAGCAAAGGACTGGTAAAGAAAAATTGCAAAAAGGGCAAACAAAAATGGTGACCAAAACAGTGGTGCTTTGAAAGGGCAAAACAGCAGCAAAACAATACATACAACACTTACCAACACACCACAGACCGGTGAAAGAAGACAAAAGTTCGTGTACTGTGATAATTTCTACTATTTTTTCGATACCACGAACCTTCTTGGTACCGGTGTTACATACATATACATATAGGTATTGTTTATTATTGTTTTTAAACTTTCACACGTTGTCCGCCATGGTCCGTGTGAAGGGTGTGTAACCCATTACGTACGGTAACAAAGGCAAACCATCTTGACTGCTTTGGCATTTCCCAAATGTCCGTTTGTTTTGTTTTCTCTTTCCTTTATTTTGTTAGCAACTGTTTAAAGTTTTGTAAACTCCCCAAAATGCTGTGCTGTCATTCTGTTTTGTTTGTTGAATCGGTATGATAATCGAACACACATTTATATTACTTAAGTGCTAACCATTTACCGACCAACAGTTGTAACCCTACCCTCTACAGTGTTTGTCATTAAATGCAACACTGCTCTTTCCTTGTGCATAGATACAGTGTTGTATCAGGAAGAGAAAACTAACATCCTTTTCACATGCTTATGACAGCGTAAAGTATTGCAGTTAGGGGAAAGCCTTACAACAGCTTATTGAAGATGAAGGTAACAATGCAACCTAAACACATCTTAAAACCATGTACATAGGTTAGCATGAGATTTACAATGAAAGAGAGAGCAAACTCAGAATTGTCTTGCAGGTTATAATCGTTGCATGAACACGCATATAGTGATCGTTGTGTATATATGTTTTGAGCTGTAAAGTTGTACAAGTTTTTACTTTTTTTATGGTTATTATCTACAAAATGGATTTTTCTTCCTTTATTGCTCTATTTTTTGTTCGTTATAGTTCGGGTTGGAAATGGCAAAGCTTAACATAATAGGATAAGGCAACTACATCAACAAACCTCACACAAAAAAAAACACTTCCCCACAAAGTTACACTCAATGAACTTCTCCGTTTTTCGTTTTAATCCGTTTCGGTGTCGATCGGTAGCATCTTTTTGTTTCGTTTTTATATTATTTTCTGTTATTTTATCCTGTGTCATCCTGGTATTGATAATTTAAGCAAGTTCCGTTACAATAGTATCCTTAATTTCGCAAACACCGGTAATTTGTTTTATGTTTATTTCCTGTTTTACATTGGTAGCTTCGGTACACTGTACATATATATATTATTTTGAAACACCGGTACGAATGGCTTTGTTACACAATTCGAGAAATCCAAAGTTGTTTTATTCTGTTGCATTGGTTAATTATCTTCTTCATTCCTTACTGTTTTCCCCACAACACCTTTCATTGATTTTTTTATGTCTTTTTAAACTGGAACGACACCCGATACCGAAAATAAAAGTACACAGAGACCGATTGAAAGCCAATCTGGATCACTACAATTACGATTATTAGCTTCACTACAGCTGTAATATTATTATTATTATTATTATTGTCATAATTATTATTATTATTAATAATATTATTATTTTCTATAAAATACATTATTATAATTATTATTAATATTATTATTGCTATTCAATTATACGATTTACACGTTGAGGTTAGTTTTATTCTTTGTGTTTTATGAAATGGAGGAAAGAATGAGGTAAACATTGTTTTGTGAAGGTTAAACAAACAAACAAATGAAAGTTAAATTTGTACGAAGCAACAAACCATGGGATAAATTATTACAAGCGAGGAAATGTTGTGTACGTTATCGTAAAAAAATTAAATAAATTTGAAGAAACTGAAAATGAAAATAAACAACAAAAAACATCCACACATACACAAAGGTATTGGGAAATTAATTCGAATGTCTGCAAAAAGGACTGGAAGTTGGAGAACTATGAAAAACAGTTTGGAAATACAGGAAAGAATAACGAAACCGAATGGTGGGGAGAATATTATGATTTGTTATCAATTATTGAATAATAAAAACAAAACAATTTAATGCTTTATTTTATTCTTTATTGTTTTATCACACTTTTTTATGAATATTTGTATTTTATCATTTTATATTAATCGTTTTGTTTCGTTTGATAACGTGTTACGATTGAACAATGTGTGCCCCGTTGGCCCAACGATGGTATGTAAAAATACAAATCAATTGCATCCACACCGTGCAAAATTGAACAGTATGAAGCTATTACTCTATCCGCAAATCTCTGGATTTGTAATAAATATCAACAACACTACCCATAGTACATGAACGAAGTGCATTACTAACATTTGAAGCGCGATGCTACTTGTATAGTATTAAACATTTGGCTCTACTTACTCAAGAAGCGAACCTCAAAATTAATAGAAACATCTTCATTATGATTATCAGCTAGTTTGCAGGCGTATTGTTACATATTCGAGATGTTTTGCTTGTTCCCGGAGGGGGCAATTAACACACCACGAATGCCAAAAAATGCGGGATGGATGGATGGCTTGACATATTTTGCAAAAACTTCCGAACAACAACAACAAAAAAAACTGTTACTAACGAAACCCCCGATAGCAGATTTCGATACACTTAAAACAGACAAACAAGAAAACTATATACAACCCCAGTCAGGAGTGGCGTACCAAAATGAACCAAAACGAAACTAAAACAAATACGTAAGCTTATGATAGCAGTACAGTAAAATGGTGGTTTCGAAGCAGAATTTGTGTCATACAAAACGTAAAAAAACCCTCTAAAGTACTACTATTTCAACCGTAACACTACCGCATAATAGTACGCAAAATAGCAGTATCAAGTAAATATCTAAATATCTTCCTGTTTTCTCGGTTTGCCGAAGCCTTTCATACATAATAGCGAGCAATGTTGTACGCGGTGTACAACACAACAAACAATATGGTGGAGAAAAATGTATAAATAAATGTCCGTAAATGAAATAGAACAAACGTAAAACTCAACAAATGAAATAAAAACATAACACTGCCTGTTCTCTCACGCGGAACAATAAGCAACATTAAGAAAACAAAATAGCTAAAACAAACCACAAACGTTTATAAACGAAACATTTGCAAAGTGTTCCATCATATTACAAGTACGTAAATGGCTGCCGGGCTTTGTAACACACAATCATTTGATTCATTAAATAAACCGTTTAGATTGCGTTTTTTTATTGAATGATACATTTTTTCATTACTTTATATAAACTTGTCTGGTATGGTACAATATGTTTCAATTTTTTTTGTTAGTTAAACAGCCCTAAAGCGTCAAATGCTCATGCAAACGTGGTATACAAGGGAACGCCTCATAATTCAACAACAAAACATTGCCTCTCCTCGATCCCTCGATTATGTACAATACGAAAAATTGTACTTTACTTTCACGGGTACCGTGTAAATGAAAATAAAATACAAATAGAACAACGTACAAAACCAGATTCGGGGGCAGTAGGTGAGTAAATAAACGACTGTTTACAAACGATATTCGATGGACATGAAATAATATGAGCATACCGTTTGGACTATTAACCTCATAATAAGCAGTTGTTAAATGTAAATCAGATCAAAAACTACGCAACAAAACAAAACAAAAAAAAACAAAATACTGTACATTTTGTCTGTAACTCATCTTTCTCACTATAGTCTTCTTCTCTCTCTCTCTCAGACGGTTTACAATTTGAGGAAGTGTTAAAATGGCAAAAAATTAAAAATTAGAAAATGGAAAAGAAACCAACAGCAGAGAAACCGAACAGAAAATATGTAACAAAACGACAAAGGACATAAGGATGATAAGTAACAGAACGAAACGCGACATGAATATATTTACTCTAGTTACCAATCAGTGTATAAAAACAAAAAACAAAAAACAAAATGGTGTATAATCAATGTTTCTCTTCTTCGACATTTGTGTGATGGTGGCAAGAAAGGTAGGAAGGAGAAGAAGAAAAGAAAATATTTATAATACCCCACATCACATGGAAACTTCGTCAACAGAGAGCAACAAAACAACAAACAAGTAAAAGTTGCTACCCGTTATTAGAATATTCCTGTAACCATCGGTACTTGATACAGAAAGCTTTTCGCATTGCGATTTATTTTCCATACCATTATTAAAATATAATTTGTTACCCATTTTAATTACAACCAAGCGCTATTTTTTATCCCAAAATAAACGTTTTTGCTTTGAAAGAAGGAAATCCCTCTCACACACAAACGAGCATCGCAGGAACGATAAGCATGAATAAAATAAAATAAATAAATAAAACAGTTTCTTTATACAGGGCGGAAAAATGTTTTTCAAGGACCAACAAAAACAATTAAAAATGTGTACTCTTGTAGTACTTTTTTGTTAAACTTGTTTAATCATTTTTGAAACATAAAAAACATTTTTAATTTACTTGCTAATTCGGATAATGTTATAAAAAGCAAAGCGAAAACAAAACGAATGTGCAAAAAACAAGATTGTTAAAAAATCAAAATTCTTCTAAGTATTTTTACACTTGGTGTAACTAATCGAAAGATCACCCAATCAGGACATTATTTGGACTTGAACAGTACATGCTAGAGAAAATTAAAAAGTTTATTTTTCTTTCGTAACAAACGGCCAGGCCGTATTTTAGGGGAAATTAAAAAGTTAATGTGCACATACACAAAATAAAAAGAAATTGTATAATGGCTAAGTTTCCCGTACTGTTTGTGTTTGTGAAACATCTGCTTTATCATTTAATACGATTTATCAGCAACGGTTAGACTGCAAAACGAACAAGAGACTCCAAAATGGTACGATATTTTTTTTTTTTATTGAAACACGGTACGCGGGAGTGTGATGTGCTTAAAAACACTTCCGCATCCGGTGCCAGGGACCGGAATCCCGGCAGAAACCCTTTTATCGACTGAACGGAAACCGAACGAAAAACGAATCAAGTGCAATTCATTACGAAAATTAAAAAAAAACAGAATCTCTCGTGCGTGTGTTTTGGTGGAAGGTAGACAAATTCTTCAGCCCTAATTTCGTAGTAAAAGTGTAACAAAATTTAAGAAAATAATTCCCCTTCATCGTAGCTCGTACATAGTAGTAAAGCCTGGCTCTGACAGACTGCCTGACTGAAAAAGTGAGCAGCGCAAAACAAAAAAATGGAAAAACAAAACAATTGAACGCAAAATTGTTTCAGCTAATTAACAAAAGTGTTGGAAAATTAGAAAACGTCGATGAAAATTCTATAACAAAATAGAGGTAACGAAAAACCAGCCAGTTGAAGTATGTATTTTGCGAGTAATATTTGAAGCCGCGAGAAAGTTTCGAAGAACTAGTTGAAATATATAGCAAAAGATGTGGCCGTTCCAAAAAAGGTACACACGTTTGGCATTTTTTTGTCTTTCTTATTTCATATGTAAATAATTGGGATGAATGCAAGCGCAGTGATAGTTTAATAATTGGACATCGAAATGTCGGAGCTTCGGTGCCGAACTTTTAAGCGTGTAGAGGAGCGTGTGGGGAACACTTTGCTAGTATTTTGTCGGAATGTGAGCTACAACCAATTGGATAACCCATTGGTAACCAGTGTATACGATAAACAACCAAGTCAAAAGAGCGTTCAAAAGTGATAGGTGCGATTCATTGTGTGCAGGGAACTCTTTCCTTCAAGACAAACCACCTGCAAACGACCGCCGTTACCGGCGTTAGATCATCAGCTGTTGCAATCGGTTGATTTCTCTGTAAAACATTTTCATTTTTTCTGATTGCTTTTTTCTTGATTTAAACGCTTAACGCTAGCGTACCACAAAACTCCATTAAATGATGGGATAAATTATAATATTGAACAACAAAGAAAAAACAAAACATGCTTGAACGATGATGAAAATGGGGTATGGATGTTAATATTAAAAAATATATATATTTAAACAAGCGCCATTTAAAGCACACACATACACAACAAAAAAGGGAACGGAAAACGGTTTGATTGCTATTTCGAGAGAGCGAAAGATAAATAAAATACAACAAACAAATCACATGCGTGTGATAAAAACAACAAACGCACGTCTGTAATCGAATGGATTAAGTGTGGAGGAGGGAGAACAAAAAGCTGTGTAATTATATTATACAAATAGATTATTATATACACCACATTGATACATTTATTCTAAACCACATTGTAGGTGTGCAAAATGCTCCTCGTTTTGCAAAACAAAAACAAAAATCACAAAAACCCTAGTTATGTAGCCCGACGTGTACTGTTGCTGTTGTTGAGACCAGCGCACGGCAACGCACTAAACCAAGAAATGTACATTTTCGCTAGAAGACAGGAGTACAGAACACAAACAAACGGCATCCAAAATATGCATTCCAGGGTGGGTTGCAGGGTGGGTTAAATGCAGTGATCAGAATGATTGGGAGGAAAAAAAGTGCAACTAAAACAGTGTGTAACAGCAAAAAAAAGGGAGATTATTACCACAGGTGATAGAGAGTAGAACAAACTGAATATTAAACTAGAGACAACTTGTAACTAGCTTTGCCCGGACAAATTGTATATATTAAAAAAAATCTATATATATATATATATACATTCTATATATACATTTCATTTGAAGACTCACCAAATACAAATAAATCGAAGTTGATATTGTCAAATGAAGGGTTCATACATATATATCTCCGTTTCGGATGATATTTTTGCCGAATGATCTTCTGGAAGTTTATTGGTAAATACTTTTCTTTATCTTGTTCTTGGCACGTTAAGCACGTCTCAAAGGCATGACCAAGTCGCCAATCCGTTTCCAGGAAATTCGGCCTGGGGTTGCAGCCCTCCATCGACGGATGAATCCGATCTCCCACAGGAGGTTCGACTTCTGATCCAGCAAAGGCCCTAAGCAGAATGGTAGTTGGGGCCTGCCGTGTGGACATATACCACCTGTGCTTTTTTAGGTGGCAACGTTCTAGGTGGGGAGCATTCCATTGAAAGTCCCAGTAGCTTCTGTTAAGGCCCTGGAACGAGCGAAGGACGGGGCGGTGAATGTCGGAGTAACTTTTTTCAACTGCTGACCGAGGGGTGAATTTATTTAGAGGTCCCAGTAACAAGCTCGAGGCCTCTGGATGGGTTCTTTGATGGGCATTTCGCTCATCCTGGAGAGGAGGATGTTGTCGTAGAAAATTTTACAGGATCCTCGACCGGTAAGCCCCTGGCGCCATAGCTTAAGTCCACCACTGCCGTATGCCAAATGCCTGGTGAGGCATGAGTCCGGCATCCTCATTACGTGTCCCAGGCATCGTATCCTTCCGGATTTAACAACCTTCAGGATATCTGCACCGCCAAACAGCTCAGCTAGCTCGTGGTTCATTCTCCTTCTCCACACGCCCTGCTCACACACACCGCCAAAGATAGTCCGTCCGAAAATGGCGTCCTCCGTTAGCGTAGTCCAGGTCTCGTATTCGTAGAGGACTACCTGACGTATCAGTGTACGATATATCCTGCATTTCGTGTGTTGCTGGAGCCTTCTGGATCGCAGGAGTTTGTGGAGCCCGTAGTGCGCCTTCGGATTTCGCTGCTCATGTTGTTGTCCGAAGTTACGATCGTACCAAGGTAGCAGAACTCCTCTATCACCTCGAGATCGTCGCCGTCAACTGATACTCTGCTTCCGAGACGGTCAGAGCCGGCAAGCAAGTAGATCGTCTTCGTCGTATTGAACCTCAATCTAATAGTATCGACCTCGTACACCGCCGCAGATGTTCGTCCGATGATTTCGATGTCATCCGCAGGCCCTTCAGAGCGGTGTTAAACAGCAAACAGGAGACTCCATGCTCTTGCCTCAGACCCCGGTGAGATTCAAACGATTCCGACAGCATTTTCGATACTCTCACCTTGCGCTGCAACCCATCCATAGTGGCCTTCAACAGCCGTACCAGCTTCCCAAGGAATGTGTACTACTGCATGGTGTTCCATAATTCGGTCCGATCTATGGTATCGTAGGCCGCCTTAAAGTGGTGAAATGAATAGGTGGTGCGTAGGGATCTGATGCTCTCGGCACTTCTGGAGGATCTGCCGTGGAGTAAAGATTTGGTCGGGGGTCGATTTACCTCCAACAAATGCAGATTAGTAACTTCCGAATAAATATGAGAAAAGGGGAGCAAGTCTGCAGAAAAGTATTCGGGATAGCATTTTATTGGTTCCATTCAGCAATGTGATGACTAGAAAGTTAGCACAGTCTAGCTTATTTTTGGGAAATTTAGCAAAATTTTATAAATTGATTTATTTTAATACGAATTGGTTGAAATAAGTTTCTTTTCACTCAAATAATGCTTTATACACAAAAAAGAATAAAAAATCGGAAAAAATTAAAAAAAAAATTTCAACTCAAAAATTTTATAAGGCTTACCCCTTACGTTTTTTTGAGAATTTTGCAAAAAAAATTAAATTGATTTATTTTAATGCCAATCGGTTGAAATAAGTTTCTTTTCACTCAAATATTGTTTTACATAAAAAAAAGAATAAAAAATTTAAGAAAATTTAAAAAATTCTAACAGTTTGAAAATTTCATAAGGCTCATTTTTGCACCAAGTTTTGCCTATAACTCGGTCGGTATCCAACGGATCACCAATCTTTAACCTGTGGTCGATAGATGGCATCAATGGCTACATTTTCTTCTTGGACGGTCATGTCCGCAGATGTCTGCGTCAGAAGTTATTCAACGAACCAAGTTCCTTACCCTGTTTGAGAAAATGTAAAATTTTCTTCATTTTTGCACCAAGTTTTGCCTATAACTCGGTCGGTATCCAACGGATCGCCAATCTTTAACCTGTGGTCGATAGATGGTATCAATGGCTACATTTTCTTCTTGGACGGCCGTGCCCTCAGATGTCTGCGCCAGAAGTTATTCGAGGAACCAAGTTCCATACCATTTTTTGAGCAATATAGCAAAATTTAAAAAATTGATATATTTTAATGCGAATTAGTTGCAATAAGTTTCTTTTCACTCAAATAATGCGAAAAACACAAAAAAGAATAAAAAATCGAAAAAAAAATTAAAAAAATTTTCAACTCAAAAATTTCATAAGGCTTACCCCTTACGTTTTTTTTTGAGAAATTTTGCAAAAAAAAATAAATTGATTTATTTTAATGCCAATCGGTTGAAATAAGTTTCTTTTCACTCAAATATTGTTTTAAATAAAAAAAAGAATAAAAAATTTAAGAAAATTTAAAAAATTCTAAAAGTTTGAAAATTTCATAAGGCTCATTTTTGCACCAAGTTTTGCCTATAACTCGGTCGGTATCCAACGGATCGCCAATCTTTAACCTGTGGTCGATAGATGGAATCAATGGCTACACTTTCTTCTTGGACGGCCATGCCCTCAGACGTCTGTGCCAGAAGTTATTCGAGGAACCAAGTTCCTTACCCTGTTTGAGAAAATGTAAAATTTTCTTCATTTTTGCACCAAGTTTTGCCTATAACTCGGTCGGTATCCAACGGATCGTCAATCTTTAACCTGTGGTCGATAGATGGCATCAATGGCTACATTTTCTTGTTGGACGGCCGTGCCCTCAGATGTCTGCGCCAGAAGTTATTCGACGAACCAAGTTCCTTACCCTGTTTGAGAAAATGTAAAATTTTCTTCATTTTTGCACCAAGTTTTGCCTATAACTCGGTCGGTGTCCAACGGATCGCCAATCTTTAACCTGTGGTCGATAGATGGCATCAATGGCTACATTTTCTTCTTGGACGGCCATGCCCTCAGACGTCTGTGCCAGAAGTTATTCAAGGAACCAAATTCCATACCATTTTTTGAGCAATATAGCAAAATTTAAAAAATTGATATATTTTAATGCGAATTAGTTGCAATAAGTTTCTTTTCACTCAAATAATGCGAAAAACACAAAAAAGAATAAAAAATCGAAAAAAAAATAAAAAAAAATTTTCAACTCAAAAATTTCATAAGGCTTACCCCTTACGTATTTTTTGAGAAATTTTGCAAAAAAAATTAAATTGATTTATTTTAATGCCAATCGGTTGAAATAAGTTTCTTTTCACTCAAATATTGTTTTAAATAAAAAAAAGAATAAAAAATTTAAGAAAATTAAAAAAATTCTAAAAGTTTGAAAATTTCATAAGGCTCATTTTTGCACCAAGTTTTGCCTATAACTCGGTCGGTATCCAACGGATCGCCAATCTTTAACCTGTGGTCGATAGATGGCATCAATGGCTACATTTTCTTCTTGGACGGCCGTGCCCTCAGATGTCTGCGCCAGAAGTTATTCGACGAACCAAGTTCCTTACCCTGTTTGAGAAAAAGTAAAATTTTCTTCATTTTTGCACCAAGTTTTGCCTATAACTCGGTCGGTATCCAACGGATCGTCAATTTTTAACCTGTGGTTGATAGATGGCATCAATGGCTACATTTTCTTCTTGGACGGCCATGCCCTCAGACGTCTGTGCCAGAAGATATTCGAGGAACCAAGTTCCTTACCCTGTTTGAGAAAATGTAAATTTTTCTTCATTTTTGCACCAAGTTTTGCCTATAACTCGGTCGGTATCCAACGGATCGCCAATCTTTAACCTGTGGTCGATAGATGGCATCAATGGCTACATTTTCTTCTTGGATGGCCATGCCCTCAGACGTCTGTGCCAGAAGTTATTCGAGGAACCAAATTCCATACCATTTTTTGAGCAATATAGCAAAATTTAAAAAATATATATATTTTAATGCGAATTAGTTGCAATAAGTTTCTTTTCACTCAAATAATGCGAAAAACACAAAAAAGAATAAAAAATCGAAAAAAAAATTTAAAAAATTTTCAACTCAAAAATTTTATAAGGCTTACCCCTTACGTTTTTTTTGAGAAATTTTGCAAAAAAAATTAAATTGATTTATTTTAATGCCAATCGGTTGAAATAAGTTTCTTTTCACTCAAATATTGTTTTACATAAAAAAAAGAATAAAAAATTGAGGAAAATTTAAAAAATTCTAACAGTTTGAAAATTTCATAAGGCTCATTTTTGCACCAAGTTTTGCCTATAACTCGGTCGGTATCCAACGGATCACCAATCTTTAACCTGTGGTCGATAGATGGCATCAATGGCTACATTTTCTTCTTTGACGGCCGTGCCCTCAGATGTCTGCGCCAGAAGTTATTCGAGGAACCAAGTTCCATACCCTGTTTGAGAAAATGTGAAATTTTCTTCATTTTTGCACCAAGTTTTGCCTATAACTCGGTTGGTATCCAACGGATCGCCAATCTTTAACCTGTGGTCGATAGATGGCATCAATGGCTACATTTTTTTCTTGGAAGGCCATGTCCGCAGATGTCTGCGCCAGAAGTTATTCGAGGAACCAAGTTCCATACCCTGTTTGAGAAAATGTGAAATTTTCTTCATTTTTGCACCAAGTTTTGCCTATAACTCGGTCGGTATCCAACGGATCGCCAATCTTTAACCTGTGGTCGATAGATGGCATCAATGGCTACATTTTCTTCTTGGACGGTCATGTCCGCAGATGTCTGCGCCAGAAGTTATTCGAGGAACCAAGTTCCATACCCTGTTTGAGAAAATGTGAAATTTTCTTCATTTTTGCACCAAGTTTTGCCTATAACTCGGTTGGTATCCAACGGATCGCCAATCTTTAACCTGTGGTCGATAGATGGCATCAATGGCTACATTTTTTTCTTGGAAGGCCATGTCCGCAGATGTCTGCGCCAGAAGTTATTCGAGGAACCAAGTTCCATACCCTGTTTGAGAAAATGTGAAATTTTCTTCATTTTTGCACCAAGTTTTGCCTATAACTCGGTCGGTATCCAACGGATCGCCAATCTTTAACCTGTGGTCGATAGATGGCACCAATGGCTACATTTTCTTGTTGGAAGGCCATGTCCGCAGATGTCTGCGCCAGAAGTTATTCGAGGAACCAAGTTCCATACCCTGTTTGAGAAAATGTGAAATTTTCTTCATTTTTGCACCAAGTTTTGCCTATAACTCGGTTGGTATCCAACGGATCGCCAATCTTTAACCTGTGGTCGATAGATGGCATCAATGGCTACATTTTCTTCTTGGACGGCCATGCCCTCAGACGTCTGTGCCAGAAGTTATTCGAGGAACCAAATTCCATACCATTTTTTGAGCAATATAGCAAAATTTAAAAAATATATATATTTTAATGCGAATTAGTTGCAATAAGTTTCTTTTCACTCAAATAATGCGAAAAACACAAAAAAGAATAAAAAATCGAAAAAAAAATTTTAAAAAATTTTCAACTCAAAAATTTCATAGGGCTTACCCCTTACGTTTTTTTTGAGAAATTTTGCAAAAAAAATTAAATTGATTTATTTTAATGCCAATCGGTTGAAATAAGTTTCTTTTCACTCAAATATTGTTTTACATAAAAAAAAAGAATAAAAAATTGAGGAAAATTTAAAAAATTCTAACAGTTTGAAAATTTCATAAGGCTCATTTTTGCACCAAGTTTTGCCTATAACTCGGTCGGTATCCAACGGATCACCAATCTTTAACCTGTGGTCGATAGATGGCATCAATGGCTACATTTTCTTCTTTGACGGCCGTGCCCTCAGATGTCTGCGCCAGAAGTTATTCGAGGAACCAAGTTCCATACCCTGTTTGAGAAAATGTGAAATTTTCTTCATTTTTGCACCAAGTTTTGCCTATAACTCGGTTGGTATCCAACGGATCGCCAATCTTTAACCTGTGGTCGATAGATGGCATCAATGGCTACATTTTTTTCTTGGAAGGCCATGTCCGCAGATGTCTGCGCCAGAAGTTATTCGAGGAACCAAGTTCCATACCCTGTTTGAGAAAATGTGAAATTTTCTTCATTTTTGCACCAAGTTTTGCCTATAACTCGGTCGGTATCCAACGGATCGCCAATCTTTAACCTGTGGTCGATAGATGGCACCAATGGCTACATTTTCTTGTTGGAAGGCCATGTCCGCAGATGTCTGCGCCAGAAGTTATTCGAGGAACCAAGTTCCATACCCTGTTTGAGAAAATGTGAAATTTTCTTCATTTTTGCACCAAGTTTTGCCTATAACTCGGTTGGTATCCAACGGATCGCCAATCTTTAACCTGTGGTCGATAGATGGCATCAATGGCTACATTTTCTTCTTGGACGGCCATGCCCTCAGACGTCTGTGCCAGAAGTTATTCGAGGAACCAAATTCCATACCATTTTTTGAGCAATATAGCAAAATTTAAAAAAATGATATATTTTAATGCGAATTAGTTGCAATAAGTTTCTTTTCACTCAAATAATGCGAAAAACACAAAAAAGAATAAAAAATCGAAAATAAAATTTTAAAAAATTTTCAACTCAAAAATTTCATAGGGCTTACCCCTTACGTTTTTTTTGAGAAATTTTGCAAAAAAAATTAAATTGATTTATTTTAATGCCAATCGGTTGAAATAAGTTTCTTTTCACTCAAATATTGTTTTACATAAAAAAAAAGAATAAAAAATTGAGGAAAATTTAAAAAATTCTAACAGTTTGAAAATTTCATAAGGCTCATTTTTGCACCAAGTTTTGCCTATAACTCGGTCGGTATCCAACGGATCACCAATCTTTAACCTGTGGTCGATAGATGGCATCAATGGCTACATTTTCTTCTTTGACGGCCGTGCCCTCAGATGTCTGCGCCAGAAGTTATTCGAGGAACCAAGTTCCATACCCTGTTTGAGAAAATGTGAAATTTTCTTCATTTTTGCACCAAGTTTTGCCTATAACTCGGTTGGTATCCAACGGATCGCCAATCTTTAACCTGTGGTCGATAGATGGCATCAATGGCTACATTTTTTTCTTGGAAGGCCATGTCCGCAGATGTCTGCGCCAGAAGTTATTCGAGGAACCAAGTTCCATACCCTGTTTGAGAAAATGTGAAATTTTCTTCATTTTTGCACCAAGTTTTGCCTATAACTCGGTCGGTATCCAACGGATCGCCAATCTTTAACCTGTGGTCGATAGATGGCACCAATGGCTACATTTTCTTGTTGGAAGGCCATGTCCGCAGATGTCTGCGCCAGAAGTTATTCGAGGAACCAAGTTCCATACCCTGTTTGAGAAAATGTGAAATTTTCTTCATTTTTGCACCAAGTTTTGCCTATAACTCGGTTGGTATCCAACGGATCGCCAATCTTTAACCTGTGGTCGATAGATGGCATCAATGGCTACATTTTCTTCTTGGACGGCCATGCCCTCAGACGTCTGTGCCAGAAGTTATTCGAGGAACCAAATTCCATACCATTTTTTGAGCAATATAGCAAAATTTAAAAAAATGATATATTTTAATGCGAATTAGTTGCAATAAGTTTCTTTTCACTCAAATAATGCGAAAAACACAAAAAAGAATAAAAAATCGAAAATAAAATTTTAAAAAATTTTCAACTCAAAAATTTCATAGGGCTTACCCCTTACGTTTTTTTTGAGAAATTTTGCAAAAAAAATTAAATTGATTTATTTTAATGCCAATCGGTTGAAATAAGTTTCTTTTCACTCAAATATTGTTTTAAATAAAAAAAAGAATAAAAAATTTAAGATAATTTAAAAAATTCTAAAAGTTTGAAAATTTCATAAGGCTCATTTTTGCACCAAGTTTTGCCTATATCTCGGTCGGTATCCAACGGATCGCCAATCTTTAACCTGTGGTCGATAGATGGCATCAATGGCTACATTTTCTTCTTGGACGGCCGTGCCCTCAGATGTCTGCGCCAGAAGTTATTCAACGAACCATGTTCCTTACCCTGTTTGAGAAAATGTAAAATTTTCTTCATTTTTGCACCAAGTTTTGCCTATAACTCGGTCGGTATCCAACGGATCGCCAATCTTTAACCTGTGGTCGATAGATGGCATCAATGGCTACATTTTCTTCTTGGACGGCCATGCCCTCAGACGTCTGTGCCAGAAGTTATTCGAGGAACCAAATTCCATACCATTTTTTGAGCAATATAGCAAAATTTAAAAAAATGATATATTTTAATGCGAATTAGTTGCAATAAGTTTCTTTTCCCTCAAATAATGCGAAAAACACAAAAAAGAATAAAAAATCGAAAAAAAAAATTTAAAAATTTTCAACTCAAAATTTCATAAGGCTTACTTACCCCTTACGTTTTTTTTGAGAAATTTTGCAAAAAAAATTAAATTGATTTATTTTAATGCCAATCGGTTGAAATAAGTTTCTTTTCACTCAAATATTGTTTTAAATAAAAAAAAGAATTAAAAATTTAAGAAAATTTGAAAAATTCTAAAAGTTTGAAAATTTCATAAGGCTCATTTTTGCACCAAGTTTTGCCTATAACTCGGTCGGTATCCAACGGATCGCCAATCTTTAACCTGTGGTCGATAGATGGCATCAATGGCTACATTTTCTTCTTGGACGGCCATGCTCTCAGACGTCTGTGCCAGAAGTTATTCGAGGAACCAAGTTCCTTACCCTGTTTGAGAAAAAGTAAAATTTTCTTCATTTTTGCACCAAGTTTTGCCTATAACTCGGTCGGTATCCAACGGATCACCAATCTTTAACCTGTGGTCGATAGATGGCATCAATGGCTACATTTTCTTCTTGGACGGTCATGTCCGCAGATGTCTGCGTCAGAAGTTATTCAACGAACCTAGTTTCTTACCCTGTTTGAGAAAAAGTAAAATTTTCTTCATTTTTGCACCAAGTTTTGCCTATAACTCGGTCGGTATCCAACGGATCGCCAATCTTTAACCTGTGGTCGATAGATGGCATCAATGGCTACATTTTCTTCTTGGACGGCCGTGCCCTCAGATGTCTGCGCCAGAAGTTATTCAACGAACCAAGTTCCTTACCCTGTTTGAGAAAATGTAAAATTTTCTTCATTTTTGCACCAAGTTTTGCCTATAACTCGGTCGGTATCCAACGGATCGCCAATCTTTAACCTGTGGTCGATAGATGGCATCAATGGCTACATTTTCTTGTTGGAAAGCCATGTCCACAGATGTCTGTGCCAGAAGATATTCGAGGAACCAAGTTTCTTACCCTGTTTGAGAAAATGTGAAATTTTCTTCATTTTTGCACCAAGTTTTGCCTATAACTCGGTCGGTATCCAACGGATCGCCAATCTTTAACCTGTGGTCGATAGATGGCATCAATGGCTACATTTTCTTATTGGACGGTCATGTCCGCAGATGTCTGCGCCAGAAGTTATTCGAGGAACCAAGTTCCATACCCTGTTTGAGAAAATGTAAAATTTTTTTCATTTTTGCACCAAGTTTTGCCTATAACTTGGTCGGTATCCAACGGATCGCCAATCTTTAACCTGTGGTCGATAGATGGCATCAATGGCTACATTTTTTTCTTGGAAGGCCATGTCCGCAGATGTCTGCGCCAGAAGTTATTCGAGGAACCAAGTTCCATACCCTGTTTGAGAAAATGTGAAATTTTCTTCATTTTTGCACCAAGTTTTGCCTATAACTCGGTAGGTATCCAACGGATCGCCAATCTTTAACCTGTGGTCGATAGATGGCATCAATGGCTACATTTTCTTCTTGGACGGTCATGTCCGCAGATGTCTGCGTCAGAAGTTATTCAACGAACCAAGTTTCTTACCCTGTTTGAGAAAATGTAAAATTTTCTTCATTTTTGCACCAAGTTTTGCCTATAACTCGGTCGGTATCCAACGGATCGCCAATCTTTAACCTGTGGTCGATAGATGGCACCAATGGCTACATTTTCTTGTTGGAAGGCCATGTCCGCAGATGTCTGCGCCAGAAGTTATTCGAGGAACCAAGTTCCATACCCTGTTTGAGAAAATGTGAAATTTTCTTCATTTTTGCACCAAGTTTTGCCTATAACTCGGTCGGTATCCAACGGATCGCCAATCTTTAACCTGTGGTCGATAGATGGCATCAATGGCTACATTTTCTTCTTGGACGGCCATGCCCTCAGACGTCTGTGCCAGAAGTTATTCGAGGAACCAAATTCCATACCATTTTTTGAGCAATATAGCAAAATTTAAAAAATTGATATATTTTAATGCGAATTAGTTGCAATAAGTTTCTTTTCACTCAAATAATGCGAAAAACACAAAAAAGAATAAAAAATCGAAAAAAAAATTTTAAAAAATTTTCAACTCAAAAATTTCATAGGGCTTACCCCTTACGTTTTTTTTGAGAAATTTTGCAAAAAAAATTAAATTGATTTATTTTAATGCCAATCGGTTGAAATAAGTTTCTTTTCACTCAAATATTGTTTTAAATAAAAAAACAGGATAAAAAGTTTAAGAAAATTAAAAAAATTCTAAAAGTTTGAAAATTTCATAAGGCTCATTTTTGCACCAAGTTTTGCCTATAACTCGGTCGGTATCCAACGGATCGCCAATCTTTAACCTGTGGTCGATAGATGGCATCAATGGCTACATTTTCTTCTTGGACGGCCATGTCCGCAGATGTCTGCGCCAGAAGTTATTCGAGGAACCAAGTTCCATACCCTGTTTGAGAAAATGTGAAATTTTCTTCATTTTTGCACCAAGTTTTGCCTATAACTCGGTCGGTATCCAACGGATCGCCAATCTTTAACCTGTGGTCGATAGATGGCATCAATGGCTACATTTTCTTCTTGGACGGCCATGTCCTCAGATGTCTGTGCCAAAAGATATTCGAGGAACCAAATTCCATACCATTTTTTGAGCAATATAGCAAAATTTAAAAAATTGATATATGTTAATGCGAATTAGTTGCAATAAGTTTCTTTTCACTCAAATAATGCCAAAAACACAAAAAAGAATAAAAAATCGGAAAAAAATTAAAAAAAAATTTTCAACTCAAAAATTTTATAAGGCTTACCCCTTACGTTTTTTTGAGAAATTTTGCAAAAAAAATTAAATTGATTTATTTTAATGCCAATCGGTTGAAATAAGTTTCTTTTCACTCAAATATTGTTTTAACATAAAAAAGAATAAAAAATTTAAGAAAATTAAAAAAATTCTAACAGTTTGAAAATTTCATAAGGCTCATTTTTGCACCAAGTTTTGCCTATAACTCGGTCGGTATCCAACGGATCGCCAATCTTTAACCTGTGGTCGATAGATGGCATCAATGGCTACATTTTCTTCTTGGACGGCCGTGCCCTCAGATGTCTGCGCCAGAAGTTATTCGACGAACCAAGTTCCTTACCCTGTTTGAGAAAAAGTAAAATTTTCTTCATTTTTGCACCAAGTTTTGCCTATAACTCGGTCGGTATCCAACGGATCGTCAATTTTTAACCTGTGGTTGATAGATGGCATCAATGGCTACATTTTCTTCTTGGACGGCCATGCCCTCAGACGTCTGTGCCAGAAGATATTCGAGGAACCAAGTTCCTTACCCTGTTTGAGAAAATGTAAATTTTTCTTCATTTTTGCACCAAGTTTTGCCTATAACTCGGTCGGTATCCAACGGATCGCCAATCTTTAACCTGTGGTCGATAGATGGCATCAATGGCTACATTTTCTTCTTGGATGGCCATGCCCTCAGACGTCTGTGCCAGAAGTTATTCGAGGAACCAAATTCCATACCATTTTTTGAGCAATATAGCAAAATTTAAAAAATATATATATTTTAATGCGAATTAGTTGCAATAAGTTTCTTTTCACTCAAATAATGCGAAAAACACAAAAAAGAATAAAAAATCGAAAAAAAAATTTTAAAAAATTTTCAACTCAAAAATTTTATAAGGCTTACCCCTTACGTTTTTTTTGAGAAATTTTGCAAAAAAAATTAAATTGATTTATTTTAATGCCAATCGGTTGAAATAAGTTTCTTTTCACTCAAATATTGTTTTACATAAAAAAAAGAATAAAAAATTGAGGAAAATTTAAAAAATTCTAACAGTTTGAAAATTTCATAAGGCTCATTTTTGCACCAAGTTTTGCCTATAACTCGGTCGGTATCCAACGGATCACCAATCTTTAACCTGTGGTCGATAGATGGCATCAATGGCTACATTTTCTTCTTTGACGGCCGTGCCCTCAGATGTCTGCGCCAGAAGTTATTCGAGGAACCAAGTTCCATACCCTGTTTGAGAAAATGTAAAATTTTTTTCATTTTTGCACCAAGTTTTGCCTATAACTTGGTCGGTATCCAACGGATCGCCAATCTTTAACCTGTGGTCGATAGATGGCATCAATGGCTACATTTTTTTCTTGGAAGGCCATGTCCGCAGATGTCTGCGCCAGAAGTTATTCGAGGAACCAAGTTCCATACCCTGTTTGAGAAAATGTGAAATTTTCTTCATTTTTGCACCAAGTTTTGCCTATAACTCGGTCGGTATCCAACGGATCGCCAATCTTTAACCTGTGGTCGATAGATGGCATCAATGGCTACATTTTCTTCTTGGACGGTCATGTCCGCAGATGTCTGCGTCAGAAGTTATTCAACGAACCAAGTTTCTTACCCTGTTTGAGAAAATGTAAAATTTTCTTCATTTTTGCACCAAGTTTTGCCTATAACTCGGTCGGTATCCAACGGATCGCCAATCTTTAACCTGTGGTCGATAGATGGCACCAATGGCTACATTTTCTTGTTGGAAGGCCATGTCCGCAGACGTCTGTGCCAGAAGTTATTCGAGGAACCAAATTCCATACCATTTTTTGAGCAATATAGCAAAATTTAAAAAATTGATATATTTTAATGCGAATTAGTTGCAATAAGTTTCTTTTCACTCAAATAATGCGAAAAACACAAAAAAGAATAAAAAATCGAAAAAAAATAAAAAAAAATTTTCAACTCAAAAATTTCATAAGGCTTACCCCTTACGTTTTTTTTGAGAAATTTTGCAAAAAAAATTAAATTGATTTATTTTAATGCCAATCGGTTGAAATAAGTTTCTTTTCACTCAAATATTGTTTTAAATAAAAAAAAGAATAAAAAATTTAAGAAAATTTAAAAAATTCTAAAAGTTTGAAAATTTCATAAGGCTCATTTTTGCACCAAGTTTTGCCTATAACTCGGTCGATATCCAACGGATCGCCAATCTTTAACCTGTGGTCGATAGATGGCATCAATGGCTACATTTTCTTCTTGGACGGCCGTGCCCTCAGATGTCTGCGCCAGAAGTTATTCAACGAACCATGTTCCTTACCCTGTTTGAGAAAATGTAAAATTTTCTTCATTTTTGCACCAAGTTTTGCCTATAACTCGGTCGGTATCCAACGGATCGCCAATCTTTAACCTGTGGTCGATAGATGGCATCAATGGCTACATTTTCTTCTTGGACGGCCATGCCCTCAGACGTCTGTGCCAGAAGTTATTCGAGGAACCAAATTCCATACCATTTTTTGAGCAATATAGCAAAATTTAAAAAAATGATATATTTTAATGCGAATTAGTTGCAATAAGTTTCTTTTCACTCAAATAATGCGAAAAACACAAAAAAGAATAAAAAATCGAAAAAAAAAATTTTAAAAATTTTCAACTCAAAATTTTCATAAGGCTTACCCCTTACGTATTTTTTGAGAAATTTTGCAAAAAAAATTAAATTGATTTATTTTAATGCCAATCGGTTGAAATAAGTTTCTTTTCACTCAAATATTGTTTTAAATAAAAAAAAGAATTAAAAATTTAAGAAAATTTAAAAAATTCTAAAAGTTTGAAAATTTCATAAGGCTCATTTTTGCACCAAGTTTTGCCTATAACTCGGTCGGTATCCAACGGATCGCCAATCTTTAACCTGTGGTCGATAGATGGCATCAATGGCTACATTTTCTTCTTGGACGGCCATGCTCTCAGACGTCTGTGCCAGAAGTTATTCGAGGAACCAAGTTCCTTACCCTGTTTGAGAAAAAGTAAAATTTTCTTCATTTTTGCACCAAGTTTTGCCTATAACTCGGTCGGTATCCAACGGATCACCAATCTTTAACCTGTGGTCGATAGATGGCATCAATGGCTACATTTTCTTCTTGGACGGTCATGTCCGCAGATGTCTGCGTCAGAAGTTATTCAACGAACCAAGTTTCTTACCCTGTTTGAGAAAAAGTAAAATTTTCTTCATTTTTGCACCAAGTTTTGCCTATAACTCGGTCGGTATCCAACGGATCGCCAATCTTTAACCTGTGGTCGATAGATGGCATCAATGGCTACATTTTCTTCTTGGACGGCCGTGCCCTCAGATGTCTGCGCCAGAAGTTATTCAACGAACCAAGTTCCTTACCCTGTTTGAGAAAATGTAAAATTTTCTTCATTTTTGCACCAAGTTTTGCCTATAACTCGGTCGGTATCCAACGGATCGCCAATCTTTAACCTGTGGTCGATAGATGGCATCAATGGCTACATTTTCTTCTTGGACGGTCATGTCCGCAGATGTCTGCGTCAGAAGTTATTCAACGAACCAAGTTTCTTACCCTGTTTGAGAAAAAGTAAAATTTTCTTCATTTTTGCACCAAGTTTTGCCTATAACTCGGTCGGTATCCAACGGATCGCCAATCTTTAACCTGTGGTCGATAGATGGCATCAATGGCTACATTTTCTTGTTGGAAAGCCATGTCCACAGATGTCTGTGCCAGAAGATATTCGAGGAACCAAGTTTCTTACCCTGTTTGAGAAAATGTGAAATTTTCTTCATTTTTGCACCAAGTTTTGCCTATAACTCGGTTGGTATCCAACGGATCGCCAATCTTTAACCTGTGGTCGATAGATGGCATCAATGGCTACATTTTCTTCTTGGACGGTCATGTCCGCAGATGTCTGCGCCAGAAGTTATTCGAGGAACCAAGTTCCATACCCTGTTTGAGAAAATGTAAATTTTTTTTCATTTTTGCACCAAGTTTTGCCTATAACTTGGTCGGTATCCAACGGATCGCCAATCTTTAACCTGTGGTCGATAGATGGCATCAATGGCTACATTTTTTTCTTGGAAGGCCATGTCCGCAGATGTCTGCGCCAGAAGTTATTCGAGGAACCAAGTTCCATACCCTGTTTGAGAAAATGTGAAATTTTCTTCATTTTTGCACCAAGTTTTGCCTATAACTCGGTCGGTATCCAACGGATCGCCAATCTTTAACCTGTGGTCGATAGATGGCATCAATGGCTACATTTTCTTCTTGGACGGTCATGTCCGCAGATGTCTGCGTCAGAAGTTATTCAACGAACCAAGTTTCTTACCCTGTTTGAGAAAATGTAAAATTTTCTTCATTTTTGCACCAAGTTTTGCCTATAACTCGGTCGGTATCCAACGGATCGCCAATCTTTAACCTGTGGTCGATAGATGGCACCAATGGCTACATTTTCTTGTTGGAAGGCCATGTCCGCAGATGTCTGCGCCAGAAGTTATTCGAGGAACCAAGTTCCATACCCTGTTTGAGAAAATGTGAAATTTTCTTCATTTTTGCAGCAAGTTTTGCCTATAACTCGGTTGGTATCCAACGGATCGCCAATCTTTAACCTGTGGTCGATAGATGGCATCAATGGCTACATTTTCTTCTTGGACGGCCATGCCCTCAGACGTCTGTGCCAGAAGTTATTCGAGGAACCAAATTCCATACCATTTTTTGAGCAATATAGCAAAATTTAAAAAATTGATATATTTTAATGCGAATTAGTTGCAATAAGTTTCTTTTCACTCAAATAATGCGAAAAACACAAAAAAGAATAAAAAATCGAAAAAAAAATTTTAAAAAATTTTCAACTCAAAAATTTCATAGGGCTTACCCCTTACGTTTTTTTTGAGAAATTTTGCAAAAAAAATTAAATTGATTTATTTTAATGCCAATCGGTTGAAATAAGTTTCTTTTCACTCAAATATTGTTTTAAATAAAAAAAAAGGATAAAAAGTTTAAGAAAATTAAAAAAATTCTAAAAGTTTGAAAATTTCACAAGGCTCATTTTTGCACCAAGTTTTGCCTATAACTCGGTCGGTATCCAACGGATCGCCAATCTTTAACCTGTGGTCGATAGATGGCATCAATGGCTACATTTTCTTCTTGGACGGCCATGTCCGCAGATGTCTGCGCCAGAAGTTATTCGAGGAACCAAGTTCCATACCCTGTTTGAGAAAATGTGAAATTTTCTTCATTTTTGCACCAAGTTTTGCCTATAACTCGGTCGGTATCCAACGGATCGCCAATCTTTAACCTGTGGTCGATAGATGGCATCAATGGCTACATTTTCTTCTTGGACGGCCATGTCCTCAGATGTCTGTGCCAAAAGATATTCGAGGAACCAAATTCCATACCATTTTTTGAGCAATATAGCAAAATTTAAAAAATTGATATATGTTAATGCGAATTAGTTGCAATAAGTTTCTTTTCACTCAAATAATGCCAAAAACACAAAAAAGAATAAAAAATCGGAAAAAAATTAAAAAAAAAATTTCAACTCAAAAATTTTATAAGGCTTACCCCTTACGTTTTTTTGAGAAATTTTGCAAAAAAAATTAAATTGATTTATTTTAATGCCAATCGGTTGAAATAAGTTTCTTTTCACTCAAATATTGTTTTAACATAAAAAAGAATAAAAAATTTAAGAAAATTAAAAAAATTCTAACAGTTTGAAAATTTCATAAGGCTCATTTTTGCACCAAGTTTTGCCTATAACTCGGTCGGTATCCAACGGATCGCCAATCTTTAACCTGTGGTCGATAGATGGCATCAATGGCTACATTTTCTTCTTGGACGGCCGTGCCCTCAGATGTCTGCGCCAGAAGTTATTCAACGAACCAAGTTCCTTACCCTGTTTGAGAAAAAGTAATATTTTCTTCATTTTTGCACCAAGTTTTGCCTATAACTCGGTCGGTATCCAACGGATCGTCAATTTTTAACCTGTGGTTGATAGATGGCATCAATGGCTACATTTTCTTCTTGGACGGCCATGCCCTCAGACGTCTGTGCCAGAAGATATTCGAGGAACCAAGTTCCTTACCCTGTTTGAGAAAATGTAAATTTTTCTTCATTTTTGCACCAAGTTTTGCCTATAACTCGGTCGGTATCCAACGGATCGCCAATCTTTAACCTGTGGTCGATAGATGGCATCAATGGCTACATTTTCTTCTTGGAAGGCCATGTCCGCAGATGTCTGCGCCAGAAGTTATTCGAGGAACCAAGTTCCATACCCTGTTTGAGAAAATGTGAAATTTTCTTCATTTTTGCACCAAGTTTTGCCTATAACTCGGTTGGTATCCAACGGATCGCCAATCTTTAACCTGTGGTCGATAGATGGCATCAATGGCTACATTTTCTTCTTAGACGGCCATGCTCTCAGACGTCTGTGCCAGAAGTTATTCGAGGAACCAAATTCCATACCATTTTTTGAGTAGTTTAGCAATATTTTATAAATTAGTTTATTTTAATGCGAATTGGTAGAAATAAGTTTCTTTTCACTCAAATAATGCTCTAAAAAAAAAGAATAAAAAAAATAGAAAAAAATAAAAAAAATCTATAAATTTGAAAATTTCCTAAGGTTATAGCCTTAGCTTTTTTTGAGAAATTTAGAAAAAAATATAAATGGATGTATTTGATAGCGCATTTGAGATGAAATAAGTTTCTTTTCACTCAAATAATTGCCGCATTGTTAATGAATTTATTACTGATATGTTGAACTTGCTAAGCCGTTCGCAAACACGACAATTGCTAAGCATGTAGTGACGGGATTAGGATGGGCTGTGCTCTTAGTTTGTTAGCTACTCAGTGCTTTTGGAAATGGTTTGAGTTCGCATTAGCTCCTCTTTAGGTCTAGGAAAGGAAAGGTTTTGAAGAATGATCGTAGGTGAAGCGGTGGAAGAGGAAATATTGTTTTCATTCATTTCCAACGATAATTTCCCCAGAGTGGTTACTTTTTTACTTGTTCGAATCTCACCATATTCGGAGACGTTTTCTCATTGGCTAACTGCAGATTCAGAAGGAACTGATAGCTTCCCGCTGAAGGAATTTCCCTACAGAAAAGGCTCCTTTGTTACTGTGTTGCAGCATCCAGAACTGAGTAGTTGGAAAGGGATGAACTTGCACTCGACTTTTGACCGTCGTTTGTCTTTTGGAATCGAAAATGATCATGTTGTTTCGGATGCATCTGGAGCAATGATAAACAAACAAACACTAGCAGAATTATTTTAATGCACTGTTAAAATGTTCCAAATGGCATACGCTCGTGTTAAGCATTTTATTCTAAGACATGAAAAAGACTTTGTGAGAGTATGACGAAATTAATCAACCTTTCCTACACCGGTACGACGTGCGAAACTGTTCGTTCCCACACAAGCCACGTTCCTGAGTGTTGCTTCCATCTTTTACCGTTTATTATGTTTCTCTGTGAGGGTAGAATGTTCTTTCCTGAATCTTCCTCATATTGAGGGGGTAGGTATGGTGGTTGTTTTTTCAATGGAATTTTTCGTTTTCTGTTTCTTACAATAATTCAACACACCGCTCGTGTGTTACGTGTATGTAGTAGTTACGCACATTTTTACTCTTGTTTTTGTTCGCTAATGTCTGCTATATTCTGCACAAAAAGCTGTACAGTAACGGAATCTTTCAATTTAGCTACATCGTTCGTTTAAGCACAAGGACAAAAATAAATAACCATGCAACACAACGTGGAACTTTAAACATCATCGTGCCGCTATATTCAGTTTTTATAGTTAATTTTTTTCCCAGCAAATAAAAAAAGAAGCTGAAAAAATACTGTTGGCCTCTTTCAAACCATACAGTACCTTTCTATTAAACTCCTCCCAGCTTTTGTTTATTCAGTACCAGTTGAGGAGGACTTAGTTCAGTTAAATTAAAAAAAAACTTTAGCTTTTAGCACAAAAATGCATAACATCATAAATTTGGTGACAAGCGTTTTAAATCCGAAACAGAACAATGATTCAATGGCTCAACAAAAAGAGAGAGAGAGAGAAAGGAAAAGAGGAGGAAAATAAAACAAACAAAAAAACATGCGCATGCATTATTTACAAATATAATTAGCAGTGTTTGCATTTATTTGGGAACCGCCTTAAGGAACTGAACTACTAAACTACCGTATTCCCCGGGGGGGTGTTGTAAGGATGTTTTGGATGAGACAGATGTAATGAAAGAAAAAAAAACACGGCTTGTAATTATAGAAGATACAGATCGAGATTTAACGCATATTCGTCCGGGCCTTGAGACCGGTTTGACCATATATTGAGTACAGCAGTTTGGCGTGTGTGTGTTTGTGATTTCTGATTTTACTTCAACAAATAAAAGAGCAAAAGAAAGGTAACAATTGAAGTGAATAGTAAACAAAACTACAAACAGGCAAATAGGGAAAATGTCAGTTGTTTTCCATTTTGTTCACTAACTGACCGCACTTCAATAAGCGTTTTGGAACAGTAACAATATTTCTATTTACAACAAGCCCAAAAATGTATTATTGCAGTGTTTTGCATCGTCTGTCATGCCCGGCTATTATCCTGCCCCATTTTCATTGGGACAATCGGTTTTATGTTAAATATCATTCCAAACTCAGGATATGATTCTTATCTATTACTAAAGCATGAAACAAGTCTTTCATTCGAGGTATTTTAGTTTGTTGAAGCAGTTCCATTCAGATTGATACCGGTGCGCGTGCAATGGGCCGGGGATCGTGATGTTTTACTTTAGCTTCTTCGCCTTATTCTTAGTAGCGATGTCTTAGGAGCTCTAACCTCTTACAAAACAAAAAAGCCCTAAATACGCAGCACGCAAATACGACGACAAATAGTGTATGGTTGTAGATATTGGCAAAAGGGGTGTATGGGATTGGTGGGGTGGAAAGGAGGGGATGATTTACATGCTAATCTTTTCTTCTTCTTTTTTCCTTTTACTCACAAAACGTCCTTCAAAATGGCTTCCGATCGGTCGATACGATCAAAAAGGGGCGTGACACGTGAGACACGTTCCGCTCACCAGGTAAATGCAATCAAAGAAAACAGCCACTGGGCGATTTTGTTACACTTTCAGTTAGTAAAGTTTTTTTTAGATACGATTGCTGTATGTGTGTGCCGTGTGTGTGCACAAACACACGCACATACAGTTATGTTAGCTTGGTCTTCCATTCAGTTCCTTACTGCGCGCTTAATATTACCGCCTTTTTCTTCACTTTTTCTTCATTTCAACATTCTTCTTCTTCTTTCTCCGCTTACTTATAAGATTCACGACTACTAGTTAGCGATGCTTACAACTCTAAAGATTTAACGGTTTCTTCAATTTGGGAAATCATCCAGTCTATTCTGTTCACGGGTTTTCATATCCTAGTCCTATGCACAATACGCATACATTCGTACCCACGCTCTTGCTTGCATATTTTTTTTTTGTTGCTGTGTTTGGTTTGGTTAGGTTTTGTTGAAACAAAAACAATCCACCAATTCCCATTCACTCAAAACGTCACTTATTCGCTCTCACACACACACAAACACAACCTTCCTAACCTAAGCGCTACACTCTGCTAGTCTTTTCGTCTTTCGTCTCAAAAATGGCCACCGTTCGAGCGGGGAGGGAAGGGGGGGGGGGGGAGAGGGGGATGTACATATGCATGTGTGAGATGTGCTCAAACTTTGTATAATGTTTAATTAATGATGTTGGTATATTTATCTAGTCTTCATACCGTACTTTCCTTGCGCAACGGTCGCTTTTCTTTTTTTTTGGTTTCAACAAACTCCCCCAAAAAAAAACACCCCCCAAACCTCTTCCTTTCTTTTCTGCTTTCTTTTTCTCTCTCCCTCTTTATTAACTGACTACTACTACTGTCCCCCACGCTTACAAAACTATACGATTTCTCTTCTTTGCAAAACATTTGACAATGATCAACAGTCTTTAACGATTCCATTTCAACTCCTTCCTTCATCGCAATGTGTGTGTATCTGTGTGTCTCCCAGAGCTCACTTTCGCCTTATCCGCGTTTGTTGCAACGTTATATTCTTTAGTGTTTTTTGGGGTGTTATTTCATCCTTCCTTTTCGTTTCTTACTACTGATCCTCTCTTTCAATAAATCGGTCCCTTCCCTATTCCTATCACATCGAACACTCTCGCAACTGTTCGCTGGTCATAGGTCATCAACGCGATTTGTTTCTACAAGAACAAGAAGAAAGAAAAACAAAACAGCAAATAGGACTCACAATTAAACAGAACGTTAACGCTGTTCGCCAAGTGCGGTTACATTATACATAGAATATAATAATTTATAAATTAACTTCCATACAGGGGGAGGGGAGACCACCACTTTTTTAAACCTGAGACAGTCTTGTTCTTGCCTATAACGGCTTACCGAGTGTGCATGTGCAATCTAAACTATTAACTTCGTACGTACTAGCTGAGTTCGAATTTAACACACGTGGTGAGAGTGTGTTCATTCTCCATTCCTTTCGCGTGAGGTTATCGGTTGTTTACACTTAGTTCCGCTTTAAGGTGTTACGGAGTGGCGAAAATAAAAAAACAAAACAAACAAAAAAAACGAATAATATAAATATTACTACCACTATCAACACTATCGGGTGAGTGTGTGTCCGGGCAGAAAGCCGTCAACGTACTGGCTGCTACTCGAATCATCCCTAAACTCTACGATGACTTATTCGCGTACTGGATAACGGAGCTCATCCGTATAACGGAGGTGGCTACCGTTGTCTGAGGTTGTGTTGGTGTTGGCGATGGTTGCCGCTGCTGTTCGCGATGGCTCGGGGATACATTCTGCAGCACTTCAAGCTTCACGGTTCGTTCCTCTTCCGGCCGTTGCTGGTGTGAAGGATAGTGTGGCTGATGTGACATATGGTGGTTCTCCGATGTGTGCCGCTGTTGCAAAATTTGATGGTGATGGAAATGCTGTTGATGGCCGGACTGAACATCCAGGGGTATGGTTTGTTGCTGCTGCTGCTGCTGCGGTTGCTGTTGCTGTTGCAAACCGATCGTTTGTTGTGCGACACCGTAATGTTGCGATGTCGCAGCATCAACCAAAACCATCTTCGGACCGGACGGTGGCTGCTGGCTGTCCTTGAAGTACAGTTTCCGCTTGCGCGGTGGCAACGTGTTGTTGTCCCTGTCGGCCATTAATACTGAATCGGACTCGGGTGAGGATGAGCGGTCCGGTGACTCCGGAGAGGAACGCGGTGGAGTGAGCAGATTTTCCGTACCGGCAATGGCCGCTTCCACCTGACGCACAATATCACTGGATGAACTGGTGTAACAAAAAAAAATGAGAAGAAAGAAATCGAAACAATTATCGTGGTCGAAACAATGTTAGCTGGTCGCTTCACTTACCGATATTCTGTAATTTGCGATGCTGGTGCAAAGTATCCATGGTGCTTCATAATGGCTAATGGTTCGTACATGAATTGTCCGGTTACGGCGGACGTTACACCCGTGCCGGTTGGTTCGTGAAGCGTAGACGAAGCACCTACGGCCGGTGGGATTGACAGAACCGATGACGACGAGGAGGAAGAGGATGATGAACCAGAGGATGGTGGTGGTGTGACACGGCTCATCGAAAGTGCAGCCGGTTGTACTGGTGAGATCGAACGCTGCGGCTTTATGTCGGGACAGAATTTTACTTCCGTGCAGCCATTTTCTACGGCGGCCGCAATCGAAGCTGCTGCAAGCAGGGCTGGAGCAACACCACCGGTCGGCATACTACCATAGGCGCACTGTAGCGACTGATCGAACGATTGACCCATGCCAGCGTACGGAGAAACTTGCTTACGATCGATATCTTCCTCCTCCGCATCGTCTTCGTCGTCATCCTCCTCGTCAACGCTGGCCAGCTGACCATCGTCGTTCACTCCCACGGACGATACAGTCGAGGGTGGGGAAGGTGATGATGATTTCAGGATCGTAAAACGACCCACACCCGAACCGTGTCCCGAAGGCTCATCACTAGACGGTGTATGTTCCGTACCCTCGGTGTGGCTCATGCTGGAAGCATACTCGAACGAACTGTTGCTGTTGCTGTTACTATTGCCACTCGTGCCCTCCAAGGTTGAGGATGGTGCTGACCGTTCAGTTCCGGCAGCCGAAACGTCCTCCTGCTTGCATCCACCTTCCGTAGCTTCCTCATCATCCGGCAGTTCGTTGGCGTGACCTTTAATGTGAGCCTCCATTTCCTTCTTGCTCTTAAAGGTTTCGTCACAAATCGTGCACTTGTAGCACTTGGCTCCGTAGTGTTGCACGCGATGTAGCTTCAGCACATGATTGTAGCCAAAGTCCCGGAAACAGATATCACAATGGTACGGCTTTTCGCCCGTATGCGTCCGGGAGTGGACCTTCAACTGTTTGCTACATGTAAATCCTTTACCACAACCCTCCACTGGGCATTTGTATGGTTTTTCACCTGAACAGTGAAGAGAAAATGTAAACGAACCACCATTAGGATAAAGCACAACTTGAACACCGTTAAATCAAAATCATTCAGTACGCAGCCTATTAGCAAGTGTGAAACACCAAGCGTCTCCATTGAATATTTTGTTAACAACTGGGCGCCTCCATTAAAATAGCCAATCGATATTTATATTTATTTGCTATTTTTTTTGTTTTAATGAGATTCTTTTTTAATTAAAACATAAATGTTTCCGTATGAAAAATAAGCTTGATATCGCATTTTAGTCAATTCTATTCTGAACAATGCGGCAAGATCTTAATAATAATAATAAATAAATAAGTATCAAATAAGTATCAAATCAGCTTGAAAGTCGTTAAATTAAATTCTTTCAGTACGCAGCCATTTACTTACCGGTGTGTGTTCGCATGTGAATGACAAGCTGGCCCGACTGAATGAATGTTTTCCCACATACGTTGCATTTGTGTGGTCGCTCGCCGGTATGAATACGCATGTGCCGGTGCAGCTTTCCACTGTGCTCGAACGCTCGGCCACAAATCTCACACTTGTACGGCCGTTCCTTCGTGTGAATCCGCCGATGCACCTGCAGATTCTCCTTCACGCTAAACATCTTATGGCAAAATTCGCACTCAAACGGTCGCTCACCGGTGTGGGTACGATAGTGACGCACTAACCGTGCCGGCACAGCAAACGTTTTCTTGCACACATCACACTGGTACGGATCGGGTTGTTGGGTGCCGGGTGAACCGGTCCCGGTGCTGCCAACACCGTTCGCCGTTATCGCTGCTTCAGCAAGCTTGGCACCGGAAACCTTGTCGTTCGCTTGTTGCTGCTTGGCATGAGATTTCATATGGCTGGTGTGAGCGCTTTTGCTGCCAAAGCTAATGTTGCACTGCTCACAGCGGAATTTGGAGCTGACTGTAGGACTAGTCATCTGCACCGTGTACGAAGATTGCTCCGGAGAAGAGGATGTTCTTCTTTCCTCCAGTGGAGACATTGGTGCTCCATAGGTTCCTGGCACAATCGAAGAGCCTAAGTTTGTTGGCTGGCCCTGCGCAGGTGGATTCAGCATAATTGTCAACTGGCCGTTACTATTATTGCCATTACCGTTACTGCTGCTACTGCTGCTGCTGCTACAACTCTGCGGTCCATTACTGATCGTAAGCCCATTAGTGAGGCTGATCGTGTGATGTTGTTGCTGCTGCTGGTAACCATTCAAGGCACCGTTGCGAGACGATTGTCCCGGTATCGCATACTGTTCCGCACTATTTGCATCGTTGTAGTTTAGCTGCAGTATTGTACCATCTGGACCATGTTGTTGTTGCTGTTGCTGCTGCTGTTGTTGCGTCATAAGCAATGGCAGGCCGGAGTAATACACCATTTTGCATAAATCTAGGCGGAAGAAAATGAAAACAAAACAGTTGTTATACACCTGTTTATCCTGTTATACACCTGTCACATTTAAGTTTAACTTGACAAAAAAAACCCCGTGAATTAAACAAAAGTGAGAACAACCGCCAATTTTTATTCTCATTATACCATCATTATTTTTGCTTCTGATGACCTTATCAATGCTTATTCCAACAGCTCGTGTTCATATGATCGGTTTACTAAGAAAAAAATTATCATCCCGAAAGTTTCCGGCCATAGACCTTGTCACCTTCAATCAATTATTTACCAATCGAGCATGTAACCGTTTGTATGTCGCAAAAAAGAAACAGAACTCTACTTGCCATTCTACTCGAAAACAGGAGCTGCTGCTGTGCAAAAGAAAGCATTTTTTGGCACAATCTTTTTCTTATCTGAACAAAAGCTAATCACCAAACAAAAGCAACTTTAACCTTCATAAATAATTCCCGAGCGACATAATAATAACATAGCAAAACAACGATCGTGCGTACGATCCTGCTGGGTCGATTACCACAACTCGCAGGCTAACGAGTGTGGGCATGGTTTTGGTGCAGGAACTCATCTTAAGCACCAAAAGGTCGTTTCGCTCGGGCGCATTTCTCACCCCATCCATATCTTGCACAGTTATTAGCGTGTTGAGCTTGTAAACCTCTTGTCTTCCTGTACGAGATCAGTCGTCTTGCATAGTTAGCGGCACGTGGATTCAATACGGACAGCATGGAATTAATAATGATATATTTGTGTTTGTTTTTGGTAGCTGTTTTTTAATGGCTACCAACGGTCAGGGCTACTATTCGCCCATTATTCGGGCTTGTGCGATGGATGAAGATGGTGATATGGCCTATGTCAATATTTGGATTTTTACGCCAATAATTGGTTACAGAATAGCATTGGCACAAAATATAACATTTACAACAAATCAACCACTATCTTACGAACCCCACGAATGGTGACTGTCATTATCAAGTTCATTTGTTTGCTTGGTTTGTGTTTCACGCCTTGGATTGCTTTTGTTTTTTGTATTCTATCAGCACTCTTTGTGGCCCGGTTAAAGCAGAAACAAAGACGTTCCGGATGCTTCAAATTGATAGTTTTTTTTTTGATGATCTTTTCCTTCTGTTTGACTACTGTGTTTTCAATTGTGTTTTAGTAATGTTCTAATCTACTCATCGTAATCTGCTGATGTCATTTTAAGGTAGCCAAATATTTTGTTTTGGTTTAATTCTAAATAGATTAATTACACTGGAACACAAGGACAGAACAATCTATTTCCTCGCCTTCGTCGTGTCTTTTACTCCCCTTGATGTCATATTTTTGCAAGTGTGCATTATAAAATATTTTACTGCTGGTGTAGTGTTAAATCGAAAATTAATTGCTATATTTAACATAAAATCAAATTAATCCAATAATAAATAAAGGCAAGATGAAGCGATCATTTGCAGAACAAATCTTGTTGCTTGTTCTCCATCCTGGTACCAATGATATTTGAATTAATCAAAAACATTGACAGTAAAACTTGTTGTGTTCTCTTCAGGAAAATTAAAGTTTCATGTTTCAGTAACAGCTTACATTGAAATAGTTTTAAAAGCATTCTAAAAAAATATTTTTGTTCATTTTTTTTTCATCATCTATGGTTTAAATGTCTAACCTTCCAGATACTAATCTAAGACACTTGGTACGGTGACAGCTCACTTAGCAATGAAGGATAAACTAAGTGAATGGACATATCTACACTGTCCAAATACGATCCAATCATGCGTTATGATTGAGTCTCTTTGAACACTACTTTTGAAGGAATATTATTTCTTTTTTTTCTCTTCTCAACCATTCAAAACCACACACGCACTACCATTTCGGTGGTTGATTTAAATTGAGTTTGATACGCCGTTGCGCTTATCCTTGACACGCCGTGAAATCTAATACGGATTGCAAGATAACATCAATGTTTCCCGTTTGGTCCGGGTCCAATGCTTGGACATTGCTTGTTATTACACCCATGTAATATGACACTGCCATTGGGAACATAGCCGTAACAGGCCGGACCAGTTTTTTGCTCTAGGTCAGTGGTATGTTTCTGTTGTTCAATTTACATTTCACCAGCATCTTAGCTAATGTTTTGTTGATCGTACTGTGCGTGTAAACTAATCAACAACCGTGGAGTAACATTATAATATGGCAACATAAACATCTTAACCGAAGGCTTTTGATTGGTTGTTGCAGACTAGGCTTAACGCCATAAATCCAGAAAGTATCTATAGACAACGATTGTGGCGATAAGGTCAACTTTCATAAGGCAATTCTTACAACTAACAAAAAACATACATTAAAACTTTTGTCAAAACATCACATCAAACATCAATACAAACAAGTATTTGTTTACTTGTTTTATTTATTTTTTTTTCTAAATTTATGACTTGCATTTGAAGAATGAGGCATTTGGTAAGAGCCTTTTGATTTATTTAATAATGTTTAATAATAAAAAAACACTATTTTTTATCGTGTATCAATTTTTTTTAATGCATCAAAACTGCAGTCAGCTTTTCTAAATTATTTTTAAATTTACCACGAAAAAAAATAATTTGAATTAAAATAAAATTTAAACATTATCATATCATACACACTGTATGAAATAAAAATATATGAAAATAAAAATACGAAAGCAAGAGAAAGTGCTAAAAATATGAAAACGACACCAGTTTATGCTTTTTCCGTCACATACTTGTTGGTATATTAGAAAAATCACTTATTCACTAAAATTGTCTTAATTTGCCTTATTCCACTAACCAACATTGTGCGAACGGATTTCATCCACCGGTGAACACATATTCTTGATGTTAAGGCAGATTTTGTGTCCAAAAGAAAAGAAAATATAATACTAAACAACAATTTTAGTTGCTTCGTGCAATTTCGATGAAAGTGTGGTTTTACAAAGCACGACAAATTCTTCTAAATATCCATCCCCTTTACAAACTGATCGGTGCCAATCGTTACCTTCAGCTGGAACTTCCTTTATTTCTGTGCCCGATTTCGATAGGATACTTTTGATCCAGTCCTGTTGTGCCCAGAGATCAACATTTTCTGCTAAACTGGCCGCGGCTGCAGCTGCCGCAGCGACCACTTTTGTTGATGTTGCCGTTTCTACACCTTTCTTCATGCTTTAAATGTAATCGTACATTCAGGTACATAAATGCTTATACCCTTGTACTTAACACTAAATTATGCGAATGCTTTTCGCTTTTACACAGTTACAACATTTGCACAATGCGTTACAGTAACGTAGCTTGGTTACACTTTTGGATCTTTTCTTCACAGCAAACAAATCCTCACGAATGTTGGCGCTTTCGATTTGTCTTATTGAAATACACTATCTATTCAATCTACAGAACGCAATTTAGCAATAAATCAGACATGTATCACCACCGTTACAGATTATAGGAACTATCATACACTGTAACATGGATTATGAAACCTTCTTCAGCATACTTTCTTCAATTTCACTGTACAGACATGTTTCACTGGTGATTTTGCTCTGCTTTTGTTTCACTTTCAACCAACCACTTGCTACTGCTATGTTTAATATAAAACTTCTTGCGTTAATTTTTCCAAGAGTGAAACTAGGAATATCTGCGTTTTTTCATATTAACGCAAATTTAGCACAAAACTGCACGCCGTGGTGTTCGTTTCTTCCAGGCGATTGAAGTCCTTTTCAAAACGGTACAAGCTACATGCTTCTATCGAGCGCGGTTTTTTTTTATTGGCGTTACCGAACCGAAGTGTGACTGCGAAGAATTCCTGCTTGAATGAAAGCAGGCAGCAAGAAAACATTTCCACGAGGCCACCCTCGCCGAAACAGTGTGATGTTGCTGCGTGGTGGATCGTTTTTCGGCTGCGCTTGAATTTGGAACATGACTGTTTTGTCTTCGGTTGCTTCCCAGTTCTCCCCCCACAAAAGCAGGCAGCATACCGGGCAAAGGAAAGAGATGTAACATCTTTCACATGTGCTATCTCGTTTCGTTTCGAGTTCTCTACCGTGTCTCCCCTCCTTGCTTGGTCCCATTCCGGTGCGGCCAAACATGACGAACAGTTTGCATTTCGGAAAACATCGCACGGACGGTCGGGTTTGTGGTTCGTGTGTTAACTTCGGCTGTTTGTCGTCGGGTATTTTCGACCATTTTCGTTTCACGTTCGGTTTTACCTTTTCCCCTGCGATGGCTAGCCCAGTATGCCCTATGCATTATATGCATTTTATCGTGATCAATTTGTATAACTTGAGAAACTACAAGAAGTCGAGAATAAAGGCATTTTCATAAATTTATAATTGAACACTTCAGCAGATTTTTGGTTAAAAGTATCTTAGATCGTCTAAAAATATTTAACACTACTTAAATTTAGACATAGATTAACACAGAAAAGAGAGAAAAAAGTTATAATATTTAAATTTATCAATTATTTTATTTGACGAATAAAAGATGAAACTTTTTTTTTATTTGTCGAATTTCACTAAATCGAATTTTGGGTAGAATTTCCCTTCCCTTGAGACAACTAAAACACAGGCGGATTCGATGGTTTTATTCATTTTTTTCTCAAAATCCATTAGGAAAATAATAAAAATGTTGGCCGAGAAATACGAAATGCGAATTGGTCTCAAACCAAATGCCACAATATTACATGCCATAGCATAAAATATTCCATAACACAAACGCAGAGTACACAAAAATTATGATTTAAATACTGAAAAGTATCTTCCAGCTACATTTATTCCAATATATCCCACAATCATATATTACACATTTTTGCTAATGATGGAGCTACACTACAAACGAGCCTTGACCTAAGATAGCCTTAAATCCTCAATGTTGTGTCAGTTGATGCGGCTTTCGAAATACTTTTGAAATGCGCAGCTCTTCTGTTTCTCCGCTTATGAAATAATTAGCAGCAACAGCACCACCAGCCAGGAGTTCAGTTCAGTTTCATCCCAACACATGGAGTCCCAGCAGATCACCTCATGGATAACCCCCTAGAATCCATGCCGGCGAGAATCATTCTTATCGGAAAAGCAAATAGAAGGTCGATAGTTCGAAATGCGCGCGCGAGCAGAATACACTTTAACGTGCGTGATTGACGGACCGAACAAATTAGGAAGTTCCGCGTTGAAGCAGCACCTAATTAAACATCGTACACAATTTTTATAGGTCTAAAAGTGGGTAGAAAAACAAGCAGAGCAGTAATATGAAATTTTCACACCACATTTTTGCAAATCACCGCTTCCCTATCTGGGGACTCACAGACAATCACAATCATATTTGTTGTGTACGCAAAGATGTTCTTCGAAAGATCTGGTTGCCGGCAAAGATGAAAAGAAAATTGTCGTTGCATTCGAATTAGTACCGTAGAAGGAACACTGAAGCTGAAATCAAATGCTAGTGCTCAACAGTAATCGAAATCTTGTAAACACTTCCACGAAACGATTAAGTTCATCAACGATTAAGTTCGATCGCATACTGAAAGACAGCGAAATACTAACGATCATTAAACATTTTTACTGCTTTGCAATAAGTTTTATAATACTGTGACCATTTTGACGAATTAAATCAACATCAGCATCTACTGAAAGGTACAGATTCTTTGCAATCTAAACGGGTTGTCTTGAAAAAAAAAAATAAAATAAAACCGAACAAATGGTCAAACAAAAAAAATAAGGCTAACAATTCGTTTTCTTTTTACTTAAACCGAAACGAAAATTCTCCGCCTTCTTTTTTGACTATGCCTAAGATCAGATACCTCTCACCAGACTCCATTTCACCAAGCATTGACAGCAAGGTGTCCTCCCCGGTGTCGCTGTGCAAATGGTTGGCAGCGCCCCACAAAGATCCCCTATCAAATGTACCTTCTCTTTTCGCCAAAGCGCTAGGAAATGGCAACACCAAAACCCTCACCCAACAAAGCTAGCAGGATATACAGCAGAATGGTGTTTTGCGGGACAGCAACCGGTTCCGTGCTTGCTTGGACGAGGCCAATCCGAATCCCAAAAAAAAAACCGGGTGGCCACCCGTTACAGTTTCTGCCCAGTAACCGAAGCTGGGAAGGGAGGAGTTGACCACAAAATCCCCCCCTCGAAATAGGCTTCCCAATTCGGTGGCAAATCTAGAAGCAAATCTGGCTAAAAAGGCGGAAGGCAACTTGATACCGATTGTGGGGGTTTTTCCTATTTTGCTTCTTTTTTTTTTGGCTCGGTTTAGGACTTCAATTTTTTAACACTCAATAAAGGAAGAGTCGCGAAGTGTGTCGGTATTTATTGCGAGCAAATGATAACAAGGTTACAACGATTGGAAGGCACAAAAAACGACACCCAACCGGCATTGTACTGCGTTGGTCATGGACATGGTGCAAAACCTAACTACGTAGAAAACAAATGGTCAGATCACCTCTGTTATCTTCACCTTTCTCAAAGCCCCAGTGGTTGGTTATCACGAAATGATTACTTAATCGTCAATTAATTCTAACTCTTTTTTCCTCCATCTTATCGGCGTTACTGACGTGGGAAAGTTACTTAAATAACCATGCCCAGTTACTTAAATAACCATGGCATCGACATGCATCCAGTGGTCGGAAAACTTATATTCTACGATCTATAGCATCTTTTGGTTGATTTAACATATCTTCACTATAACATGCATGATTTAACAAACTTCTCATCATCAACAAATCCCCCGAACAAATATTAATAAAACACCCAAAAATGCATACATTTCACAACTGAATATTTGGATTTAGTTCTGGACTGTTCTCTAGGTTTCTTTTCGCCAATTAGCATTATCTTTGCGTTCGTATATTTTACTCAAACCACGCAATTGCCACGTTATCACATTTAATGCGAGCGAAACGAAAACTACGATCCCGAAACGATCCATGGCCTGTTTTCCCCGTGTGTCCATTTGACCGTTCTTTTGGAATTTGTATGTCTGTTGTTTCGAAGGTTTTTCTGTTTCATAAAATAGCCCATCAACAAAGTGAAGTGAAATCTAAAATTGCGCTGTGAAACACCTTTCATTTCCGAACAAGAAGGTGTACGGCCCCATTTTGCAATGTTTGGTAAATAAATAATACCTATAACAACCAAAAAAAAAACACACCAACTACAAGAAACACAGATCGGGCAACCAACCGCTGTGCGGAAGTCGATCCACTGTTGGAGCATTATTACAATTTTATGTTCTGTCCCGTTTGATGTTGTTTGAGAAGGTTTAATTTGCAAGTACAACGAAAACAGAAAAACCCCAGAGCAAAATTATTAAAAAGCAGCTCAATAAAAGTTAAGAAAGAATCGAATTGGCAAATGAATTGAACAGACGCATGTACAGAAAAATATGCAACCTTCATAAGATTATAACGATGATTTGACCATACATTAAGCACCCTATCCGTAGTTCTTTTCTTGATTTTTTCGTTTGTTTTTTTGTGGGCAAAACCGAAAAATTGCAACTCAAAAACAACTTCTTTTGTGTCATGGCATGGCAATGGTGAATCGATGGCCAGCAGCAGACAGCAATGGTAAATGTGGACGGAAAAGGGGTGGATGGGGTGGCAAAGAGAGGGGTGGTCCCGGTGGCAAAGGGAAAGAATGTGAAAAGCTGCGAAAAAGAAGTCTGTGCCGAAAAGAACAATATTCACGCGCCACCAAATGCTGCCGAAATGTTGTGCCGTACCTTCGGCTTCTGGAACCGCTGGCCGAACGCTCGTGCGCAAGACAACGAAGACGCAGGACACGCACGCAACCGACTTGGAGGAGGGGTGGGCGAAACGGGCAAAGAAGACTCGCGTACAGCGAAACGTTGTGCCGTACCTCCACGTGCGAATGAAATTTTCGAACCCGAGCCAACCCCGACCGATTGAGGGGTGAGTGCACTGGCACTGGTTGGTGTTGGTCGGGCGGTGGGGGAGGGCGGCAAGTAAGCGAAGTGAGCGAGTCAGCAAACGGGGTTGTAAGCGGCGCGCACACACACAGTGTGTGTGCGTGCTTCCCCTGACGCCGATGACGCGCTCCAAACCTTCCCTGTTTCATCCCCTGCACAACACCCCCCCCCCCCCCCCCGCGTTCCAACCCCCCTTTGCCGTGACATACAAGGGAGGCGCTTAGAGCCGAATACAAAACTTCGAGCGATAGGCGTATAGCAGCGGCGGCGGATTCATTCGAAAATACCTCGACCTCGTCAAGTTAACTCGCGGTGTGGATGTCTTTTTACACGGCCTACTACAGCGAATATACTTGTGTGTGTGTGTGTGTCTGTTGGGAGTTTTTTTTTTGGTTCGTTGGTTCTTCTGTTTTATTCGCTTCCCTGTAGGAGGCAAGATGATACACCGGGTTTTTGTTGTGTTGCCTGATGCTGACGGGACAATTTTTCTTCGCCGTTCGTTCGATCGGTTGCTGCATATGCGGGCACAACACTTAGGAAGCAAATGTTATTGCATATTACTGCACCAATATCCCAATCACATTTTAACGGTCTTGACAACTTGAGCCTTTATTTAAAGTTCATGGAGTTTCTACTAGCATTGTAACCTTGTTTTGATTTTTCCAACAGAAGTGTGTCGAGTTTTTTTTTGTACAGAAAAAAAAGGTTATCTCAAATGACACGCCAGTTAATGGTTCATATTTTGAAATGTTTCTGTTAGCGCACAATGGATGGGTGTTTTTGTTTATATTTTTTTGTTTAGCGTTCAATATTTTGTTCCATGTTTTTTTTTATATATTTTTTTTTTGGTGCTATAGCTCTAGTCCAAATCTTATGACCCCGTAACATTAGACCGGAGCAAGTAGGCGCCTGCTTTTCGAGAACAAATCAACCACGGTGCTGCACAGTGTGTTGACAAAATTATTGGACCAAAAACCGGAGAGGTCACCGAACTTACACAGTTGTGGAAACTGCATAGCAACGGTACAAACGCACTTGTTTGTGCCACCGAGAAGAACCGGTGATTAAAATGAAGCTAAACCCGTGCAGGAACTTCGATTTGTTGTACGAACCTATCGCAACTTAAATCACCGTAGACCGTTGTGTTGGGGTCGCATTGAAAAGATTTTGTTTAGCTAATTTAAAATGCGTAGCAAATAAAATAAGAAAAAAACATACTTCAGATAAGGACCGCAAGAAATCCAACCGTGCTGGTCATAAAATATTTTACTCGAATAGCTCGAAAGCAGTAGAGCAACAACAAAAAACTGGTGTAAAATAAAATAAAAAAAAACCATCAGTAACAGTAGGAGTAGGGAAGTATAATAACTTCCCAACACTGACCACTCCAACGTAGTCAAGGCTGATTTTCTTGCCGAAAAATCAAACTCATCAGTGTTTGCGTACAAAAAGCGGCCCGGTGTCATCACGCGTTTGTCGATCTTGGAGAGAGGGTTACTCGCTTATACACGACTACCACCATAGCGAAAACATCTTCCAACCTTTTTGTGTGCTTAGATGTTTGATTCTGCTGCCTACACACTTACAAACTCAGCAACAACAACACGACAGAAAGAAAGAAAAAAACTAAACAATGAAATACAACACGCATACAATCATGAAAATAACACCCCCTCCATCCCCCCATCGCCCCCCCAAAAAACTTCCCAAATTCTGTATCCACATAAGCGTTGAAGAAAAATGGCGAAAGCGGTAAAAAGACAGACAGACAGCCTGAAGTGAGAAAGGATGGGAAACATATACGGCCGTTTGCAAAAATACACAACCTTTCCTAAGCCTACCGTGCTTAGGGCGCGTGACTAAGCCGGGTTCGGGTGCAAATGTACGTCAAACAGGCGCGAAGAGTTCGCGCGCTCGGTGGGGGGTGCGACGGGGGCCTATCTTCCACTGCATGTTGTAATCCTCCCCCCTCCACCCCCACCGTAAAAACGGAGCATTGGTGTAAATGGGTAAGAAAGAGAACCGAAGAGAGTAGGGGTCATGTTGCCGTTCGGTTCCTCCGGCCATCATGAAAACATGATGGAAGAGCATTGCGTTGTATGCGATGGCCTCCCAAAAATTAAGCGAAATACACGCACAACGATGAAAAGGCCATCTTTACCAAACTGCGGAAAGGGCAGGTCAGGAATGGGTCGGAATCCGGCCGAAACTCCACAACACCGTCATTACCCACAAAACAAATTGCCTAAGACCTACGTTTGGTCGGCTTCATTGTGCTTCTCTCTCTTTTTTTCTCTCTTTCTCTCTCTCTCTCTCTCTCTCTCTCGCTCTCTTTCATTTCATTCCCTTCCTGTGCAGTAATTCACATGGAAGAGAAAATTTTCGGCACACGGACCACAAAATAGCAGAGGAGTTACAAACGCACTCCTCGCACACACAAGCAACATACAAGCCGACTTTGAAAATGACCTCCAACCCCTGCAGGGGGGCGGGTGGTATGAAGGGCCAGGGGTAGGCTGCGTCCGGGAAATTGTGCATACTTTCCGGGCCGAAATCGGTGTCTGGCCGTTTTGTATGTGCAAAAACCACAACCACACACAACAGCGAACGCGTTGTAAAAGGAAACGATCCCTCTGGTGCGCACTTTACCGTGATGTCCGTGATGCCCGTGAGCCGAGAGGCCTACTGCGAGCGGCTTTTTTTCTGGTTTTTTTGGGTTGCGTACGTGTGTGTGTACGATTGTGTTGCGGAAGGAGAAAAAGGATATCTTGGCCATGATGGGATGACGGTGAAAAGCTTCGTGGAGCATTTTATTTTGATCGTTTCGGGCAAGGATAATAAGAAGAGCATCAGCGTGCGGAAAAAGCAGCATTATTGTATTGGATCTAGATCGGTAGTAGAAGAAAGGGACCGAAATAACAAAAAAGAAAACATGGAGTATGTTCTCATTGGTGGGCGATAAAATGGTGGATGAGAATTTGCGCTAGTGTTGTGTGAATTAGTTTTGCTAACACAAAGGAAGATTTCATTGCAAGAGACGAGCTCACTACGTTTTTGTAACTTTGCTGGAACGCAAGAGAGAGAGAGAGAGAGGGAATATTTCTTGCGATCGATCGGTGAAGTTGAGCTCTTGCTTTTATCCTGGTTCAAGCCATGAAAACTGCAACTCCTTAGGGACTCTGTTTCTTTTTTATTATTTATATTAACTCTATTCAAGATGTCATAAAACTTACTTCAATGATTAGTTTTTAAACTGTAATTAAAGGAAACGTCCAACGGAACAAACATACTATAAGAATAGGAAAACATTTTCAACCCAGAAAACAACCAATCCAATGGCAGGGTTTAGAATAGAAAATGCAAAAAAGAAAGAAAAAAGTTATGTAGCCAAAACCCTCCCTACTATTCTTCGGGCAAGCGCATTTGAATTGCATGTGCAATGGGCTATTAGAGGAACACGAAGGAGCAACTATTCGCCCAGCAGCAATCCCTGGTCCTGCGTTTCCTCTTGGTGCCTTTGCCCGATGTTTGATGCATATTGGTGCAGCTGCACAGCACTGGAAGAAATCATTCATCCCCACTCCAACTGGTGTGCTTGTGACCACACGGGCATTGGTGCTTCACTTGTTTCGTCCTCTACCTTTGGCTCTGTTTCATTCGCGGACTCAATTGCATCGAATGCAACTGCCGTGAAGCGGCTGCGCAGCATAAGGCGGCGGCAGCAAAAGCAAATTCCCCTTTTGCATTTTCAAACCCGACCGTTAGCGACTGCAGTTTTGTGCAACTTGTACAAGTGATTTCAATGCAACTGTGGCGGAAACAATACGCAAAAAATTAACCCTTAATCTTAAAATTAATTCCCAACTTTCAAACACTGGAAAAATGGTTGATTTTATTCCTCAAAACAGATGCGTACAAATTTCAATTACTTCTTTCGGTGTATAGGTTGCATGTTCTATTCTCAATGTTCTTGTTTTCACCTACAGAGGATAGGTCACGGATAGGCCGTACTGAAATCACAGCATAGAAACGAGTAGAACCTACGGAAAGCAAACAATCAACAACGATTGCGCAAGATGCGATGGATGCTGATGGGAGTCAGTTAGCATAAACTGGCCTCTGGTTGCCGATAGGGCCATCTCTTGCATTTTCCACTCTCTATCATCTTATCGCATCGCAAACGCAATGTTTGTTAGAAACATGAGAACGAGAGCGAAAGCGAAATCCTTCTCGGTCGCGGCTGGAGCGCATTCTTTTGCGCTTTATGTGTAGGTTTATTTTTTTGTTTGCTTTTAAGCACACATTAGAACATATTTATTATGTTTTATTTAAGTGTGTTTTGGCAGAAAAAAAACGCACAACGATTTTCACCTGTAACACTCATTCACTTGCAGTATAAAACTCACCAGAACTGGTGTACCACCATCAACCGAACTGTTGTACTGTTATTTAACTTTAATTTATAAACTCGCTGCACCTTTTTTCACAATATCGGGAATGCTACTTCCTGAACCTATCGTAACATCATACCAAACTCGAATGAATTTCTAACGCCGCGCTGCACGTTACCATCTACGCTATCTGCGAGTCGTAACGAAACACCCTGTGCTTCTCTCGATTTGTACGCATAACCATTTTCAAGGTTAAAGTGAAGAAGACACCAAACGTGCAGAGAAAATGAAGCCAAAAATTGCAAGAGAAAGAGAAAGAGATGCAAATGGCTTCTGTATAGTGTAAAGTTTGTAACAGAAAGAGAGAGAGAGAGATGGAAAAAGGGAGAGAACAACAGAGGGAGAAAGAGAATCTTTGCAGCCTATCTTTATTGTGGAACTTTTTATCAATTGAATGTCTAATTTTTCAACCCCCTCAGCGCTACACCCCTTGTGAAATTTGTTTGCCAAATATCATCTGCTCGCAGCCTAATGCTATTAATGTAGATTTATTTAAAAATTATAACTGGAATTATTATTACACCTTCACGTACCTTTCTTTACTTCCGCTTGTGTTCGGAGCCTTGATATGAAAAAAAACACGATAGCGCTTGGTCTTTTTACTTCCCAAGTCTGGCTTTTAGCACATCGAGCACATAGAGTTTTGCTTTCACACTAAGCTCACCAGCAAATCGCTTGCTTTGATTGCTGCTGCATTTTGATTCCACCTTCGACAAACTACTTTTTGCACATCACACCATGCGCGTTACTATTTTCTACTGACAGCACCATAGCGCGTAACGCTCGTAACGGGCTATACGGATTTTTCTAAACACTTTCGTACTGGTTTCTTGCACTTGAATGTTCTCGCGCCCAAAAAAAACAGTATACTGGGGTAGTTTTCCTTTAACTGGAATTACTGTGCCACACACTGGAAACACTGGTTTTTGGAAGATTCGGACACACAAATTTCCGGTTCGTGCAGCATGGACGATGGTTTGCCTACCATCAAAACAGAAAACTGCAACCACTAGAGTGATGCAGACACCAAACAGCCAAACGCGGTCTCTTCAACCTTTTTCGCTCACTTTCTTTCTCTTTTCTCCCGCATAACTATCACCACGCACACCGGGTTTTGATAGGTGCGCCAAACACGGACACTAATCAGCAATGAATCGCAATAGGCCGCAGGGGTTGCGATTGATTAGAACAGCGCCTTCACACACTGATGAGGATCGTCACCGTTACAGATCTACACTCGCTCACACATGCCTACCCACCCCAACCCAACACACACACATACACAGTTGAGCATAACGTGATTAAACACTCAAAACGCGCGGCACACGACACAGCAGAAAATAAAAAAACGTCGCACATCCACTAGATTCGCTATTGACCTAGGCTTTTCCTTACGGTCAGATTAGCACCAATGTTTATAGCACCAGATATTACACCTCTACACCTGCATCTGGTCATTTCCTTCCTCAGCTAATGCTTCGCATCACCACACAACAATGGGGTGTGATGGGGTGGTTTGTGCTTGGTGCCAAAAAATGCTGTAAAGCACACAACCAACTAAAACAACCACAGCTAACCGGTGCCAAACACTTCCTGTGGATTCAATTTGCTGGTTTGTGAGTGTCGTAAAACTACAGATCTTTTATTGCGATTGATTCATACAATTTTAACCAATTCACTCACGATGCGTATTTTACTCACTGGTGTGCCTCTCACAAAGGCAACTATTCACTAGGGCGCCCAAAAAACGGCAGGAAATGTTCAAACTTTATCAAACTGTACGCCACGTTCTTCCCACGATCTTGTACACAACACTGTATGGAACACGGTGTGCTGGCTGCTGGTTTTCGGAAGAATGCGCGAATTTTGAGCTCTCTCTCGGTACCCTGCGCAATTTCGGTACACACTGGTGTGGTTCGGTTTCAATTTGCACAAACCATTTCGGGCTGCCGTGATGAAAACGCACCGTATCTTTCAACGCTTGCTGTTCGTGTGATGCTCTCGCGCGGTACTGCTGGTGTGGCAATGTTTGGTCGCCGAAAATGTTCCTTCCCTTCGCAATTGAAACTGACAACGCCAGTGTGCCATGCACCATTTGCTTCTTTTGCTCACGCGTTCTAGCACTGCACCACCATCACCACCGTCAGCTGCCCCACGTGTGTTCGTTGCAGTGAGCAAGGCAATGTGTATGCTTACTCACTCTGATGAATTGGACGGGGTTGAATTTGTTGCGAATTATTTACACAATTGTTTCTCAATCAAAAAGAACCCTTTCCGCTGAATGATGGTAAACAATTAAGTAACTTCAAAACACTTCTTCTTACAACTGCATCCACACTGTATCACTCGCGGTTGTCAATTTGAATCCTTTTTAGCGAATGGATTCCAAGGATATGTTTTTCGCTCAACTGCTCTTCTTGCTTCCTTTGCTTCTGTCTTTTTGGCTGTCAAACCTTACGCACACTGATGCGTTTCTTGTGCGAGGCCTACTTCCTGCTACTTCAAACCAAAGCACGTCATTTACGGAAATATCGCGAAGCGACACATCAACGTCAGGTTGCTTTGTGTGGTAAAAACGGTTTGCCTACGCGCTAACATACAATACGCCAGTTTGGCCAGCTCGCGAGACTAACACGCTCTCGAACATGATTAGCTTTGCAATGGTTGTTGGTAGGAAAGGGCGTGCGACACTGTTGAGGCCCAACATAGGGACAGATGAGTTTTTCTCAAAATCGCCGATCACAAAAATATGGCACGCGGGGTTAGACGTTTGCTGAAGAGAGCAGGAATTAAAAAAAAGCCCTCCACCCATCATTTGTTGGGGACCATCATCCGACGACCGTCCGTTATATTCGTCGTCGTTGTTGCAGTCGTAGTTGTAGTCTTGCTAGTAGTCGTGATATGAATCGTATTCAGGCAGCCAAAGGCAGTGGAATACGGGCGGTGGAGATCGAAACTCCCGTGTCACCACACCACACATTGCCAGGCACAACGGATGCCAAAAGTTGTGGATCCAAGGGGTGAGGAGGGGAGAGCAGGAAGCGATAGGAGGTCCACCGAGCGCAGCGGAAACTAAACCCTTCATGCCCCGTCCCCCACCTGTCCCTTCCCCCAAACCCCTGTTTCAGTTCTAGGGTGCCCTCTACCTTAACACCGCCTTGTACAGTACAACACAACAGGCTGAGGCTTGTGCAAAAGCAGGGTAAAAGGGAACGCAGCAGCAACCCCTGCCAAAAAGGGCAGGAAGAGAAGCGGGCGGAGTACGATGCCCGGCGCGAGTGTGAGCTCGAACAGACACACATCAACACACGGACCTACACCGCTACCACGAGCAACCACACTTTTCTAGGGCACGTGGAGGTACGGCACAACATTGCGCGCGCGGACCGTGTTGCGTGCGAGTGATGGTCGTGTCGAGCGGGGATGCGTGCGAGGAGAAATGTTGTGTGGAACGAGCGCGGCTTGCTGACGTCACGCGCACTGAAGGGAGGAATGTTTGTTCGGTTGATGCTCGGGTCGTGCGTTCGTTTGTTCGGGTTTTTGGGGTGGGGAGATTTCGCCGAACCTGCTTCTAGATCGGCTATTGTTCGTTCGAGAGGGGTAGGTTCGGGTTTTGCTTTGTTGCGAAGTACTTCGTGGTAGTGAAATTTAAAATCCACATTCTAAACGATCGTCGTTTGCAAAGATCATCCAAAACGCGTTTTTTCCCGTGTATAACAACCCCTTGGCATAGGATTTCCATCATACTTTGGGGTTCGAGTGTTTAATTATCAAAATTTGTAATCCATATTCTCTAATTGGTCTTTATTTAAATTTTGTTTTTAAGTGTTAATGTAAATATAAATAATTAGAAACGATAAACTAGAGTATAATATAATCACATATTCGTAGTTACAAATATGATCCAAGGCAGTTACAAGCAATGCAGAAATCGCCGTCGTGACCATAGAGATCGTTAAGCATAGAAGAAAGAGAGATTTTTCAATAAATTGTAACTACTTACATATACGTATCGAACAAAACACGTTTAAGCTGCTGGTAATGTTGCTACGTAGTAAGAAGCAGTTTTGATAATATTTTTTTAACGATTTATTTACTTACTTGGAGACCTTTCTAATTTGTCTCTTTATAGTTTTATTTTATTTTAATGAAACAAGCGTCCGTACAATTCAATTACAGACGGTAAAACTTTTTGTAAAACGAAAACATGGCCATGTCACCAATCCTTTACCAACAAACTCTGCCTATGGATGCAGTCCCCATGCACAGCAGCATCCGATCTCCGACAAGTTCGAGTTAACCTGACCCAGCCAAGCGGCAGTGGCGGATGAAACTCACGGGACGAGCGTAGGGGCAGGAATGATAGTCAGGGTTACTTTTTTCAACTGCTGATCGAGGGTGTTTTGGGGGGAGGGGGGGCATTTATTTGGAGGTCCCAGTAACAAGCATGAGGCCCCCTGGAATTAGGGAAGGTTCTTTGATGGCATTTCGCTCATTCTGTGGAGGAGAGTGTTGTCTTAAAATTTTTTAAAGGATCCTCGACCGGCGAAGCCCTTCAAATCAGCGAAGTTCTTGGCGGCTGCCCACTCCGCGTATAGATGCACCCGCCTTTGCCGAACGACATCTTCCCCACACACCCTCATCCTCCACACGCCCTGCTCGCACACACCGTCAAAGATAGTCTTTAGCACTCGTCGTTCGAAAACGACAAGTGTCTTGGCATCCTCCGTTAGCAAAGTCCAGGACTCGTATCCGTAGAGGACTACTGGACATATTAGTGTGCGATATATCGTGTATTTCGTGTGTTGCTGGAGTCTTCTGGATCGCAGGAGTTTGTGGAGTCCGTCGTAGACATGATTTCCCTGAACATTGTGTCTTCGGATTTCACTGCTCACAGCGAAGGTACAATGTACGGATAGGTGATCGCACCATTGAAGTCATCCAAAATTTTACCTCAGCACCGACTACAACATTGATGTTGATAACCACACTAAGGAGCTAAGGAAATACGCTAGCGACTTTTAACAGTCTGAGAACACTTCACCATTAAAAAACGACGCCTGTCACAAAGATCACAGTTGGGGTTATATAGAATTTTTTTAGTTCCAGTATTCACATAAGCCACTACGACATGAAAACTACTTAGCCGCGTTTCAGAAGAGGGTTCTTAAAAGGATTTTGGCTCCATATGAGTGATGAGGCGATGGAGGAACCGATCAATGACAAGCTCTTTTAATTGTAGATTGAAATCACTATCGTGCAGCGGATTCATCTAATGTTTGTGATATCGTCGCCGTGCCCCTTTTCGACACGTTCCTTCCGGAGGTCACAGATGAAATGGAGATAACGAATACACTACTAAACGTTCCACTAGATGCTATGGTTCCTAGCTTGCCATTTATTGAAACCTCATTTGGGTCATTAATCGACTAAAGCTCTCGTTCGCTCGCAAACGGCATTTCTCCATCCCGCCTGTAGGAAAATTTCGTAGCTATATTCGATGCACAAAAAGGACGACAAATCAATCGCAAGTCTTCGAGCTGATCATGTACGAGCCACTTCCTGCTGCTGCCTCAAACTACATCAGTGTCACTCAGAGTGGGTTTGTCCCCATGCGTTCGACTTCCACCAATCACTTCGAGTTTATCAGCCTCTGCCACAGGACCATCGATGCAGGCCTTCAGGTCGACGCGATTTATACGGACTTCAAAGGCAGTTTTTGACAGTGTTCCGCATTCGGTGCTGCTCGCCAATTTCAAGTTCTTGGTCTTCCGTGTCAAATGCTCAACTGAAACTGGAACCGGGCTCGACGGTTCAACCACACTTCCCGATGCATCAACGTCTCTTCAGGAGTACTACTTCAGGGTCCGATTCTCTTCGTATTCTTCCTGAACGACGTCACACGTGTGCTTCGTCCTGATAGCCACCTGCTTTACGCGGATGATGTGACATCATAGCTTCCGATACGCAGCCAGGAAGATCAGCTGCACCTTCAGAATGCAATGAGTGCGTTCTAGTTCTGATGATGAACGAATGGTTTGCAGTTGTATATACGTCAAGAAGTGCGTAATCTCCTCATTGGTAAGTATACCATGAACGGTTCTTAAACGGTTTGCGCTACGTTCCTGGAGCGTACAAGTGGACTACAATGGACGTTGCGCGTTACTTGGCCTGGAGTCACTGAAAAAGCGGAATTGTAACGCGCAAAGGGTTTTCTTTGCCAGGACTGCTCAGGACTACTTGACAACCGTACCAACTCGCCGTCACTGCTCTCTGCAATAGACACTTACGCCCCGGGAAGATCGCTCCGTGCTAGATCACTACTTGACGTAGGTGAACGGCGTACTCGTTTTGGTGCCTCTGATCCGTTCCTCATCATGTGCCGTGAATTCAACGCCGTTTGTGATCGTTTTGAACCGAACTTGTCACGGTCTGAGTTCCTTGTACACGTGTAATGCGGCCTATTACTTGTAAATTACTTGTAAGTGTACACATAGTCCATTGAATTCAACGAAAAAAAAATGAAATTAAAATGAATTAGAATCGCCAGACTTCGATAGGGTGATCATGTCATGCCAATGGCAAAGGACGATCCAACCCATAAAGTCCTGTTGGGTCGTCCACATGGACAGAGCAGGTTTGATAAGCTCCACCTGAGATGGAGTGATGGTGTTGATGCTTCTACCAGTAAAGCTGGAATGCGGGACAGATAGACATCCTCACTCGAATGTGAATGTTTCAAAGGAATCATGGTGACCATCAAAGTTCAAACTCAAAGTCAAAGTTCCGAATGACATCGGATCATCCAACTCCGAAAGATCTTTCGGGCCGCTGCCAAGGGTGACGCAGATACATCCGCCTAAAAGGACCTAATAATTGGCTGCTGATAAAGATTGTAGTGTTCAGCGTGGAATATGACATGGAATCAGTTTAATAGTATTCCGTTTTTAATGGATTATCAATTCCACTGCAAATTGACTATTCCATCGACTCATGTCCGGTTGGCAAAATTAGCATGCCGAGGTGATGGGTCAATAATATGTTTATTGGTTTCCAATCGCAGCACGCGCAGCTCAAAAACAACTAGCAAACAAAAAACTTTTTTGGCAAAGTGTCGAAGATGGCTGCGCGTGGCGTGAATACGGCGCAACTTTAGCGCGCACGGTCTTCCTAATCGCCAAATTACTTCATTTTGGTAACCTTAAGGCCCCCTCCTCGCTCAAGAAAACCATCGTCCACTATGACCAATCTGGCATTCGTTTGCAGAACGATTGGTTATTTTTGAAACAAAACCATAACATCGTCGCAAAACACAGTGATTAGTTCGTTCGCCTTGTGCACCGTCCAGTAACTTCCGCGGGCAAGTCACCCGAACGTCGGTGGATTGGTGGAAGCTATTGCAGATAGTGTATAAATTTTCACTCCTTTCACTTCACATTTAAAGCACGAGCTTCCTGCCCGCTCCCTCGTGCTGCTATTTGACAGACAATAATTTACAGACGCGCTCAAAACATTACATTTTCTTCATCCAGCTTCATGATGGATGTGTTCCAACATTTGAGGCAATTAAAGACAGCGTGCGAAAAAAAGAGGAACCGAAACTATTAACACGCAAAATCCAAACAGCTATGTAGCTAATAGCTAGTATTCGTAGCGTGCAAAATACAAGGGAAATCAAATCAATGCTCACGATCATTGGTAAAGTTTTGTTTGTTTTTTCTTATTAGCGCACCAGTCATCATAATCCCAAACATGAAAGACACCTGACACAGGAGACGTCCTATTATGTACATTCGCCAATCGGACTGGTTTTTGACAGGCGAACATTTGATTTGAGAGCGCCAGGTGCGCGTAACGTAGAGCGGCGAGGATCGAGGGGATGCATGCATTTGGAAGAATTGTAACCACATCATTACCATTTTTTCCCAGTCTTTCATTTTCGGCGGCTCCGTTTAGCCTTGGGTAGTGCAGTTCAGCACGATCAGCATCAGCAGGGATTTTTTTGGTTTTGTTTTTTGCGCTTGTTGCTAAATGGCGCGTGGCTGATAAACCTTTTGCCCGAGTTAGCACGATCCTGTTGGACCTGGCCACATGTTTCGGTCCACCAAAGGAGATAAGTGTTAGGAAATGGCAAGAAAGTAGTCAAAACTGATTATTTCAGTTGCTGATGAGTTTATTTCATATTGTGATGAAATGATTCGAATCAAAACGTGTCTTAAGAAACGTAACTTCTTTGTACTTTTTTTCAATGAAATTATTAAAAAAATTCTAATGCAATTATAGGCCAATCAATAATAGACAAAATCTTCCAATCCACACAGGTACAAACAGTGTTTTATCTAAGCTTTGTCTTCTTAATTTCATAGCAACTGTTGAACGTTCAATTTTGTGTTGCAATTCTATCAAATAAAAATGTATTGACCATGGTATCATTACCAAAACAATAAAATAGAAATGAAAGGATTATAAATATTTATGAAAGTATGAGATCTGGAAGTATGAAAGCCATTACTCTTAAACAACTGTCATGCATTGTTTGCTGAGAAATTCATAATTCATTTTCCAATAAAATCTTTTGTTAAATAAACAGTTTAAAAAATCGTCCACGGGGTGTATGTGAGAAATGGTGCCGGTTCCACACGACAGGACCGGGTATCAAATCCCATCCCAAGGACTATCCAACTACGTGCTAAAAATAAGTCGTTAAGCCAAGAATAGACATACCGAGAGATAGAGTTGAGCTACAACATTTAACATTTATTAAACATTTTTTTAAAGTGTTTATTAAAAAAACATCTTTGAATGGAAAATTGATTGGAAAACATAAAGGGATGACGGACAGGGTTAATAACGACCGTTTAAGGGTTGTTGCATCAATCACAGTTCTTTGAACTCCAAGTCTTTCCAAGTCAAATGAATAATTTTACCTCTTTTTTAACCCTTTACTGATATTATAAATAATTTTGAGATAATTTTCTCAGAAAGTTTGAATAGCAAAAATGTATGTGTTTCCTCCGTTCATCAGTATAAATTTAAGATAAAAATAGTAAAACATTTCCCATTTACAAGAAATGAGGAATGACAACCTGGCGGCATCATTCGTCTATTTTGCACATTATACATTTCATTTGCTACAAATGAATATTTAAGATTTTATCGCGAACAGCATCACAGCTAAGTCCCGGTTATGTTCTTGGCACTTAGCACTTGGCGATGTGGGCTAATTGATAATGATCGCAAAACACTTCATCGAACTAGCACTAGGTTTTGCTACTCCCCAATGCTACCGGAGGTCGTTCGAAGCTTTTGCAGTGTTTGGCGAGCTAGCTGAAACCGGTTCTTCCTGCCGAACCAGCCCCAACTCGCATGTGCCTCGGATACGATGAACAAACGGATGTCAATTAATAGCAGGCGGCACGTGGCGTTAACTTAAGACGGCGTGAGCCACAATCGGTGATGGATTGGTTAGCTGAACGATCGACGCGCGTGGCCGAACGTGAAGGTTATACGCTCACACTGCCTTAAGGTGTTTCTTGGAGCAACCGGGGCAACTTCGACGGTATGTACGGTTTGCTGTAACGTTTGCCCTCCCTCCTGGTGGGAGATCGCTCTGTGCGGCTTAGAAGCTGCACACGGTGCGTGCCTTTAAAGCGTGCAGCAGAATCATTTGGAACTTAAAAATGTGTGAATTGTTCGGCCTTGGGCTTCGTGCACATTGTGGAAAGATTATAAGCAAAAAAAAAAACTTTGAGATCTTTGACAAAGACACGATGGTCATATCCTCAGGCTAAATACAACAAGTTGCATATATGGAAGAACTCCTATCGATTTTAATAAGTAATTCTGTTAAAATAAATTAGTCCTACAAACATCCAAAAACATTCACACCTGACATTCATTGGTATGGAACGATTAGTGTTCAAAACCTTTTTTATTATTAAAAAAACAATGGAATTTGCAGGAAATGAAAAAATTAAGCGGAAGCAAATGTATGCAGTGTAGATAAAATCTGTTTCTGTTGAATACTCATCACTTCTAAACATGAGAGAATATTAATATTGTAATAAAATTTTGTAAATCACACATTTACTAACATAAAACACACATGCCACACGGATCTGCTGGATTGCAGTATTTAATTCATTTAGAATGTTGATTAGTTGATCATGTTTTTTTTGTTGTCTTCAGTAGGAACGCCAAGGCCAATTCGCAACGTATTAACTTTATTCCCTTTCGGTCCGATTCTTCTTATCCCAAGATTAGTCTCAACTTAACAAATATATTTTCTTTTCTTCACACACACACATTTATGCGAGTGTCACGCTGAACAAAGTGATAGTCGGTACCGAAGACTTTTACCTACTTATGATCGACATAGAGCCGACTGTGACACACACTGGATGGCCAACACAATGTTGACAATGGCAGCATAAAAGGTAGCAAAAAACGAAAAACGAATCGCTCCCATAACCCATGTGACGCTGGACCGCTCCGACCGGTTCTAGCTCTGATGCTGTACCGCGTTGGGTGTCGATCTGTCACCCGGTACCACCGTTGACAGCCGTACGTTGTCATGCAGAGCGACTGGAGTATACCGCTTAATTCGAATGTGCGCTTAATCCTCGATTCCCGTCAACAGTGTCCTGCCTGGAAAATGTGATTTTTGCTTTTTTGGTCAATCATATTGATCCCATGCTTCTGATCCATCCCATTCTGGACACGCTTAATTGAAGAAACAGATAGTGTTGACAACATAACCAGCCCGATCCAAAGAACCTGATTGCACATCAATGTCATGTTTTCCATAGCTATTTTTGGAAGCATTATATGTTAGGAATTGAATGAAATTGTTTTGGGTTTTTTTCACAAATTAATACTATTTTTAAAACAATGGTAATCTTAAGAAAAAATAAAAAAATAAGAAATAATAATCAAACCGGCTGATTATGACAGAAAAACTAACAAGTTTAAGTGTATGGTACAAATATGAAAAAAGAACTATTCAATGGTCAAATTAAAGATTCACACTCTCTTTAATCATGGGGTAATTAGAAATAAGTTACACCCAACCATCTGTTATCAGTCCCGTTTTGGTTGGACGACGTGTGCCTTTTTCTGACCCGATTTAGATTATTCTATACCAGGGTTCGGCACTACCCACGAAAGCATGTATTATTTCCCTTTGTTAGAAGCTCTCACACTCTCTCTCTCTCTCTCTCTCTCTCTCTCTCTCTCTCTCTCTCTCTCTCGTGTATGCGTAATCTTTTGTAAAGTTCAAACCGATAGGTCACATTCTACGAGATGGGTTTGTGGAGAGTAAACTGTTTTTTTTTGTGATTTTGGTTGAACGTCTGTTTCTGCAATGTTTTTTTTTTAAGATGATAACTTATGTAGTTGTAAATCATTATTAATAGAAAAGGTCAACTGAAATGAAAATACCGATGACGGAATCGAGGCTGAATAAAAAAAATAAAACATTTAATTTTATTTACAAATAACAAGATGACTAACACACTAACTCTTTTATAAGATTATAATACGAATTACACCCAGCCAAACGTTTCAATCACCCACTTCTAGCAGTTTTTTTTCATAAAATTATCAAAAATAAAATTAAAATGGCATCAATTTAGCGAACAAATATTAAATGGAAAAGAGAGAGAGAGAGAGTATTGTATGATATTGTAACCTACAATGGCAAACTCATCTCAAAAAACACTCAACAGCGGCCCCAAAAACAAATAAAACAAACCCGGGCGACAAAATGTAACCGTCCCGAGCCGGCTACAAAAAGAAGATGACCGAGTTCGTGCATCATGCAGCACGAGAAGCAAAGAACGGTGGGTATGGTCTTGTTGCACCGATGAACGTCAGCGTCCCCCACCAAACCCCCTCACCCCCTCAGATTAATCCCCGGTTCGCCCTGGACTAACACCCGCGTTGTATGTGACTGTCCGCCCTGTATGGGGCGGCCCTTCGTTCTGCCGTTTGCTCTCTTTCTTTCTCGCCTGCCCACTATCTACTAGCGACGTGGAGATTAACGAGAGTATAATAAAAGAGTGTGTCAGTGAACCCATTCCGTTCGCTTCAGGTTCGAAACCGCGTGCACGTGCCAGTCATCGTGGGCGAACGCGTTGTGCCGTACCTCCCAAGGGTGGATGCATCGGACCCGTTGGTGGCTTCAAGAGGTTGGCGCGAGGGCGACCGGGGGAGAGGGCGGCGAAGTGGGAGTGGAAGGAGAGAGCATTCCTAGGGTGAAAAGGGACCGTGCATTAAAGCGCCGATGCACACAGCAATCGCCCCATCATCGTCAACAAAACACACTCCAGCGTGTGTGTAGAAATCGGTTCGGCTTCGTGTGGCCAAACCGTTCGGGCGATGCGTTTTCTCCGCCGATGCACCGGTCTGCGGCGAACAGCAAACCCGACGCGAAAGTTCCACGAAATGCATCCGAAACAACTACTAACAGCGACACTAGCACTAGTGCAGAGATCGTTGTTGATCTCTCGCTTGCACCCGCGATCATCCGCACACTATGATGGTGTACGCCGTGTGTGAAACGCTATAACTTTTTTTAAGTTACTTAAAATGCTAATTTAGTTGTGTGCACAAATTTCTACTATTATATATAAAACTATAATATTTTTTTACCCGCATAATGGCGCAGCAACTGTCAAGGCATTGACAGTAGTTTTGAGCGCTTATTAGCCTTTTACGTACTTATTTTTTACTGTTTATTGTGGAACGACTGTTTAATTTCTACAATCGACAAAACAACTGACCCCCCAAGTTGTTTTGTTAGGCAAAAAGTGAGTAAATATAAGTACAATATAAAAAAATAGGTCTTAAAAATTGGGTGATGATTACGCAGCCTCTGTTGTTTGGCATTGATACTCACGCATACTGTTATTGGTCGGTACTAAAAATTCCATCAGAACACAGCCAGCCATTTTGTTGATAAAGATGTCACAGCAATTTAATCATTTATTGCTCATCGTCATCAATCCTAGGAAGGTCAATGTAAAACAAAAAACGACTAATGAAGTAAACCAGGAGAGAATAACCGATATTTTAGAGCATGAAAACTCTGGATTTTTTTTTAATATTTGAGTATTAATATTGGAAGTTTTAATATTATAATCAATGCCGTATATAAATCAATGGGTAAACAATCAAGAATATAGTAAAGAATACTAAACTGTACACTGTAACCAATAAGATACACGAAATAATACTTCAACTAACGCTAGGAACGATAATAATGAAAACATTTTGAGGCCTAAGATGCTGTTCTTGGTTCATACACTTGATGCATCTTGCCTAGGTTCAAATGTTTCTAACGGTTAACTATAAGAAACTGTGAAAATCCCATAACGTAGATATGTAAAATTATATCCGTTTCTGTCCCAATACATGATACTTTCCCAAAAAAAAAATCCTTTCAAAACTTATTTAAATGTGGCTCCGGTGAACTGGTCATGTCATTCGAATGGCACCAGATGACCCAACCGGAGACGACCAAAATCCTTTCAGGTCGTCCACATGGACAAAGGAGGCGTGGTAGACTCCAACTGAGATGGAGTGATGACATTGATTCGTTGAATATCCCGGCCAGAATGGTAAATTATACAAAATATTGAAAGTACAGTATGAACTTTGTTTACGCTTCGTATGAATTAACCTAATTGTCGGTTTTCTCTTTTCCATGAACTAAGAACAGCGTGAAAAAGGAAATGGGTTGAAAGTGTTAATTTAACTTGATTGTATGTTTATAATTAAATTTAAAAAAAAACAATCATCCTACAGGTCTCAAACACATAGATACATAATACCTTTTACTTTTTCATTGTTCCGGGAATATATTTTTATATTTTTAATTTCTACCTTCAGTAGTTACGTTTCGTTCTACTTTGTAAGGAAGTTTTATAAGTTAGAGTCAAGTGAAACAAAGACAAAGATTTTAAACACTTGCAACAAATTCAAACTAAGATGCCTGGCCATTTCTAGCTTGCGAATCTTTATTTCTATCTTGTATTCGGGTAGATAATCCTTAATTCGTGGGGACGGTCCGGATGGGATTTGATGCCCAGTCCTGGTACTAGTGTCGTGTGATAAATAACGCTATTTTTGATATTTTATAAACATTACAGCAAAAAAAACTTTGCCACGTGCTAAATATTATCAACTCATCAACTTTTGTTTAAATTTAAATATATCGGGCTTTCATCGTATTATAAGAGACAAATGGAGCATTTTCTCTTTATCATTAGCGTTACGATACTAGTGATCAATTTTGCATCCAGTGCAAAAAGATTTGACACAATTTGGGACATTATATGTATCACGAAGTCACGGTCTACAGAAAGCCCACGGAACCAAGAACGCAGCGACACTTGCGGAGATACCGTGAGAAAAGAGACCGCTCCAGTTTATCTGTTTTCATGCTGTGCCATCGTACAGGGAAAGTTCCTGTGAGGAACGAAGGAACTCTTGCGGTGTGATGGATCGGTGGTTAAAAAGTACCTTTACTACCACCTGTTTTGACCAGTGAAACTGTCTTTATATTACCTGCAATTCCATTAAGAAGGGACTCATATTAATAATATAGTCATGTTTTGTCAAACAGCAAGCTTAGCAACAAACAATTTTTATTAGAAAAAAGTTTGGAGGTTTCAGTGCTTCAATAGCATTAAGGCTATGTTTTTAAAATGAACTACTGATCAAAGGAACTCTCTCTCTCTCTCTCTCTTGTTGGCTTTTAACCACCTCTAAGATCACTCTTACCATTTCCGGCTTACTAAACTAAGATGGAACTAAGATGGAAATCCAGTCCTTGCTACGGGTGGACTAGTTGGAATGGGATTTGATACCCGGTCCTGTCGTGTGGAACTGACGTCGTTTAACACATACACCATCGGGTACCCCATAATATCGTCTAATAGGATCATGTCAGCAAACAGTTTTCATAGACTGCGATCAACAGTCTTATCCTATGGCAACCATTTGTGTTGACATTTTTTTATATTTAACAACACAAAGCGTACGCTTAAGACTTAAAAATAAATATTTATTAAAATGCTATTCATTTCGAATGATATGGAACAGGCACATTAAACACTTTAACTCACAATCTCAACGATCAAAGCGCTTTCGCTGATCGTGACTCAAAGAAGAAAAAAAAAGACACAATCATTTAGGATTAAAACACATTTTGTGACTGACCTCAAACAACGTCACTGTGTCGCAGCACAACCATAAACGTCGCCTGTCTGCGTTACGTTATGGCACGTTGCGTTACACAGGAGGACACAATCAACCATCCGGACGCGTATTCGCATATCCGAACACAATCGCAAAACGGTAAGTGAAGGGCACACGCACGATCGAACGCCTCCGGCCTGCCGGACAAAACCTATGCCAATCGAACGCAAGAAATGAAAGGTTCGGTCTGTGGGAGCAAAGTAATAATAAAAGAAGCCAAAACAAAAAAACAAAAAAAACAACCATTCATCTATCTGCAGCAGACAACCGGGTTGAGAATAGTTGTAATTTTTGGTAAAAGTGTTGCGTAGTTTACGAACCATTCGAGCCGGTGAGGTAAGGCTGCATAAATAGAAAGAAGAATTCGACACTTATTGAACTCTTGCACACTTGCACAAATGGCGCGAACGCATAACAACTGTACGAATCGTAACAGTGATCGGGTGGCCAAAATAAAACCCGTCCAATGACGAGAACGTCACGAGATTCGCTCATTTGCACCGATCAAAACCGGCGATGACCTGCCGGTATGAGTGCGCATATTATGCAATTGCATTTCTTTCACCACGCATTATGGAGGCTGCAGCTGCATACAGCGATCCTGCACCGGGTGAATGCATCCGATGGGGGTCGTTAAACTGCAGGAGGACTGCTCCGGGAAATGCTAGACAACTTTCTCATTCCCATCACAAAATCGTCCCGTCCTACCGGTAAATCAATCTCGCGGCTTTACAAAATAAAAACCTTGTTCCCGTTCGCTTAAAATACATTATTATGAAACTGATCGCACAGCACAAAAAAGAGTAAAGATAAAGGAGGTAAAAGGGATGCAAGAGAACGAATAAAGGATGCGGTGAAAACGCGCACCAAACAAAACAATTAAAGCACTCCTCCGAACAAAAGCCATTCAATTCATTTCATTCACTATCATCTAACCGATGTACCGCTATCTAATCATGAATCGCCTGGAATACATATAGGAATGTATTTCAAACAATGCAAAGGTTCATTGAGCTGAACCGAATTTAAAGTGAAAAGCAATAAAAGGATTCCCAAAAGATAGTTTCATATTAAAGATCATATATCTCACTGCATTCGAAAAGTGGTCTAATGATCCACCTACATGAAGAAAAAGTTTTTTTTTATTATTTAAACCAGCTAAAAAGAACGTTAATTTTAGTGCATAGACAGAACAAATTCGAGTGATATGATCTATAAATCCTTCCAAGCATTTTCCTCTCAAACGCGGCTAAAAGGGTTTCGCCAGTGTTGACCGGTGACAACGTTTAAGTCTCAGCGGCTGACATTATTGCTGGAACTTCTTCTTCTTCTTGGCTTAACGACCTTACAGGTCACGCCGGCCATTTCTGGCTTACTAGACTTATTTTACCACGTAACCGGATAGTCAGTCCTTGCTACGGGGGAACGATCCGGATGGGATTTGAACCCGGTCCGGCCGTGTGGACTGGCGCCGTTTATCACATGCACCACCGGACCGCCCCCTATTGCTGGAACTAAATAAATTGAAAATGAAATCGTAAATAAGTCGTCAACATTCTGCGAGTAGTTCTCGCTGTAGTACTTTTAAATACTTTTGAATTCATTAGGGATGCTTAACGTGAACCAAAACATTTGATACTTTATTTCGCTTCTTTCCTATCAAAAATAGCCCGTTTCTTTGCCTAATCCTCCTTTTCAAAGGCGTTGCTGTCTTTTTCGATTCTCATTTAGGCATATTGCAAATGTCCTATCGCGGTTTATATATATAAATCGGTCGATTTAGATCACTCGATCAGTCGACATAAAGAGCCACAGTGACGGTGACGGTTGGGGTAAATAAAATTTGAGGCTTTACATAATTAATTTACTAACTAAGACCTAAACCTAACATTTTTAAGCGCCAGGGAATTGGGACGACAAGCATGAAAAAAAGATGGGAAGAATGTTTAAGAAGGGACCGAAAGGTTGATACACTAAGGTGGAAGTCGAACTCATGACACACGGAATTGAATTGACGAATAGCACACACGAGGGGTCGGCGAATTGGGATCGCAAGAGAAGAACGATTACGAAGCACACGGGTAGGGATATAAAATGTAATAGATGATAACAAAGCGGGAGCATCCGTATTACCGAGAAGGAGAGCGGCAATGAGGACTGATTGCGCATGGGAACGGTGAGTTTAGGCTAGGCAGCTGACACTTGGACTCATATAGAGACAGGAGGAAGGGAAGCCCGTCAAATAGTTTGCGTACTGCAAACCTGGTGAACGATCGCTGCACCCGTTTAATATACTCAATATAAATTTTCGCTTGTGCTGACCAGACTACTGAACAATACTTCAGAATCGATCTAACCAGCGAGCAGTATCTTCAAGCATAGAGGGTCCGAGAAGTCGCAATCAATACGTTTAATCAAGCCAAGGGTCTTCTAAGCTCTCCCAACCATGGAATTGATTTGAAGATTAAAGGAGAGTTCTTTGTCCAACCAGATTCTCAAGTCGTTGACACCCCCAGTTCATATCCAGGGTTGGCAATCTGATCGTCAAGAACATAGGGGGTGGCTGAAGGGAGTTTGAAATCGTCTAAATTAAATAACACTAGACTTGTCGGGACAGGTAAGTAAGAGGGCAAGAGAATTAAGAGCACACCATATGCCTTGCAGAGACTCGCTATCTTCACGAGTAGCGCACACAGGATGAAAGATTTTTAAGTCATCTACATAGCATAGGCAACAAACATTGGAAAACACGTAATTGACCCGATCGCACAATACGTACTGACGACTTTCATAGCACAATAACAACCTTAGAATAATAGCATCCTTAATATAAAAACGAGGAAAACAAGAAACTGCATATTGAAAGTTTGCGTCTGTTTATGTAGCACTTAAAGGGGTTGTTCTAATGATGATCATAATGTAGATTTATCGTTAAGCACAAATTACCAATTTATGTTTTTTTTTTCTAACAACCAACCAAATTGCAACTAGGAGCTGTTCAAAACAAAGAACATAAAATCGTAAACACTAAACATAAAGAGATCTAAGAAATATGATCACTTGTACAAAGTATTGAATAATGAACTGACATTATTGTAAAATTAGATCATCTTCACAATTCCTGATCAAAACAAAATGCAAGTTGCACGATCGAGAGAGAAAAAAAAGTATAAAACAAAATAAACCAAACACACACAACATTGGATTCACTCAATATCAACCGCTTCGTGGAAATAAGTGTAAAACTCATGATAATAATTTCATGATAGTAAACTGACATACATAGCATACCACCATACCAAGAGTCTTACACATGGTCAGGATTGATTTATTACACTAAAGTACCAACGTGACCGCAGAGATCAAGTTTCTTGCCTAACGATTTAATGTTTGTTCTTTACGAAAAAAAAAATGTTATCAAAAAAAATCAAAGACAAAATAAACAAAACACCAAGAACATGCTACCAAAAGCATCAATATGGTTACATCAAATATTAAATCACTAAAATAAAAGCAATACAACTACCCTGTTAGAACGCACAGTGGCGCTCGTACATCTTTTTCACTGCCGACCGTGATGGGCAATCAATCGCCGTTATCAGTCCCGGGTTTTTAATGGTACAACAATGAGTGCATTACATCTTGCCTTTCGGTTGTTTGTTTACGATTGCAATCCATCCGTAATGTTACTAATGAAATATTATGAAACATTTACCGAAACCGAAATGGGCTGCCTAATGAGCTATTGTCGGCGAATTGGAATTCTGTCTTTTTGCACTATTTTTATGATTCTATTTGGGGTGGGTTTTTTGGTTTTGTACTGTTTATATTTCGATTATGCCTTCCAATTCTGCCATACACATTTACCAAGCGTTGAATACGGCACGAGTTCAATGGGTCATATATTTATAACATTGCATCTGCATTTCTTTGTGGCAATTACAATCTTGCAGGCGCTTGACTTGCTCTGATATTTTTATGCCTATGCTTGACTTGTGTTTGTTCGGATTTAGGTTGTTCAGCCAGTCTTCTTATCCGGTGGAAAACCGACATCGATTGTAATAAAGCACTGAGCTGCACGATTTTCACCCGTTCATTTCAATTTCTCGGCTTCGCGGATGACATCGACATCATCGGACGGATATCTGCGGCGGTGTGCGACGCGTATACCAGACTGAAACGCGAGGCCGATAGAATTTGAATTGAGGATCAATGCCAATAAGACAATTTTTCTGCTTACCGGAGGCTCTGACCGTGATAGAGCCCGACTCGGAAGCAGAGTATCAATGGACGGCGACGATCTCGAGGTGATAGAGGAGTTCTGATACCTTGGTACGATCGTAACTTCGGACAATAAGATGAGCAGCGAAATCTGAAGACGCATAGTTCAGAACAGAACTGAGGAGTGTAGAAAATCTTCATGCTGTACCCAACGGAGTTTTCTTTCCGTTGGTTGGAAGATCTTATTTTAGTCAAGTAAAACAGTTTCACTTAAATATCATTCACCGAGAATCGACCCACTGGATCTGGCTTCTAATCATAACTGACTTTCCCGCTGGTTTTTCAAAATTCTTGGATTCTATGAACATTCGTCTGGTTGTCAGGAGTTTGGCCTAATATTGTACAACGGAATGTATAGGAATTTATAACAAACGATTCAACAATCCATTTGATTCCAGAGTCTCATATGTTTGAAAGAATATGCTTCGAGAAAATATGATAAAAAATTAATTCTTCTAACAAGTTACATCTCAACTTTACATCTCTTCGAAAGATTGCAATATACTCTTGCGACTCCACATTTCCAACAAAAACTCCATCCCAATACGTTTCGTATTAATTTAGTGCAATCGTACTCTTTCCGTAATCTTCAATTGAAACGGTTAATTTATTGCTTTAGATGGTTAGTACCGAAGATGACATTGAACCGCTTAACATTTTCTTACCTTATCGTCCAGTCAAATCATTACGCCTTATCACTTATCTCAACATAGAACGCATTCGAATCTCGTTTTTACAATTTTCAACACAAACAACAACGAAATCGCCTTTTCTTGACCGGCGACATTGCCGGAAGGCATTTCTGTGATTGACATATTTTGGTTGCGTTCATCTCTATCAGCAGTAGACAGAGTGACAGTCGCGTGTGGCATGATTAATGTAACGCTTGATCGGGCAGGAAATGATTTGTTAGGTGTTAAACGTTGATTAGAACTGTATGAAAGGTTGGAATTACATGAAAAAAAACAACAAACAAACAAACATATAAAATGTAACATTACTCTGCAAAAGACAATTACATTTATCAGAGGTTTGTATTACACTATACACATATTTGAATGTTGTTTGACGTAATGCTCATTCACGTTATTTATTTTATAGCTGTAAGCACATACATTAAATCTCTACATTTTACCGCCATTGCGTAACTAAATTGCACATATTTTGCAACTTATAAATAAGTGAATATATTTCTTTTCGCTTGAATCGTGCAGAAATCTGCAGAGCATCCATATCTGGGTTGAAATTTTACTACGTGATTTCCACCTGGTACACAAGGAAAATCTTCACACCAGCATTTGTGATCATGCGCAATGGGAAAAGTTTTCCCCGTACACACGGTAACCAATAACGCGAAACAGACCGAAGATGCCTACTGCGACTGTGTACGATCCCAAGATGCGATGTTTTTCGATGTCTTCAGCACACAGTTAGGAAGCGGATTGCTCTCACACTTTATGTTGCCCGCTACGCCGGCTTTCGTTGTTTTCAATTGACCCAATTCCGGCCAAACCGAAACTGAAACCAACGCCCGAAAACCATACACCGTTTAATGCCGGTATGATGCATGAGATGGTGAGGAGGGGGAAGGGGGTGGAGGGGTGGATTAGTGGGGTAAGGGAGAATTTGAAATGGGCAACCCTTGTTGTTGCTGTTGTACATAGTGTGTGACAAAAGAAGGGGCGCATAGAGCTCAGAGCATCGATGCATTATACCCGTAAGGTGGTAAATAATGGCCGTAGCAGAGTTCCGGAGTTCGGTGTTCTGGGGGAATGGGAAGAAAAAAAAACGGCTCCCCCGCACTGCTGAACGCACAATTTTCTTACGTGAGTCGCTTTGCGTTTTCGGATGTTGTTCTAGCTAACTTTTCCCCCCGCGCTACTTCCCCAATTTCCTCAGCACTCAGCCTTGTTTGGTGGGTACGCCCGAGGAATTTGGTACATTTTTGGGTGTATTTACAGAGTTTTATGTTGGGGAGCGACCGAAAACACTGAGCTAACCAGCATAACCGGCGATTCGATGGGGCCTTCCGTTGGCGTTGGTTCGCGCATCGGGTTCAATGCCCTTTTCGCTTTCGAAGCCGCAGAAGAACACGTGTCAAGCATTCCTGCGCACATGATGGGTGTGCGTTTTTTTTTTCTTGGTTGGTTGGGTGCCAGAAGTCTTCGGGATGGTTGTGAAGCACTAGAACAACTGGCCCAGTGGCATACAGAGTGTGTGGCCATCTTTGCTTCCATTTTTGGGAACTAAACCCTCTTTCACCCCCTTTCACCCCCTCCGCGTGGAGGGGGGGTTTTGCTTGGCAGTTTATGTTGATTTTACAATTTGAATTCTTAGCTTACTTCAACGCGGCATCGAACAATCATATAAAGGATGTATGTTGCGCAAAATGGCTGTTAGGGAAATGTTTATATTTTTCTTCTTTTTTTTTTGCTGTTTATGAAGAGCGCATACTTGAGATTAGATGGCGTTGGTTTAAGGGAAATGCTGTCGGAATCGATTTTTTTACATATTACAAATAGTTAAATAAGGCGAAATTTGATACGCCATGAAGCTGGGTTAATATGAAATAATTTATTAGAAGAAATGTTCATTTGATTCGAATTGATTTGAAATGATCTTTTATGAAATATGTCTGGATACGAAAACTAAAAATGTTAAGTTTTGTGTGAAACATTTCTTTCAGATATATTTAACGTTCGATTTTATTGTTTAATTAAACTAACAGTCACGAAATAATGAGAAGCGAAATATTTCCCAAAAAATAAATACCATAATGAATTACTTCATTATGTTCGCATGTTTATTGTCCTGTTTAAATTCCTATCATGAAATTTTCCAAAATACTTTTTTTTCGTTTGGCCATATTTGCAAGCTGAGATACATCTAACATAAGCAAATGTTAATTTTTCCTAAAAAAAAATTCAAATGTTTAGGACTGTAATGGGTAAAGTATAATACAAAACATTACAAAAAATGAAAATTTTAACAAACCCAAAAAGGTTTCAAATCTCATCCGCATTGTTCATTTGTACTCTGTTCTAACTATTTTGAGGTTATACTGCCACAAAGCAAAACAGTTTAATCCACTGTTTAGACTACATTTGAAGTTTATCAAACATTTTTGTAGTTTTTATACAAATTAGCTGTTTCTCTCAATTTATTTCTGTCCAAAAGTTTTATTTGAACAAATGTTTACAAATTTTCCATACCAATCATTATCGATTTACCATTAAAGGTGGCATTAATTGTGTTCAAATATAATCAAACAAAACAAGCGTATCCAACACATCTTATTTTCTATACATAGTCCGTTTATATCGCTACCTTATATAATACGTTCAGAGACCATTCCGGCCATGGTTTGTACGCACAGTCGATACGCGGGTGCAATGACCGCAAACATTCCGCTTGTGAAGAAATCTTATCGACCTGCCCGGCACGAAAAACATAGCACTTATCAGCCACAGCACATCGTAAAAACTTCATGCGCATCCCTTTGCCGAAGGAAATCCGCTTCCCAAATTGTGCGTACCCCGTGCCACTGTTTTGATAGGAACCGCTGTTCCGTCGTCGTCGTCTTCGTCGGTTTTGTTCCTCCCCACAAATTCCAATTGCGCAATACGAAATCTCGAAAGAACCCTCCGTAATACTTTCGCTGCAGCTAGCGCGCCGAAAAATGATAGCCGAGTTCTACATTTTCAAAACCCATCCGTTTGTTGAAGAGGCAACGACAAAGAGAAGCCAAAAATAGAAGAAATAGATTTGATCGCTCGATACCAAAATCCAGCACCGAAGACGGTACGATTCATCCTTAATCGCGCACAAAACCGTTCCCGAAGGCAAGGCGCAGAGAGCGAGACACGAAGCGAGCGAGGTTAGAGGGAACAATATATACACACGCACCCTATATCGGATTGTGTGGTGCACGTGTCAGTTCCCTACGGTACACGGCCCAAAAGCATTTTTGTTCGAGCCGCATCGCGCGGGGTCACTAGACCAATGAACTTTTACTTTTATTTATCACACTCTGCTTGCTGTAGCGATCTTGTGGGGATGTGGGAACCGTTGGAGGGAAGGAGAGAGAGAGAGAGAGCAGCCAGTCAGTCGGTGCCCGGATGAAACGCATGCTCAGAAGCATGTGGCACATGGTGGCCGCAGAAGTGGCTGGGCAGCGCAGGTGCCGAAGCGAGGGAACGCACGTACACAAAGATGCCTTTATGCGGCTCTTCTTTTAGGGAAAAAATGGGAATATATTCTTCTGCTGTGTGTGCTTAGTATGCTTCTAAATCTAAGCTATAGAAGCAAGTGTAGTAGCCCTTTGCTATACTATTGACAAGAATTTTACTTTTTTCGCAATGACTTTTTACACAGAAAACAAAAAGAGTGATTAATGTAAATTGTAACACCTGTTTTAGTATGTTATTTCTATATTTTGTTTTTTTTTAACAAGCGAGTAAAAGAATAAATTACACAATTAGACTATGCTAAGGAAGGTTTGAGCTTACTAATGTTTGTAGACAATTTTTTATTCAAATTAAAACATCCCCTATTTTTACTTTCAATTATTCTGTAGAAATTAATATCTATAAGTAAAATTCCTTCAATAGAGGAAGATAAAGAGAATTTTTAAAACTTCATTTAAAAGACTAAATGTTAAATTCACACTCGAAAGGTACACTTCGAGATGACATAGATTTTTGCTTAATGCAAACTAATGTTGTTTTATCTATTATTTTGAATTTTTTATTTCGATTTACGGACAGATTTCGATTTACCAATTTCAAATTACGGACAGGAAAATGATAATAATCACTGTAAATAATTAGTTCATTGTTCTATACGAAAACATCATCCTTTGTTCAAGGAATCAATTTGTTATTTTACATTTTTTTTGGTAAGTTAAATCATGTTCCTTACCACATAGATGCACGTACGTCATTTGATATCAATCATTTTCTTCCATATAGATACGCTATCAATAAGTATCTCCTTGTGCGCTCATCCTGACGTCGAAGCGAGGTTATTGACCCGTTGGAAAGAAATTCGGTACGACCGGTTCGTAGCTTTTACATCAGTCACATTCTTTACTATTGCGTCACATCAGCAACGGGCAGAAAAGGAGCAAAAATCGATAAGAGTTTGCACTGTATCACGTACTAGCAAAGGACTACAACGGTAGTACAAGACAGTATGAAACTGTAACGCTCACTGCGTGTGGACTAAAATAGAATGTATCGGAAGGAGTTTGTGTTAAATTGTTAATAACTTAATTACTTAACATTTTTAGAGAATAAAATGAAGCTTATTCTTAACTAGATAGTTTTTATTCCTTTAGGAACGGTCAGGCCATATTCTACGCTTATTATTGCGCTTGCTAGGGAGGGACGATTTGAATGGAATGTTGTAACGGTTCTATCATGTATACAGCTTTTATTAAAAATCAACACAACTTTCTTCTTTATATTTTTTTTTGCAGATGTTGCCAACACCTGCGAGTTCTGGTTTTTATTCACTTTGTTTACCCGGGCTAAATTGATTGTCTTGCGTAAAAATCGATTCACACTCGTATCGTTATAGAAAATGGTGCTAATGCTAAACCGATAAATTGTTATAAAGCATAAGTTTTTCATACAATAAGCTATGATGATTCGTAGCACGGACTGACTATCCTGCTACGTGGTAAAATCAGTCTTGATACGGCCAGGACGTTCTAACCGAGAAAAAAAAGCTATGATGATTGAGAAACTGGTTGGCACACAATTAGATAATAAAAGAAAATTCTTAACAGTTCATTTAATTAAAGATGATTTTAAACAAATCGATCCAAACTGCATTCTAAAATAATTTCTTTAAATTAGCAAATACAAAATCTTTAAATTTTCAATTTTAGACAAGATTGTTGTACGCCAAATTAAATAAATATGTTTCATAATGCCGTATATCAGCTATACAAAGCATAAAGCAGCATAACAATAGGATAATGATAAAGTTTTTAATGAGTAAAAAAGTATAAGCATCCCTGCCAATAGATATAAAATCCAATATAACGTCGTAACATCAAAATGGTTTTAAATACTGAACTACACCTACTGATAATACAATAAAAAAAATCCATGGTGGACCCAGTTTCTAAAACAATATATTTTTCTTGCAACAACTTTATCCTTAAGCTCATTTGGTTATTAAAATTTTATTCGTTTCAGATACTCCCCTATATGTGAATTGTGAATGTGAATTGCAATGACAATTTGTGTCGAAAGTTTCCTCTTAAGTTTCTGAATTTTTGGGTGTGACCGAGTCTGCTCCCTGGAAAATATCCATACCCTGCTGTACGCAGCTTTTTATCGGTCAATGACCGCGTAGCGCGTGTCATCAGTTGCAGAACTCCCCGGACGTAGTACATAACTACAAGAAAAAAAGGTTAATGGTACATAAGCACATTCCATTTTGCAGTAGCAGGTCAAAAAATATCATTTCATGTTTGCTTTTTGAAAAATGTAAAATTTTACATTCAAAATAATTTATTAACTTTGGAAATACTGTTACTTCCCTGTAGTATTGTTTTAAATCTCACCGTACAAAAAAATATTGCTCAGTATATTCCAACTTTTTTTCACCATTACTTCGCATACACCCTAGGTAAGATATTGCTTCAATGGATCGATATGTGTGGAGAGCAAAGTTGTTGAAAAAGTCTTCGACCTGCAACGGATTCTGGGTAATGAAATTCCGTCGTGGTTGTAACACATCTTGTATCGCACGTTTTTCTGAAAACAACCAGGCGTCCGCTTTACTTCACGCTCGAGATCACAGTGACAGACGAAGCAATCGTGCACCATATGAAGCACAATTGTTTGATAATTCAGAAGAAGATTTAAAAATTTACTAACTTTTTACAATAATTATGCATCTAAAACAAATAGGCAATGAAAAAAAAAGAAATTTATTGTAACGAAGATAATGAGATTTGTTTTAACCTTGTTCGCTTCGGTTTCAAGTATTAATATCTTAAAAGGGAAAAACTAGATAAAAGAGGTGATTTTTTTTAATCATAAGCTTTACTCTAACTTCAAAGGTATCACTTTCCTTTCTTTTTTTGGCACACCACTGTGAACGCATTCAACCCAAAACGCAGCCGCGAGTAAAAACGCTGAGTTCAACGAACTCGCTAGCTCCCGAAAATTCCCCAATTTTGGGAGCTCAATCACTTCGCCCCTAAAAAGGTTTTCATCCCTTATCGACCTGCTTCCCGTCCGCCCCGTCCTGCCAAGCACGGTTCCACACCTTCGGGGTGTCATTTTCGTCCATACCATACCGTACCATACCGGGAGTACCACCGATCAGGCAAAGGAGACGCAAAACCTCACGCTGATAGCCTAGATGTACGCACGGTTTTTGCTGTTGAGAAGCATAATGTTTCTTGTGAACAACGACCCATTAAGGAAGGCAGAAAGAGAGATGGAACCATATTTACGCATCTTTCTGTACCGCTCGGCCCCAGACCGTGTTCTTCCGCACCATATCTATTTATGCCACTAGCGGCGGGGAGGAAAAACAACGTCGCACATAAGCCTCAACATAAAATCCTAAGGGAGTGCAATGTAACGGATCCGGGCGCTTCCCCCAACCACCGCCAAAAAAACCCTCGGCTAAAGCAATTCGAGCGGGCGGCAGGCTAGAGAGTAAAAGTATATGTTTAACCTAGTTTCGGTACGATGCGTTGTGCCAGGAAGCGGCCAGTTTACGGAGGGATTTTCACTGACCGGGGAATCAGTTCTCCAGTAGCGAGAACGCTATCAACCTCCAAACATCCCAACTGTGCTCAGTAAAGCAATGAGGGATGAGGGACACTGTTGCTTCGTAACCACTTTTGATGGAACTTTTTTTTTCTTTTTTCGTACAGAATGGCTTGATGGAACTTTTTATCATGAACGAACCTGTGTTCTTTTTCTTAATACAAGGTAGCTGCGTTCATAGCGATATAAGAAATTCCTTTTAGCCTATTTGAAAATTACATACATTAAACAATAAGTCATCTTTTAGTAAACGAAGAGCATTTTTGTAAGTAGCCAAATTTAAACTTGAGCTTTTTTTTACATATTTTACAAATAATACACATGGTAGTGAATGTTAAAACAAAAAACAAAAGGAAATAAATTTACTTATCATAGAGAAAACTGCGTAACAAATGTTGCTTTTTTTATTTCATTTATTTATTTAATCCATTCCTTTATGCCTGCCGTAAGACAGCACATAAAACACTAGAGGTAATTTAAACATAATATATAACTATTAAAGTAAAATTAAAACTTAGACAAAATGGGAAGTTCATGGAAGTAAAGATAGAGAAGCTCAATGATCAGGATAGAGAGGTTAAAAGGGAAATGTAAGAACGAACGACCGAACGAATGAATGAATGAATGAAAATAGTAGTATAACAAATATCCCTAAAATGAATAAAAAAATGTATCTCCACGATATTTGTAATTATGATGTTTGTATTAGGCAAAATATTTGAAATATTCGCTTTTTAATTGGAATGATTGGAACGAAGCAACAAACTCGAGGTCGTGGAATTGCCCCAAAGCTAAGCCTCGACTTTAGTTTGGAACAATTACAGTAATTGTACATTCGCAAAATATTAATTGAAAATTTCAAACAAGTTGCTATGGCGGATCCCTAGAGCCATCAGACACACTAATCATCTTCAGGCAAATGAAAAATAAAACTGAATTTGCTTTGCTCCAAGACTGTTGAGTATTAAAGAAAAAGTGATAGAAAATAAGTCAAAATTGCAACTTTTTTTCTGTGGCCCAATTGTTTTTAACGAAATATGATGTGAGATAACCTTCAATAGCCACTTATACTAACAAAGTTTAAGAAATAAGAATAAAATGGAAACTTTAGTGCATGCGCACATAAATATACAGTTGGCTCACGGAACGCAGCCATCAGTTAAATAAGCACGCAGCCAAAAAGTATGCAAAACGCAGCCAGATGGATTTTAAATCGTAGCATAATGAGGCAAATAATTTCCAGTCATCAAATTTCTCTTGATTGTTGATTACAGATGAAAGAAGAAAACTTTACAGGGCCGTATTGTGTCGAATGAACATGTCATATGATTAACTTTATTTCATCCCAAAAACGATATATCAGCAATCGTCAATTTTAATTCAATTACTTAAACTTACAGCAAACAGGACAAACAGCCATGATTCAGATTCTTTTCCATCAACCGCACACAAGACAACGTTCACCGGCTAGCTAATGATGTGTTCTAAATGCTGACCTAAAGACCTAATCGCCTAGACGGTACGGTAGAAACCTACTCCAACCTACGCAAAGGACACGCATACACGCAGCAGTGGCGCAAAGTGTGTTCATTTTTAAGTAACGATTATTCAGATACCTGATGATTTCTCCCCGATACTGTCCGACTCGTGGCAGCCATCCGGTCACTTACATATGTTTTTCGTTCGTTAGAAGCAGTACGGTTCATGTGTTTCTTTTTTTTACAGACTAGGATAAGATAAATTACTTACGAATCACAACTGCAACGTGCCACGGTGCACAAAGTACAATAGTATTTACTGGTTTGGCTACGGGTCGGTTTTTGTTTATCATTTGCAAAATACTTTTCTGGTATTTCCATTCTCTACTCTTTCTGCTGCTTTTGCTAGAGCACTACTAAATGGCAGTTTGTTTGGTTTTTATTTTGCGTCCGTCCGATAAGCGATAGCGAACCACACGGTGGCCATTTAGTGAAGATGTCTTTTTTATAGTCTTGCTGATTGATGTCTATCCGCTTTCGTTAATTTGCATACAATGGTTCCCTCCGTATGATAACACTCAGTTTCAGAAAATTCAGAAAGGGTTTGAGCACATTAGATGACACCAGACAGGGTGGACTACCGTGAGTGTTTTGTTTTTTTTTTTTGCTTTTATCCAACATGTTTTGTGCTATGATGATTTCTATGCTACTACATATTCTACTGGCTCGTTGCGAGCACGTGTGTATCTGTTTCCGATCAACTACTACAATATCCTTTCGATGTACCGACGAATGAAATGTCGTCACCACGTGCTCTCCTCGCAGGAAGACGACTCTAGTGATCGTAAACACGGCACACGACCTATACACGCCCGTTGGAGCGAAATTGCTGTTCGGGATATAGTCCTACATATTTAAAATTTAGAATTTCTTTTCAAACACATCCATAAATGGGAAGGCGGCCTTTTCGGGGCGCAGCAGATCGATCAGAAAGCACACCGTACCAGCGTAACCCTCGTACAAGCTGAACGGGCAGTCCGGGTTTCGTGCGTTTCGAATGAATTCCTCGTGCGTTAAGAACTCCATAAACTTCAGAGCCCGATGCAGATACTTCGGATCGGACGTTAGCCGGTAGAGCAACAGGAAAACGTACCCGCTGCCCGCCACTCCATGGCAGATGCCAGGACCTTTTCTCAGCAGCCCTTTCCGCCAGACTAAGTCCGCGCTCCGGATGCAGGATTGTAAATAGCGCTGCTCTTGAAACACAAGATATGCTTTGGCCATCAGATACACTATACCGGCTGCTCCGTGGCACCAGTGCACAAGCGATTCGCTGCGTGTGCGTCTGACGCAATCTTGCAGCGTGGTCGGAAAGTTACCCTCGCTGTCCTGCAGTCCGAGCAACCCGTCGACCGTATTCTTCACTAACGACATTTCCACACTGCTCAGGTTCAGCTGCAATGGTGACTCGAGCAGCATATGCATGATCGCCGAGGTGCCGTGAGCGGCCCCGAGGTAATCGTCCCCATAGCACTGATAATAGAGAGGTAGAAGACCGTTCCGGTGGCGTTTGCCACTCTCGAGGATGATGGCACAAATGACGGTGAGGATTTCCTGGGAAAAGAGTTTACGTTCGATGGTCTGGTGCAGCCAATAGACGCCAGACAGATAACCAGCCCGGCCGAAAAGTATCTCATCGCTACCATTCTTGTTGAAGTCGAGCCGCTTGCAAACCTCAATACCGGTTGCGAAGCAACGCAAATCTTCGTCCATCTCTTGCTTGGCATTGTGCCGATGGGCAATGGCTGCAGAAACCGCATACACACCTGCATTGCCACACAGAAACGAGCAACGTTCCTCCGGTCGTCCCGCATACCGTGCAGCCAGTGCTTTGGCATTTACTATGTACTGCTTGGCGTACTGCAAAGCTTCCTGTCCGAATATGCCGGCGTCGTGCAGCTTCAAGAACATGTAAGCGATGCCTGGAACAATAAGAAAAGAACGAAATTTCATAAATGTTCGGCTCGAATCGGGAAGTTCGGCCAAATCGTGGTACTACCAGCATCGCCCACGTATAGGTCACCGCGCTGGTCTGTGTTACGGTCGGGTTTGGTGTTTTCAACTATCAAATTAACGTAGGACTGTATCAATCCCTTAATGTGGTCATCGCATCGCTGAATCGGCCCGCCCCCATAATCCGGAAACGGATTGGCAAAGTATCTAGTGCCCATAGGGAGATTAATGCGGTGGCTGGAAAAAGAGGCGGATGTCGACGGATGCAATGAAAACTGTTGAATCGCGGAGCGTACCCATGCAAGCCATCAAGACCTGCTATCGTACACAGCACACACTAACATTACCTGTAACTAAAAGAAAGCACAACTTTTATCTGTCCCAGCCACCAACGTTTATTCTGTTTTCTCTGCTTTCCTTTCCTATTTGCTTTTTTCTGGGTTTTCCGTTTTTGTTTTTATTTTTCACTGCAGTCACCTCTGCACAATGGCTGCGTGAACGGACATTGTCATTCTTTTCCAAAATGACGTTTTGTTCAAAACATTTTTGTAAAAATAAAATATGCAATAAATTGTAATTATTTTCGCAGACAAACCCTTGCCATTTCCATCAATAGTTTTTTAAGCACAAAACGGCAATTTTTCGTACCACTATAAATTCCCAGTAATGATGCTGAAGTTGGACAAATTACGTTTGAAGCAACTGGATTTTAGCTAATGTTAACCATTAATCCTTTTATTTAATGTATGACTTAATTTAAAAAACATTCTTAATTTCGATCAAAGTTTTACACCATTTTTTATGTTATTGAAAATATGAGAGATGAACAATTTTGTTTGGAAAGTACCACCGTGAACTATGAGCCAACTGACAGTCAAAATTAACTGTGGAATAACATGAAGGGCTCAAACGCATAAACACAATTTGCAGCTTACTTATAGATTTACGGGAATTTTATCAATCAAGTGTTTTTCCCGGCATTCCTGGGATTTTCCCAGCCAGAGAAATTTTACTGTTACAATGAGATTCCAGTGTTATGGTAATGGGCAATGCAAAATAATTGGAACACAGCATCCCTGTAGCGCATGGGTGGATAGATTTAATCACATCCGTAATCAAAATCAAAACATTGCTCCTTTCATAGCACACGAGAAAGCGGCATTGGTTCCAAAGTGCACTGATAAAAGAGCGTACCATATGACACTGGGCAATAGCCATGCTTGCCTGAAAAGGTTTCCGATCGTGTGTAGTGAGCGACAGGTGACTTTTTATACAATTTGTAGTTCATTAACTGTTTGTCACTAAAACCGTGCACAAAACCACAATGGCTTGTGGGAAGCTGTTTCGTGCAATAATCATGGGTGCACCTGGGTCCGGCAAAGGTACCGTTTCCGGACGAATTGTGAAAGCGTTTAACCTGAAGCACATCAGTAGCGGTGATTTGTTGCGATCGAATATCGAGAAGCGTACGGAGCTGGGGTTGATCGCCGACAAGTACATTCGAGAGGGCAAACTGGTGCCGGATATTTACATAACGAAATGCATATTGAACGAACTCGAACAAATTCAATCCTACTCGTGGCTATTGGACGGATTTCCTCGCACACGTGAACAAGCGGATGATCTGTGGAACCAGGAACGTATCGATTCCGTAATCAATTTGGATGTGCCTTTTGATGTGATAATCGAACGAATTCAAAGCCGTTGGGTGCATTTGCCTAGCGGACGGGTGTACAATGTAGGGTTTAATGACCCGAAGACACCGGGTCGTGACGATATCACCGGTGAACCCCTGAGCCAACGACCAGACGATAATCCGGTGGCTGTGAGGAAACGGTTAGAAGTGTACGATGCTTGTACGCGCCCAATAAACGAATACTTTGATAAGAAGGGTGTGCTGGTTACATTCAAGGGAAGCACCACGGACGAAATTTGGCCACATGTGAAAAAGTATCTCGAAACAAAGGCACAGTGAAGAGTGACGTGCTAAAGTATATCCCCAAAATTCCATTCCAAAATTCCCACATGAAACATACCGGCACAATCAAGTTGCACAGTAGTAGATAAGATAAAAAAGTGTACGATACCATTATATCCCAATCATGCCTCGAAGAAGTAATTCGACTGTAATTCCACTGCGATGACAATAAGCAATTGTAGAGTAATGTTGAATAAAAGAATAAGGATTGTATGCAGAAAGATTTTTGGTTTTGATAAATTTGATCCAAGGAAGGAAAATGAAAGCAAAAAAGTGACAAAGTATGAAACATTAAACTGTATTATTTTCACTAAATGACTGTCGGATTTTGAGTGTGTATGATTCGTGTAATAGAGCGATAAATGATGTACCCATTCATTTTCAGCATTGCATCATCAGCTTTGCTCAAAGTGGATGGGAACTACATGCACGTTCTTGTGCAGGATTTCAACTATAGGACTCCAACAAAATACTTCAGGCTGAAACATTCCGTCTCTCTGTGAATTTCAAATCCTCATTTTAGCTTGTATGTTGCAAAGGAAAATGATATCGTTTACGCGTTGATCTACAGTCACTGAACATTCAACAAACAGTGTCAAATCGTATGGAAAATGTTTTCGATAAACATTTTTGCTCAATGAAAAACAAACCAGTTTGTTATCGATTGATTGATAATCAATTTTCAAGGTTATTAATTGATATTTTTCCATTACGACGGGCAGGCCGAATGCCCCAACAATTGATTAATTTAAATGATTTAAAATTCCCAAATTATTGTTTTCTTTATCCGAAACCATCATTATGCACGTCCGTTTTGAACTGGTATAATATCCAGTGTGCCGATCAACTGTCACCCAAGAACGTAATTTCAACACTGTCAAACGCATCATCCAATATGGTGGCAACAGAGGCAGCCTCCGTGCCATTGCTTGCTTTTTCTACAGACGCCGAAGTTTGATGTAAAGTGTTGTGCTCTGTACATGTGCAATTAAGGCTTTATGAGCAAGGACCTCTTTCTATGGTGAAGTTAACAATTTCACGATATACAGGACATCTACGGCGTAGGGTAGCTTAACTCGATCGCCTCTGTATATCGGAAGAAACGCAGGTAATTATAGATTCGAACAATTAGCCATGAACTCAACAAACAATACCGTCGTGCACTTCGGCAAATAGTCAGCCATCTTTTCTTCCGGGAAAAATTGTGTGGGACGATTTTTTTTCAGCCGGTAATTCCATCGGTCGATTTTGTTGTAAATTGTTTCTGGCCTTGTAGAACCGCACTAGTCAAAGTTCTCGTGAGGGTAAAACGCTCGAAACGGCGCAAGCGGTCTGATGTGATACACTGGCATCATTTATAGCGAAAAAGGTAACAAAACGAGGGATAAACCGGAAGAGACCGATCCACATTTGTTTCGCGGCCAGGCCAACATATCGGACCCCCCAGCCCTGTTAGAAGTGTGTCAAGAGTTATGAAAGTGTGTTTTTGTGAACCGTAGTTTACAAACTAGAGGAACGGACTGTACGCATTTGCTAGGCGTATACGCAGAGGAAGTCGATAAGCCCCGACAGCAATGAATCAACAACCGCCGTTAAACCGTAAACTGATCCAGCGGACTGTGGAATACCACGGCAAACCACTACAGAAAATATGGGAATCCGAGCTTCAACCGAGCGAGTTGTACAAGCTCCTCGGTATCGACAATAGTTTGGATTTTGGCGTTTACAATGCGCGACAGAAATACTTCACTCTCCAGGAACGAGCGAAGCGATTAAAGCTACAACAGTTCATAGTGCGAAATGCGAACATGCTGTACAGATACCACCCAACCACTTCCGGGCAGCCGGAATTTGATTACAAACAAAGTAAGTATTGCAGCCAAAAACAATAAACTGGAATTGTTGGAGGTTTAAACGATGAGCACAATGTTTTAGAACACGTAGAATAAACGCTCCTTCGTACACGTCGGCCACTGTGCTGACAATTACAATTATAGGTAACCTTTTTGCCGTGCCACCGTTGGATGCTTTCTTGGATACGGAAGCAGCTGGAAGCGCCACTCAACTGCTGGAGGTACTGATAAAGTTTTCCCACGCCTTTGTGGCACTTCCGGGGGCGGGCCAAGTGTTACCATTTAATTAAACGTTACCTTTCTTTTTAGACCGTACAACCAGGTGATGTAGTGTATGGCTCAATAACTATGTACAAACATTTTGCTGGAGTTCTCTTTAGGCCAATATTTATAATCGGCAGCGTGACATCTTACGTACGAAACAAATCCATCAAGGTAACTATACTGCATGAAGCGAAGGAACACAACGTAAAGAATCATCTAATAGTAGATACCTAACATCAAAACCCAACCATTGGATTGGGTTGTCCTTGGATACTATTAATTACGCATTCGTATTTTTGTTGTAGGGTACTATCGCGAAAAAAGAACTTGTCTGTCCAGAGCTTCGTCCTTCCAAAGGCTTTTTTTCAAACGATCTCATCTGTTGTGAAGTGATCGATGTCGCACCCGATGTTCGTCGCCTCAATTGTTCGATGCTACGCACCCCCGATAGTCGAGCACCGGAATCGATTGTATACGGGCTGATAAGCAAGGAAGATATGCCGGAACTTTACAAGTAAGTGCGTTCTGTATGGATGCAACGAATACGTCTCGGGCCGGATTTGGCAGTCCGGCGAAAAGATGTGCTAAACAAAAGGAACACAAATCCGATGAATGATTTCAACAGCCAGTGCTGCAGCAGCTTTGAAGCATGAAACTTTTACGCAGATGATGATATGAGTTTTAATAAACAATCGGTGAACCGAACTGCATCACTTATTCAGGAGAAATAGGTGAAGAAACAGGTTCTCTTAATTTACACACCTTTGTAATTTAGTACGGATTCTCGGGTCAAATCCCCAACCATTATGCACTTTCTGACGGATATTTGTTGACGGATAACATGAGGAAAATGGAGTTTAGCGTTAAACAAGTGAAAAGTGTTTGCTAGAACGTATCCTTCATAATTCCTAAATAACCTAATTTATGTTTATCTTTTATTTTTTGCTTGTTTCCGGCAGCCTTACTTCGCAGCGAATCGACCAAAGTTACGAGCAATTTTTGGAAAAATCACCCTCCTTTAATGATCCCACTTGCACCGAGCAATTGTATCAATCGGTTGGACTAAACAGTAGCGAATACTGTACGAATATGTCGAGTTTAAAGGGCAGGTATCCGTCGCAGGAGTATGCAGCAGAACTGCGCAATTCGCAAAACAGTAAATGGGCATTCAGGTACGTTGGTTCAACCGTTTACAACTGGGATGTGTCTTAATTATTAATACCCCCGCACCCCTGTTACACAGATCGGTTGCTCAAGGAATTGAGCATTTCAAGGAAGGGCGCCATGCCGAAGCCTTCCAGTGTCTCAACAAGGCGCTGAGCATGGATCCGCGCAATGTGGAAGGTTTGGTCGCACGTGGAGCACTGTATGCGAATAGTGGATCCTTCAAAAAGGCGGTGGAAGACTTTGAAGCTGCACTCAAGCTGAATCCTTCGCATGCAAACGCGCGTAAGTACATGGGCGAAACGTTGGTAGCGTTGGGCCGTAGCTACGAGGAAGAAAATCGCTTTGAGGAGGCAAAGAAAGCGTACCAAGATTGCCTAAACATTATACCGCACCATGAGGAGGCACAGAATTCGCTCGAGTTTTTGAAAACGAAACCATTCACCGGCAAACAGATCGTGGAACCGACTGAACTGGAATTGCCTAGTAAGTATTGCGCTCCTCATATCCTTGATGGTAATGTTTATTCTTCACACTAATACTGCATTGTATTTATTTGTTTGGTATCTACTACTTCACAGCGTTAAATATTGTAAAACCATCGTCCAGCGATCGCAACAAGCAAGAACCGGACACATCCGGTGTTGGAGGAAGCGGTTTGTTCGGTGGAGGCAGCAGCAAGCGAGATAATAACGATGGTTCACGCAAGGATCGTAAGAAAGAGAGCAAAAAGGAGCGCAAGAAACGGCACAAGAAGCACCACAGCAGCTCGAGTGACTCTAGCTCCGCTAGCTCGGACAGTAGCGATTCGAGCAGTGACTCGAGCAGCAGCAGTAGCAGCGCATCGTCGACCAGTTCCGGTAGGTAGTAGTTTGAAACCAGTTGGCGCAAAGTTATATCTACTTGCAATGTGCTCATGGTTATATCCATTCGACCGTATATACTTGTGCCCTTGTCCCAATTCTAATATCCTTCGGCGTTAATATCATCATTCTAATGGACGTTTAAATGACGTTGAATTTGTTGCAAAATTGTAATATTTTTCGTTAGAGATTTTTGCAATTAAATTAAACATACTACCACTATCCATGCTCTCTTATGTGCCATTCCCCAATGCTAAGGATTGATCGAATTGCTAATTTTATTTCTACCTAAGTCCTATTTTCTCCTAACTATGTACGATCCTTTCTATAGTGCAGTTATATTCGTATGTTTTAGGTTGTAAAATTACAAACAAATGAAGAGAGAGATGAATTTATTGTTGAAAACATTACAAGACGTTCGACCAATGGTGATATCAGTAACCTTTGCCGTGTGACGCGGGGTATCCTCATGTGTTGTGAAATCTTCCGGATAGTTTTGCCGATGATAAAATGCAAAGCAAAAAACCGTTACACTGCAACAGCAACAGTTCTCTGAACGGGATGAACGTGAGGATGTGTGACAAGAATTTCGCCTTGGGAAATAGCAAGCAAGCGATGTGAAGACTTGCCCCCTGTCCCCGCTGTTGCTGCACAATCAATCAACGGAAGCGGATGTAATAACGTGTGCCCGCGAGAATGCTTCTTTTTTTGTAGGACGGTTTTATCATCTTCCCGCCATCCCTGGACATGCAAATCTGTAGGATCTTTGAGGTACAATACATTTTACCGGGCATTACATCTCTGCAATACGCGATCAAGACGAAGGAATAGGAAATAGTTGCCCTCTTCAACACACGGTACACAGTTAAACCTTGCATCAAGGGACGCTGTTAGCTGATTGCCGGTTTAGTTCCTTTGGTCGATTGGTGGTTCGAATGCGAACAGTTAGCAAGAATCAGCACCACCATAGCTGTGTGTCACATGAAATCTTCCTAATCATCCTAATCTCCGAGTATTCGGTTGTCTTCTGCAACGTTTTTGACCATTAAATACAAAAGGGTATCACCTTTGCAATCTTTTCTACCACCTGTGTTATCACCTTCCTACCATTTCTATATTTCAGATTCATCCAGCTCGCGCACTAAAAAACGCAAACGCTCGAAGAACGATAAGAAACCGAAATCCGTATCGCCGCTGGGCAAACGTCTGATGGCGGGTGGTCGCAGCGGTCCTGCAGCCGGCGAACTGGTCGGTTATCCGATCGGCGGTCAGAGCAGTGTGTTCGGACACGGTTCAAGCCACGCACAATCGGGAATGGATGATTACGAACAAAAGGTAAGAAAAACAGGACTGAGTCCGTTTAAAAAGGGGGACATGCGCTAATTGCTTTTTTGCTTTCCTATATTTCTAACCAATGGCTGCAGGTGCGCAAATTTTTAGAAATGCCGCGCGACGAAGAGAACTACGAGGAAAAGGTTCGTAGATTTGTTGCCGAGGCAAACAAGTATCAGAAGGAGCGCAAACAGATGGAAGACAAATCGAAGAAAAAGAAGAAGAAGGACGAAAAAAAGGCAAAGAAGGAAAGCAAGAAGAAGCGCAAATCGGATGAAAAGAAGAAATCGAAGAAAAAGGACAAGGGTGGTGACGATGATGGACTATCCGGCAAGGATAAGCTTCGTGAAGCGTTGAAGTGCGTACAAAAAGCAAAATATGGAGTGGGAGAGAATGAATAATAATAATTATTTCTATTAATGCATTGCAGGATTTTTGAAAACTTCCCTGTGCTCGATGAACTGGGTTCGAAACTATCCGTTGGTGGATCGGTTGCAGAAGCTTTATCCGCTCTACTTGGGGCCGGGTCTAGCAGCAGTGGAGGCGGTGTTGCCGGAAGTTCTCGAAGTAAGTCCACTAATCCAGTACGGCTACGTAGAGAAAGATAATAAATGGATGTTCGATTTGTTTGCAGCTAAACCAACCGATTTGCTGGATCTGGATCGAGCGGCAGCGGCTGGTGTTGACGAAAGTGGCAAGGACGGCAAATGGCGCATGATGTTTAACAAGGATAAACGCCCCACGAAGGAAGCGATCCCAACGGCAGCCACGCTGGCAGCGGGCATTTCACAGCATCCGTTCAGTAATGAGTCGGACGAAGAATCAGTTGGTGGAAGCGCACCACCACCACCGTATGGTGCTGTTGGTAAAACGCAGCAGCATAATGACCGCGGCCCTGGACGATTTAGTAACCGATACGATGATCGCGGTGCAGCGCCTGACAAGGGAAAACCATCAACGACATCACAGATGCCACCGGTTAAGTCGGGACCGGTCGTGTTGGACAAATTTGGAAACTTCCGTCTAGCGACAGCCGATACCCCGATCACTGCTAGCGGCTCGAAACCGCCCGAACCGACGGCTGCGCCTCCGTTGCGCCGATCACGCAGTAAATCGCGCGCACGTACTTACGGCAGTTCGCGGTCACGTTCTCGATCGCGCAGCGAACGACGGCGGTCGCGGTCGGGCAGTTTCCGGCGAAGGTTCAGTCGATCAAGATCGCGCTCGTTCAGCCGATCGCGCTCGGGCAGTTACTCGCGTAGCCGATCGCGATCGCGTAGCTTCGAACGTCGTCGCTTTGATCGACGAATTTACCGCGGCGGTCGGGGTGGAGGCGGTGGAGGCTATGGCGGTGACCGGATGGGTCCATTTGGTGGAAATCGGTTTAATAATTCACGTGGCCATTACAGACGTGGTGGTTTCCGCGATTTCAGGGACAATCGGTTTGTAGGAAGTCGCGGTGGCAGCAGTGGCGGTGGAATCGGTGGTGGTCGTGATAGGCCCCCGTTCCGGCCACGGTATCGCGGACGGTTTCAGCGTTCGTACAGTCGCAGCATGAGCAAATCGCCCGACCGCCGACCGGTCAGTCCTAGCGATGATCGTCCACGCCATCACAACAGACGCGGCGATAGCCGTGACAGAGGAACGGGAAGCCAACATCAACGGGGCGGTGATAGCCGGGAGCGCTCTTCGCCGTCCGGCCGGCGTGGCAGCAGTCGGGGAGATAGTCGCGACAATCAGCGTGATCGAGACGGCAGTCGCGACCGCGATCGCGACCATCATCGGCGCTCCGAGGGACGTGATTCATCAAAGAGATCGAAGGAAGATGTAAACTCGTCCGCCGCTGCCGGTGGTACTGCCACTGTAGCCGGTCGTGGCGATGATGCTGCGAACAACAGTTCACCGGAAGCATCTCGTACCGAGAAATCGCGACAACGCCGGTCATCTTCCGCCGGCAGCCAGCGTTCTAGTGGATCAACCAAAATTCCACATGATATTGAAGGACGCTGGGCCGACGACCGTGCGAACGATAGTGATCAAAAGAAGACACGGCGGCACGACAATGCGGACGAATCTGAAGAACCCGGCACGCAATCCAACAATGCTGCAAAGCCGGCTATCACGGACGATGTTTCGCTGGAGGAACTAGAGAAAATGCTCTCTAAAGCACGCAAGGAGCGAAAAGAGGAAATGTTGGAGCGCAACAAGGACTTGCTCAAAAAGACCGGTGGGTATTGAAATGTCGAGGGAAACAGGGAAAACGCTGTACGCGGACACCCAGTGTAGTGGTTAATTTGAAAAGCGCATTGCTGGTTATAAAGAAGCTGTATTATTATCAAAACACAAAAATCAGAGCAAACTAATAGGCAAACCACGGCCCAGCGCTGGTTTTGCAGAGGTATATTAATCGGAATGTTTAAGCTAACATAGAAGGTCAATAATCTTAAACATGAGCCATTCGTTTCGGTAACGAACAGCAAACAAGTAGTTTACTTATACTTTAATGCACTCATTTTAATAAAGAACCAAAATTTCATTCATAGCGTACAAAAAGGGGACCTTTAATTTTTCTGAACAATATTATACAAATGATCTGGAGAGTAGAAAGAAATATTAATGATAACTATTAACATCGGTTCTGCACACACTGTTCGGATGATAAAAACAAAACAAAAGATCGCATTTACATTTCTTGTGAAATTCTTTACCATTTGCATTTTATTTGCAATAAATTAAAGTGTTTTCTAGTGTTACCCCGCTCGATGGTGGGGTTGCTTCTATGTTAATAAGATGTGTTTCTGTGTACACATCTGCTGTCTGTGTGTTTGTTTCTCTTCCTTTTTCTCGTTCTTTATCTCACTGTTTCATTTTGTATTGTATTTTTTTCCCTTTAGTTTTTTGTTTGCTTTTCGTTTTACTTCATTTATATCACAATGGAATACACAGTCTCAATTAATCAGAATTTAATAGTGCTTTGTATCGTAGTTTCTGCGCTCACTAGCGATTCCATTTTGAGTGGGGTGGATTTTTCTTTCGTTATGAATTTTCCAAGTTTCAATTTGCAAGATCCAACTTCTTTTTTCTTTTCAATTTCAATTTGATGATGTTATCCTCACAACTTCCAGACCCTTCTACAGCTGGACAACATATACTGCATATACTAAAATTTTACTCTCTGTTTTTTTGTTTCCATTTCTTGTCTCATTCATCAGTTTTTTTATACTTTCAAAAATTAAGAAAATAAAGACTAAAAATCGCAATGAAAGAACTAAAAGGTTAAATAAAAAATATAAACCATACTTTCAACAAGGTTTTCCAATCCATGCTCTGTTAATTGTAGAACCAAAAACAATAATGGAAACGCATGGTAGTGATACCATGCGCAGCATGCTCAATGTAGTAAGGCACACTTTGGTTTTAAAACATTCGTCGACTAGTCAAAGGGGACAAAAATATTGTGAAAAATAGAGAAATATAAACATGAAGAGGTATAAAATTGTATAAAAAAGCTAACAAAAGTTAAAAAAAAACTATTGAGACGATGGCATAGATGGAAGAATAGATACTAAACCAATTTTGAGAAGTCTTTACACGGTAATGTGTGTAAGAAAACGGACTTAATTTATAGCGATTTCAAATTTCAGTTCTTACTAACGCATGTCTTCTGTCCTGCAAATCTAACCTAAAGCTACTGTATATCGGATCAACTCATATGAAAAATAATTCCGACCTTAGGAAACCGTCGCTATTGGCATGAGAGCAGAAACTTCGATTCACTTGCATTCTGTTTCGTTAAAGGGGCTTCTGTATGTGTGAGCGAACACTTGATTTTCACTAAACTTGTCTATCATCCTATTTGGAAACTTCCTATCGAGGGAGTCGGTGATTTTGTGTGCAGCGCGTCATTTGTTGTCGTCTTCTGCTTTTGCTTATGTATTATGTTGCTTGCGTTTTTGTATACATATATGTTATTTTTTATTTTTATTTTCTGCTTTAAGTATTGTTTATGTTAGTGAGGGTGGAAAACCGAAAAATTACTCTTCTACAATCCATAACTACACTGCGCAACGTGTAACGCTTTTAATAATAGTAAAAAACGAATATTTATAAAAAAGAATAGTAATTGATACCACACAACCTACTGCCAATTATTAGTGTGTAATTAAACATGAATCGAATTAATTGTTTGAAAATCATCTTATACGAGTATGTTGTCTTAAAGCATAAAAACAGAAAATGTTTCTAACTGAGTTTAGACCGCGTAATGTGTTGTCTATGGCTTTACTAAGGAAAAAATAACACACTATAAACAGCTTTATTAGCTGGCTAGTGTTGACCGCCATATCGTACTATCATTTTCGTTCGTTTTTCATTTTGTTTTTATTTTCTTTTGCGAGTTAATCTTTTTCCAGCTCTGTTACAACAGCAAACATGGGTTTTCTATGTTTGTTTTGCTTTATGCGCTCGTTTAGTTATTAATAAGTCGTTTCCCTTTTCTCCCATTGGCTATCTGCTACTATTTGTTTCTTGTTTCTTTACCGTATTTTGCTACAATACACTCGTGTTTTCTTTTCGTTTTCTACTGTTTCGTTAGATAGTACGTTCTGTCACGTTCGAACGTGCGAACATGTTTACGATGAAAGCTACTGTGGAAAACGCGGGAAAATGGTGGCTAATCCGTTTCATATTAAAATTGTTTGCGGGATTGCTTGCTCATTACAACACATCGAAACCTTTCATTTGTTAAGCTTTCTTTGCGTAAGTCTATATCTAGTGCAAAAAGGAATCACATAATTTAACAATCCCTTTAAAGCATTTAAAAAAAATACAAAACACACAGCAAATACATTACAAAAAAAATGGAAAAACGCATTCTAAATAAAAATGCTGTAACATAACGCAACAATGATGAACTAAAACCAAAAAACGAAATAGTGATTAACACGATAGTATCTAAAATTCATAAGTAAAGAGGTTTACATTAGCTCTACTTTTTTGCACACATTGTCCTTCTCTAAGCATTGCTGTGTCGTTTTTTTCCTTCTTCTACTTTTGGCATCATGTATAGTTTGTTCCACTTTTGTAATCAAACATGAAAACCGGATGTGCTATCAATACTTAATCAAAGACTGAATGATTGCGTTGTGTTCGTTACATACAGATACGGAAAACGATGGAGGAGAGAAAAAGGGTTTCAATTAATAATATCAAAAACCATGGCAAATCGAGCTTGATGGAGGTAGAAGAAGGGCGTGTATTGCTTCAATGCCGCACACTTAGTAAAATAGATGGAATAATTAACACGAATATCTAACAAAACTCATGTATAACTGGTTGAATATTTCGAGCCTACACTCCGGTTTGCGACTAGAGGAATGAAAAAGGGGGAAAAAGTACATATTTTCAATAACCGGTATTATTTAGTTTAGGTATTTATTTAGTTAAAAAAAAGAAGATAAAAATCACCAAATAATCAATATGAGTTCAATTGGTTGCTGTGTGTAATAACATTATAAAATGGTGTTAAGTCGCCATCTCACTTTTATCATCTTCTATATTTAACTATTATTGACCACCAAACACAAAGCAATCATCGATCACAAACGGTGCGCGGGGTTGCCAAGGAAACGCAACCGTCGATTGCATTGCTATAGGTAAGCTTTATCTCGTCTACTGCGTTGAGCGTTTGTTTTTATGACTTATAAGGGAAGCAAATTGGACGTCGGACCGATCGGGAAAAGGATATCCTGCCTAAAGCCGTTACCACCATCATGACAAATTTCCGTACCCCTGCATCACCTTGGTTAAAGTAGCATAAATTAGAGACTAGAATTAAATCGCTATAGAACCGGGGCTCGGTGACGGCCTGTTTGCTTAAAATATGCCCATTGCATTTCCTACTCATTATCACTTGCTGCATTGATTAGTTACCATCGTTTCATGCAATTTATTTTTTCAACTATTTAGTTTGGAGGGTTTTTTTTTTGTTTTGTCCTTTTTCGCCTAAACGTTGTTTGATTTTCAAACGAAAGATGTTTGTTTGTTAGGCGCTTGAACCGTCAGTTATATTACTTGTTTTTTGTATACTTTAATTAGATTTCTTCCTTTGACTTCCTACAGGATCAACATTGGCAGAAGCATTTACTGCTACAGAGTATTGTGTGTGTATGTGTGTGATCGACATTGTTCCATATTTATTTCCTCATCGATCCTTTATTACTTCTAAAATTCCCATAGTTTAAAGCAGATTGGTACTGATATCCATTTCCACTAATGTTCACTCCTTTTTTGCGCCAAATATTAATGTATTAATTGCACCATACACAATACTAAATACTGAGGAAAAGAAACGGGGTTTTATTGTTGTATTTACTAACAACTTCGCAAGGTCCACAAAATACCCTCAGATACAGCTAACACACATACACATCAATCCATATAATACTATCGACGACTATTTGTCAGAAGGAAGAAGATTCCTACTAACCCCCAAACTAAACTACTATGCACAGTGCAATTCGCCCGCACTTTCTTATAAAAAATACGAAATTTATACGATTGGTTGAGTAAAGCAATAGAAAAACGATTCTCAGTACAAAGCGATTCGATTAGGTTCGGTAAACCGATGGATAGATGATATCGGCATGCATTTAGAGAATGTGTTTTTTGTTATCCTTCTTTTTCTAAATAAATCATCCGAAATTATCTCCCTTCATGTTTGACTAAACTAGCCCTTGCTTCTCCATCGGTTCTAACGCACGTTTGGTTTCGGTGCTGCATGAAAATTGTTATTTTATGTATGGTTTCTTTTCCTTATGAACCGATCCACTTATAAGTTATTTAGCAATTTTTCTACAATTTTCAGTCACTCCCCTACCGCCCGCTTCCCTACCCCTTACTCCACTATGTAATGCAATGTCCCATTGCAATACTTTTGGAAGGAAGTGTCCTATCGTATTTCGTTTTATCATTTTATTGTTCAATTTAGTCTTGTACGTATGTATGAAGTTTGCGATGGATCTTGTTGCATTACAGACATTACATTTATAAAGAGTGGAAAAAATTGTTGTAAAAAATAAAACAAACAAAAAACGGAACAGAAATATCTTTGTATAACCATTACAATCGTAAAGAAATCGAGCACGAACAGACGGGGAAAAAAACAACATTTTGCAACTAAAATTAACTTGCTTCGTTATATTACATATGCCCATAATTTTTGGCTTCCAAACACATTAAGTATCTATTGTTCATTTGCCTAATTAGTTTGCACTTGTTAGTATGTTTAAAAAGTAGCTAGAAACATCGATTGTTTGGAACAATCGATTCAATCTCAATGTAAAAGTTGCGCGAGAGCAGAGTGTTACATTTACTACGTATCAATTTCATTTCACAATTGTTTCATTCGATGTGATTTACTTCTCAATGTAAAATATGAGTTGGAAAACTTAAAACGCTGTTACGCTGTTTTTTTTTTCTCTCTCTTTTGGAAAAGCTATCATTTCGGGTATTCTTTGTTTGCCACGGCGCCATGAGCAAAGGTTTGGTCTTTATTAATTGCTTTTATTATGTATTTCTGTTATTAATTAAAATTGCAGCACATGTTTGATTATCTTCCGAATTTTGTTTTCATTGGCATTGTGGTGATTCATTTTTTTTTTCGTGGTGCGTTTTTTTGACTAAGTTTATAATAATTACGTCTTTTTTTAATTAAGGGACTACTACTGACTCGATTGTATTTTGTGTGTTTGTGTGTTAGGGAAAAAAATCCAGAAAAGATCTATTTTATCATCGTTCGAGTATAGTACGGTAGACTTTTGAAAACAATCTGCCTAGCGGGGTTTTGTGTTAGCAGAAACCACACCTAGCCACGCATTAAGTTAGTGTTAGATTAAGTTAAAGTTTTTTTTTTAAATAGCGATACATTGTGATGCACTACCCGCCCGCATCCAATATGAGATCTTCGAACTGTCTTGTCTAGTAGTATTTGCGCTTGTTTGCGTCCCGCATGGTGTTTAGCTCTTTTCTTCATCTTACGTTTAGTTTTTTTTACATTTTAAGCCATTGTTAAGTAGTACGACCATGATATCCCATGCCTTACACCTGCACAAGTGTCCTACATCTATAACATTTCCTATCTATCCATCGTACACCGTTCAAAATGCACGCAACCTTGCTCAAAATCATTTATCCTCGTTTCATTACTGCACTCACATATTTTGCATTTAAGTATTGCCTTGGTTTACAAAATTGTTTATGGTGGCCTTTCTGTATTCTACGTCTTTGTGCTGATGTTTGTGAAAGCAAAGATTTCATAATATTACTTTAAAGTTGTATTGAATTTTAAATCACCAATATTTGATAAATAGTAGAGTACTGTTTAAAAGCAATCAGCAGAAAAAACAGGATCTTAACAAGCATTATTACAACTCATAATGGTTTGATTATACCTTAAGTACCAATTCCAAAATACTTATTCTTTATCTGTGGACAAAATGTTGACACCAATGTTCAGTCTACAAAACTCAATATGTTTTATTACTCTTGTACGAGGCACATAAGTAACACAATCCAAATGGTTGTGATAAAGAAAATGTTAACGTTGATAACAAACGGTTTTATTGCTTCTACATGTATTGTCGATGTTCTTTGGCAGCTGAAACTAACGGAATATGAAGCGTGAATTGAACGCTTTAATAAATCTTATACGTCGTCGCAGCACAAATATACCATTAATCTGCCATTTTCTTTGCGCAAACCATTAGAGTTTATGTTTTTCTTTGAGAGAATAGAGATCTACTAGTCGCAAAAAAAGAATGTTGAGTAAATTTAGTAAAGCAAAACAACAACAACAACAAAACAACATTCAGGAACTAAACGCACATGGATTGACCAGATTCAAAGGCAAAGCATTATTTAAGACAATGACGATCACTTTCGAATGAAAATAGAAACAAAAACTAACAAAAAAAAAATAAGTCTTTACCAACTGATTACTACTATTATCACATCCTTTGATTTTACATTTGCATTGTTCAGTTCTGTTTTTTTTGTGGCACTAGCGTTTCCTGTCTTAATTTTTAATAGTATATGCAGGTGTAAGGCATGGTTTTGCTCGTACTACATTCAACCTGAGGATGGATTACGGTAAAAATTTCCTTTGCAAATGTGTGAAAACTTATCACGTGTCTGCGTCACTGGCATACACAACTCTCTCCATGGGTTAGCTACATCGAAATTTTCCAATCGAAATGTTCGCTTCGAAATGTAGTGTAGGAAGGATATGTTGGTTTCTTTGTATTATTCGAACTAACTGACCTATACACCATAGATGTTGTATATGACAGCCAAAATCAATTGAAATCCAACGTTTGTTCTATGTACGGGTCCACATGTGAAATGACCAAAAACACATTTTTTATCTTTTACCAAAACCCCCCAAAAGAAGTACACGCGATGATGATAGAAATTATTAACTATTAGCACATGGTGCGTTTCTAACTTGTCGGTTTTCCTTAATATCAACTCTACCGGAATCGTGAATATCGAAGTGGTAAAACAAAAAAAAATTATCTAAAAGCAACGCTAAAGAAACAACGAAAGGTAACAATATTTCAACAGTATTCAGTTCTGCTTTCTGAAGCAAGTAATAAGGAAACACATATGATAAGTAAAAAGTGCGTCTTCTTGATTAAAAAAATACAAAACGAGATAACGTAAATGGTGAGCAAAAGCGTTGATAACGACAAGATCCCTCTCCCTTCTCCCAAGGCCCGTATTTTCTTTTTCCACGCCTTAATAGGTTGCTACATCTCTTTGCACTGATCGATCTAAATCACATTTTATAGTATATGCAACCAACAGCACTAAAATCGCATGGTGCCGTAATCGGTTTAATGTAGAGCGGCCTCTTCTGATATTGTGTTTGTTTTTGTACATGCGTTTTCCTACCAGTGTTTTTTTTTGCTTGATTTCCCTGTCTTTATTTATTTGCAGGATAGCAACGCTCAGAATTAAATCTATACATTTGTTTCAATTCCATCATCCATTTGTTGCGCGACATTAATGATTTTCGCATTACTAACCAGCACTCCATCTGGACGTAAAACTATTTCAACTATAAAACGTAGACAACTACAGTTCAGACTATCCGCTTCCGTGTTATAACTATAATGAATTAAATTCTACAACCCAACGGCGCAACTGTATTGCTAACTCCTCTCTCCCCCTTTTAAAACTCTGATAATGATATTAATATTATACGTTTTGGGGTTCAAAATTATCACCAGTTTGTAGTAGATGCGTGTTTCATTTTGTGTGATTGAAAGAAGCGACGACAGAGTAGTACATTCTTTGCGTCTCATCCATACGATGCTAGGGTGTAAATTGGAACGCTTCTTAAGTTATCCTTTCCCCCCCGAGCTAACCCCGACATCGGTCCGACAACACTCTTAAAAGAGTTAGAAAGAGTCCTTTTAGATGGTGCAGATTTTTGCTGCTCACTGCCAATAAAGCTACCCCTTATTCAGTACTACTGATAATCCAAATAGTACAACTAGGTAAATATAGTAATAATTATCTTATAATATAACGTTGATTAATCCATTTCCGTTTTTTGTATTTTGCATCACTAATTAATAAAATATTTTGTTTGTTTTCCTGCATTGTCGTAAGTTTCGATATCAGTTTTTTTTATCTAATCGATTCTTTGCTCCAAGAATAACTACACATACTTGCCATTAATTAGCCTTCAACGCTTTCATTCGGTACGTGTACTTGTCGAAAAGTTAAATGTATCTTGTCCCGTACAATGTTATTAGTGCTATTTGCATTCGTTTCTTATCATTCGAAATCGCTTCTTGATTACTTACATGAATAAATTTTGTCTTGTGTGTTTTGTTTTACATTACTCACATTTATCATGGTGTAATATCGCCAATACTTTTATCGGGGGAATCACTCTGTGATTTCGTAGCGGTGTTTTTTTTTTTGTTATTCGTATATCTAACCTAAACATCGAATTGATATCCGTATCTTTTCACTCGGGGAAGATTTTGTTTCATTTCTATCAAATATACAACTAACTGCTTGGACTGTTTTTGTTTTCGCTCCGACAAACAGGCTTCGTATGCTTTTTCCTCTGAATCCTCCGCATTTTTGAAGGCGAATGTACAATGATGCCACTAAGACGTGGATAGGGGGTGACGAAGAGTTCGTGTATTGGTGTAACGCTGTTGAAGAACTTATGTGTACACACACGAAACGTAGAAACGTTTCAACCTGTGAAATAAAGAGCAGCATTTTAGGCGAAAGGGAAAATGTTGATGGCGTGACCGCAAATGGCGATTGTTTGAAAGAAGTTGAAAGAATTTAACTAAAACAATGTTAAATCATAAATATTACATCTGCAATACTTACGGTATTATATCCGAATAAAGATGTAATGTAAACGAAGTAATGATTTAGAAAAATGTGGCAGATCGTGTTCTCGCTCTTGCTTCCTGTTTGACTGTTCGGTTTCGGAGCTAAGTTTGTCTCTAGAATGTTGTTTTGGTTTGTTTGTTCTGTCCCCCGTGAACTTTTCCGAATATCAAAACTTTTGTTGCGGTTGTTTTTGCTCCAAAAGACGGCGTTATTACCTTGCAAATTATGCTACAGATCGATTTAACTGGTGGGTTTTTTTCTTGTTTAACGCATTATGGTCATAATGGTTGGAGAAAATGACTTTGCAAGCCATTTCACATAATGCCTGAACCAGTTTCCTCTACCAACGGTGATGCATTATAAATGGTTCGCGCCTTGGATTTAGTTGTTCGATAAATACTCGTATCTCGCAGGATTCAGTTTGCGCTGCAGTGCGTTGGTACTGCGAGATTTTTAAGATGTTTTTTTTTTGTTTTGCAAAGAATAACGTGGCAAATGTTTTCCAATCTTTAAGAGCAGCTGCAAAGCTGTTATTCATTTCTTATAATAAATTATGTAAAGAATGTCATTGTTCGAAGTATAGCAGTAACAGGAAAACTTCGAAAATTCTTGCAACTTGTTCATACATGCAGCATAGAAATTTGAGCAATATTTATAAATCGCTTCTAGGTAATTCTTTTCGAATACGTAAAACAAGATACTGTTCCTTCGTGTAACATCATTACAACTAGATAAAGAAAGTTAGTAAAAAAATCGTTTTTGCTTTGGCAACTTTGGTAACGATGGCGAGATGATGATGTTGTGTTGCTGCTGCTATCGTACTGATCTTCTCTGTATGTTGTTTCTTCCAATTCTGGTTTGTGTGTCGTTGTTGGTCCATATTGCTGAGGCTTATTTCATTTTGTTTTTCATCTTCAGGTTTACTTTACATGATTCCCTGTCTTTTGCTTCTGCGTGCCTGTATCCTTAAGTATTCCTTACTGGAAAGGTACGTAGTATGGGGATTGTTGCTGCATTTTGTTTAACTCCATGTACAGCTTTGTGGCGGTGTCCTGAATCGTGTTATTGTTAGTCATTGGAGTTTTCCAGTTGGAACCAGCTGGTCCACTAGGCGGCATGTTGTTGACTCCTGCAGGTCCTCCTCCACCATAACGCATCGCTGAACTTTTCTTATAGTAATGCGAACCCTGCTGTGACTGTTGTTGCTGAAGACGTACAGCAGCGTTAGCAGATGCCGCCATGGGAACAGAATTCGTGGCTCCAGAACCCATCGCATAATTGTTCACATATTGTTTTTGCTGCTGAAGCATATCATATTGCTGCTGTTGGCGAAGTCCCGACGATTGTGACGATATACCGCTCGTTTGAGAAATTCCTTTAGTATTAGCACCGGTGTTATACTGCATTCCCATCGGTGCCATATGGTTGTACTGATCTCGTCCCAGCAGATTATTGCCCAGCGCATTGTTGTTAAAGAAACCACCGTTTACCGCTGAACCACCGGCAATTCCATTTTGTGAATTAGGCAAGGATCCGCCGGAAACATTTCCTGAACCGTAAACTCCACTGTTAAATCGTGACGATTGCAGCCCTCCTGCATTACCGTTTCCTCCAATTCCGCTAGTGGCTTGTTGGTACATATTGTAATCACGTCCCACAGAGTTTCCGTTGTTGTTCTGGGTGTTGTTATTGTTGAAACGATAGGCATACTGCATTTGCAGCTGCTGTTGCTGGAGTCGCAATTGTTGCTGCTGTTGTTGCTGTTGCTGCTGTTGCAGATTGCCGTAGATTTGATTTGCATTCAAGTTGGATAAGTTCGAGGTACCACAAGTCTGATTAGCCGGAGCAGCAGTCGAGTTTGCTCCAACAGTATTAACCGGGTATTGGAAATCACAACATGGGCATGTTTCCATGCGAAATTCCTGTACATGACCATTAGGTCCAATACGATGGTACTGAGAACGGTTTTGAAGAAAGAATTGAATGTTGTTTGTTACCGGTAATTCGGCAAACTGGAATGCGAAACCACCGGGACCACTAGGCTGGGGGCGAATATTGCTGCCCAGATCGAGAATGTCGCGATTGTTGTACATAATGGATTGGCACGGCAAATTGAAGTTACGTTCTGGTGAAGTCTTAGGAGAAAATAACGGCAGTACGCTGGGTTCGTTCGGCAAGTTCAAAAGCTCAAGCGATCGTAATGCTTCATCGATGGTGGTGGTAGTAGGCTCGTCCGATTCCTTTTCACTGGATTCATGCAGTTCGTTTGAAGATGGAGTTGCACAATTTTCGGCCAATTTTTCCGACAATTTTTGTTCATTGTCTTCCAGCTGGTTAGCGTAGTCGTCTGAAGTCGAAGACGAAGAAGAGGAAGAGGTAGAACACGTTCTGGAAGATGTTGTCGACATGGTCGATGCAGCGGACAGCGATGCTGAGTTTGAAGATGATTTTCCCGCACCGGATGATGCGTCTTCTTCGTTCTCGTCCAGTAAGGTTGGCATTTGTTTCTGAAAGGAATAAAGAAATAGTACCACTTGAAGAATACTTCAAATAACCAACATTACGAATGAACGATTCTATAATAATCAACCTTTTTTCTGTTTTTTACCACTTAGTCTAACCGTTATGCACGATATATGCAATTATTTTGCAGGATTTTACAAGTACGTTCCGGTTGTATGTCGTGTGTAGTAACTACGCGGGCGAATTTATTTTCAATGGTTACTGTGAACAGTCTATCAATCATCAATCAATACAAAAAAACATTAAACTAGCTTCCCACACACACACTAGTATTGGAAGGAACGGGATTTTAAACAAGGAGATTCTTTAAAATATATGATAATCATAATAATACAATAGGTAGATATAATTATGTGGGAACAGAAAAACACGTTTCGTTCGCAATTAATTTTTAGATTCCAGAACATTATCAAACAACTAATCAAGTTGCTCTGTTCTTATCGAGTAGTCATTGGAAAAGTTAGGTAAATCAATTGCACGTAATGGGATCATCATTCGTTTTAATACAGGCATTCTGATTGGATGTGTTTTCAAATTATAAGTGAATTTACAGAAAATTTATATCATATCGCTCGACAACATCTGTTGGTAAGTAATTGGAAGATGGAAATCTTCCTTCTGAGTAAAGCCAACATAAAAATGTATCCTTTTAGTAATGGTTTGCACAGTTTCTCCAAGTTGCTGCTACTGTCCCTTGGCATATTGTTGTAATATAGGACTAAACACCAACTGTTATTGCTGTGGATACGGTTGTCCATCCCCAATTTGTCTTTGTCCGTATATACGAGCGAAAAATTGCCGTGACTTGCGTCTTTGCCGACCTTGCGGAAGATGAGCTGTAATCCAGTTGGTTGCTGCGATTATCTAGGCTGTGGTCCGGGCTTATGTTCAACAGAAATGTGCTGTACAAGTATCTGTGGGCCATGTAAGCCGTGTGGACCATGTGGACCATGTGGACCATGTGGACCGTGTGGACCGTGTGGACCGTGTGGACCATGTGGACCATGTGGACCGTGTGGACCGTGTGGACCATGTGGACCATGTGGACCGTGTGGACCATGTGGATCGTGCGGACCGTGTGGACCATGTGCACCGTGCTGTATCCCTACTGAAGAATCAACGTATGTTGATTGCACCAGTGCAGCAGTTATCATGCAGCGAGCGAAAATGGCAAGACGCATGAGACTTAAAAATGCGTTCATGTACGATTAGACGGCATCATCAATACAGGGTTTATCAGGTCAATATGGCATCTGAAAGGCATAGTTCGCCGGCCAGAACATGTATTTCGTTTCCTGTCAAGTATTTCATTTGCCTCAACATGAAAATCCTGTTGCCCAATATGATTTTAGAGATTATTGCTTTAGCTTTTTCACCGGGATTGTTGCCTGCTCCTGCTCGTTATTTGTACCATATTTTCTAATTTATTTTTTATGCTTTTTAATAGCTTTTTTTAATCAAATCATATCATTTAATAAAGGGTGAGGACACAGCTTTACGCTGTTGTGCCATTTGAAGCAGAATTTGTTAGATTCATTAAATTATGAGAAGTTTTATCACGAATATTTCGAAAACATATGTAAGTGCCAGGTTTAACAATCCCGTAATAGCGTAGAATGCAATAAAACGGTTTGATATTGTGTACGGAGTGTAAAAGAACTAATAAACAATTTTTTGCAATGCAATTATACTTCCTCCGTTCATCTATTCGAAATATATAATTGCTGGAATAAAAAAAGCCATGCTAAATTTTTGTTTGTTTACATTTTGCTCGGATTCGGTTTGACACATGCTACACATACACATGCATGTTTTCGAAATGTTCGTGAATAAAACTTCTCATAATTTAATGAATCTAACAAATTCTGCTTCAAATGGCACAACAGCGTAAAGCTGTGTCCTCAACCTTTATTAAATGATATGATTTGATTAAAAAAAGCTATTAAAAAGCATAAAAAATAAATTAGAAAATATGGTACAAATAACGAGCAGGAGCAGGCAACAATCCCGGTGAAAAAGCTAAAGCAATAATCTCTAAAATCATATTGGGCAACAGGATTTTCATGTTGAGGCAAATGAAATACTTGACAGGAAACGAAATACATGTTCTGGCCGGCGAACTATGCCTTTCAGATGCCATATTGACCTGATAAACCCTGTAACAGACGCAATAGAACAGGTAAGTTTTTGTTTATATTGCTACTTTATATTATATATTTTTCATTTTTTGAATCGCCATACAGTATGCCTTAATCATAAGAAATATGATACCGCCATGACTTTAGAGTTCGTTAGAATTATAACAAAATGGTAGCCAACCAAATATTGTGCGCATTATTATAAAACTATATCCTGCAGAGGTATTCAAGCATCTAGACTTAATTTTACCTGAGCATGTTCAAAAAGGTGCATGTGCAGCTGCTATGTCGAAGGGACAAATCTTTGTTGGGTTCCTGTTTCATTCTGCTAGAAATTCAGGTAGCTGTGGCTACATTATTAAGATATATAGGTCGATAGTTTTTTTTGTACGTTAGTTCCAGAAGCAGCTGCACGTATCAATATGCGCAATGTTTTCTTTATTTTTTTCTACAACCCGGATTTTTATCTAATAATTTTAAATTGAGAGCTATAGAAAGATACCTGCCATTAGAATCAAGGAATTTTAACCGTAACCATGTAAAAACGCATATTTTATTGATACTTGAACGGTTCTTTTCCTATTTTAGATGGAATCTAAGTAATTTCGAACGATACTCACCTTGATATCTTCCAAATCCAAAGAGCTGACGCCGCTGGATTCACTACCAACAGGCGATAGCGGGTTCTTCATGCTGCTACGAAAGTCAATGCTCACAGGGGAAATCGGCGACAGCAACCCGAATCCTTCCAAGAGATCGCCTACACCCGACATCGGGACAGCAATATTGAGAGCCATCTGTTTGGAATAATTAAATATGAAAATCATATAAGAATTAGTACGAATTACGAAATCTTTAAATTAATAATCTTTAGAAATGTTATGCCGGGTCGAGTTAAAAAGGTCGACTGCTAAGAAGAAAATGCATGGAGCCGCCACGGGCACAGATCTTGGTAGTAGTAGCATGGGGAAATAGAAAATAGATTGTTGCTCCATATTGTTTTACAATTTGGATAACTGTTGGAAACCCTTGCTCCTTACTGATAATTGATAACAATTTAATCTTCTCGAAATGCAATTGAAACAGCACTTCACTTTGCGCTGTCACTAATAATTAGTTAATTGGTAGTAACAATATGCTAAGCAGTATATTATTGAGATAGAAACGAAGCATAGTATCGTCTATATTTTAGGACATGAGTTTTGTTGTTAAAGTTTTTGTGCACATTATTACCACAAATGAACTACGTGCTGTGCTTGTGCTTCTTCTTCTTGGCTTAACGACCTTACAGGTCACGCCGGCCATTTCTGGCTTACTAGACTTATTTTACCACGTAGCCGGATAGTCAGTCCTTGCTACGGGGGGACGGTCCGGATGGGATTTGAACCCGGTCCGGCCGTGTGGACTGGCGCCGTTTATCACATGCACTACCGAGCCGCCCCTGTGCTTGTGCTACTACTGCTATTTTTCTTTGCTCATACAATTATGTTCTTATCTAGTAAATAACGCTGCAAACGAAATAGTAAACAATAAAACCTTATTGCACGAGAAGCAATAGCATAACCAGCAAGACCACAAAACAAATATTAGCGTTCAAACAAACATGTTTTGAAGGGATTCTTGTACACGTGTTCGTACAGGAACGTTTTACGTGTGAGTGATGTTCGGTAGACACGGTGTAGTAGTAATAAGGGATATAAATAGTAACAATGATTACGTTGGCATGTTGTTACGGGACATATTTGCTTTTTAAACCATACTGGGATGTATGAGATTAATTATGCTCGGAATTTGAAAAAAAAAATTTTACGCATTGATTTAACAGAGAATATGCAAGCGCCTAGCTGGAAAATATATTTTATCATAAATTAAAAATTTTGTAATGTCGAATAGTGCCATTGAAACCGGAAGGTTTGCAGAATGTGTTTGATATTATGATTTACAAATTTAAATTATTTCCTTTTTAAAAAAGCATAGAACATTTGCTAGTAAAGACACTTTGCGCTTGATGCTTGTAATGGCCTTGGATACATGTCGTTCGATTATGGAAAAATATGTTGCCATTTGACTTCAACCCATTTTGTTGCGTTACATTTTACAACACAGGCTACTTTCATCAAAGTATTGGTATTGAATGTGCAAATTAGTAATGTTGACCGAAAATGTCAATCGCCATGACATCGGTAGCACAGACATCTTATTTTTGCGAACAAGAAGAAGAAAAGTCACCGTTTTACAAACAAAAAGTAAAAAAAACAACGAGGAATCCTAAATGGTCGTTGTACGAATACAATGGCGATATCATTTTCTTTGGCACATTTCTATGTGTTTCGTCTTCTTCAAATGCCCTTTATACGATTCTTTGCTTCTCATACATGCAGCGTGCGGCAGATTATTCGTCTGCTTTTACCTAGCGCGTAGGTACGAATGTATTTGTATCTCGAAACCTCCACTACAGCTGTCGTACAGTAACGCGTCGCCCATAGCAATATGGCCTGCTTTGCCTACTTCGCTCTACGAAACTGTACGCTTTCGCACATATCCACAGCCCCGTGCACAGCAGGGAAAAAGATAAAGTGAACAGGACTGTGATTTTTGCATTATTTATTTCCTCCATATCTTCACATCGCATCACTTTAAATCCTCTACATTCATCAACGGCATCATTCAACACGTGTCTTGCACAAGGCAAACGAAAAAAGGACCATATCGACCGGTAAAGAAAGCGTTCTACTGATGAGATGGCAATAATGCCAAGATGTAAAGTCCTGCAATCTACTGTTCCGGCTGTATGAGGAAAAGCTACATTAAAGTGTGTACAGCCTCGTTATCATCCGATTTTTGCAACTCCCGGTGATATGGAAACAAACATTAAAACAGCTAGTGAAAAAGCGCCTACTCACCATAAACGACTGTCAAAATTTCGAACGGACGGACGGAATTCGATTAAATCCAGATTTCCTTCAGATGCGAAGGTTGGATTTCGTGATGGAATTTCCTCCTTTCGATGTTATGTTCTGCCCGATTCCACGACCGTTTTTAATATTCTCACAGGTTGAAAACAGACACTGAACGCCGTACAACTATCGTAGCAACCAGATACAAACTTACGCACATATATATATACACACGCGCACACACACACGTCGTCAACTTAAACACTAGGACACTAGGAACACAGCAAAGTAGGCACCGAGGCAGAGAAGAAAACAGCTAACGCCAATGGAAGAATGAACGCTATGATCACAGATCTTGAGATTTGAAAACACACAGAATAAAATGAAGAAAAATCATTAGACATGGAGGCTAGATAATCATACACAATGCTATTACGTATGGGGACAAGTATATCCCAGCGAAAAAAGAAAAATCTTTCGAGCTGTACACAACACACCAATACACCGACACGCACACGCACCAAAAACACACTAACTGTACCTTCCTTTGCTAAGATTTTCGACTGCCCGATAGAGACTCAAAATTGGGAAGATTGTGTGCCACCACCTGTGTGGCGCATTGAAAGAGAAAAGGCAATCTTTTTTCTGTGATTTTAAACCTTATTCACAGCTGTTAATGGAACACGGTGACGTGACGAATATGGTTCTACGTCTTGGCAAAAAAAAATCCCTTTTCGCACTGGAATAACACCACCTGCTGATGATCGCCTTGTGCGGCACAAAAGCGCAATAGAAAAGCCAAAGGGACAGAAGTAAAATGACGAGAACGTTCGTAAATCTGAAGCCGATTCGTAGATGGCGATGTCGCAATGGTGGTACGGACGACGCGGCTGACACACGGCGGTAGCGCAGGGTGGTGATCGACTTTTCCACCGTGAATTTTATGTTTGCGCTCTATTTTAGTGCGTTTCGTTCGTGTATATTTCTACCCTTGCGACCAATGCAAATAGGGTCAGAATATGTGCAGTACTTGAATCTTGCAAGCAGACAAGATGCGTGTGCTTTCGATGCTTCCGACGTGACTTGTACGATAAAAGAAAGATCAACTTTTTGGTGGTAATTTTACGAAATTGCCGTCCACGATTCTAGCACAATTTTTCCCGTCTCCGTCGTTGTCAGACTGTCAGCTTGTGCCAATGACAGAACGAACTGATTATAGACCAGGCTGTGTCATTTCTTGCAAGAGCATTTCAAAACCCCATTTTGACATAACGAGTCCAACAACGACCACCAAAGGACTGCAGTCCAACAAGTAAAACTTATCATGATTTCTCACTTTGCCTTGCAATCCAATTTACCAAAGCAGTTAGAATGGCAAGGCTGATCGAAATGAACATGGCTGTTTATATTAAATTGAAATCAAGCACGATCAAAAAGTTGAAGTTGAGGTTAAATAATAAACCGCTTTTTTGCAACCGTTAACCCAATAAACTGAAATACGCATTTTCTCAATGTCTTTAGTAAATTAATAAATTACTGTAGCCAGTAATATAAGCATTTTGTTATAAATAATCGCTATTTTATTACCAAAATTTGCTCATGATTTGAATCGTAAAATATCGTTGTCGATACAATTGGTTGAGTTTTTCTGTTGCATATACATCATAGGTGGTCCTAGAAATGTGGTTCTTCCCTTTCCTATTTGTCGACATAATGCCACGATATGACGCCTAGTTTCCTGGGCCTGGGCCTTTGGATGGGTTCTACTACCTTTGTTCAGTAGTTCTCCGTTACCATGGTACCGACTCCCATTACATAACTATTGCTGCTTACGTAATTTCTTAAAAATATACAAAATTTCATTACCTACGTTTAGAGTAACAATATAAATTTTGAATTGTGGCACAGTGCAGTTTGTAAAAGTGTAAGTCAATTTTGACCTTTTATTTAATTTTCTGCAGCTTCTGTTCCTTCAACCATGTAGGATGTGTCGATTGCAATGCCATGCTTAAAGTTTTCCATGTATTCCTTTCTTATGAATCGCAAGATGCCTACTCATATTAATACGTCTTAATGTTTTTTTACAGATTGTACATGTATCATCCCAATGACTATATTTGTGCTGTTTCAGCTGTCGTTTTAATTTAAATTTCTTCTCACATTTGTCGCAAGAATATTCTTTTTTAGTTTTTAACGTCAGTCTTTTGTTGCTCTCAAGCGGCTTCGAAGTTGTATTGGATTTACCTTTTGTTATTTGTTTTGTTTTCATTTTCATTTTGTTACTTGCTAATGCATGAGTCTTATTATCATCTTGCTTGTTGATGGCACTATCAATTCCAGTGGTTTTGTTTTCTACAACAGATGTGTTGTTCAATTTGTTGCAAATGTTAAAACTTTCCGAACATTCTGTAGAATCGTCGTAAATAAAAGGAGTAATTTCGTAATTTCCACATGTTATGCTTGCACTATCTTCTTCAAAGTTTCCATATGAAAAATCCATTAAATCTGGATGGATTTCATTCGTCACTGCGATACTGTCTAGTTCTGCTTTACACTTCACAGTTGTTATATCACCATCATCGAAATATCCTTCAGACTGGCTCGATGGTAACTCCTTTGGATTGTTATTAAGGCCAATATTTTCCTTCTCCATTTCGTTGTAATTTTGTGCCGATTGATTGTCTGGCAAATATTTGCAATTAAATTTTTCCTGATTTTTCTGCACTAGCTCACTGTAACTGTGGAAGTCCAGCACATTCCACGAGCACTGCTTGCAGGTATACATGGGCAAATCGTCCCTAAACTGTACCTGTAACATATTTCAAATTTGTAATTAGTTTGCGGTATGCAATAGAATCTATTATAACAATTTTAACCTGTACTTACTTCGAAAGGAAATACACTTTTAAGCGCTCTTTGAACCATTCCATCTAAAATAGAGCGAACGTCAGGATCGTCCGTATCCAGGGTTTTTAAACATAATCTACATATCCGTTCACACATTTCTTCGGTCAAATTTTCTGTTTCTTGATGTCTATTTAGTTTGGGAATACAATTAAACTTGGACTGTACTTCTGGGGCAAGCAATAGTTGAACTGAAAAATAAAATATATATGATATAAATGTAGTGCTTAAGCAGAAATTAATGTGCCACAAATCTAATCGGAAGAATCTTATAAGCATATAACAGGTCAAGTTTTTACAAAATCTTCATAGGTATCACTCTTCTGTTTAAATTTACACCTTTACTGTTTTCAGCAGCAATCGGTCTGTTGATAGATATTTATTCTGCGATAGCAACCAAAGAATGAAAATTATGTACATAAAAAAGATGTGTTTTTTGTTAAATGTGTTTAGTTTTATTCTAAATGCAATGACTTGTTTTCGTAATACACGATGCGTGTGGAAAATACGAACTAGTATTGTTCTTTACAATTACTATTACTGTACTGAAGAGCACTAGAGGAACACTACTGGAGACTCGAGATACAAGCTAGGTTATCAAACATTAATCAAACACAACAACGTTCACCTCAAACCGGCTGCTAAACTTATAGGTTCCCTTTCTTCAAACAGACGCTAAAAAACATACCGTTTTAATTGGCCTATTCAGCACTATTTTTCGGTCGGTACATGTTCACCGTGTTAACAACGCAAAAAACTACCCTAATACATTGACTTTATGCAACTAACGTGTAATTATCACATAGATTATGATAAAATTGCAGCTCGTTCCCGCGTTTGGCGTGTACGCGGAATAGAAAACAGCAATGAACTTGTTTGTTTTGATGTTTACCTGGATTGACAGTTGGATTCTGACAGTTACCGTGCTAGTACCAAAAAAATACGAAAGAGAGCGCTACTGGTACATAAGAAGATGTTCGCATGATACTCACGAACTGTTTTGCTGTGGGAAATTAGGTGGTTTGATTATACGCGAAATTATATACTTGAAAGAAAATCTTGATAGATCTATCACATGATGGAACCAGGAACAACATTTCTTCCGGATCGTTTCCACATATCAACGATTGATTATTGGGTTACGTGATATACACATGTCTAGTATGCCATTTTGTAGTTTGTTATGTCAAGAAGGAATAATTTAGAAGCACCGTTCTAGTACATACTAATGTGGAAATCGTTTCCACATTTGGCTTATTTTGCCTTAAGCCTATGCCAATTGCACTGTTTGCCATGGGACACGACAAAGAACTATTGAGCCTATTGTGTTCTAAAACCACGAACTTTATTAAATATCATTGACAAAATTCCATTTCTGCCTCGTTAATCTGTACATTGATTATTCAAAATACACCTTGCGTTATCTCGATCATTTGATCACGTTCTTCGCTCCACGCCGCAGGTTTAATTAATCCTTGAGTATCAACTACTTGCTAGTTACACTACTTTAATGCTTCCACACAGAACATCGGTTTTTGATAAATAAATAATGATAAATAATAAAATGTCCATATAACAAAAAATATCAGCGATCTATGCATCAGCGTGAGAGAGAGCGCTTCGTACAATCATTCTTAATATGGTATCGAAACTGTCGCTGGTTTATAAACTTTTTATTGCACGTATTGCAGCTATACGCGTCCTGGTGGGTTGCAATATGTGCATGTAACGTCTTTGCGGGTAAAGATTTTTGGCAGAATGGGCATTTCAATATTACATGTTCTTGCTTATGATATTCTAACAGCCACTTGGATGCACATTTTTTCTCGCATAGCTCACAAGAATATATTCCATAGGCTTGTTCAATTAAAACAGGCAAGGTCTCTTTTGGATTGTTCACACCGACGTTTGATGATGGATCACTTACTAAATCGTTTTCCATCACAGATGCACATTCCCGGGTACATATTTTTTGCTTCTTTACGACACGCTGTTCATCTGTATCAGAAATGTCGTTTTCATCTTCGACTGTAGTAGATCGATCCTTGTCATAAAGAATATTTTGTTCAACGGCTGTTTGCATTGTTGCGTAGTTCGAATTCTCTGTTTCACCCGAAGTAATTATATACTCTTCGCAAACCATATCCGGACATAATTTGTCAGCACTTTCTTCTAGCATTCTTAAGCTTGCATGATCGGGATGGATTTCATACTTTACTTTTACATCATCCAAGCAAATTTCATTATCTGTCGTTGTAGTGTTTGCGTTAATAGTATTGTTTTCGTCAGATATTTGGGATGAGTTTAATGTTTCAAAATTACTTTCAACGTTCCCCTCATTGATATGTTCGCATGTTCCAGTATCATCTCCGGCAGAATTGTTTTCCACGTTCAGTAATGCTTTCTCCAGTTGTTCCTGATTTTTTTTAACTAATTCGCTGAAGCTTTGAAAGTCCAGTACGTTCCACGAACATTGTTTACAAGCCTGCACAGGCAAATCCATTTCTAAACTTATCTGTACGAAAGTAAAAAAATTACATTGTATCAGTATCACGCTAAACGTAGCTTCAAAAAATAAAGTGCATGTACCTTAAATGTAAATACATTCTCAAGAGCCGTCCGAAAGCGATCATTCAATACTGAGTAGCCACCATCATCATCATCCGGATCCAAAACACACAGGCACAATCTGCATAGCGTATCCTTCATTTTTGTTGTCGTTTCTTTACCAACTTGTTACCTTGTCCCTGATAACTGAAAACTATTCAATCGTAAATATTACACTCTACTTGTTAGGTAAAATATCACCACAATGCCGTCATGCCTGGTATAGTTCTGGAGTTATTTTGGATTCAATATATGGGACAAAGCACAAGCCATTGGCATCATTAGAATGGGATGCATTACCTAGTCACCAGTACGTACCTAAATCACAAATGATTTGTTGTAAAGTTTCCTATGGTTTTAATTTTGTTTTACATATACCAAGGGACACAATGATCAACTGGCAAGCTAATGTTAAAAACTGAACTCCAACTAGCAACTCAACACTTGTGCAAGTGTGGGAACGATATGTGCGGAAGCTTTGTGTTGATTTCTACAACTGATCGATCAGCTGTCGTTCAGATCGCTTTAGATTGAAATTATAGCATCTTAAAAATATTTTAACTTTCACGCTTGCGAAGCGGTGATTCTCAACATACTTCTCTGAATACTTTCTAGAAATATTTATTACATTTTTTTTTCTTATTTCTATTAGGGTTTATTACCACCTGGCAAGAAATTGGTGACTAAAGGGTGTTCAACCAAGAACTGATCAACCGATTAGAATATTAAATATCCACTAATAAGTAACTGTTGCGTTCTTTCTTGTGTAGTGTAAATTATAAGACGTTGATATTGCCCTACGTTGTGTATTTTATTCCTTTCAAAATCACGTCCTATTCCTTGCTCTCCTTGTACGCGACTGACTAAAAAACGTATGCACTGTGGAAACAGTGCTGCCAAAAACTTCATTAGCCACTTCGGTGACAGTAATTCAAATTGTCAGTTAACCTATAATTCATAACTCAACATAGCGGCCACCTAAATTTATCAAATTTACCTTATCCTTTCAAATGGCAACAAACTTATCTTACTAGCTGGTCTTTTATAGATCCCTGCCTTGGTTCGAACGTTTACTACCCGAACGATCCCATCGGGTCCCGGAAAAACCTCTATTATGCGTCCTAAAGGCCAATAGTGAGGCGTTTTCGTATCCTCTTTTAACAAAACCATTTGGCCAACTTTTAACGGAATTGATGCCTTTCTGCGCTGATATTCGTTGTGTAATTCAACAAAATATTCGGTTCGCCAACGTTGCCAATGATTTTGAATCAGTTGCCTAATCGCTTGATAACCGCGCAGCCTATTCGTTGGTATGTCAACCACATCTGGTTCCGGTAACGCATTAATAGGTTTTCCAATTAGAAAATGACCCGGAGTCAAAACGTCAAGTTCCTCAGGGTCCTCCGATAAAGGTGTCAACGGTCGGCTGTTCAGCTGGGCCTCCACTTGCGCCAACATTGTCGCCATCTCACCATAGGACAATTGACGACTGCCTATCACCTTCAGTAGCACCCGTTTAGTAGCCTTAACTGCAGCCTCCCAAAGCCCGCCAAAGTTTGGTGCATATGGTGGACTGAAGTGCCATTTCACTCCAACATCGACTGCATAATTTGCAATACGCTCGATTGACGAATCCTGATGCAGCATAGCAAAGTACTCGTCGATAACTTTGCGTCCTCCTTGGAAGTTCAGCCCGTTGTCAGAGTAAACGTCGTTGGGCATTCCTCGCCTTGAAACAAAACGACGAAACGAAGCCAGAAACGCTTCCGTGGACAATGATTCCACCAACTCGATGTGGACGGCTTTGACAGCAAAACAAACAAAAATTGCTATGTAGGCTTTCTCAGCTGCAGCTCGACGATGGACCGGTTTGAGATAGATGGGCCCACAAAAATCAACGCCTACAATCGAGAACGGCCGAGATGGCGTCATACGCGAAATCGGCAACTGTCCAGGTGGCTGCTGCACTAACGGCGGATTCATCCTGTAGCAAGCTGAACAACTCCGACATACACTATTAACCAACGAACGTCCTTGAATGGCCCAGTATTCCCGACGCATCGCACTGAGCGTCATTGTTGGCCCGCCATGTAATGTGGTGCGATGATAATATTCGGCTATAAGCCTGGCTAAGCGAGACTTCTTTGATATCGCTAAAGGATGCTTATAATTTTGTTGCGTCATATACCTGGCACGGCTCAAGCGGCCACCAACTCGGAGTAAACCATCGGGATCCAAAAAAGCTCCTAATGTTTTCAGCGATGATTTCGATCGCAACGGTTGACCGCTCTGCAACTCCTTTATATCATTAGCAAAATAGATTCGCTGCTCCCTTTTTACTAGCATTAGTTTTGCTTCCGTAAGCTCGCCTAACGATAAAACGCCCCTGTCATGGCGATTTGACATCCGCCGACAGCGATTGATGAACCGCAAACAATAGGCAGTAACCCGCAATAGACGCTCAAAGGTAGAGAATCTATCACACCAATCATCCTTTTCCGCATGTATCGAAAACACTACCGCCTGTTTGCGACGCTCCAATAACTCCTCTTCAGGAGCAACTATATCGCTATGAACATGTCATTCATCTTCTGGATGCTGCAACCAGGACGGACCATGGAACCACAATGTCGATGATAACAATTCCTTGGGCAGTGCACCACGTGAGACAATATCTGCCGGATTGTCGATACCCTTCACGTGCATCCATTTATAGCCATGTGTCAAATCCTGAATTTCAGACACTCTATTCGCTACATAAGTGGCCCATGAATACGAAGGTGCCCGGATCCAGTGTAACACTATTGTAGCATCCGTCCACATGAATGTCTCCACTGCTTGGTGTCTTATCGCTTGTCGTACAACCTTTTGCAATCTGGCAGCCATCAGGGCTCCACAAAGCTCCAATCTCGCCAAAGTAATCCTTTTGAGAGGTGCAGGACGTGACTTGGCGGCGAGCAATTCAACTCGAACACTTCCATCGTTTTCAATCGACCGTATATAGACGCACGCTCCATAGGCCGCCTCCGATGCGTCTGAAAAGCAATGCAGTTGTAAACCTACAGGATTTGCTACAACTGCGTGACGCGAGAATTTGACGTCCTTTAACAGCGCTAATTGAGATCGAAAAACGCACCATCGTTCCTGCAACTCAGCCGGTATTTCTTCATCCCAACCACCAGTTGCTAACCAGAGTATCTGCATATTTATTTTGGCCCAAGCCGTAACAGGTGCCACTAGCCCAAGCGGATCATATATGCGCGCCACCAGGGAATAAATCGTTCTGCGCGTCCAATTCTCGTTGCTCATCCCAATGGTTGAATCAATGTAGAGCTGGTCCGATTCCGTCAACCATGCAATGCCCAGTGTCTTTACTGGTTCCTCCGGAACCTCAAACCTTTTGACTTTGGAAGTCGCCTTTTCTTCCGCTGGAACATTATTCAGCACTTCTGCCCTATTGCAGTTCCACTTTGTGAGGTAGAATCCACCAGATCTCAAAAGCATTGTTAACTCAACCTGCAACCTGGCTGCCTCCTCCACCGACGAAGCCCCACCGATGTAATCGTCGACGTAAAAATCCTCTTTCAGCGCTTGCTTGGCTAAAGGAAACTTACTCCCGTCATCATCCGCCAATTGATGCAGCCAGTGTTGTGAACGGTGATGTTCATTGACATGCAATTGCTGACATTCACTCTGTTCGAAGATTCGCATTCGCATCCAGCTCTTTCATTTGACATTCACGTTAAAAAATGTCATTCGACACAATGACATTTTTTGAATCCATTCATTTGACTATTCGTTTGACCATCAATAGTAGGCTACGCAAACCTTATAGTTTGTCTTGTAATTTATATTCAATTAACAATTTGTTGAACGACTGTGCTTTGCAGGAATCCTTTAGGTGACACAAAATACGGTGTGGCGAGATTACCTGGAGCAGTGATTGAGTGAAACCGTAATAAATCGCCCAAACTAAATCTTCATTGATTTCAATATAAAAAAAGAATATCTTAGTTTTATCCCAAAAATGAAAACTTCATTAATGATTATTTTGTTCCCAGCGTCCACGCATTATAATTTACGGAATTCCTTCGGATATTATGTTTCGAAAAAAATGTCAAAAAATGTCAAATGACATTCAAACTACACTGTTTACATTTCATGTCGCCGCAGAAACTATGACGGTAAAACAAAAATGAATATCACTCCATGAATGTCATGTCATGGCAACGTAGAATGTCTTCGAAGAAAAATTGATTTTGATAGACGCTTGCTACGAATGTCATAAAAAATGTTAACAGTTCACAACACTGGATGCAGCACTCGAACCGCCAGAAAAGAAGACGACGCGAGACCAAAGGTTACTCGTTGTAGCTCGTAACATTCTAGTGGCCGATCCGGTGAACTTCGCCATAGTATTCGCTGCAACGACGTGCAATCGGAGTGCACCTTCACTTGCAAATACATCTGTTTTATGTCGGCAACCAACACCACAGCTCTCATGCGAAATCGCAATAACAGCGCTAGCAAGTTATCCTGGATAACTGGACCAGTCATTAATAAATCATTGAGAGATTTGCCTGTGTCCGTTTGCGCCGATCCGTCGAACACTGGTCTTACTTTGGTGCTTGTGCTCGATGTTTTAATAACCGGATGATGCGGCAAATAATAAGCAGTGCTTATATCCTCACAGCTCAGTGTCGTATCAACTTTGACTAAAAATCCCCTTTGGATGTAGTCATCAATAACGGCTGAATATTGCTGCTTCAAACTCTGGTCTCGATTAAAACGACGCTCCAGTTGCAGAAATCGCTTTCTTGCCGTCGCCTCCGAATGTCCCAATTGCATCCGCACATCTCCCTTTAAAGGTAGTTTCACCACATATCTACCTTCACCATCCCGATGATGGTGTTGCATAAAATGGGCTTCGCAATCATTTTCCTCTTGTGTGCGCAATGGTGCATGGTGAACTTCTTCAATAGTCCAAAATCTTTCGATTAAATCCTCCAACCGAACACAAGTACCACAGGTAATATATGGATGGCTTACCTTGGTTTGCGGATTCTTCGTATGCACTTGTCCCACGGCTACCCATCCGAATACCGTGTGGATGAATGTTGGAAGTGCAGTTCCAAAATCGGCACGCAATATTCCGCGGCTATCTGGCTTCAAGTAATCAGCGTAAAATTCAGATCCTAAAAGCAAATCAATATTAACTTTCTCATCAAAATAAGGATCTGCTAGTACGAAGTTAGATGGAAGTTGTTGACGGCTGATTTTTGCACCACTCGCTGGATTGTATTCTGTTATTCTCGGCAGCACCAGAAACTGCATGTTTTCCTTATATTTTCCATCTCGGGAACGTACTTTCGCCATGACCGATGTCTGCAGGCTAATTCTCGATTCACCAACCACGGATAGAACCGTACTCGTCTGTGAGTATGGCAAGTTCAGTCGCGCAGCTAGGTCTTTGGTCATCAAGCTTACTTGTGAACCACTGTCGATCAGCGCTCTAGCTGGCAACCACTTCCCACCGCTGGTTTTCACGTGGACTATAGCGGTCGACAAAAATACAGTACCAGATCCTTCTCCAGCTGACGCATTAACTGCTGCATTCTGACTTGGTGTGTCTTCTAGAGTGGCTCTTGCTGTCCCGTTGTTCTCACTATGCAGCAAAAAATGATGCTTTCTGTTGCATACAGTGCATCTCGCGCGAGACCAACACCTTGCCTGAAAATGCCCAGGTTTTAGACAACTAGAGCACAGCTTTTTTCCTTCAACTGTTTCACGCCGTTGTCCCACAGTTAATGCACGGAAAGCATCACAATTGTCTATCAGGTGCGACCCACCACACTTCATGCATTTGGCTTCCACCGCCACATTCGACGCAACACGACGTTCACTGACGACTTTGCCCGTCGCCTTAGGTTTATCGACAGCAACAGCGTCCATGATGCGCGTCTGGGCTGATTTTTGCACCACTCGCTGGATTGTATTCTGTTATTCTCGGTAGCACCAGAAACTGCATGTTTTCCTTATATTTTCCATCTCGGGAACGTACTTTCGCCATGACCGATGTCTGCAGGCTAATCCTCGATTCACCAACAACCGATAGAACCGTACTCGACTGTGAGTATGGTAAGTTCAGTCGCGCAGCTAGATCTTTGGTCATCAAGCTTACTTGTGAACCACTGTCGATCAGCGCTCTAGCTGGCAACCACTTCCCACCGCTGGTTTTCACGTGGACTATAGCGGTCGACAAAAATACAGTACCAGATCCTTCTCCAGCTGACGCATTAACTGCTGCATTCTGGCTTGGTGTGTCTTCTAGAGTGGCTCTTACTGTCCCGTTTTCCTCACTATGTAGCAAAAAATGATGCTTTCTGTTGCATACAGTGCATCTCGCGCGAGACCAACACCTTGCCTGAAAATGCCCAGGTTTTAGACAACTAGAGCACAGCTTTTTTCCTTCCACTATTTCACGCCGTTGTCCCACAGTTAATGCACGGAAAGCATCACAATTGTCTATCAGGTGCGACCCACCACACTTTATGCATTTGGCTTCCACCGCCACATTCGACGCAACACGACGTTCACTGACGACTTTGCCCGTCGCCTTAGGTTTATCGACAGCAACAGCGTCCATGATGCGCGTCTGGGCTCGCAAAAAGTTCAATAAGTCGCCCACCGAATTCTCATTGCTCTCTTCCACACGCCGTTCCCATTTTTGTTGCGTGCTTAGGTCCAGCTTGGAAATAATAATTTGTGCCAACAGAATACCCCACTGGTCGGTGCTTTCACCAAGATGTTGCAAAATCTTCAGATTGCGCTCGAAACATTCGATCAGCCCATGGATGTTCTCATTGTTTGCTGTCTTCATCTGTGGCCATAGCAACATCGCATTTACGTGGCGCTTTTTCAAAATATACTCATTGGCATAACGCTTATTCAAAGCAGCCCACGCCACATCGTAATTCGCATTGCAAACCGGTAATGCATCTATCACTTTTAATGCTTCCCCTTTGAGCGATCTTTTCAGGTACAGCATTTTTTCCACTGAAGAGAGCCTTTTATTGTCGTGTATTGTCACAACAAACATATCATGGAAGGATAGCCATTCATCATACTTCCCAGAAAATTCAGGTAGTGTTAAGCGAGTAAGCCGAACCGCGTCACTTGTACTGCTGTCCTGCTCTGGTTTCACTCGCGCCATATCGCTCACTTCGCCTAATTTTCGCAGTAATTGTCCTTTCAATCGAACCACTGAGCTCTCCATGTTGTCGTATATTGCGTCGTTTTCTTCGGTTCTTTCTTTCGCATCTATCTTTCTAGCTATTACCTGGAATTCCCGCCAACGATCGTTTAAGAGTTCGATACGCGGTGTCAATTCCGGGTAATCCTTTTCCTGATATTCCGCTAGAAATGCGTCCATCCTTTTCACCGATCGCACAATACGATCACGCTCACGTTTTGCATCGCTCACATCACAAAACAGTGCGCGCCGCACCGTATTTGGAGATTCAGCTTCCTCTGAAAAACCTGCGAAAGGTTCTTCCTCATAAACCGCCATTTTTCACGACACTCAACTGAAGAACTCCAAAGGACACAAATCGCTTTGACGATTTATATGAGTCGCTCCAAAACGTACAAGAACAAGATAACCCATATAGTGGTACACAATGGATTTCACACGCAATTCGCGATTTTCACTTTAACAGAAATCCCCCCAGATTGTTCCACTTCGATTGTTTTTCGTATAGGTAACCAGTACTATCACAAACGCATTAAACTTAACCAATCCTGGTCACGGCACCAATGTTGCGTTCTTTCTTGTGTAGTGTAAATTATAAGACGTTGATATTGCCCTACGTTGTGTATTTTATTCCTTTCAAAATCACGTCCTATTCCTTGCTCTCCTTGTACGCGACTGACTAAAAAACGTATGCACTGTGGAAACAGTGCTGCCAAAAACTTCATTAGCCACTTCGGTGACAGTAATTCAAATTGTCAGTTAACCTATAATTCATAACTCAACAGTAACTATTAAATCAGTAATTAAATTGCAAGTTTGTAAGGAAACTTGGAGAATCTCCTAGATGATCAATTCATTTGTGTGTGAGTTAAAGTAATATATACTTCCTTCTAGGAGCAAAAACTTTATTTTCATGGATTACACTGTTTGAATCTTAATCAACCTCATTTACTTACTTACTAATGTACTTATTTGCTTTTCGTTCATTACCTGTCCGTAGTTTGTACTAAATCAGGCTTACCTTGGTGCCCTCATCTGTAAATCTAATAAAAAAGCTGTTATAGTCAAATATCACAAGCTTTATTTAATTTGTTTACCTGATGCAGTTCGCTTCGGTAAATTCAGTTCGCTTCGGTCCAGTTTTTAAACTTCAAAATCAGCAAATAGTATGCAAGAATAGAGTAGTTGAAGTTTTTTCAGTCGATGTTTTATATCATAAGTAGTGGATTGTTTTATTTCATTCCGCGTTACTTTTTCTTGCGCTTCGTCTCGGCAATCCTAGGGTACGTGTACGCGTTACTGGTTGATCCACCTGAACATCGGATTCGGGAGCCGCATTCTCCACATCCGGCACGGTGCCGAATTCTTCCAGCACGCGTTTGTTTATCTTCCCCACAGTGCCTTTCTTTTTTGTGGGCTTGGATTTTTTATTTGCCACCGATGTCTCTTCTACAGCTTTTACGTTTTCCAGCGCTCGTTTTTTCGCCGATTTTCTAGTGCGTTCATTCAAACGGGCCAAATTTTTCAACACTAGCGCTTCCGAGCTCATGTGGCTGGTTGCATTTGCTTTCGTTTCCTGAACGGCACCGGTAACTTCAGAACGGTTCGAACAAGCCGTACGATTGATATTTTCTTCATCATCGTCATCGTCCTCGTGTCGGTCCAACTGGGGTTCCACTTCTTCCTCGTCAACCGTTTCTTCCGGATTGGTTCTATCAGTGATTGTCCTCTGTATCGCTTCGACCAACGCAGACGTCTTGATGCGAAAGTCTCGCACCGTGCCCATATGTAGCAGATAAGTTAAATCTTTCTTGGTCTTTTTGCTTAACTGCATAACGATCTTGTTAAACGTCTCAATGCGGAATACAAGCTTGGGAATCAATTTCGTCTGTCGTAGTACTTTATCGCGATTGGATTTTGCCGAACTGGGTTCTTCTTCTCCTTCCTCCTGTCCAATAATGTTCTCCTCAATAAAGGGTATAAGATCGTATATCTTCGACGCAAGTGGTTTAGATGACTTCACCACCAAATTGAACCTAATAATAAACGGAAATATATAAAGTATACTCTTGTTATATATCAATCTTTACAGTAGGGCGCAAATTTTTTGATGCCAATAGACGAACATACTTAGTAACGTCATAGGCGATTGGAACAATCGAATGACGAGCCAAAAAGTGTTTGCTTAAATTTGCGAGACATCCGTATACTGAAAGCAACAGTTTGATTAGCGCATCCATAGTTGACCCGAGCGGCAAATTAGCATTACATAAATGCGTTAAGGATCCTAAAATGTGAACCAACTGCGAGCAAATAGATCGTTCGATGGACTTCAACAACTGTGACGCTGAATGATTCCAAAAAAAACGAATACTAAGTGATTAACCATTCGATAAGCCATTAGCTGGTAAATACTTACTCTGATCTGTGTCTTCTAATCCGAAAACTTTCAAACGCATCATAAGGCTGTTACTGCGTAGTATCAAATGTTCAATCTCCTCTACCTGTTGTCGAAAGATCGCACACAAACAGTGAAATGTCGGTTCCGCTGTAGCGGAAGTAATTGATTTAAAGTAAAACAACGGATTTGTTTCTTCGGTAGCTATTTGACCAAATTTTAACTCCAAACGAATTGCTATCGAATCAAAATATGCTCCAGTTTGTGTGCGCATACGTAAGTCGAACAACAATCGATGCATAATAGCGAACGATTTCTGCTTCAGTTTAGTGTTGATACAAAAATTCTGCATCCATTCGTAACCCTGCGCCAAATGATCTTGTGTGATGACAGGTGATTTGTACAGCAGTTCCAAACATTGTAACAATCCCACAATGATTTTATCTCCGACCGATTCCGGTTCGTTTCCATCTTTGAAGTACCAATCCACGATCGTCTGCAGCTGCACCAGTAACTCCTTCTTAAACGACGGACCTATTGTACAACCTTAAGAGATCGAACCGAACAAAAGGTATTGGTTTTCACTTCAAGCAATGCACAACATCAGAAAAACTTACAAATTAGTTGTAGAAAATCGTTAAACTTTCGCTCATACAATTCGATCGCCGATGTTAGAGCCTGTCGGAAACAGTCAACAGCAGCCTGTACAACGAGCAAACTACCGTTTTCGGCCAGCTCGGAAGTTTTCTTTATACATCGATCGTATACTAGCTTGGTGCACTCAGCCAAATGGCCAAATATACGTTTGCTGTGATTCACTTGCCAATAATCGGGAAGCGATCGTAACCCTTCCAGCCTTTGACAGGCTATTTTAAGTATATATTGCTGCAAATCTCGATTCCCACGGAATAGTTTAAGATCTTCCTCCTTCGCATAATTGGTCATGGTACTAGAAGGAGAGAAAATAAAGAAAATTGTTTTTGCATCAAAATTGATCAAAGTCGCAACTTACTCAAGCGATATTCGTAGAATTTTTTCAATAGTGGCCAAGTCCCATATATTTTCTGGTTTGAAACCAGTTCCTGCTTTTAATTGTCCTGCTAATGTGGAAGTATTGATGGTGTGTTCAGAGGCAATCTTTTTATTTCCCTTTTTCGGTTCCATTTTCTGTATGAAGGAAAGGAAAATGTAAATCATAGCTACAGATATTTTGGAAATCACGACATGTACCTTAAAATTCTCAAAACAATGCTGATGGTGTTTAAACAAGCGTACAAAATCACGCAACAAGATATTGTCGTGGTTTGTTTTCCAGGCACAATATGCCATAGAGGCCTCTAGGACATTCAAATATTGTGTAGCAACAACGGCACTCTTTGTATCCAGCTTACCAACCTGTAAGTGTGAAACAAAAGTTAAACAAACTGAAACCTCCTTCGACGGAATTGCGAAATAAACGCGAAACAATCTTACTATTCCCATATCATCCGGGCTGAAATTATCAATTCGTTCGACGATGAGTTGTAACGTGTTTTTGACCGCACTGATATCATGCTGGACATCGTGCTGGTCGCAAAGCACTACACAATGCACCATAAACGCTGTCAACCGTCCGACATTGTCGTACACCACTATGGATCGCTGTTCATCCGATGGATCGTCCTCGTTCAGTTCACCCTTATAACGGACACACTTTTCGAAATCAATTCGGAACGATTCTTTCGGGTTTTCTCCGAAGAAACTTTCAAAGTGCCAATCAATGAACTGTAGCACGTGCGGCAATAGCTGGGTGTTGAATTCAACCGCTCTCCCAAGCGCTTCGTAAAGCATTTCCCTGACTTCAAGCGTCTGGGTAAAACATCTGCAAAGTACGTAATGAGTTACATGTTGTTGAAAAATACAAAGTTAGATTATTTACTTACTTCCGCAAAATTCCCATTATTTCAAGCGTTAGCATATCGAAATGCACGTTAGGATTGTTCGCTGAACCGTACGCGGCTTGTGACAGCAACGACATACCGGAGATCGTGAGTTGTGTATAATTGCCTGCGCCACTGCCCATGATAGAGCGACGAGAATTGTTATTTTTCAATTGCTTCAAAAGCGAACAGAATCCAAATACACCCATTATGCGTGTTGATATTTCGCTGTGAAATAAACCAACGCTATTACAACACTCTTCAGCTAACATTCGTAGCTATTTTTTACCCATTGTACATAGCCTTCCGCAATACTTCGATGTACCGATCTCGGATCGTGTGCGAAATGCGCAGCAATGGAAAAATGAATGCCATAAACCGCATGGCATGGGTTCCATTTATCTAGAAAAAAATGGGAAATATTAGCATATACTTTGCACAAAAGGAACCATTTTTCCCCATACCAGCAGTAAATAGTCCATGATAAACTGAATCGTGTTTGTGCATTCAGAGACGGTAAGCGCATTGGTTAAGCTTAGCGTTGTCAAGCAAGTATTAAACTGCGTTTCTTCGAGATCGGCAAACAGATACTTCTTAATTTTTGCGATAATACCATTGCCAAAGATGAATCGTCTCTTGATGAATAGCTGAAAGAAATTGATCGCTATACCGTGCAGCTTCTGTTGCTTCTTGGCTAGCAATAATGCGAATGCGAAATTAATAAGTCCCGGTGTTACGACTTCCTTTCCCTCCTGACTATTTTCCGTCAATGTGCTAAACAGCTGATCGATACGTGCAATCACCGATGGTTCAATGCGGCCTCGGCACCAAGCAGATTGAGTGCACATTTCACGCTCTTTCTCACTGATCGCTATTAGCTTGATGAGAAATGCCATGATGGGCGATGCAACAACATCGGTTGTGTCCGGTTGTCGGTTTATTTTGCTCATCGCAAGCAGCGCCCCGACCAGAAAGGGGGTAAGCAATACTTCTGGGTTGTTTTGAAATGGTTTAAACATGGCTACAGTTTGCGTTTCATCGACACGAAATTCGATTACGTTCGACAGATGAAACAGGATGGTTTCTTCCGCTTCTCGAATCTCACTATCGGAATAGCGATCTAAAAGAGATAAAAACAAATACCGATTAAAGCATAAATCCATCCGGGGGTTTCCTAATCTTACCAATACTATCGAAATCGGTGGTGTCGCTGTTTTCATTCGACAACAGTTTCTTGTAGTAATTCTTGTGGAAATATTTCTGCAGCGCAATCAAGGGAATCACCAACAAACCTGGATGCTTCAAGCAAACGTGAAACAGTTGACACGCCAGTGGGGGAAGCTCTAGCGGTTCTATGTTTTTCAGATTATCCGACACTTTCGTGACAAAGATACTGGTTTCGTCTTTGGATAGAGTGAAATCTCGAAACATTCCGCATAAAGGTGTGAGAATGGCTAGTTGTAGCTTCATTTTAAATATTTCCTCCAACAGTTTCTGGCGATATTCGGATCCACTCAGAAGCAGACCATTGGCGTTGAATCTTCCGGCACTGCCAGACAGTTGGAGAATCGTTTGAGGTAGCAAATGCTTCCATGTAATACATTTCGGATCACCAGCCCGGATTGATTCGATGCATAGTTCACAAATTTCTACCAATTGTTCCGAAGCAAGGGACGGTAGGTCGGTCAAGAATCGTGCAATCAAATCGAATATCTGCTTCGTTGAGAGCTCCACAACGTTCAAGTGCTGAAGTACAGCCATAACTAGCTCGAACCGTTTGCCGGCACTTCGCTCCGAATGTGCTAATCCGAGTAAGGTAAAGTGCCAAAGCGTGTACCCATCAATAGAATCAATGTTAGACACAACCATGTCGATAATCTAAAACAATCAACAAGAATGAAAATGGAATAGCATTTTTGTTATCAAAGTTTTTTTGCATTCCATCGAACAATTTACTCACTTGCGATGTTGGCATTTTCTCTAGCAATTCCTTCAATTCATCGTTCTGTCTTTTTTGACCCAACTTAATCACGGAAGTTACAAGATTAGGAAGCATTTTACAAAAGCAAACACACACAACACGTATGAAACAAAACCGGCGTACAAGACTTTACACGAAACTTTGTAAACATTCAAATCCCGCGCAACGACGTTGACTTATTTTATTTTTTTTTGTTTGACAACTCCAGTTTCGTTCCAGGTATATAGAAACAACATGTGACGAATAATTTTAAAATCGCACCAAGCTTGTAAAAACCTTGTTTTCCCATGGAAAACGTTATTTCATTTTCATACGCGTTGTTGTAGAGTGTCGAAGTGTTGTTTTTAGTGCAATTTCGCTATTTGTGGAGTCTAAGCAAGAAAAATATCCAAAAAATAAGTCACTCTACAGGAAGGAAATATTTTTCTCTTTCCTCTTAACATTCCGATCGTAGACAAGCGGTCCGACGAGTGCAGTTCTGGGATGGTTAACCCCGATATTTGCATAGTCAGCGATACGCACTGAACAGCGCTTCAAGCTTTTGTTTTCATCGTCTCCCCTATACGCTAGTAATACGATTTGAGGGGGAAAAAGTTTTCCATGTGCATCATGTTGAAAGGTAAGCAGATTGATCACCGGCCAAATTACAAAACGTGCGGCACACGACGCAATACGACAAAACGAACCAACGAAAAACAAACAAAGGCACACTTATGCTGAGGATGTTGGTGGAGCACCGGGGATGATGCAGTAACAACCGGTGTGTTCTTATCAGTGATTGCCGTACGGTGTTGTTACGTGTGTGCGTTTTTTATTTTTCTTGCAGGCAAGGCACGGTAAAAATTTTTCATAGCTCAGTTCGACACAGCTGCAGACGAGGCGGAGGTTTGTCATCACAATGCAAGAGTTAAAACTGCCCGGGGGTTGGTCCAAGAAATGGATCAAGATTTTCTTCTGCTTGATCTGCACCATACTTTGTGTAAGTGTCAAATTCCCAGTTGAACGTTCGCCTAGTGCGTATTAATATACGGTAATTCGTTTCAGTATTTGGGGGTACTGTTGTTAACGATCGGATCGGTATGCAGAATGCAGTATGAAGCGCTGGATGTTCTCATGGACATTCGAATGTATCGATTGGTGTTGTTCCTGATGTTGGTTGGTACACTGTGTCTGGTACTAGCGTTCATAGGATTCATCGGTACATGGAGAGAAAACCGCCCTGTATTGTATACGGTACGCATTCCGTGAGAAAAATGGCAAAGATTCTGTTAAATCGTTCTTTTTCTATGCAGTTCTGTTTGCTGTTGATCGTTTTTTCACTAATGGAGGGTACGGTGGCTTTCATTGGATACACACAACGATACAATATGGAAATAGAAATGGAAAGCAAACTGTGGTTTGCCGTAAATAAGTACCCCGTCGATGTCAGTTGGCAACCGTACGTGGATTCGTACCAAACGCAGGTTAGTTAACGTGCGAATAAGTGTAATGACTGTAAAATGTGTAAACTAAACAAAACTTTTATTCTAGCTAAAATGTTGCGGAGTCCACAACTATACCGATTGGTTTGCGGCGCAACCTCCAGACGAGCTCACGTCGAACGATAAGGATCTGATAGCACAGCTTGTTCCACTTTCCTGCTGTGATGTTGCAGATACAACGCAATGTACAATCTACAATGTTAGCTGCCATACGAGACTGCAAGATATTTTTCGCGATACTGGAAATACGGTAATCACTAACACGCTAACAGCGGTGCTGCTACAGGTATGTTCTGTGGATTGATAGTAAACTACGGTATCGGCACTAATTTCTTTCCATTCCATTGTAGTTATGTGCGGCTGGTTTTGCGTTCTTTTTAGTGCGTAAATTGAGATTGTTTACATTCATGAATGAAGAGCTGTTTTATACGGAAAAGCGGAACCCATTTGCGTACTCCAAAATGCAAAGCACGTCTCGAGTCGAGTGACAAATTGTAAAGTAAGATTATTAGCTTAACCGTAATGCCATGTATTTTTAGTCATGAACTAGATTTGCCCTTTGCGAAACATTAAGCCTTTGTGTAACAGTACTGCAACGCTTATCAGTTTGAGCCTATGATAAGACACAAACGATAACGTACTACGTTGTTATCGTGTGTTACTAATTCTTCTACCTATAGGGGTGGAAGATTTTTGGAAAGGTACCCCTTTCTAGAAACACATGTTTTCTTTCCCCTAATTAAATAGGTAATAAATTTTATTAGATCAAACATTCAGACTGCATTTAAATTGTTAAAAGTACACTAAACACACAATTTTTGCTTCCAGTTTGGTGCTTTTTGCTCTAATTAGTTTAACAATAGTTAAAATTATTCTAAACAGAAGGTTGAAATTATTGACCTCAACGTTACAAATACATGCTCGCTACATAGACTAATGTTCTTTGAAGGAAAACTTAGAGCAGATTGTATTTCCACTGTTTGGCATTGGATTTTTTAAAACAATTAGTCATTTGGGTCCGAAAGATGTTTTCTAAATTAAATTTTGTTTTGTTTTGTTTATTTTTGTTTGTTTTGTTTTTAAATTTTGTTAAATTATCGAACAGAGTTCGTCTACTTCATATCATTGCTCCATCTCAACATGAATCTCATACGACTGTTCTGTTCATGTAGATGACCAAAAAGGAATTTCCGGAGTCTTCTGTGTCTATTGGTGCTATTCAAATGACTTGGTGAGTCAATGAAAGCCTAGGAAATCTTATTCGATGTACGATGGCTAAAGTTTGTGGTGTTTCCACTATTCTCTTTCCACACAAGTATTATATAAGGGCATATAAGCTGCACAAAGCTGCCGAAAATTGGAGCACTTACCCTACTTCTTTATAGTTCTTTCAGAGAACATTTCATTATTTGTAATCAAAGACGTATTCCAAACCGTACTTGATCAACTGTACTTTTGAACGAGCGAGCTGTACTGAAAGAGAAGTATGTAACTCCATCGTATAGACCCGTTGGACAGCAAAGTGACGTAAATGAACTTGACAACATTTATCAAAACAACATTTTCACGACGATTTTGGACGACTTGCGAAAGAACCGTCCCGGGAGCTGTGGATTTGTTTGTTTGGTAAAACTCACGTGAATATTCAGCATGAGCACTCCCGCTAAATTACAGGACCTTCCACCGAAAGGAGGCTACCAGAACATCCCATTCAAGCGGATCCCTGCTAAGACCTACTTTAAAGGTAAGCTTTATTTGCAAAAGTGTTGATTATGTCATCACAACATTGCCGGAGGAATGGATCAAATAATCACAATGCTGGCTGAATCTTTTAACTTTTTGTCTGTAATTTTGCAGGATGGCAAATGATCGCTGGTTATGCCGGTATTTCGACCGCTGGATTGTTTTTGTACTGGCTGAATGTGAAGGAAAACCATCGAAATGAGATTGAGATGCGATCCGCCAAGAACGTCATCTATCCACTGCTGCTAGCAGAAAGAGATCGCGAGTACCTCAAGCAGCTACGACGAAATCGTGATGAGGAGGCTGAATTGATGAAGAACGTGGAAGGATGGGAGGTATGAAGTTGTGTAAATTAGCGTACATGGCAGTTGCAATTCAATTGTGCGAAATGTGTCTATTTTTTCAGGTTGGCACTTATTATGGTGAACCGGTGTTCAAAACGATCCCCAAGGATAAGCTGGTAGAGCCGACGTTCCAAGAGTTTTATGTACACACTGATTACAAACATATGGCTAAGCGTTCCGATATTAAATTGATGAACTAAGGAACTCTATGATGCCAGAAGTGGGTCGAAATTGTAGAGGAATGTGTTATTAAGAATAAATTCAATTCGAAACTAATCTGCTGCGGATCATTTGATTATTTTTCAACGATAGGTGTGCAAAAAACTTTACTGTTATACTTAAACAACCCCTCAATGATAATGTTTGTCTCCGACGATATAAGCCAACATTCGTTCCTTGAATGAAGCATGAAACTTCAAGATAGGCTCACGAAGAAATAACTAAACGGTGTCTAATTTTCGTCCTTCTTTATTTGCATGTCTTTCATGTGAATACATCTTTATTGTGAAGCATAATGTAACCGTAATAAACACAACTATACATCTGTGACGAACAGATAATGATCCTAATAGGTACTTACACCTTGCAACTTAATCTGCTTAGCCAGATAACAAGCGAAAAGGATTCCAAAGAACTGAAAAAATAACCAGAATCATCGTTACAAGAATATTCCAATTGGAAACGTTTTGTAAGCACAAACCTGAATAACTGCCAGCGCTATCCCGGCGGCACCTAGGCTCACAGCGTGTGCCTTAATGAAGTCGCCGAAAGAATCGATACATCCAGTTTTGCGCAGAGTAGCACTGTTGGGATCCGGACAAGACACATATCCGACGGCACCTATTATTAAAGAAAGCATAAAAATAGTTATATATTACAAAGCGTATATTACGGGAGTTGCGTTCGTTCTTACCCGTCTGCTGACGACAGCAGGACATCGGCAGGAACGTTTCATTAAACTTTGCTGAATTTGCACGAGACCAGTCCGAACTGTTATAAACTCCGCAGCAATCGAACTAGAATTGATAAAATATTGGTTAGCAAAAGTCTATGTTTCTAAAATTCCAGAACGAAGAATACTCACGTCCACCTGAATCTCGTCCCAAATCAATGTAATATCGCCACCATTTTCTGCACCATAGCTCTTCATTGAGGAATTGAGCGCATTATTGACGAGCTCCCTGGTATCGTTACGCAGCACATACCCACTGATTCCGGCTGCCAGTTCCAGGATGAAAATCAAAATCAACAGGACCGAAAACTGTGGACGGTGGTGAAAAGCCAAATGAACCGTTAAAATTTGGAAATTAACACCCCCTCAGCGGATATCGCTTACCGTTAGGGTCATGCAATAATTCTCCTTATAGGCACCACAGCACCCGAAAAAGGCAATAACAAAGATGAACGATCCGATCACCACCAGGAAGGTGGGAATGCTGAAGAATTTTGCATCAAGAATGTCCCGGAAATTGTGATATGCTCCCTGAACTGTCAAACCAACGGCCATTATAATAACACCCGTGATCTAAAGAAGAAAAACGTAATTAATTGGATTAGAATTAGTCTATTAGTAAAAATTAAACCTGCCACAATCATTGTTCGTACTTACCGCGAAGAAAAAGTTAAATAAGAATAACAAATATTTAATGAAATTAGCACTAGTTGAAAGAGCCATTTTGAGTTTTTTTTTATCTGCTACAGGATCTGTAAAGGAAAAAGCAAAATGTGATTATTATTATTTTTCCCTAGACTTGTCTAATTAGTCATTATCAGTCATATCAAAAAATATTTAGTGGAATAATTTACTGTATAACATATGTAAAAAGATTAAGCTATAATTATTGTACACAACACGAAACACACGTGTCGTTTCAAAAATCCCACTTCACTGACCACTATATAGGGACGTCGGGCTATTTACTCACAGGTACGTACGAATTGCAATGTGAATGCTTCTGCAAATTAGTCTACAGGCTAAGTTTGCTGTTCGCTGCTAAAAAACCGTTCTAGCAAGATGCTAACGATAAGATAACCGCTTATCATATCGTACATTCGAGAGAGCTTATATCAATCGAGACGGAAAACGGAAAATAAACCTCGGATTCCTGATTGTCACAATGAATCGTTCCACATCCGTTGACTAATCTACCCCAGTAGTGCTTAAGAGACTGGCAAACTTAATTTGATAAATAGAACATGGTAATTTTGTTTGGTTTTCTGTTGCTCCGCCGAACATCCTGAATGTGTTTTTGTTGCCATCACGAAACGGACATCATTGCTTATGCAGTGCACGGACCGGTTCTTTTTTAAACCTTGCTTAATGGTCGCCAGGGTCACGCAATGTCGATCCTTCATCGCGAAGTAGAGGTGTAAAAAGTTGTCATGCAAAACCGACATCCTTCCTCGGCTGTGATCCAGCGTTCCGTTCGACGGGGCAACTTTCTAGGCATGTTTGTCAATTTGCTGTACGAACATAGCGCATATTTTTCAGGGCTAAAAATCGATCCGAAAGAAGGGGTTACATCTTAAGCCACCAGACATAACAACTGCCGCCACCAATACAACTAAGGCGTACCAACCAGCATGATAAATTCATGCGTTCGTTTTTGCATCAATAAAGCGTAGACGGGGAGGTAGGGGTAGTGTTTGGTGCCGGCTACCAAATGCCGATCATTATGCTGAGCTAGCTTCGAATTCGATGGTGATCGATACACCTGTGGTACTACAGTGGTTGTTTGCTTCTTTTACCTCTTATTTCATACCTATGTCATAACACCTGTAAATTGATCTATTTTTTCCAAAACCAGATGCCTACTTGAATAAGGCTGCTGTGTATTCGTTCCGTTTCTTCTCTACCGTCGTTGTTGTTTCTTTTGCAGCGCAGCAGGCTATGCGCAGTGGGGAAACTGTTTCCGAACGTAGCTCATTGGATGCGAAGTGTGACAAAATAATCCAAAATGATTCTATTTCAGACGCAAAAACGATCAACGTGGCCAATATTGATGTGGAATTGAAAAGCTTATTGTCACTGATGCTAGCAGTTCGGAAGTGTCCTTTCTTTTGCACTTAACACCTTAATTCTTAGTGTACTTAACTTACTTTAGTCAAATGGTTCTACAGTGTTCCTTTACCACGAACAAATGAGTCACTAAAGAACAGTGCAAAGTTGTCACATTTGCTATGTCGCGCCAACTTCAACGCGTTTCTTTGTACATGGAGCTGTTAACTGATAAGATGCGTAGGTGTGTATTTAACTGGTTGAGTGCAATCGACGCAGCAGACTAACTCACCCGCAGTTGAATAATTCTTTTCACACTACTGTCGCCTACTTTCCAATGCCGTTTTCAGTAACGGTCGTCGGTTAAACAAACACGAGGCAGAATAATTACGATGGACACGTGTTTTTTTAGCAATAAAATTCACACAACACGCACACACACACACGCGCGCGATCGTTGTGCACTCTCTCACTTGTACAATCTCCAAGCTGTGTTGGCGCTCAGATGTATCAACGGGGGGCTGACAAAATCTCCACTCGTTTTGCTTGCGCCGCGACAACGATGCTCTCCCAACGGACGATAAAAATGGAATGAACTGAACATAACATGCAAGCGTGTGGTCATAACAAACCACAGCGCCAAACACAGTTTACACACATCCGAACTATCGGTTGTTGCATGTGATAATATCGATCGATGACGAATATCGCTTGAAATAGTAAAGTACATTTGTGTTCCGGGAAGAAACGGCTAACCAGACGACAGGGTACTTACTGCGCAATCATAATTGCATCGCTGTGAGTTAGTAAATTTATAATGATTTTATTGTTCGCAAGAGACCTTTTCGATACATACGAAACAAGAGCGAAAGGTTATGTTATGTTTTGGAGGGAATATATATTGAATTGTAATTAACATAACAAAAGAACGGCAAATTGTTCCAAAAAATGAGCTGCTAACACATACATAAACGTATATTAGCAGAAGCTGTTTGTGCAGAAATGCATCTTGTTTGTATGCATTGTTCTGCTTCGTGGAAATTTGCTGCTTGACGCAATTGTTCCTATCATTTACTGTTAATTCTACTTACTTATTTTGTTGAGTAGAATTTTCTACTTTAATACAATTACATGCAGTTCAACAAACAATTCGCTTCACGTTGTATTTTGTACATTTCAACAGGTTTTGCATTATTCTGGCAAATTACAGAAATCAATCTGGTTTTCGAGGTAATTCTAAGCATTTTTGAAGGGGGAAATTAAAATTTCCCTACCATGACACCTGTCAAACGCCAAATCATTGACAGACGCCGGTTGTGATAGTGTTATTTACAAACATCTATTTGTGCAAAGCGAAATGGATAAATTGCTTCAAAGTTTGCTTAAATATTGAAGATTTGGCGATAAAATCAATACAAACACTCTTGCAACATGAACATGCTAACGCACTTTGGTCCCGACTCGGGTGGTCGAGTTAAGGTACGTATCGGCAACAAGATCAGTAGTTTCAAACTGCGGCCTAACAGACGCCCGCTTCCATTCCAGGGAGTAACCATAGTCAAACCTGTCGTTTACGGGAATGTGGCCCGCTCGTTCGGCAAGAAACGGGAAGAAGATGGCCATACACATCAGTGGACAGTGTACGTGAAACCGTACAAAAACGAAGACATGCAATCGTACGTGAAAAAGATACACTTCAAGCTGCATGAAAGTTATGCGAACCCGAATCGAATCATCACGAAACCACCGTACGAAGTGACCGAAACTGGCTGGGGTGAATTTGAAATCGTGATCAAAATTCACTTTCACGATCCAACCGAACGTCCGGTTACGATGTACCACATACTGAAGCTCTTCCAATCGCCCATCCTGGACGGTGAGGTATCATCGCAGATCGAGGGTAAGAAGGGTTTGGTGTCGGAGCAGTACGAAGAATTGGTATTCCAAGAACCAACACAACTGATGCAGCAACAACTGACAAACGTTAAACCGGTAACGGCTGGCATCTGGAAACATGATACGGATTGTAAGTTTTTCATCTTTTAATATATGTTCCAAAACTCGCACTAGCTTTATTACATGTGTTTGCTTTCCCGTCTCGCTACAGTTGAGGAGAAACAGGTACAAGCGCTGGAAAACATAATTGAAACCAAGGCGAAGGTGATATCGGAAATAGCACTACTGAAGGAAAAGCTAAAGCTTGCAAGGGAAACGATAGCGAAGTTTAAAACCGAAATGACCAAGGTGCAAGGACAGCAACCTGCCGCATAAATGACAACCGGTGCTATTATCGATCGTTTGATCAATCATTAGAATGAAGGTATCGGAAGACTCAATTCATTTGTATGATTCGTGTAAGATTATAAGAGAATAATGTGCTATTGTAAGACATGGTATGATAAGAATCGATTAAGTACAACACACAATACATTTCGAAATAATTGATACACCTAATAAAAAAAAACAAACGTTTCATTTATATTGTAATTTTATATATTTCTTGTTCGCTGCATTGTAACTACCATCACGTGAGCTCTGTAGTGTGTCCTATACATTTGCCTAAGCATGTTGAAGTCTAGCACTACCATTTCCGTCCCTATACTATATTCCACTAGGTTCTCTTCTTCCACGATTCAAGTCTCATATTTGCTGCAATTGTTTGATAGATTTTTCTTCTGAAAAGCTTCCGTTTGGTTTAGTTATTCTGTTATTTAAGTACACACTCTCTACCAATGCCATTGTACACTGAATCTGTAAAATCAAATGCTCATTAACGTACATTGAATGTTTCCGTTTTCATTGCGGGTCGATTAAAAGCTCTCTGGTTTATAAGAGTAATACGTTGGCGTTGATTTTATATGATAAGAGCGCTATCAAATCTCATCCAGACTATTCCAGTTAAGCTGTAAAATTAAGTCTAGTAAGCCATAAATGCCAGTCATGACCTAATAAGCCCCTAAGCCGAGAAGAGAGAGAGAGACTCGAAACGATATCTTTGCACAGTTCGTCATATTTTATCCGTGATTGCCGATCGATTGGTGGGTGAAAAACAGTGATACACAAAACACTTGTTTTCCTCTTGTAAATGAGTCGTTTCATAGTTTCTTAAAACATTGACAACGTTGGGTTCTGGTATGTAACCTTTTTGATTTATCGTTCTCATTTTAAATAGCTCTTAACTGATAGAAGCGCCCAATGTGGATTGGCCAAATCAATCAATAACAGTTAACAAATACATGAAATAAACTTAGTTTATCTAACCTTAAGTACCATTGCTTTGGGTAAGAGTAGCAAACATAGAGAGAATACCGTTAAACAAAAACGGTAATCGAGTGCGATCTTATTGCATAATTTAACGTCCACTTTGAACTCCTTACAGTTTTAAAGAACGGGCTTTTGAACCATTTCCTTCGATGAAATAAAAACGGAACTTTACTGCTCCTGGCTGTTGTAGTTTTGTTTGGTTTCTTTCGTGTTCAGCGGAGTGGCTTCCGCTTCGGCTGCCTCAATCGAACTGGCCGGTTTGTCACCTTTGTTCCAGGGTTGTTCTTCGCCCGATGCCAGTACCAGGTAGGCTATAATTTCCACTATGTATAGCGCGATAGTAACAAAGAAGATTACACGCCAAGCGCCGATCGTTTGCTAGAGGAAACAAAAGTTCGATTCGGTTAAAAAATTCGGTTGATTACTTCACAAACTTTGCACGCATTATGCTTACATTTCCGTGTGTGATCTGCCCAACAAAGATGGGAACGATGATGCCCGAAAGCGTGGCCGCTGTGTTTGTAATGGCCATCAGTGTTCCAGCGTAGTTCGGGGCGATATCGATATGGTTAGAAAGCAGCCCGCAGAACATGCCACCGATTGCCGTAATGCCTACTGTCATCAGTGTAACCGCCAGTCCACGCTGGCAGCCGATGTAGCAGAGTGCCAGCAGGCATCCCATCGGTACGGCGGATGCAATGAAGGTGGCAGTTTTGCGCGCAATCGTGGTCGTGATCTTGCCGCGCGATCGTAACGCATCAAGCGTTTTGCTGAGCGCCATGCTGAAGAACCACATCGTCAGGAACGGAATGGCGGTAACGACGGCATTCTCCTTGATGTTGAACTGTAGCACCTGCTTCATGTAGAATGGCAGCTCGATCAACAGCATGTACCAGCCCCAGTTGTTGCAGACGTGCGCGATCAGTATACCGTAGAACGGACCGGACGTAAACACCTTTCGCCACGGTACGGGAGGTTTTGGTTCGTTGTGACCGCTCGATGAACCTGACCCAAGCGACGTGGTAATGAGATCACGCTCCTCCTGGTTAATCAGTGGTTGCTTGCTAGGCGTATCCTGGATCAGCCACAGCCACAAAACCATCCACAGACAGCTTAAGCCACCCATCACGTAAAACACTGACTCCCAGCCAAGTGTACCGGCCAATACGCCAGCCATCAGCATCGAAATGACCGTGCCGAGAGCAGTGCCAGCGTACACGATAGCGGACATAACACTGCGCTCATTCGGTGGAGCCCAAGATGCTAGCATGACGTGCATTGCCGGGAACGTCACGCCTCCACCGATACCTTCGCCAACGCGCATAACGATCATCGCAATGTAATGCATCTTGGCTGCGACTGGTGTCAGCAGGGTGCAGACAACGTTGATCAACACGGAGAAGAACATGACCCAGCGGGCGGAGAACGATTCGGCCACCCGAGCCCCAGGGACTTGGGAAACCAGATAACCCCAGAAGTAACAGCTTAGAATGATGCCCTGTACCGGTTCGCTCCAGATGAAAGGACCATCCTAAAAATAGAGAACGAGCAAATAACAGGGTCAAATAATTATAATTAATATTAACATTGAATATGCATTTATAATAAATTAATCTATGAAAATGTATTGCCTCACTACAGTGATAAAAATTGATAATAAAAGTACATTGACTTTATGTACTTTTAAAATGTATACAAATTATTGGAATGCTCTCACTACTTAAAGCTTAATAGCATTTAGATGTTTTCATTCATGTTTGATTAATTTATGTAAAACGATCGTACGAGATGCGATCCCATATCACTTTCCATTCATTTGAAGAACGTTTTCCTTTCTTCTTCATCCACCAACTGAACTGAACAAATGAAAGTGAAACCAATTAAAGCGAAATGTGTGCTTTTTTTGCGGATCGCCAAGCTAAAGAAGATCACCAAAAAGGCAGAAAAAGGAACCGCGTGAGCATCGATCGCATTCGCAAAAAATGCCAACACAAAACGTACAATATAAATAACAGCTGTTAACGCGACTTCCTTTTTTTTGGCATATTTCCCATTCGCGATTCCAGCACATTTCTTTCAATTGATTGGTGGCGCCCAAATCGCCCAACACGATGTAGTCATTTTCGGACATCACACTTGGGAATCGACCATGACCTTCTCTTCCGTTGCCTTAGCGGTAAACCAGTAATTTGTGGCTTCCTTCGTTCGATGGAAAAAGCTTGGTTTAATATTTATTTTGAATATTGGCAGAAGCGCGGCGGAAGGCGTCGATTAATCTGTATCGCTGGCTTGATTGAAATGGGAGGCCCAATCAATTGGCTATATTTGAAACCATGTTCTGCGAGAGGTCATTGTACAGAAGTGTGGCATGTCAACTGTTGTACAATGTCCAGTTAAGAAGGCTGTTGTCAAGTATGTGCTTTGGAGTTGGAGCGCCTTTCGCTATCAGGTTGTAAAATGATATCATTCGATCATAGATATCGGATGAGATGCCAAATTGGGTCATAACTCACAAACAAATGTGATGTTGTCGAAATACAGCTACAAACGGTATTGCATTGAATCGAATCAAACGAATAAGAAATGCGCTGAAAAGTTTATATTAGTACCTTTTTTAGATTTTTCTTTTATTGTAGATTTTATTTTTAGAATTAATTTAAAATTAATAATAAAAATAATTTTAAAATTTAAATTCTACTATGATTTTGGCAGCTTTTAATAACTTATACTTAAAAAACATCTAAAAACTGAAGCCAACAAACCTTAATTGAGATAAAATTTTTAAATCCGAACTTCTCAACAAGGCAATAACTGTTGGTTTTTAGCTATATTTAAATAACCTTCAAATTAGTTATATTATTGAAAAATATTTAAATTTGCTATCAATAAAAAGATTATTAATTAAAAAAAATGATTATAAAGGTTCACATAATTATTATTTATGTAAGAGTCCACAATCTAACCACACACAGTGTCACACACTGCATGAAGGGAAGGAGAAATATAACGATTTTTATTTTTCAAATACTTACCTCAACCGCTTCGGTTGAGTTGCTGCCCTGGCAGACGGGTTCTGCGTTAACGTGTTCCTTCGCCTCAACCGACACTGCACCATGATGGGCAAGGGCGGAATGGTTCAACATCGCGACCATCGCCACACTCAGATTCACCTTCAGCCCGTAAATGATAGCCATCGCGATCGAACCGAGCACGGCCAAAATGTAACGGGCCGGGATAAGGGCTAAAAACAGGGGGAGAGAAAACAAACTGGGTAATAAAAAAAACTCTAAAAAACGTCCTGAAAATCATGAAGCCAACATTATTTTGCTGTGGGTGTAGCAAATGTATCTACCAACACTACAACAAAGGGACAATTAAATCTCCCTAACGTTGGAAAACGTTTTTTTTTTTGGTCGTAGCATTGGCACATACCCTCAACATAGGAAAAGCTTTGCCACTGAGCTTACGTATTTGGTTGGCCTTTAAACATAGCCGTGGGATGGGTAAGCGATTCGACGGATACGATCTGATCGTGGCATGTAAATCAGTCACACTTTGACACAGACCAATGCATAAATGGGCAATGCTGAAACAATGGTGAAGAACCCGTTGGAACGCTAGAAGTGTGCATCGATCCAGAACCGGTGACTGCATCATTCCGCTTCCGGTGAGGGTTTGGTTTTTTTTCTCACTTACATTTAGCTCTATAGCCTCAAAATTGCACGGTGGCAGAGGAATATTAACCAACGGGAAAGTACGAAACGTTACATCCGGACAAATGCAGTTTCTCTTTTCTTCCGCTGGTGCATTACCGAAAGAGTATGTAGGTTTAGCGAAACTGGGCAACAGTGAGAAGTGTGTTGCACTTTTACCTTATAAAGGTTTTATACACTAAAACGGTAGCTCGTCTGTTAACCAATGAAGAAAGAACCGATCGATCAGCGTGCTTCTCATGTAGGAAAGGTTTCTTACATACTTAGACAGTCGATATCCGCCCATTTCTAAGGAGTGGCAAACATCCGCAATACTGAATGCGTTACGCTAGAACAGATTCTTAGCACATTTTTCAAAAGAACGACCAGAAATATGTTGCGGACTCTGTCTGTGATTATGTTCAAACGATTTTAAGTTAATGGTTAATGAATTTAGTAATTTGATTTTTTAGTTTCAATGTTTAGATCCTCATTGTAGAGACATGATCATGTACATATCATGTTGATCCTCGCAGAAATCCTTGATCATTTGAGTGTGGACCGACATTCGGTAAACAATACTAATGCAATTAAACAATGCAATCATATTCTCATCGTAAATTGCGGTAGTCCCATCTTGGACATACATAGATGCAATAAATCTATCAACTGCCATCGATCAAAGTCACAGTAACTACGTAGATAAAGAATGCAAACGTTGGTTGATTGTTTTTGGCGGGAAATTGGCTAGGTTATGTATCGGGAAAGATGAACAGTAGGCGAAACGTGGTGGTGAAAATTTTAAATTTTCCCATGGTAACGAGTGTGTGACTGTTGTGTCTAGTTCCACCTGTTGGGCTCATTGCAAATACGAACAGAACACTACCAGGAGGTCTTTCGTTTTATGTGTGCGTATTACGACCACGGTGAACGGAATTTGCTCTTGAGAATGGGAGAATTCTCATTCTCTTCTCCCACCAAATAGGACGCAACAAACGCCGGCTTTTTGGCGCACCACGTGTATAAGCGAAGGATAACTCAATGTCAAAAGTGTGCCTTATACTTTTTATAATCTTTGTTATATTTGTTTATTTTTTAAAGCTGTATGGGGGTAGTCGTGTGGTTACTTTACTGTAAGGCAATGAATAAGTGGAGACTGCCACTTAAAATACTGAAACTGCACTCGGAATACGCATGTTTTGCCAATTGTGACCGAGATATATTGAAAATTTTCCTTCCCCATGCCCTACAAAACACAGCTTCATACGTTTGTTTTCCCACCGACCCCAACAACCCCTCAAACGTTTTCACTCTTTTCCGCGCCAGCGTCGAAAGATGCGCCCGGCTGTGTCCTCTAGGTGACCTTACGGTCGCACCGAATGGAGAGCTGTAAGCGACCGGAAAAGAAAGATGCACACCGAATGAGTAATTTCCACCCAGGGTTTGCATTTTTAAAGAAGTTATTTGCGGCGTTCCATAAAGATTTAAAAATTGCTTTTACTTTACAATAGCAGATGAGTTGTTCATGGTGATCGGGCCAAGATGTCACTGGGAGTGAAATGTTTTGACTGCCGGTCTAGCAACGAAAAAACATCCAAAATTTGCATCAGCACGATACCACAACGAGCCTTACGATTCGTCTTAAAATGAAAGCATATTTATACACATTGTTGACAGTTTGTTGAACAAACGATAATTCCTCAATACGTTTGTTCAATATGTTCCCATCGGTGGGAGAATTTCATCATCAGCCATCGTGAGGGACGCCGTCTTTCGCAGACGATTATACTGTGTTGACCAAACATAAATGGGTTAAAGTCCAAATCCTTTGATTGCAATTGTTTTCTGGCTTGTTGTGGTCATGGTTATGCAAAAAAAAACATCTTAGTAACCATTGTCGTTTATGTTTCTTCTTTCCGATACGAGTTCCTTCGATCCTGATACCCAATAGCAACATACGGATTTCGGTTTTACAAGTGTTCGATCTGATTGTCACGTTCGTCACACCCTTAATTCGTGACCTTTTACGTTCAAGTTTGCTCCCGTCCAACCCCAACATTATTAAAGCTTTGGCTTTAAAGATGTTATCCACATGATGGTGCCATTCCCCCATCCTTCATCAGAATTCATGGACTTGAAATACAGCAATCAGTTGACTCGAGTGCGTGGTATGTACGTTCTGTTTTCTATTTCCAGTTCATTCATTTTCTTTTTCTAACAGCCGCCACTACTACTCGGATAACCCTCGGGATTTTGTGCTGAGAATCGTCCGGAGGTGCATACATTAAATCTATTTCTTCGATGACGAAATCGTCGTTGGCAAAGAGTTGACTTTCATGCGAGATAAGCAACAGTTCTATCGGTGCGGGAATCAACACCAAGGCCACTATCTCACAAGACAAAAAGGATGATATCGGAGAGGACAGTTGTGAGCACGATTTAATCCCACCTCATTGATTTCCCCAACGGAAAGCAGCACAACGAAACCGTATATTCCACGGTGGTTTAATTTTAGTTCAACGAAACCTGAATACCGTCGATGCTGTTGCTGCTGCTGCTGCTGTTGCACGCACCGAGAAAGTGTCTGTTCATTTGGAAGCATGTTAGATGAGGTCGGTAAAAGAAGTACATTGTCGTGCATCCAATAGCCAGACGAGAAAAGGGATTATCTGAACCAACTGTTTGCGGATTGCGGTCTGCATGATCGACCCAACAACATCGTGGGACGTTGAAACTTGTATCTGTCCACCTCCGCAACTGGGTGCACGATATAGGACCGTAGATTTGATTTCTTTCCGTAGGGCAATGGTCCTACGGATTGAGAAAGGGGCTTTTGCTAACTTTTGCAAAAGAATATTCGGAGTATGATTTACGAGAACATTTCAGTGCCTTCGTTTTTTCGCATGTTTTCAACAGGATAATACTACAAAAACCTACGACCATATATAGGGTCAGGCGCCCACACATTTGCTTCCCATATTGATATGACACGGCCTCTTCGTTTTTTGCCATATGGTGGTTTCATTTTCACGCACTCTTATTGTAGCCGCCTACTGTGTGATAAGAACAATCCTTTCCGCTGGTCTGTACTTTGGCAACTGCACGTCGAACTACTTACTTCCCAAAATATTGCCTTTTGCTGGCACGACTTGATCTCCCATGATGACAATTGTTCGGTTCTTCCAGTCTTTTCCTCTAAATTTGTTCCACGCAAACTAAGCGCCTGCGGATGTAGTACGGCTAAATCACACTCCTCTCTTCCGGAGAGATTTTCTTTTACACTGCACAGTAATCCCACTCCTTTCGTCGTCACAGATTCTTGTACCGAATCCTGTCACACTTAAACCAGAACGGAACAATCGGTTTGCTCTACGACACGCGGAATTTCGGTGCGAAACGGGAATCGTCCCGATGGTCGTGGTCCTACTCCCGGCGGCGTTCGTTCGAAGAATGAGCGTATGAAGCGGAGCGCTATTGAAACAGCTCGCGCGACCGATACACACCAAACGCACCACGCGGAATCCAGACGCGCGAGAAGAAGTTTCTTCTTCGCTTGCTGCCGATGACACCAACACTCACACAGAGACACAAAAACACGCAACAAACGTTTACGTACGGGCGATGGTCAAACGGGCGGGTTACGATAAGCTCTGGTAATACTCTGTTCACTTTAATCGATATCTTTATGTTTTTAAAAGATAACATTACACTTTCTTGATTGCAGTTGCAATGTTCAATACTTTAGCGCGTCTTGTGTTACTTTTCATTGTGAAAATGTTTAGTTTGAATACCTTTACTCACACACATACACACCGGGTAAGGTTTTGTTTTCGACTTACTGCGCACACGCCACTTCCCATCTTTTCCCTGTGTAGTTCTGGCAAGAAAAGAACCGGCACCAAACCGTCTTACAACTAGACGTTTTTGCTTTTTTTTTCTACTCAAAAATATGGTTTATGTAGCGGTCGCTGTACGGCATGGTCCTAACCGAAGGGTTGCCGATTATGAGCAACAACAGTACAATGCTCTTGAAGATTTGTTTTGTCTTGAACCTCAAACGCATGTTTCTTGCGGCAAACTAGTTCCTGTGAGTGGCACGTATTTATCTTTTTCCATCCATGTGTGATATGAATTACTAATGATCAACAAATTGATGCTCACGATGTTGGTGTAGATATGTTTGGCAAATGAACAACTGTTGAAGGAAAGCAAACAGTTAAAAATGTGTTGATTTCAATACCTAGTTAACATAAATTAGTTTGGCGATTTGCTCTCGAATGTAGGTATCATTGAGAATACCGCATAAGTGCTAGTTTCGAATTTCATCATTCTCATGCAATACTCGCGCATTGATTGATAAAAACGCAACCGTTTTGCGTCACCCCGACGAAAGGTGTGGCGTTGAGGATGATCGTGTATCGCAATGTGTCTAGCGGGAGTCTGGAGCGTTTGTCTCTGAAGGTAAGTTTTTTTTTTTTATTTTATTATCCATGAAATATCGAGAACAACATTATGTGAATAATTATGTTTACACCGTATCAATCATTTTTGGTGATGCGTCCGAAAAAAAAAAATGTCGGCCCATCAGCAAAAAATCTTCTTTATGTGCCTTCTGATATATCGGTCCCGGTTAAGATAAAGTGCAGCCCGGTATGCTGCACCGAAATACAACCAGCCTTGTGCGGTTGAACAAAAAGATTCAAAACCGCGAAAAATGCAGAAGAATGCCATTTTTTCCATCGAATAAACCGGGGACTTATCAATACGGCCAGGCCGTTCTATCTAAAAAAAAACCGGGGACCTTCAGGGATGCAATACCCATTTTCAATGTAACTTACAGCAGATTTTATTAAACCAACGTAGTCTTCGAATCGTTGATTCGTTACTATGGTGATAAGAGCATCAAATTCCTTAGCTGCTAAAAATCAAACCGTAGTCATTAGTGTCAGTACCGTGTGGCTCATCGGAGTAAATTTTGTGGAAGGAAGAATATTGGCTGAACTCGTCTCTAAAATGGTAAGTTATAAACAGTTAGTTAACAAGGAAGGTTAAAGGTATCTACCATATTGTTCGCCGGAAGGATCAAATTAAGTCGCGCACAATTCATCTCAACAGACATCATCGCACCGCAGTTCGGATCGCCGGACAAGTCGTCGTTACAAAGACGATAATCGCCGTTCAAGAAGTGTGGAGCGCCGCCATCGAAGTCGCCGCAGCCGTTCCGACTCATGGGATAAATATCAGCGCCGTTCGGAGTCTCGTTCGCCACGCAGAAGGTCCAACTACCGGAAGCAGTCCCCATCCTCGATGCGCTATAAGATACGTGTCGATTCTCCAGAACCTAGCCGATGCTTGGGAATTTTTGGACTGAGTGTTTTTACCACGGAACCTTACCTTAATCGAATCTTCTGCAATTTCGGTACGGTAGAGAACACGGTTGTGATTTACGATGCCAAAACACGTTTGTCACGCGGATTTGGATTTGTCTACTTCAAAACTAAAGAGGAAGCAGCGGTAGCCCGTGCGCATTGCAACGGTCTGCATATACATGGTCGACGAATGCGGGTTGACTATTCCATTACCGATCAGCCCCATGCTCCCACACCAGGAAGGTATATGGGCAGAAAAAATGGAAGGTTAGTATGTGATGTTTGTTGAGAAGTTCCAGCTGATTGTTTTATAATAACACATTTTCCGATTAGCCGTTCTCCATCACCACGGAACCGTTCGCGCCGTGAAAGCCATCGTCATAATCGTCGGGCTCGCTCCTATTCTGGTTCATCTTACGATAGTCGATAAATAGGATAACTTGGAGCATCCTGAACATGAACGTAAGTCGAAAAAGTAGATGCCTTGAAAACGAAACGAATCACCTGTGTTGGTTAAAAAATATGTTTAGAAGTTTAAGAAAAAAGCAAAAGAAGAAGAAATGCGCTTTTTGATATATTTCCAAGTAAAAATAGAACATTAAGGGAAAAGTTCAACGTATGCACAATTATTAGAAACTAAGGGGAACATCGAAAAGCATGAAAACGTTCCTTCTAGTGTACGATAAAGGTTTGGAGATGCTCACTGTTAATTAATCTAATTTAAATTTTAGCCTTCTGCAGATTTCCTCTTTTTTCTAAACCCAATTGTACACGAGCGTTTTTGTAACACTCTTTTTTTAATTTTCAGGTTTTGGAATCCATACTTTAATAGGAAGTTTCGTCAGAAAAAGAAACCCACGGAGCCATTATCAGAAGGAAACGACATCGGGTTTCGTTTAGTTACCATGAGGTTGTTGGAAATACATTTTAATAAAATATAAGTTCTTTACTCAAGGACTATGAAGTACGCGCAATGTTACCCTGGGTGAAAGAACTGTTTGCCAAAATTTGTTTATGAAACATTCAACCTCGATCAAACATATTAGTGTTAGTATGTTTTACAAATTATCAACCAGTTGCAATATACGCAAGCGGCAAATTTTCTTCACTTCTCCTAAAGCAATCTCGAGCTCCTGTTCGACGGTATGGTGAATTCTTTCCGATACGCTACGAAGAATAACTTCGAACTTTGATGCTTCACGAACGCAAACCACAAATGGAAATCCAAATTTGGTCTTGTAGCTGCGGAGACAAAGAGTTTTCTTCGTGATAACATTTTTTTTAAACAAAAGTAAAACTTTCACGATTCTTACCTTTCGTTAAGGTCAGTCAGTTTCTTTTTATCCTCCGGCGATAAATTATCCAATCCTACAGAAGCTTGTTCACTTGTTGAATCTTCGGTTAGTTGATTTGTGTCGAGCATTTTACCGGCCAGATCTGGATGGAGTTTTAGAATCTTCAGCTTACTATCGGCGGGTAAACGCTCCAGATAGTTTTCGAAGGCGGCAATCATTGAGACGAAGCTTTTGAAGGGCAGCAACGCGGAGCAGAATATGGCAGCTTCCGGCCAGCATTCAATTACATTTTCAAAAGTAGTATGAAACTCGGCTGGCTGTAGCGCGTTTAATTGTTGGAGACTGAGTTTAGGTCGCCTGGAATGAATATTTAAGAATTAATAATAAGCATATTACCGCAGAGCGATAATTTGATGAAAAACAAGGCTCTAGTTGAACCATGCTCAAATGCCCGCCGTAAAATTTGCTTACATTACTGTGTTGGTATGTTTGGAGCTGAATGCGTCGTGATTCGGAAGGTGACCGAATGCGTTTGGTGGCAACAGATAACAAAGCGACTTTCGACTGTTCAACAATCAGCAGCACGAGGAGTACTGTGCCTGATTGACGCTTTAATCGCTATTTACTATCTCTGTTATTATGTTCAGACGCATCTCTGCTTTGTGCGCTCACTCAAATACGTGAAATTGTGATAACTTTTGCAAAAAATTATAATTCCGTGCGAATCTTTTTCTCACTTTGAATCCTTCAATATGAAAACACAAGTTGTGTTGTGTTAGTCTGCCAATTAAAATTTCTAAATTGTAACGTTATTTTACAATTGTAATTAAAATTAAAGTAAAAAGAAAATAAATTAACTTCGGAACATGCACACCACACATTTGTAAATTTACGAAACATTTCACTCGACTGTCCGTTTCTGAAGGGACGTGACAGCCGCTGCGGATTGACAGTTCGATTGCTGTCAAACTTGCACATCATTACTTGCAGAAAGGAAAACATTCGAGACAGACGCGAATTTCATCTCAAAACTACAAGTTACAAAATGGTAAGTAAGGATACTTTGAGCGATAATAAGCTAAAACCCGCTTTCATCTAATCGTCTTCTATTTGTTTCGTTGCACAGGATGCTGCTTTAAAAGTAACGCCAAAAATGCCGTCAACGTTCAACGAGTTCGTGGGACACTTGCAGCCGCGCGACGAAACTTGTGCCGCTCAACTACAGGCAGTCCACCCGCTAAAGCAGTCTGAGTTGAATGTAAATAAGTTAAGCCATAGCAAGGCTATTGTTAGTTGTACTGAATGTATGATTTCTTTTTTTTTTGCAGTACACCCAACATCGCCACAATCTCAACATGCAAATGCTGCGAAAGCGCGAGGGATTAGCGGCTCCGCTCAAGATTGCAATGGAGCTGAAAGCCGTCTCAAAGGTTGGCCATTTGCCGTTCCTTCCTTCGTCGAATGTAGCTCGCGATGTGCTGACGGGCCACGATGAAGTAATTGAATTCACGGACATTTTCAACTTGGAAGAACACCAGGAACTTTTGCGTCAACCCCATGCAGTGATGGAGAAAGTATTGGGGATGTAAGCATGCTTCTTTTTACAACTTGCACAGAGTGATGGATTTACAATAAATGCTTAAGAATGTAAAAAAGAGTGTTCGTAACATGTGCTTTAGTAATTATTACTTACATTTCCTATTTTGCAATTGGATCTCACGCTACTGTCGTACGATCTGATGGAACTGCGATTGTAATGAAAACAATGCAATTTCGCAGGGTTAAACCGGTTTGTGGGCTTACCGTGCACTGTGTCGCCCCGTGGCCAAATTTACGACGTTTGAAGATTTTGTTATTTCTGCAATTAGATTTTTTTTATGAAAGGATCATTGCTCAAATCAAAATGACCTAATTTTGAAATATGCTAAAAATTAGAATCTAGAATGAATTCCCTGTTTAGAAGATTATTTTTGATTACCCGTGTCTTTCGAGTTCGTGTTAAAAATAAGGAATATGAAAAGTAATATAAAAATATAAGGGATCATTGGGAGGAAAAACTATATGCAAAAATACATAAAACATGCAAATTGCCTATCCAATCTAAACCCTAAATTGATGAAGGAACGTATACCACCAACACCAACATAAATTGCTCTATGTTACTCAGCTTTTACAATACAAATCTAAGTTGTTGAAAACAAAAGGGTAAAACTATTATTAATTAGTTAATCAACTAATTATTTAATCATTTCCAAACTAAACGGTTGTTGATCGAAGAAACATCGAATATTAACAGCAGTGACGTGATTATATTGGCGATGAAATATGTTGTATAAGCGCCATCTATTAGTGAAATGTGGTGAAGAAATGTGGTGAAAATCCAAGGCAATAAAATTGATGATTCACCATTTTTGTATGTTGAGTTTCTATTAACGTTTAAATCTTTCGTATATGTAGCAAACGATTTCTCAAAAAATGTAGAGTAAACGGACTCGAAACAGATTAGCACAATATTTATCGTTGTGCTAAGATTTATCGAACATCTTTTACTATTAGCTCAGTTGTTATTGCAAAGGCTCCAAGTCTGTTTATTTATTCTGTTTGAACATAAATATTGAACAAAATATTCGGCCCTGGGTTATAGTGGTAGTGACACCGTTCTTCAACACGACAGTTCCGGTACCAAATCTCAAAACTTGTTGATGTAATTGTAATGTAAAAAACCTGCAACACGTAATACCCTCTCGTTTTGAGTTGTATCTGTTGTTGATTAGTACCCGATATAGAGGATTAAATTCGAGCTAACATCTAATAACAAAAATAAAAAGCGTAAACGATGCAACTTTAATCAAGAGTCTCGAGTCTTTTAATTTCTTTCATACACATATTTTTACATACACAAAGAAGAGTGTTGATAACGCGTTTCATCTTTCGTATCATTCTCCCACGCGTCACATCAAATTTAATCAGTTAACGCCACAAGCCATACCAAATAATCCCACATTTGCTATCCTCGCTAATTAATAGCTTGTATCGCTAATAATAAACTGGAGCTGGAAATGGACGTGGCCGAAACGGGGCCCTGTCCATAGTGTAGACCCTGTCCAGCATTGAAAGTTTGAAAACGTTTGGGCCAGTTTGGTGTGTCAAGAGCTTCGTCGCGATTGCGTCGACCGAACGCATTTTATGATGCCATCACGCGTCCTATCATCTGCCCCGTTTTCACTCCTTGCCGGCCGTATATTTATTCATCTGCCGAACCCTTCGGACAAGGAATGACGAAAATTATGTGATCCAACAGCAACGGGCCCCACGAGCCCGAAAGTGCAGAAGAAATCCAACCCGATAGCCAGACTCCACCGCAATGGCTAATGGGCCGCTTGATTACACGATAAAGAGGCATCGCCATCATCAACAATGCTGGCCGGTGAATGGTTCCAAATTTTATGTCTTCATTTTGACGCAGATAAAGACACGGGTTTTTTTTTCGTGAGTCGCTGGGACGTACCAATGGAATTTGGATTTGTGCGTGTGTATGAGTGTCTGCGTTTTTGCCATTTTCTTTCGCATGCCAGTTCGGGTGCTATCTATCTAATTAATTTTCGGTGATGTTAGCGGGCAAAGCAGGCCTTTCGTGGCAACGGGCAGAATAATACCGCTTTACATAAATATCCCGTTACCATGGTGAATCGGATCAATTATACCATGCTCGTAAAGCATAGCGAAATGAAATAAAAAAATAGAAGTGACTTAAAAGCAATTAAAAGACAAAAAAATAAAGAAAAAATCAAATAAAAGTACATGTTTTATTTGAAAATTTTAATAACATAACAGAAATTTGAAATAACAATAAAAAAAATTTGCCGAAGAGAGGAAAGAATTCCTTTAAACAATTACAGTCTCTTTAAACAATTACAACAAAAATGCAACTGTGAAACTTAGATTAATTTATATGTATATAAATTATTTTTTTTATTTTTTATTTATATGAAAAACTTATTGTTCTTGTTTGATTTGTTTTATTAATAATATTAACACATTCTTTACGTAAGTTAGAAAATAAAACCTGACAAAACTAAACTTAAAGTTTCTTTCTTCCTTCTTGTGAAACATACACCGTGTGGCCGTCCTTGAGTTCTTACCTTAAAGTGGTTAAACACTTAATATTGTTTTTAACATAAAAAAATTGATATTGATTTTCCATATAAAAAAAACAAAAAACTCATTTTATAGCATCAAATTCATCATCACCGACATCATCCATCAATCAGTCGACAGTCGTATAAAAGTTGCTTAATTCTGCTTGTTCGTTGTGTGCAATGCAATTGCATAATTATTGCACTGACTGCATGGGAATGTTTTTATGCACCCATCAATTAGTGAGTGGATCTTTCGGCGATTTTCGTTCGCTTTGCACATTTACTGTAGCGTCTGTAAGCTTTGAAAAACATTTCTTGCTCTTTAGTTTGCGTTTTTACTTGTTTGTAGTCGGCAACATTCCAGGGAGCGGACTTTGGAAAACATGGACAATGTGAAGTGATTTCTCTTTTCGTTTTATTTTTGGCCATAGGCGCAAGCAAAAAGCATAAGTGCGAAGATTTTATAATTGATCCTCGAGGACGAACGGGCGAACGAGTTGCAGGGACTGACCGTCGAAAACCAGAACAGGAACCAAATAAAGGAACGGTTTTAAAAAGAAACATTGGAACGCATCGGGGTTGTGTTACGTTTTCGTTTCTCTTCTTGGAGGACGTTTATTGCCCACGCCTGGTGCTATAAAACTTGGACGCTTTATCGAGAACGCAAAAGCAACGAATCGGAAAATGAAGGAATGGTCCGGTTTTGTTTTTTTTTCTTCTGTTTTTTTTTGCTGAAATGAGCTAAATATGCGAGTAGCAGCAATAGGAATTAGGAAAATGAAAAGAAAAAAAAATGATCAAATTTATAAGCAGCACATACACGGGAAAATATTTTAATTCGACTTTCGGTCAAACGTTTCCCGCATCTTTTTCAATTTGTTTTCATGTTGCCCGGACGAAATGAGTTCCCGTTTTTTTTTTCTTTTCTCCATTCCCTTACGATATACGATCGGATAAGGGCTGCTTATCCGTTTGATCGGATTGCATTTAATTAGTTACAGCAGCAGCAGCTAGTACAACGTTTGTGACCGTTCAGCCGAGACTGTGGACGAGACTCTGGAAGGCAACCATCATGGAAGCTTAAAGCAAGAAATTAAATGATCACGATATGGGAACGATCGTCACGACAGGCGGAGCTTGTTTTTGCTGACATTTTGTTCAGTTCTTTATAACTAATAGAAAAGAAAGATTAATATTATGAGTAACGGTGTCTAGCATTGAAACTTTAAATAATCCGCACCAATATGGAAAGAAGCGGAAATAGTTGGAACAAAGATTAATGCCAACGTGAGTTTTGTTTTTATTCGATATGAATCATATATCTTTCTTTTTATTGCTGTTTCTTTTGAGTCTTGCCTACGAATAAAGCATCTTCTAGGTAGAATGGTTGCTTGTGAACATTCTTTCAATGAGGATCTTTTTTCTTTACATAATTACTTTTAAGCTGAAGCTAGACCTAAAGCTTTTTGATTGGTGAACGAATAAAAAAAAAACGTATACCGAAATGAAGTATAATGCATAATACGCTGGAATTTGTTTTTTTTTCCCCGCAGCTTTTCCCAACAAGGTATGCGTGTGAGAAAGAAATTGTTTGTCCGATACCAATCAAAAGTCATATTCCTTCCGTGCGCGTTCTTCTTTCTGCCTGATCTCCTCATCCTTACCATTTTAAGTTGCATCAATTCCATTGTTGTTCGCTTCATTTCAGCGTCTAATTTATAGCACCGTTCTTAGTAGGCACTAAGGAAGATTCGATGGGCAGCCCTCGCCGTTGCCTTGACACTTTTCCATCAAAAATGAAGAAGAATGAGGTAAAAAAAAGTAGACGAATGCGACGTACCGAGGGGTTGCGAAGAACAAGCGAAAGGAAAACAAGAAACAATAAGGACGGATAAAGAGATGGAAGAAGACACAGATAAAGTGAATCGAACGCCGCCAAGCAGCTGAATTTCAGTTTGTCCTTAATTGATTCCCTCGCCGTGTGTTTCCCAATCTTGACGGTGTCTTTCTCTACACTGTGTCGGCCATTATTTTGTTTCCCCCACCGTCCAGTGGTTCCTAGGCAAAGAAGAAAAAGGCGTTGCTATGGTAACGATCGATGGTCGACCATTCGTTAACATTCTTGTGCATCACCCATGGGTAGCGTTAAGATGTAGAATATTGTAGAATGTAAGGAAGGTTCTGAAACAATACTAGAGGGGTAATGGCAGACATCGCAATGTGCATTCAAGGGGGTTATCCGTGGCCTTTTCTTCAAGACGTCTTTCGGAACCAATTCTGGTTGAATGTGGCATAATTCTATATTTAAACATTACAATAATGTGAGTATGTTTTCGATTTCGTTTAATCTCATTTAATAACTGAAATTGTGTAAACAATCCATGTTTCGCATGATTGAAAGTGGTAAAGTGATAAAATAGACGTATATTTATGAATCTAAAAAGCAAACGAAATTTATCTAATTCATTATCTTTCACGATTGCTTTTGTCATATAAATATAAAGTTCATTATAATTCTCTCATAGAAATCTTTGTCCTTAAGGGCTCTAAAGGGCATCGCATTTTTAATTGTAATAGACAATCTGTAATTTTCACAATCTTTTATATCAATTTCTAATCATTCAGGAAGTTTTTCAATGTGAGAAAAGGATTATATTTGCTCGGTGTCCGATTTGAACTAAATGCTTGATGCATTGAAACTTATTTTCTGGAATAAATCCTTATCTAATTAATGACAGCAAGAAAATCCTATTCAATGTTTGACCATATGAAAACAACTCATGATAAATGATCCCTATCTTGTCCCACAAATTTTGTTTTGTTTTTTTCTCTTTGGTTTTGTGGTTTTTGCATTTTGGTATTTGTACTTCATGTTGCTTCATCTCATTAAGATCATGATCGTTTCCACATTACATTGGAAGAGGTATGTGACTTATTTCTCTTTACCATTTCTCTTTCCGTTTAATCACGGAAATAATTAATCAGATGGAAATAAAGTTTTTGTTTGTTTTATGGCGCTTAAAAGTCCTTATTGTCTGTTTTGAATATACTAGCTTTGCGCAAAGGATTTTAGGCTCTTTAATGACAAAGAATCCCTGTGCAATGCTACAGGCACGATTACGTTTATATCAATTTTTTAAATAAGAGGCTTCAGCTATGTAAGGCGCTTATTTTATTTTACAAAAAAAAAAACACAAGTAACAGCTTTTACAACATCAGAATAATAAACTGTAAAATATACTAACATACGTTTTCGTTAACTTCCATGTTTAATACACTGCAATAAGTCATATAGAAAATAAATAGAAACAGATTTTTTGTATTGAAAAATGTCACAACGAGCATAAATCGGAAAGAGTTCGTTTGATCGATATCGATTACTAACGGCATCTATTGAGGAAAAATATGAGTTTCTGTTCTCCCAACCTTATACTATCGTTGTTTGAGGATATATAACATAAGTCTGTTGATAAATGATAATAATTTGCGCTTGCACTTTAGAAGAACACCTAATAATGCATTTAAACAATTTTTTAATTGACTGGGTTTTTGTCGACAAGAATCTTTATCTTGTATCGGACAAACTCCGACCTTTTAGCTTTGGATCGAAACGCGCATCACTATTTCTTGTACACAGTTTTAACTTATTCTTAACTCTTGTGCTACGTGCACTTTCATTGGAATAATAATTGGTTAACCTTGTAAAAATACACTTTTTCACACATATGTACACCTCCGCCGATATACAGCCCAATTAGCCAACCCGTTGCGCACTGTCCACTGGCGCGACATAAACCGATCTCGTTTTGCCACACCGAAGTGCATAAACACCGATGATGATCCGGCAACAACAACAACAACACACCGGAAGATTGTTTCGTTTTTTCGCACATCTCGGCCCAATAAAACCGATTTAACCTTTTCGAAGGCAAATCGGCCCAAGGTTTTTCACTTGGACCGTGCGATCGTACCGTGCGATCCAGTGCGATCAATTAAGGGTTTTGCGCGAACCATTTTGTGATGGTGTCCGAGAACGTACTGAGACATGATCGAGACTTCAACGGGGTCGACGAAAGATGCAACATAAATCATGTTTATTGTACAGAGGACGTTCGTTATTTATTGCATTAAAAGGGAATGATGTGGTCGAGCTGAACAGTAAAAGGGTTTCTTTGCCTGCAGGGCAGACATTGAAGGTTTTATTTGATAATGCACCGACAAAATGTCACTCTGCGCAAACAGATCGGGAATTTTTTTTTCCTACAACTCCCCACAAACAAGGGGAAGAGATGGAGTGTTTCAGGCCCTTCGTAGTGCACGAACGTTTCAAGTGGATTGATAAAATGGAGCAGCAATCAAGAATGGCTTTGAAACATACAAATACACGGGCACATGATGAAGGGTAAAAATTTGGCACACACACACACACACACATACATCGTGCGAAATTGTGCGCAATGGCGGCATTTAATCGAGGCGCATCGAACAAATGCTGATAGGGCGATCATCATTCAAATCGCTTCAGTTGTTGTGTTGCACTAATATTGAACCAGAAGAGGATAGCTGAAGAAGGGAAGAAAGGAAGGGTGATAAGTTTTGATAAGCATGCTACTATGTACTATGGCCAATGTAACGCTACAGCTAACATCAAGAGTTGTCGGAGGAAAGGAATCGAAAGAAAAAAAACGGCTGACTAATGGGCGGTTCGAATTCGATCGATTATTGGATGATAGAAGTGACCAACTGGAGCCACACGTGTATCAGTTGATCGAAAGTGCTTATATACTTGAACGTGTTTATGTTTCTTCAAAACTGCATCAGATACAGATCTGTTCAGTTCAACTGGTTTTACTTCCAACGTCGTAGGACGACGGTACGACGGTGAAAGAGTTTGATTTTTTTTAATGATGGTTGTTAATTTTTAATCCAAATAATGATTAGCGCCATTGTAGAACCGAGTAGAGATGATTTTTTTTTATCTTCGCACCTGGAGCTGGATGAAATCAACCATCAAATGGCACCGAGCTGTGACAGGACAAATCTGTACTTTTTCTAATGTAAACAGACTGTAATGATAGTATAGTGGTAGTAGCACTTCAAAATGGACGTTATTGCTTTGTGTGAAATATAGTGCTAATTAATAGGAGTGTGCAGTTAGATCCGATCGGTGCTTATTTACATTTGCGTGTGTGTTAAAGTTCGTGTCATTAACGTTGCAATGCAAAAATGGGTGAACGGAACAGTGATGTGAAAATGGGAATGACAAAAGTAATTAGTTCTTCAATTTAGTAAATTGTCTTCCAAAGCAAAGAAAAGTGATAATTTCATTACAATGTGATAACGGCACCGGTTCTACACGACAGAAATGGGTATCAAATCCCATCCCGAATGAAAAATCCCAGCACCAGGACTGACTCCTAACCATACATAAAGCAAAAAAAAATGTTTAGATATGTTTTATGTTATAAAGTTATGTTTTACCTTTTTTTAATTCGAAAAAAATGAAATGTTCTTAGCATCCCATATAGTTCGAGTTAAAATATGATTAACAAACCTATAAAAAATATTTCAAACCATAAGGTTCAATTACAAACAGTTGTCAATGCTGAGAATAATTTACATCGTAAACCGAGTTCCGGTCCAATATACTTTAACTGATAGGTCGATAATCCAAGAATAATAAAATAAAATGGTTAGAAGAGAAAAGGAAATCAAAGACGGAGAAGAAAAATATTTTAACAAACGAAGGATTTGCTATTCTAATAAATTATAAATCTACAAATTAACAAAACAGTTAATCAAGAAACTTAACTATTTTGAACCAGACTGTTGAAAAATTATTAATATTTACTAACAATCATTTAGTGAAACAGTTTCTTCTTCTTTTTTGGCGTAACTACCTCTGAGGTCATGCCGGTCATATCTGGTGTACTTCTTATTGTACTCTGGATTCTCTTCTTGGCTTTAACGACCTTATAGGTCACGTCGGCCATTTCTGGCTTACTAGACTTATTTTTACCACGTAGCCGGATAGTCAGTCCTTGCTACGGGGGACGGTCCGGATGGGATTTGAACCCGGTCCAGCCGTGTGGACTGGCGCCGTTTAACACATGCACCACCGGGCCGCCCCCTCTGGATTATGCTTGTTTAATTCGCTTTGGGAAACATTTATAACTTAACTAACTATTTGATTCAATGTTAAACAAATATTAGAAAGTTCGTTTCGGAATTTATTTGTGCACCAAAAAGAAGTTTTTGGCACTAGTTGTAAAATAATGAAGCAACAAAGTATTAAAGATAATTTTGGATTAATTAACAGTGACAGTATTATAGTATTATAGTAATCGATAAGTTAGTCTTACTAGAATACTATATTTTATAATTATTGATTAGTAATTAGTCTATGTAATAAAGTGAAATTTTTAGATAAAAATACTTTGTGAGTAAAAAAATAATTCATGTGAAAATCATTACAAAATATTAATCAAATGGTTGAAGCTGAAAAACTGAAGATAAAACTGGAATGTAAAAAAATCCCTGGGGGAAACATATTCACAAGGAATTCTGCTTGTGGTTCTCGGTTTTTGGCCTACAATTTCCGACATTCATTGACAACTTTTTTTACCCATTTTTAATTCAGTCCTGTGTACAGTGGCACGGTTTGGATGGGATTTGAAACCGGTCCGGTGCGTTTCTCGCGTATCGACATCTTTATCGTGTTTACCGTAAAAATTAAATGCACTAAAAATAAAAACTATTTATTTACATTTGTGGAAACTCTAATCTAGAACATGTGCAGAAAATGGCTTTTAATAAACACCCCTGGTACACCCCACCCCAGGAATAGTTTTCTCGCCGCGATGACAAATTGGAACGAAATTTAACTAACACCGCAAACAGCTACATGAATTAATTTCGATCTCTTGCGTACTCTTGCGCAGAAGCATCCATTAACCATGGAAGCATCTATGTACCAAGGCGGGACGTTTCTATCACAAAAAAGGTTCGCATTTTGTTGCTTCCTTATGCAAAACAACTTTAAGTATCAAATTTCACCGCAACCAGTCGTGGTCACGATTTTGGGATCCGCACGGCACGCTATTACCCCGTCCCGGACCATCTCTCGAAAATTTAACTAACTTCGCGCGTTCCAAGATTTTCACCCTTGGCACACAAGTACACGGCAACGTTATTTATTCGATTTTTGGTATTCGACAAGTTCACTCACTTCGTTCCCCCGATTGCTCTGTCTGTCGTCCCTCTGTGCCGGGCTGTTCCGGGTGCCTGGACGCCCCGTTTTTCCCTGATGGCCAATAAAATTGGACAGCACTCGGGAGGATTGAATGTCGGGGCTAGCGGCACGGCAGCGCGCGTATCGGTCTGGTCTCGGTCGTCGTGCGACGGGCGCTAACGGACTGACGGACACTAGGTCGATGATTTCGTCGGTTGGAAAGAAAAGTTTCCCGATTGTTTGAGCTACTTTTGGAACGAACCAAACGATTTTTGCTATAACCTGCTAGAAAACCAACTTGAACAAATGTTGGCACACCAGTCACCAGCACCAGCTATCTTCTCTTCGCTTGCCGAATGGCCCAGAAACTGTAGTAACGACTTCTTCAAGCTTCGGCAATGGTTTTCCATTGACTTACCACTTTAGTAGGCCGTTAAAGCTAACCTTCGCGTTCAGACAAATTCGCAGCCTACTTTGTGTGTGGTGTTAGGTACCAGAAAAATGTAAATCAACGAATGTTTTCTGTGATTAAGTCGATATTTGGCCTGAATCCTGGAAAACTAGCGCTAGCAAAAAGAAGCAAACGAAAAGAAAACCACACCACCCCAATTTGCGAACCAGTTTGTTATGGATGTTTTCATGATTCGTAAAAAAAAATTCTTACCAACAATAAATCAGCATTGGCAAAGAAGGAAACGGATTTAGGATTAGGTTTTTACAACACTGCTTAGATCGAGCTTTGGTTTGTGTGTATATGCATATTTAGATTAAGATATTTGTTTTTTCTTTCTTCTCTAACCTACATTAAAGCTTTTGAAGCGATTCTGCGAAGAAGGACAAATTAATTTCCCAAAACGCCCTTCAACAGGATGTACGCGGTGCTCAGTGTGGTCAAATTGTTTACATCCCGTCCGTGGTTACAGCCACAAATCCTTGGTAGATAATCTTTTTTATCCGGTCTCTGGCGCAAAGATGCTATTGAATAATTGGTCAAAAGTCAAGTTCTTTCAATTGATCGTTAAAAGTTAAAACACGGAAGAACAAAATTTGAGGTGTTTTTTTGCATTCTATTCTTTATTCGTCCATTACCTTTACAGAAAGTACATGTTTTCGCTGCTCAGTTTAGGTACTTTTCCATGAAAGCAGTAAATTACTCACATAACTACTTAGAACTTAAACGTTACAGAGTGGATCAATGCTGTAAGTTAATAATGCGTTCCAATTCCTAAATTCCTAAATTCGGTAACGCCATTTTTACTGTGATTTGTGTGTGTGTATTTATTTAATTTTGCATATAGTTTTTTTTCGCTAATAAGCGAATCACAGAAAAGGTTTGCAAACGTTCCGCATTTGAAAAGCACATTGGAAAGGGGGGTTTAATAAGAATGTAAATTTTAAGTTACAAAATACGTTGCTAAATGAAGTAAAGCATTTTGGAATAAGCGTGGAAATAAACAGTAAGGCCAATAACAGCATAAGCATAAATGTAATCTCATTTCAATCTTTTGGACCCTTGAAATCTGGTCATCGGTTACCGACGTAGGCAAAATTTTTGCATACAGATTTGCTTAATTTTCTATTTAAAACCAACCGAAACAAAGTTGCTGCTCTCACGCACCGTTTCGACACGGTTTTTTTTGTTTTGCTGCTGGTTGAAATGTAGAACACGAGTGACCACCGTACAATATATGTTTTCTATGCGACCATTGTGTAACCACTGTGCAGCACTACGCCATGATGCGACACGAAGGTGATTCGCTACTATGGTGAACAACCTCCACAGCCTGCTACAACTGTACCGACTCAATGCCATGCGTTATTGTTCGCGGTACGTTTTCTTCGGACCAATGGGATCTAAAAGAGCATATACCGACCCGTGCAATTACCGTGGGAACTATCGGAATGCGCATCAATTAATTCTCATTGGTGTGTGAAACTATTAGCACCTTCTGGTGCGCTAGCCCAAGTTGATGCACACTATGCCGTTGAAGAGTGTGTGGTTAATGGGGTGGAAATGGAGTGAAAAACACTCAACCGCATACCATTTTCTACCCGATCGATCAAGATCCCAAAAAGGACATAGATTCGGCTGAGATTAAAGCAAAACCTAGAAGTCGCGGTAGCAGCATCAGAACTCTTTTTGAAGAGAAAAAAAATCAAGATGGCGACTATCATTGCTCTATCCATGGTCTAGCGGCAGCTGGTGCTGTGAGGATTGTTCAAAACAGAGAAACTTTCACCAACGATCGATCGATGGAGGGAGACTCCCCGAAGGCTACAGAGAAGATGATTATTGGCAAAGGCCAAATGTAGCATACCTTAGAGGGGGGGAAATAAATATCTTCCCATATTGAGGAAAACAAAACAAACAAAAAATCTATGCTTCTTTTTCACCTCTCAGTCACTCATCACTCGAATCACACGAACCAACTAGAAATGTGACGAAGAACGCGGTTATGATCTTGTTACTACAGAATCTATTCTTTATTGAGTTGCATCGTGAGTCGCTACGTCCATTTATGTGTTTTTTTCTCTCTCTCTCTCTGTGTATGTGTGTTTGTGTTTACATTTGCATTAATTGTTTTTTTGTTCTACATTACTTTACTACACGGTCGCGTTGCGGTTTTGTTTTTTTACTTCTAATAGCTTATTTTTTCATTTTACTCTCTGCCTTTACAAACGCAGCAATCTCTTAGAGATGAATCTCAAACAAAAAGTACCTAGTAAACATAAGCGATTGGAGAACAGCTCAAAAAACAGGGAGACGAAAACCGTAACCTCCTGTTGCCCCGGAAGGCATCGTAATACACATTTCTTCCATTTCCGAGCATATTCTCAATCCCACAACATGACGGCCTAACGTTATTACAGTTTTTATGCGCGCAATGCAGTTTGTTGTTTTGCTGTGTTTCCTGTACAATTTACAGCGTCACTTACATTAACCGAAACACCTATTTTACTGCTGTCATTCGTCAGGCTTCACACCCGACCGCCTGTTTGTTATCCCGCAAAGTAATAATAATAATTATTATTAATATAATAGTTTTAATAATACTCCCTAGCAAAAAGCATCGGAACAGAAACTCGTTTCGCGCTCGCTCCCCATCGTTTCGTTTGTCTGCTTGCTTGGTTATCGGTTATTATGCTAAAGTAAGATTAAAAGTATATCGGTTTTCTTGTTTTTTTACATTGCACGTGAATTAAATGGTTTACTTGTTTTGTGTTTGCGATGTTCCCTCCCGTCCCGGTCCGGGTTAGTTTTGATTTAGTTTTCAGTGTAGCTCTAATTAGGTTCGCGTACCTGTACCCATTAACCATCTGCCGGTGTTTTGGGTTAGGTCAAGAATGGATTACCTTTCGCTCCCCCAGCCACCAATGCATACAGCGCATTTGGTGAGCTGTAAAATCGCTTAATCTCAATCTCTTCCCTGGTAATGGTGAGATATTGGGTCCGTATTGATCGCATTAAAAAAAGGGTACAGTTACATCGAAATTAAATCCAAACTATGCTCTCCCCACCGCATCTTGCAACTAATCTCCCCATACAAACAATTGGGTGGTTTGTCTGTGAGTGTTTACAGCACAGTTTCCTGAACATTAAGAACGAACCCGGATTTATCGCCGCATCTCGTTTTTACCGCCAACCGTTACGAGTCGAGGGTCACACGTTAAAACCGTGGCTAGGTGCGATCGTAAAGCCTCCACTCTGCACGGTTGATCGCTGGCAGGATAATTCCACCCGGCCAATGTTGTTGTTGTTGGCGAATAAGCAATAAATAAAACCGGCCATGTAAACCGGGTACCGGAGCCGTGGCGTGGCGTGGCGATCATCGTACAGCTCAGCCACATCACATTATGCTGAGCGATGTCGGAGGCACCTGAGAGGCGGCCGCTACTGCCGCTGCGGCCTGGCTAAGCTGATGCTGCGATGTGGGAACACCGAGATGCGGATGTAGTGCTGGATGGTGACCGGGATGGTGGTGCAGTCCCATCGAACCCATGCCCATGCTCATTGCGCTCATCTGGTGCAGGTGCGATAGGTGCAGCGATGGTTCTAGCTTCGGTTTGGTGTCCCCCAGCAGGCTCGACACCGACTGTCCACCGTGCACAACGTTGTGGGCTTGCGAGTGGGCCGCCACCAGCGATTGCCCACCGAGACTGCCGACACCGCCGGTGCCCGTTTCGGCCTTCTTCTTCTGTTTGCGATCCTTGGCGCGACGGTTCTGGAACCAGATCTTTACCTGCCGCTCGGACAGTTGCAAGTTTTGCGCCAGTTCCGACTTTCGGCGGATCGTGATGTAGCGCGTGTAGTGGAACTCCTTCTCCAGCTCGAGCCGCTGCTGATCGGTGTAAACTACCCGGTACTTGTCTTTCGTTCGAGTTTTCCCTGCAATGGCAAAGTAAGATGGAAGAAACAACTGATGATAACTGATTTTGGGATATGTGGAAGATTTGGCACGAAAATCCCATGCCAAGAAGATCGCGATGAATATGTTCCCTGTTGGTGTTGTTGTTTGTGCATGGCTAATTAGACGACGAATGGCAGTGCCTGTGTTTATGACCTGTGTAACTGTGTGTCGCTTTATCGCTGTACTTCCACCAGCGTCGCTTTGCAAACTGGCGGTGGCGGTGATGACGAGTTGGAATGTGTCAATAAGTAATTGCTAATGACAACTCATTTTCGTGTTAACAAGCGTGTTATGACTTCAGGCAAAGGTAAGCTTACGTTGGGGACTGGGGGCAGGAAGGGGAGAAACAGCCAGTCAACATGTCCCTGCTTTGCCCACCGAATTCGGAACGGATGGACGAGCTGGTTCGTGAGCTGTACGTGAGTCAATATTTAACTACCATCGTTCCAAAAGGGAACGGAACCACGTAACGCCGCCACACAACGGGTACAACCCTGAATTACCTGGTGGTTGGTGTGATCTATCCGCACCTTCACATGGATACCTTCTCTTCCACCATTTCCCGAACCAAAAACCTCGTGCTGTGATAAGCACCAGAGAGACCTAGTGCTATGGTTTTGTTTGTTTGCCGGTGCCCCCATCTCGCCATCTAGTTACCCTCCGCTCCCGGTAACTGCAGATACTAGATTAGACATCTTCTTCTACGTCGTGACGCGTGATCGTGTATTATCCCGCAGTCAGGGGGTGCAGCCCGACGAAGTGATCTTATCAACATCTCCCGTCCAAGATACACATTTTTTCCACAGTTGAAGTAAACATTGCCACAGTTTCGCAGAACGAATTGTGATGGTGTTTTAAAAAACAAAACAAAAAAAACCACTTTTCCTATACCTAATTCTACTTCGGTAAAAAAAACGCCTGAGGTACAACCAAAAGTGTGACGTCTGACTCGTGAGCTAACTCCACCACAGAGTCGCCACGTGATTGATTGAAAAATGAAACTTAAGATCATTGTTAAAACATGGAACACTTCGCTATGATTCAATCAAATGTCCAGTTTTGTAGGAAGGTCATGTACAATAACAAATTAGCCAAATACGCAAATGAAACTTCAAGAAGAATTTGGAGTTGCGTTGACTGACGTTTTCCGTTCCGCACAAGGGGCAAAGACAAGACGCCAACGGGATGCCTGACAAGAAAGGCGACTAGGAGACAGATAAGTTCTCCAATCTACTTCTCGGTTCGCTCCCCCAAAACCACCTAACGTCGTACCTTCGCGGTATATCTTCATTATCGCCATCGTTAGGGTACGTTTTTTTTGTAATATGGCAGACATAAAGATAACCCTGTCCGACTTCGTGGTCCCATACGTTTGTTTAATTGCTCGTTCATATCTGACAGATTGTCGCAAAACGGAAACATTGAACATTACTGGCCAAAAAGAAAAACAAAACGAATCTTTGTCGAAGAAATGTATGTACGGCGGCATCGGGTATTCGGGTCTAGGTTATAACTGGTTCGCCTCCGAACTGAACTAATCATCCAGACCGGATACGGCAGCATGTACTGTTTGAATTCTTTCGTTTGTCAAAATCCATAAATTTTTTAGAAATCGCAACGCTTGACGCACGAGCAAGCGATCGGTTCAATATCATCTCAGTAGGTGATTTCAGTAATAAAATTAACAACAAACGGGAATAATACATCATCCATACACCTATCCCCGTGATCAGCAAAGCAAAAACTCACATATTTCCTTATTATGCTAGAGTGCATATAACCGTCACTATAATATTTATTTTTATTCCTTTTTTACTGCACAATTGAACACAAATGAACATGCATTCGCGATGAAAACATCCGAAGTAAATTTGTGTTTTGCATAGTACATAAAAAAATAACTTCAAACAATCGTACCATTGCAGCCACAACATTTGTTCCGGCTGTGAAACCATAGCCTAGAGCGCCTCTGTGCTATTCATCTTTATCACTCACCTCACCCCGAGAGCTTGGTGAAGGGAAAATCGGTCCCCCCGTTCCGACGGTATTAGAAAGACGGTTTGTGAGGTGGATACACGCGGGTTGGAACCGAAAGCGGTGCACTTCAAAGCGGTACCGCCTTTTTCTTAATCCATGATAACGGAAAATAACCCTTTCGCCGGTGACCTCAAAGTGAGACCGGTGTCTTCTAATGTTGTACCTTCGGTTGAATGTTGCGGTTTTTCGGTTTTTTTGCTTTTAATAATAAAAAAAAGAAATCCCTTCTCCTTCCTGCACGTACGCATGCTGTCAATGATGGTGGAAAATGTTGGGCAACATAATAACTGTAAGTAACTGTTGAATTTCGCACCAATTGTAACCCGTAAACGGGTGCTATTACGTCTGATCGTAGGAAAAGCGTAATTGCTAGTTTATAGTGTGCTTATACGCACGTTCGGAAGGTATTGGAAAGTTTCCCCCGCGCAACAGATATAACGTCAATTTCGGTTTAACGATCACTAAAAAAACCTTGAATCCAAAAACTCAGTGAATGTCTCAACGCAACGCTTGAAAGGATGATGTGTAATGGGGTTCGCTTGAACAATCGCCCAAATTGCAGAGGGACTAATTGCAACCACAATCTTTATAAAAGACAAGCGAAAAAAATCTCAACAATAGATCGTTCAAAATTGCAATGCTGAATGTCTCCAAAAAGCGGGATTGATGGAGTCAACATTGTTTACTACGCTTCATCAGACCGGGGCGGATTTCATCAAAAGAAATGAATGGAAAGCCCCGTTGAAAAGCCTCACGCAAATATTGCCTCGTTGTTAATCCAACTGCACCTTCGACTAACTGCTTGCGAACTTACGATTACATGCCGCGTTTTGGAACTCCTTTTTTTTAGTCATTTTCTGCTTCTGCTTCCTCTTATTCGGTTTAAATAACTCAGCAGGCGTTAAGTTTGGATCGGTAGTGATCGGTAAAAATTTTAACATAAAATAATTGTAACGATTGCCAAGTCAGAAAATCAAAGCAAGCCGACAGACAGATTCCGTAGTGGGAACCGTTGGGAACATGCCGACACAGAAGTTTGGGAAAAGCCCCACTACGACGTTGATTGATAATATCGATTGACAAATGGATTACCGAATATTAACACAAAATGGTTAATGCCAAACCGACAAAAGCGCACCCCTAATCCGTCTGGATAACAACCAAATTTACCTTCTGGACTCACCTTCTGCGGAGGTCCATCAACGTCAGCAGAAACATACGTTTGATGTTTTTGGTTTCTGGTTTATCCACAAGCATCGCAGTCAAAACATCAAAGGAATTGGGTCCCTTCCACCCAACAAAAAGAAGAAAAAAAACACATCACAATGCTTCATAAGCTGCCCTGCCCTATCTGTCCCGCCAGGTCTCAGTAAGGTTTGTGGTCACTATGTCTGACGTGGTTGCGCGGAAGAACTTCTCTCCAGCGGAAGCATCATTCGTAGTGCGGGAAGCGGGATCACCTTATCGAACTGTCATTTTTGGTATCCGGTGTGTGTGTGTGTGGGGGGGTAGGGGGGTGGTGAGTGGAAGGGGGAGAGAAGGGGTTTCTTCTTTATCATGTACACGCTAGCTGGATTAGGCAAAACGTCGACGACGACAACGACGTCGGATTTTAACTTTGTTTGGGAGCAGAAGAAGTACCCAGAAGTCTCTTCTGGCCACCCCGTGCAATATATGGGTGAGGTGTTTCTCCATCCCCTTAAGCTATCGTACACACGCGTATAGAGCTGTATGTATGTACTTATGTGTTCGTGTGGGGGTTGGAGGGTGAGGGGCGGAGGTATACCGCAGCCATGGTAAAAGGAATCTCGGCGCATCGTAAATAATTACTCCGTAATCTAGCGGCAATAAAAGCATTAATACTTTTATGATAAATATCAATATAATAATGGATATCAATTTTTATTTCGGCCATATATAACGCGGTCTGCGCGCGTAAGATTCGTGGCTTGGGTCGCGCAAAAGCAATGGCAAGCGCAGTCCGATCGTACCGACGTGGTTGTGGGATCGAATACCTGCGCTATTTGCTTTCTTTTATTGTTCAATTCCGATGGTAAAATCGATTACGGCCATTCTAAATCACCCGTAAATGGTGTATCTTCAGTAGCACCATAACAACCTTCATTTCTCTCTATTTTCGGGACCAACATTCCCAGCACAAAAGAAGGGAAAGATTTCCTTTGCTCTTGGGACATGCGTGCGTTCGTATGGGACATCTTACTTTCACCACCACTTTTACCACCACTGTCCTCGTAGGGGGAAGTGGTGATACATGTGACAATTTAGACATGATGTCCTCAAATCATCACCCTCATAACTTCACACCTCGTTGAGCGCTGATTATGAACATCCGCCGGTGTTCGGTGAGATGCAACAGGACATTTTACCTCCTCTCGGCAGAAAGGCAGATCTCCCGCTGGGATAATGGTTGTCTCACATGATTCGTTACGCACTTCCTTCCCCAGGGGGGGTGGAAAACATTTATCATTTATCACGCAGCGACTGGTCCCTAGTTTCTGTGGCTTTCCCGGGGGCTTCCGGATACTTATGCTTTCTAAAACCCAAACCGAAACAAAACATAGAAAACAGGGAAGTTCTTGTTGTTGACAGACCTCAAGGACGCAACGTACGTACACAAACACATTTCTAACAATGTCCACCCCCTAGTGGGTCCAAGGATAATACATAAATCTATCACCTTTTGGGTTGGTGTTTCCTGACCCGTTTGACCCAAAAATCGCTTTTTCGGTGAAAGATAGCTTTATTTGTTTGCTTTTACTCTCTCGGGGGCGTTTTGTTTGTTGCGTAACAGGCGTGAAGAATTTTGGCCTAGACGTGCCTTCTGGTACCCTTTCTGGTTGAAACAAAGGAAGAACAAACATTGACCAAACCAAGGACATCGTTTGGCGTTAATGTTTTGTGTCTTGTGGTGTGTTGGTGGTCTACAAAACTGCTTAAATTTGAGAGCCTTGTAATGAGATGGGATTTTAATTTAAATGTACATAAATTCTCCAAAAATACGCCTTTCAACAAATGACGATGCAGTTTGGTGTCTGGAACTCGTTTTTTGCTGCTCAGTGCTCGAAATATTGAAGAATTCATGACTTGCTATAGCTTGTGTTTTGTATTATTTGTTCTACGGCTTATTCTAAGGCTATGGGAGGCTCTTTGTATTTCCATATGATCATCTGCAACTTTGGTACAGATTCCCAATAGTTAGGATTGGGAATTAAAAGCAAAATATCATCAAAAATCTTCTTTCGAAATATTTGGTAGCCCAATTCTTCGGAAAAAATGGAGTTACTGAACTGAAGACATTTTGAAGATGTAGAAGGTTTCTGCATATGTTACCAAATCCTGCCGTTGCTCTACGGGAGAAAGACTTGTATGTACTTGCATTATGTACTTTTCATTATAATTTGTATAGAGACGTACCTCCCTTAAAACGACTTAAACACCGGAATGGATTAAACCCGCTTCAAGAGCGTTGCTTGAAAATTAAAATCAATCTGATTTGAACAAGCTTTCGTACGGAAAGAAAGGAACAAAAAAAAAGCTAAACTAAAAACAGTTAAAACTACATATCACCCTCGTATGGTGCGAACAATCGGCGATAAGCAAACGTGTGGCCTCTCAAATCCTAATCCCACGTATACGTTTATACTCACAATCCCCACTTGTCCCCTCGACCGAGCACACAAGTGAGTTCGGAACGGCTTTTATGAATAATAAAAACAAACAATAAAAACAAAACCGGTGCTAAAACCAAACTGTCCAGGATGTCTTAGGATCTCCGTTTATAAATAAACTGACTCGCGCCATGCCACAAACGACTACTTAACTCACCAACTCTAATCCTGCTCCCGTCGTGCATAAACTACAGTGGAAAACTAAAACCCATAACCCCTTTGGATGGTATGTGGGCCGACTTAATGCAACTGTCGGGCGGCAAAACTCACGAAACAATCGTAAAGTGACGACGATATACACGTCGGAATGTCGTTTTATCGTAAGCCACCGAAGGAAACCGAGAAACAAGATGGTGCTGGTTACCATAGCAACGTGTCAAAACATACACAAACACACACACACATGGGTGTTTTCATGGAGCACTCGACTCGAAATATCATCCATTTATGAAGCTCGGTGTGTTTATCGGAAAAAGGAAAACGGCTTGAAACGAAAAAAAAAATACACCACAACGAGAGAAGGCACCAGTTTTGGACGATTGGAAGTGTTTCCGTTTAGGATCCCGTGCAAAGCCATCGGACCGATCCGTATCGGGTCCCTTTACAGACGTTTAAGGACCAACTATTTATGCCGTCCTAATGTTTACGATCATGGTCGTAGTGTGTGTTGTAAAAGAATAAAATACTTCATCAGTGCAGGAAGGAGAGCTTGGCGGGAAGGGGGAAAATCTGGTTGTAATAGGTGAAGAAGAACGAAAACAAAAACAAAAAGAACACTACATTACAGAAGAGTGAAGTGGTCAACAGAGATGCTGGACGACAAATCTATTATCACAAGCTCTATTACTTAGTCGATGGTGGGGTGTCGATGTAGATAACAAATTGTTATTTTCCCCATAATTCGCATTCGTAGTGCGAAACGTTTGAATAAAATCACAGTTTGTTTGTGTTTCTTGCAAAAGCAACGAGAAAATCTGTTCACTTATGAACAGTTGTTTAATAATGCAGGAAGAAAATTGTATTTCCCTCTGCTCAAAAGCAACACAATTGAAGTACAAAATATTTTTCACACTCACTCAATTATCGTTACTGTTTAATTTGGTTCCATTTCATTTTCCAACCAAACAACCCAGAAAAAACTACCCTACGAAATTTTCCTCTTCATCTTGCTTACCAAAAACCCCGTACCTATTCAGTTAATTTTCGCAATTTTCCCCATGGGACCGCTTTCGTGTTTTTGGTAACAATCTGAGCAACGGCACTGCGACAACTACCCGAGATGACAGATAGTCGTTGTCATTTGTCAATTTTCTTCTCATCGCCTACTCAACTGGTTGCTGGTGCAAGAGTAACCGTGTAATGAACTGTTGTTCCATGTGCTTCGGATCTCCCGGCAAAAGAGGAAAAGGTAATTTTGCGCTTCAACATTCATTTACATATCCATGTCGACGATTTACACACCGTTGCTTTATGCTTGTCTGTATGCACGCATTCGCAAAAGCTCATTTGCCGTATCGTCCAATGAAGGACACCTTACGGAACGTTCGTTCACATGTTGCCGAGTACATTTGCTTCGACCATTCCGGCAGCCCTTCGTGGGAAAGCCCTTCCTCGAATGGGGCAAAAACTAAAACTCACGGCCGTCTCTGCCCGGAAGCGCAGATCCTTGCATATTATATGCCTTGATGTTTGAGTGCCTTCGTCTGATAGCCGGAGGGCCGAACGGTCGGCAAACTACAACAACAAGGGTCGGGGGTTCAATTATGTTGTAAAATATTTTCCCTATTTCTTAAAGGTAGGTTTGTAATGGATGCAGGAAGGAACAAAAATCGCATATGCACTTCAAACACGAGGTCCGATGGCGTGGTCGGATGGTTCGACTGGTTCCTGCAAGATGCAAGATGCAAATAGTTTTTGCTCAGTCGGTTCTGGTGTTTATTTAGGATTGTGCTGCATTCTAAAAAGGAGTGTCCTGATAGTGTTCCCGTTGAAAGGTTTTATTGGTCTATCTGGGGTAGTTTTTTCAGAGTATCGAAACAAAGAGTATTTTTGATATTTTTTTTTCTTTTTTACAACCTTATTCTTCACGTCCCCCTTTAAGATATTTGTGTTTTTTTGTTGTTGTTGAAAGCTAATACAACTACATCCTGTTTGCTATATTGACAGTATTTTCCATATCTATCGGTACTGCCAGACATATTTCTAGGAGCTTTCACTTAAACTCAGCTTGAACTTTATTTTAGCCAGCGATTAATAGGGATCACTGCCTTCTTACGCATGATTGATAGCTCCTGGTGGCCGGCTGACATTCTAGATCCTGGTCCCCCAGTTCGAGGAATCGAAACCACCAAACCCAACCAAAAGAATTTGGAGGGATTCGAAAAATCGATTAATCAAATCACCCTGTCAGTGTGGTGTGATAACGTGTACCGAACAACAACCAAAAAAAAAACTCGTACAAACATTCACTCCCCAGGATACCGGGTTCCACCTTAATATCGTAGCGTACCGATCGATGAAAAAAAAAAGAAACGAAATCGACCACTTTAATGACGACAACCGATGGCGATGACGATGGCCATCAAGCGAACGATAACGGAAAAGAAACAGGGCTCTGCCGGGCGTACTAAATTCGCGTTCACCTCGAAACCATCGAAGCTTCTCACAATCGAATCAGACCTGATTAATCATCGGATTCCATGAGAGCTGTACCGTATGTCCGGGGGCGCCCTATACCACAGAAGAAAAACAAAATGGCCGTCCGTCCGCTTTGTGCCGATTGTTTGATCGATTATTGCGCAGTGGTGGTGCTTGGTGGTTGAGATTAGAAAATGTGTGCTATACTACCGCGTAAGGTAAGAAAAGAACCCAAAGCCGAAGCTAATTGGATTGTTCAGTTGCGTAAGCGTATTGATACGCTTTTTGATGCATGCTTTGTTTTTTTGGGAAATTCCAAACGTCTCCCATGCAACATTTTGGGGATGAGAAACGTTCGATAAGATTATTCAAAACTTCACGTTGGATGGTGTTTGAAATTGCGCAGACTGGCACACATTGTATATGGTGCATTGCGTGAAAAATTTCATTCACCGGAAAAGACTCCCTGTTGTAGCGCTTCATCGCAATCGATCGATGATTTATAACATTTATAACCCCTTTCGCGCACTATAAGCTGTTGGGTAAATTGTGTATAGTTCCTACCGTTGTTTGTGTTGGTCACTTTATTTATTTTTTTTTAAATCAGCCAGAGGTATCAATCAATCGAAATGATATACGATTGTGTTAAAAAGAAACGAAAGTGATCCCAAAAAGGTGTATGGAAACGACTGCACCAAACAAACATAACAGCATTATTTAAATACCAAAAGTAAAAAAAAAAACAGAAAAAGTTGAAAAAAAAGAATTTGCTTTTATGAAAGAGTGAAGAGAGAAGAGAAAAAAAAACAAGAAGTGATATATTGTAGCGTTACCTGTGGACACTTGCGTATCGTACGCGTCGAAGTTTGTGAGGGAGTGTTTTTGGGGGACGGGGGAAAGCACGCAAAGGCAAGGCGGAGGGCAAGAGAGCGCAAGAAGTGAACCAGCCGCGGCATGTCCAACGGTCTGACCAAATACTTACATTTTCCTGCGAAAAAAAATGCAAATCGGTCGAAAGAAGAAGAAGAAAAGAAGGAGAAGAAAAAACATCATTAGCACTCTTTCTTGTTTTCCAGGTGTGAGGGGGTTTTTGTTTTCTTTTGGGGGAAGTTTGAAATTGATAAATCATCAGTGTGAGAGATTGGCGCATACGGGTGAGTGATTCTTTTTTTTTAATTTTTTTGTTGCACAACCAAAAAAAACACGCAAAATCAGCAAGAAGAAGTAGCGAGCAAGTTATGTTTTTTTATTTTTTTTTACAAATGTTACAACGCAAGTAGGTGAAGAAAGATCCAAACGGTGTTTTGTGCAGTGGGGAACAAAAGTCGACAAACGTGATGTGATTTGGTGAGAAGCAGATCATTTTTTGTTTTGTACATGGAAGGGTTTACACTTCATGGAGTTGAAGTCTTTTGTAAAAGCAGGATGGTGCTTAGTTTAGTTCGACACGAAACAAGTTGGGAGCTTTTGGAAGGTACAAACATTCGAAAAGGTTAAAAAAAACTCTTTCAGAAATGCAAACGAAGTTTAGTTTAGCTTAGTACAAGTTTACATAATTTCATACATTTTTATACATTAAATAAACAATCTGTTAAATTCACAAAACTTTAAAAAAATCCGATTTTAGCAAATGTAATGTAAACCCACATTAGATACTTTTGACACGATTACAAATTAATCCCAAAAAAGCCCCCTTCCTTTGTTCCAAAAAAAAGCCTAAGTTCCCTTTTCTGTGCTACCCTCCCCGTGGAGTAAACATACAACGTACGGTATGACGAATAGTTTGCACTAGTTTGGGAGAGAAAAAAAAGGCTTGTAAATCTCACAACCACTAATGTAAAAAGAAAACATAGAGAGAAAAAAACCTCCTCACATACTGAAACCATCTAGTAGCGCGTTTTAATGGGCTTCTTTGATTTGATTTGGTTTTATTTTTTAGTTTTCCCTTCTACGCGTTCCTCTTTCGGTTACGATCGAGTTGAATTTGTGGGTAATACCCCAACACTACTTAGTTTTTTTTTTCTTTTTCTTCTAACTCCCTTCAAACGATGTGTGTGATGTCAGGACGGTTTTTGAGAGGTTTCCCGTTCTCTTCCCATTCAAAGGAAAGCAGTTACGAGCACGAGATAGGAAACTGCCATAAATATTAAATGCCATAAAAATATACATAAAGCGAATAAATTAATAGTGATACGCTTCGGTTTTGTTGGTGAGTTTTTTTGGAGAAGAAACGAAAGAAGGATGGGGAGGGGTGGGAGGCGGGTAGTGTGTAGGAAGGGTTGATGGAGCTTAAACTTTGAGCAACACTGAGACTCAGTATTGTTTCCATCGTTTCTGGCTGGTGGTTGATGTCTTTACGGGCCCCGATTTTAGTTCTTCTTAGTTTAGATTCCAAACAGCAGCACCGTCCAGGGTCGCGGTGCGAATCGAGGAATGCCTAATTAATATTCCACCTCAATGCCATTGCCACATTTTTGGGGCCACGGGAGTTCGGGCGGGGAAGTAAAGAGGAAGGAACAAAACTGCACAACGCATTCATAATGTCAGAGAGCAGAGGACGTAAGGAAGGTCTCTTGCTCTACAAAATGCTTCAGCGTATAAAGCTTCCCCACTATTGTTTCGCTTCAGTATCCACGGTTGTGAGTGGCTCAACCGTAAAGAACATGGCGCGAATGGAACAAAATGGAAGTTCACAGTTGCTCTGAATTCAGCAACTGTTCACCGTTCCTCGCTGAGATCGTAAGGAATCGATCGATCTGGTGTGGTGTAAATTTAAAATTCTGTTGGACATGCAAAAGTAAATCAAGCCACATGCTTTTATTATAGAAACAATTTCATAGCAGAAAAAAAACATAATTCGTTATTTAAAAAAAATGCAAATATTGTTTAGGTTTCATACCACCAGATTCCACCGGCGCGAAGTCTTGCAGGGATGGTGCCGAGCAGATGTTGATAAGGCCTCCTTTGGTTTGGTATGGTTTTTAGTTTGCAGATGGGAGGGGAAGATTTGTTTTTTTCCCCCATAACAACATCGAGAAATAGAGATGGAGAAACAACGGGCAAGAATGTTAAGTTTTGTTCATAATTTTCATATGAAGTCGGCAAAATGGATATATTCGTTAAAAATGTATGCAGCCAAAAAGGTTTAAACAATAACAGAACAATGCAAGCAGCAAACAAAAAGAAAACACATTTCGGTAAACTTATGTTAGGAACATACTAAAATCACGTACATAAATATTGTTTTAAATTCGATATACGCTACACATTGATTGAAAATGCTAGAACTAGAGCAAACTTCTTTTCTTCTAGCAAACACCTTCTATGGGCGTAGAGCTGTAATTTCAAAGCTAGAAAAATGAAACCCGCCGTTTAGTAGCCAAGTGGCAAACGAAATTAGACGCTAATCGGTAGAAGCAACACAGCTACCGGACCGCGGGGCTAATGGAAAAGTTACCGGCACAAAGAAATGGACCCATTTCCGGGCGGGTGCTAATGGAAAGCGCAACCAGCCGCCGGCTTCTTGAGCCAGTTCGGGGCTTCTCATGCCTGCTGCTTAAGTGTTTCTGTCGCTCGAAAAAAAAGCGTATTATTTCTCGGTCCCCGGGAGGAAGGTAAGGGAAATGATCCGTAGAAGCGAAAGAGCCAGACAAGCAAAAGCATGGCAGCTGTCAAAAGTTGGGAAGCGAAGAAGACGATCGCCATGGCAACGGGTTTGGTTTTTGGTTTCCTTTCCTTTGGAAGAGGCAGGAAGGATCGACGAACATGCAGAAGAGATTTGATCCTTTTTCGTCCGTTTCATTATGCCGATGCAGCCATTTTGTTGTGCCTTTTAGGAAACACACCATTTAGTGACGGACGACATGAAGACACACGCACTTCCAGCAGATAAATCATTCGATCGATAAAACACAAACCGTATCGAAATAGAACTGTGCAAGGGAACGTCGTTCTAGTGTTTCATACCCAATTTCGGAGCTGTTCTTAATGCAGAACAATAAGCGTTCTACTCCCAAGGATGTTTTGTATGTGTTTTGAAAAGTTTTGGGAAACAGTGGATAAAACCAAACCAAACGTTTCACCACATGATATCAAGCTTCAAATAAAAAGGGAAGATAAGAAAAAGGAGACAACGAACGAAACAAAAAATACTCCAAGTACCAACCAGGCACATATTCTCTCATCGGCAAAGAGGAAACATATCATGCACCGGGGGACATAAATCAATCCATTTATTCCATTCCTTTGCTTCAACTTCTCGTTCTGCGTTCTTCATTTTTAATGGCCTCCAAATTTGATAGCTTTCGTAGTCCCCCTGTTCATACAACCACACCTCTCCCGATATAACCCGAGCACAGAATGATGCAGTTATTGTGGTTACGTATCCATGGTGACCACAGCAAGGTTTATGGAATGTTTTGGGTAATAAATTCTTCGGCACAACGTTCAAGAGCTCTCGGAAAGGAGATCAGTTGAAGAAATCTGATGATGTTTGACGGTTCATAAACAGGAACAGACTCGGATACGGATAATGGTTGTTGCCGTGAGGTTGGGGGAGGCAAAACTCGTAAAACAAGACAGCATATAATGTGTGTTCGTTACTGCGTTCTGCGTGTGTATACGCATTCTCACACGCAAAACGAATGTACACGATCCGCAAAAACAATAAAATCGGAACCGAAAGAATAAGAACGAGTGAGATAGCGAAAGAAGGAGTAAAGCATTTGCCGGAGGTAAAAAAAAAGAATTTGCACATTCAAATAGGAATATTCAAATAGTATGGTTATGTCACATTCATTTCTTAGCCGCGATTTACATGCTTCTGGGGGTGTATTTTTTTGTGCAAAAATTTTTAATAAAAACAGAAGACATTTAAATGTACAACACACGTACAGGCACTCAATTTACAAGGCTACATAAGGAAAAGGAAAGATTTGAAAACACTCAACAAAATGCATCATGCATGCCATTCGAACATTCCCGTGTGTGTAGGTAGTACCCGGTTGGCAAATCAAAACAACAACAAAACAACAACCATCTCGTGATAGTAACAAACTTAACTATTCAATCTTTGGAAATATCGGAAGTGCACACTAACCTGGATTCGGTTGACTCTGGTAGGATTGCTTCTTCATCCACTCGTATGGACTCTTGACCGGTGTCGGGCGAGGTGTAATCTGCGGCGACGCTGATCCCGTCGGTGCACCCGGGCTGGACATGTCACTCCCGGACACGGTAATCGGTGGTGACGGTATACTGTGCAGTCCATCGGTAAGATGATCGTGTGCATTGCCACCACTCGCATTGCCCCCATTATTGCTGCCGTGGTGATGATGGTGATGGTGATGGTGCAGGTTCGGGTTCTGGCCAAGATGCAGTCCACCACCGGCACCGGTACCACCGTTCGATCCACCAGCACCTGGGCTTGAACCGTGCGCAAGACTCAGCCCGGATTGGGGCGGTGTCGAGAAATTTTCATGACCGCTCCAATCGGGCGACTGTGAGTGGAAGACGTGCGGATGTGGATAGTACATGGTGGGCTGGGGTGACGATTCACCATCACCGAGGAACTGAGGATGGGGCGGCTGATGCTGGTAGTTGCCCGCGTACCACCCGGATGGTGCCGAGTAGGGCAGATTGCCGCTGTGATTCTTCGGATACATCGCAAAGTGATTATAGTAGGACACCATCTTGATCGGTACGGATGTTCAGTTCGTCACTGTTTGCAAAACACGGTTAAGTAATCCTTCTCGGTAGACGCGCGCTCTCATGCGTTCGGTTCTCTTGTCACAGATTTGCAAGATTGTTAAACTAACACCAACACACGAAGTACGCGCTTCATTGTTTTAAAGTTGGTCACCAGTAAATTGGGGCTTCGTTTCACTCACTTCACTTCCGTACTTCCTGTCTGTGCACAGATTCACATAACACTTTTCCGTCGCTAAAATGATCACTTGCCTTCAAACCATTCTACACAAAGGCCGTTCTACACGATCGTAAACAAACATTTGACACACCAAGTGTCCACACCGTATGCTATGAGTATTTTAATTTGGGTTTTTTTTTTCTTTTAGCAATAGGTCACATACGCACTCTAAATGCACTGTAATTCTTTTTCACACCCAAAACAAACGAAACAATGCGACCACCAGAACTCACTGAAACAGCGGCAGCACATCCAGCGAGAGAGTGATACGACGTTCCGTTCGGTACGACGTCCACAACACAACAAACATGAAAGCTGCTTTGCTTTTCGTTCGCGTACTGTCGCAGACACCAGTCGACTGATAGGCGATGCGTGTGCGATTGTGATTGTTTGTTGCCGTTGTTTGCTCTCGATTCCATGCCCTCCGATGCGGCTCCTTCACTGTGCCTGCACCGAAACCATTTTCCACCCAAAATGCTTTACCCCGGAAAGGAGGCGTTACCTGCTACCTTCAACGGCCAATAAGTGTTCGGATTGCATTCGTATGAAGCGGACATGTTTTTTCTGTCAAAAGGTGTACTCTTTTTGTCGTGGGCTGTCAGCGTTTGCTAGAGCAGGATGACATCTGTCACGCGTCTGCCATCTTACTCTGGTTCGCTTGCTATGAAGCGTGAAACGCACGGTAAGCTTTCTCTTTTGTTATTTTTTTCTTCTATTGCTCCTTTCTTTTAACCCATCTCGTTTGGTTTTGTAATTTTTCGTTGCAAACAGGCTACATCTTCAGCATAACACCATCAACGAAATAGCAAAATGCTAAACCCTTGGCAAGGGAAAATGGGGAACTTGGAAGCGGACGACAAGCTGTTCTGCTCTTCGAAACGAAACAAAAGACTGAAAGAGAGAAACCTGCGCTGTGTTAGCGCGAAAAAGCTGAACACATCACCGTCAGCGTGTCTGTCCTGTGTGTTTTTTTTTGTTTTATACTGCTCAGTAGAACGGTCTCTGCAATGATAATGATGTTTGATTAATACCCTCGTAATAACCCGTATTTATCCGCATCGAGGGGAATAGAAAATATAGCGCACGGTGCGCCTTCCAGCACGATGCGGTTCCCGGCACACAAAGCCTTGCGATGTACGTCAGGCTCTTGCGCGATTTGGGGTTGGTAACTCCCATTTGCGCTAATGAAGCCCTGGGAGTTTCTAGCCGTGTAGTTCCCTTGGACGTTACGAACGGCTGGACGGAGCTGGAGCGCAGAACTAGCAGATGAACGACATTCTAATGCTCTTTGCATTAGCAGAAAATGGATGAAGGTTTTATGGTGCGGCACTAAAATGGTACTTTAAATATGCTTTTCCAAGCAGGGCAACACTAGGCAAAACTGGCGATACACAATCTGCCTGAGCAGCCAGACACATTCATGGGGTTTCGTAGGCAGTAGTTAGGACGTGGTTTGCCAGCTTTCTATTCAGCGTTGACGAAACCAATCACAAACATCAACAGTGATTTGGTAGAATCGAAAAAGTTTCGTTTTGTTTGTTGTATTTTTGGATGAAGATTTTACTGAAACGCTCATGGTTCATTAGATGATTGGATGAAAAACACTTTTATTCCGTAATAAAAAAACAATAATTCAATCCATTGAGTTTGAAGAAATAGCATTTTTTGCCTTTATATTTGAATATCTTATTTACTAGCATAAGAACGACCTATTTCATAATCTATGGACACTAATGGTACATTTGATTTTAATTCTGACTTATTAAGGTGAGTGGAAATTCGTTTCGAATGCGATCTTTTCTAATAACCCGTTGAAGAAAAAAAAATAGAAAATTGTATTCTGCAATTATTTTTTTCTGTCATTTAAGTTTTATTAAAATATAGATTCCACGGTTACATTTTTTTCAATTTCATAAGTTAGGTTTAGAATATTTAAATTTCATTTTCATCGATTTATCATTCAATAGTGATATGCTGGATTTCCTTTATAACGGATACGATCGCCATTCGTTTTAGAATGACCAAATATAAAAGATTATGATAAAAGTAGCCATTTTCTTTAAGTCAACTACTTTAGAGTTTAATAATTTTTTTTTATTAAATTTGATTTCATTTCATTTCAAGGGATTTTTCAAGTCGAATTATTCTAATACGAATTTATTACCAATTTAGATTTATTCTTTACTTCAATAGCATAGGTACTTTTAAAATTTATCAGGAATATTTTTGTTCAATCAGAATATTTCAGTTAAAAAGGCAAGCCATGCGCATGACGCGTAGAACAGCTCAAGATACAACTTCTCCACAGACGAAAGCAAACCCTATCACATCATAATACTATTCGTTTTCCTTTTTTCTTCCCAATGGCGGAAATTACGACACCATGAATCACAGACCGTAATATGACCATGATACCATCACCCACGCCACCGAGCACCAACACCATCAGCTAAACAGTCCCCAGTTTTATGTTCTTTGCTTCATTTTAATTTTTTTCCCGCCACTACCCTGTACCCCAAAAAGCACCTTCCTCTTCTGTATGCCGTGTGTGTGTCCTTGCTATTTTCGTGGGAGATGGAGAAGGTACCAGGATTCTATCAACACAGGCCAACAGGCCAACGGGTGGCGGGTGTTCGCCACAGGGTTCTCTTTAGTGTGCGCGACAAGTTACCCAGGGCCACAAGGTTCCGCCCTTTGAAGTGCACCCACCCTGCCTGGGGGTAGCAAAAACATGGCCAGCAAATCTGTTACCATCGGGTGCGGTAATAAAGCATATTTTTGGCTAGAAAATGAAAATAAAACTCCCTTTTTACCGATCACTGTATCGGTCCGCAAACTGGGGTTTTTGGGTGCAAAGAAGTTCACTTTAGTTCACGGGGTAGAATAAATTCCATAACTGATATAAAAAAGGAACCTTCCGAACTGGAGTGGTCGTTTTTTTTCTTTGGTTGTTGGTTGTTGATGCTTTAGCTATGCTTATGTTTTGCTTTGTTTGGTGGATTGATTTTTTTCCCTCCCCACGGGCTACAACTTTACAACCTTTGCGATGTCTGCGGTGTATAAAATTGATTAAAACAACAACAAGCAGGAATAAATTAATTTTATGTCGGGGTTATGTTTTCGTATGCAGTTTTTTTTGTAATGTAAAACCAATGCAAGAATTGCACGAACAATTCTACAGAAACCATCTAGGTATAAAGTCAAAAACAGTTATGCGAAGAAAAGTTTAAATCATGTTTTGAGAACTCTTTTTTCGTTTCTTTTTCTCAACTCTTTCCCGGCACAACCGTTTGGCATGGGTTTGTCGGATTCTTTTTTGCTTTGTCAGTATTGTAATTTCAACGATTTTTCTTTTGCTGGTTTACCTTGCTTGGTCATCTATTTTTGTGTGGAAAGATGTTACAAATTTACTTTGTGATTTCCGTATGTTTCTCTTTTCTTTCTGTATGTTTTATTCCAATTTTTTTATTAGGGCTTTAACAAGAAGAGTAGTGATCAGTCGTGAAAACAGACTAAACAGGGATAATGCGCCATTTTTGAAACTAATATTCAACACCAACAAATGCATGTTGTTTTTACGATAACAATCTATAGAAAAAAATATATTACATCAATATCGCAAAAGCAACATTTTGTAGCATCTTTAACATTAGGGACAATTATAATTCATATCCTGTGTATATAATTCATATCCTACAAAAAAGAAGAATTCATAATTTAAAAGAGTCTTTCAGGATTTTTTTTTTTGCATAGTGTCATTTGGCAAATTAAAATATTATACTGAAATGTACGGAGCATTTGGGTTGAGGACATCCACGGATATCCAACACATGCGCCGATGTATTAATGGTAATATATGGGACTAAATTAAAAAAAAAATTAAGGTATTTAAGTCAATTCAATTCTTCCGGTTATGCAAGCAAATAAACTAATCGATAGTAAAAGTTCAATTCATTATTATGTAATATAAATTATGGCCAATAATACAAATACTATATGCTTGGAAAATAATATTAGTAATCATGTATTAGTTGCCTTAACTATATGTACTACCAAACTTTTCACATGTGTATGATCTAAATAGTTGAGTATATCACGCTCAGTTTACAGTTTATAGCATTATTGACACATAAATACATGAATAAAAAGATATTTGTTTAAAATTAAATGGATATTTCTTAACCTAGATTTTATCTGTTTATTTATCAAAACTGAAACAGGGACAATTGGATAACATTGTAACAAATGACCAAGAAAGAAAAGGAATTTCATATCAAAGAACGTCACTGTCGGCAATCGTCTGCCTGTCCGGGATCGATAATGAACCGTTCGATCAACCTAATGGCTGAATGCAACTCCCGCCCAACTTCCCGCCCAAAGACAAAAGATTCACGATGGCCGCCAAGAACGCGCTTGCGGTGAACTAGTACATTCCAAAAAGAAAAAAAAAGATATCAACGCCACCACTCTCAACAGACGGACGGTATAAAATATTGCCTCACCCTTACACCAATCCCTTACCCCCGGTTTCCACGGCGGGGGCCACCTTGAGTCATAAAGGCCGCGATTCTTTTGATGGCCCTAATCAAACTGTTTAATTTTTACAGGTGCCGTTAAATGTGAATTGCCATGACTATTGACGATACTAATCATATGTGTGTTTGTTGTGTGACCCGTTAGTACGCGTCGGAAGAGAGTAGCGAAACGGTTTTGTTTTGTTAGACGCAGTGAAAATGCATTCCACCATTCGCAGACTAATGTCTCATTGTTGATATGGAGCAGTACATATTATTTTATTTTAATTAAAGGATTAACATACAGTTTGAAAAAATGTTTCCGAAATAAAATGTTCCCTAATTTATAGTTCTAAATAAGATACTTTTTTTGGGATATATTGTAATAGCTAATCTATATAAAGTGATTCCATTTATGCGCCTCTAATCCATATGTCATGCATTGCCCACACAACCCTTCACCCTTTTACAATCCGTAGATATAAATTTCTTGTCCATGCGGTTTATTTACACTTTGACATAAAATCTGACACCCGACAAGCCAACGATTATTTATTGCATCTTCCTGTTGATCAGTTTTATTTGCTTGCTCAGTAAATCGCTTTGGACGGGTGAAAAGCACATTCGATCATGTGGCAACAAACATTACGACGAGTGAAAACTCAAATTTAACCAAAAATATGAAACACAAATAAAAGCATGACAGAATTCCGTCCCGATCATCGTGGACGTTGTCCTTGAACGTGTTACATCTGGGAAGGGACGGAATCCCACTTTCGATCACGCTCCAACGGTCCGGTTCGTTTGATCCTGTGCCATTATAGTTGCCCATTAGACACCCAAACATTCAATATGGTTTGTGCGGAAAGGAGAGTAAATTGTAGGGACCATGTGTGTGTGTGTGTGTATCACTACCCGTAATTATGCATGACCCGGTGATCGATCAGCAATTTAGTGATCACAAGTGATCCTCAACGGTGGTTCCTCGAGGAAACCCGTGAAAGGACACAAAAGACCCCCGGGGGATATGGAGGAATTGTTCGCACAAATGAGACATCATAAAATTTAATTGGAAGACAATGGAAGAACGAGGGATCCGGTAGGGATCCCATTGTTAGTTGCTGCATACCGAAAACCCGTAGCCTGCCTGAAACAATGTGCAGCAAATTGTCACACTAAATAACAAATTGCCCACAACAAGCGCTAGACGGGGTCCTTCTGGTCTGGTAAGGGGTAGCGCTTCTTTCAACTGAAGCGCTACAAGATTACGTGCAGTTTTTCCCTTTTTGGAAGGATGTAATCAAGTTTTTTACCCGTGTGTCCGTAACCGGTCTTGACTGTTTTGATACCCACAACATTTTCCCTTTTAGCACGATCGGCACCATTTTTTCAACGGTCTCTGGTGTAAGTTCTGTACCCCGCACGAAAAAGAGTGGATTCGATGGTTGTCCTACGTTACCTAAAGAGATTGTCCTTTCCCCACAGGGTAGCAATGCTGCATCCTTTGAGCGATGGAAAACCGGAGCACCGAAGAACCGCTGGCAGAGGATAATAATGGTTTTCAGCGTGCCAAAGCATCCTTCGAAGGAGGTGTGGCGATCGGCACTGTTTCGCTTGAGACAGTATTTGCAAACTTAGGTAATACTATTTGTTTTTCTTGCTAATTAGACGATGGTCCCCGGCCGAAGAACGTTGGGCGTTTCGGTGAAGGTTTAACGGTTCGTGAGGACCCGATGGTCTGTGTCTGTAGTGGGAAACCCAAGTACAATTCGATTCGGTATTTGAGCCACAAAATAAGGGGGTCGAAATATTCCGAGCGTACAAAATGGATTTGTTACAATTTTCTGTAAAAAAAAATCTTGATCTTTGTTTTGGAGGTGATATGATGAGAGAAGATCATCAAACAAACGTTATGATAATGCGAGTTCGGTTTATGTAGCCATTTGGTAAATGTATCTGCATTTATAAATATGTATATTGGTATGTTCTAAAAATGGAACACAAATATTCAAATAATCATAGTTTAATGAGTTTTAACTTTAAATTTATTCGCGTATATGATGAATAGATGGTATTAAAATTATAAATAAAAACCAGAAATCAATAAAAAAGCAATAATATTGCTTATTAAAATTATTTAAAAGAATGCGCTACTGTGGGAAGCAGAGTGGGAATAAATGGAGCAGAAAATAAGTTTGTAAAAGTATTTTTGTAACGTCTCATGTCCTAGAACACAAGAGCGTAGGACTCAGGATACGGTTTAAGGATACAGAAAACAGATGTATTTGTTAAATATAAAATAAAAATAAAATAAATAAAATAAATAATAAATAAATAATTGATTTAATCCAAACTTTTGCCTTGTGTAAATGGATAATTTAGCACTATTTACTTTAAAAAATGTTCCACGATATTATTTGCTACGTAATATGAATGAAATTCGAAATTTTTCCTTTTTATTTTTTATAATTTCAGAAAATTTAATGCTTAAAATAATACCTATTTAAAAAAGGAAGAAACAAATTATACTTGGTAGGTTTTATTCAAAGATCAAAGATGGTTTGATGTATTGAAAAATTGTGATTTTTAAAATTCTTGTACTGTAAGAAAAATGTATGTAAAAATGAAATGAAAAATATGTCATATTTCATTTAATTTAATTTCATTTCTTGTAATTTATTGTTAGCCGCAAGGGTTTAACAAAATTTGACTTAAAACTAAACAGCGAAGACTAAGACTACAACTTAGTCTAAAAACTAACACTAAAGTAAACTTAAGCAAAACTAACCACTGTGAAATAGGAACGATCCCGTGAATAGAATCATATAATATCCAATTATCATTAATTAAGAAACGAAGGAAAATTTTGTCATTTGATGTCAATTTTTCCTTGTTCTTGTTACACTATTTTTTGTTTCAGCAATCAATAACTAATTAAACAAAAAAAAACTTAACTGAAGCGTAATTTAACACAGTTGTCTATGTTGTCCAAGTTGCCGTTCGGGGTTATATGACCTTTCGTACACCTTACGCACAACACCCTGGGGGCGTAAATTATCTTGCGTATACGTAAACAAAGGCAAAGGTAACGGTAACGGCATAGGATTCACCCTTGTGCACAAGCCAAACTGCTTAAGATTTAGGACTTTGTTAACACACAAAGTCAAAGGGCACCAAACAACGCTGCGGTAAAGAAGAGTGTCCATAACGGGCTGTGGTTGTAGCGAAAAGGTGCTCTGAAAGCACTTGGTACATATTTGACATGGGATCTGTTTAGTTTTCAGCCATTTTCAGCTCATTGTCCGTTTCCACAACGTGCCGTCGACTATTTACTTTGTTTGTTTCAGTATAAAAAGTTGATAACTAAGCAGAAGAAAGCTAAAAATCGAAAGTCTGTAAAAAAATCCATTCCTTCTCGCGTCACAATATGGATAAAAATGGGAATTTTGGTTTAAAAAATGATCCCAAACCCAAACTACATCTGCATAAATGACGCAGTTGCGCGATGCTCGCTGAACTTTGTACCTTTCGATGAATGGAACTGGTTGGTGTGCTATCACGCACTATATTTTGCGGTATTTCTTTTCTATCTCGGCAGATTTTTTTGGTACCTTTTTGGTAACTATTTGCCGCGCTGTCCACCTTCATCTTGCAGGCATCTTGATCCGAGCGTTCTTTTTCGGCAAAAGATTTTCTTCCAAACGCGAGAACGTACCCCAGTTCCGAGCAACATACACACGACGGTATCTGAAAATTCGTTCGCTATGCAAACAAAACCCGCCACGGGTCCAAAAGCAGAATGGGAAAACAAACGATAACCACACACAATTAACATGTGTTTGCTCGCATTAGGTCAGGGTGATAAGACTATAAATTTAGATTTTTTGTTCTTCACTTTTTGCTTTTGCCCGTTGCTGTACACATTGGTTGCGGTGCGTCAAGTTGTTTGAAGGAAACGTTTGTTGGCATTTTTTGTTTGGCGCAAGTGTTGTAGCTCGGCTGATGGTTGATGGAAATGATAAAATTACTATCTAGAAAATGGTCACCAGGTAGACATGACTTCATCGGTGAACATTTAAGCCTTAATTTAACTTAAAACGCTGGAAACAATAGTGGATAAAGCTACGATCGTCATTATTAATTTTTAATTAATTAATTTAATTAATTTTTCTTCAAGCATTTGATGAAAAAATATCTCATGCAAACTAAATAAGACGTTTTGCTCTAAAATTATCCATGAAATTACTAACCATTGTGTTCTGATAAATGTAAGGCAGTTGTAATTTTCTAATTTGTAGATCTTTTTATTTGGAGATCTAGAGTTTTTATTTATATTTCATGACTACGGCTTTAGCGGTATTGTTCACCTCAAAGGGCTGAAGTAGAACAAATTTCCCTAGGCATATCCTTCTTGCCCTTTTGGATTATCCTGGCCATACTCGGTTGTACATATCTTTAGTTGTGGTTGTAGTTATTGGTGCTGTTGGGGTTGAGTGTCAAAGATGTCCTATTTCACTGTGTGATTCGTTTATGTAGTTCTATTGCTTCATTGTGATATGATTTGGGTGTCCATGGCATTATTATTGCTTGGTTTTGGTGCTTGGATGTTCACGACTGCCATCTTATCTCTCAGTGATCGGTTCTTAATTTGTAGAACGTATTGATGTAAGAAAGTAGAGCAGTCGGAAGTAGAGTATCGACAATTTAAACATTTAAAAGTAAACTATAATTCTTTGTAAATAAATCTAAACAGTTATCGCAAACTCGATTTTTTCCCCAGCGGTCCAAGAAAATCCTTTAACAATTTCAATTGTTGTATATTTTTAAATATATTTTTTATTTACTATTGTATGAGTATTCTTTCAAATGGACGCGTTTGTTCTAATCTAATACATAAATGTAATCTAATACATAAGTTTCATTTACATATCTCAAAAAAAAAAGATTTTCAAACATGCGAGCGAGAATTTTCTTTTCTAAGTCTAAGGAGTTTTCAATTTTAATTAAAAATATTTGTTTGTTCGTCAGCCAATTCCTGCCAATAATCAGCCTATTTCCTTGCACGATTGTAAAAACGTATCTCCGTTTTACTCCTAAATGAAAGGAATACATATGTAACATATTTGTACAACATGTTTTGTGTACTAATAACTCGTACTACTATGTATGTGTACGACGAATATATGTACTGATATATGTTAATAGCTCCGGGCGCCCAATGGTGTAAGTCGCCGCCGGTTCCACACGACGCGAGCGGGTGTCAAATCCCACCCGGCCCGTATCTCCGTAGTGTCCCGTAGCAAGGTCTGACTATCCGGCCCTGCCAAATCTACTAAGCTGTGGGATAGTGAATTCATCGGACAGCTCATAGAGATCTTCATCAACACTATGAGCTCCTCCATTATCCTTCATAATATACGGGAGCAAAAATTCTTCTGAGCATCTTCTTTTCAAGCGGGCCTAGAAGGGTTCCAGTATCATTGCAACAGTTTGATAAAGTTTGTATTGTGTTGCATAAACAATTCCACACTAAGTTTATAGTTTAAGTTTAAGTTTCTTGCACGATTATCAAAACAAATGTACCTTTTATTCGAGCTAAATTAAAAACAGAATCATATAAATTATATTATTGGTTTATTCGCATGTCATTCGTATTGGTGTCTGTCTTCTGTTTGATATAAACACACACATTGTTGCAAAAAAGGTAAAGTTCGTGCGTTTAAAAACAAAACATTTACCTCATCAATCTAAATATCAAATTTTAATAATAATACGAAAGAAGGTACTTAAAATTCCTACCTCAATAAGTGGATAAGGAGAATTAATTCAAGCCCAAATACAGACCCTTTTGGTTAAAAAATGCGACGTTTTATTGTTTTTTTTAAATCATGCTTATAAAAAATACATTTCACATCTATCGTTAAGAAGTAGAAAATTGTGTAAATAATATCTAAATATTTTTTTGGACTGTTACTACGATAATTGTCACTTAAATCAATTAAAAATGTAACGAGACTATTGAGAGACTTGAGTCTTCGATGAAAAGAAATTAAAAACAATTTGTTTTTATATATGCCAAACTACATAAGAAACTTCAAACAATAAGAAAAGTAATTTTCTTGCTGAAAAGAAAAAAGAGACACAAAATTATTTTGCTTTTATCGGTAAAACTTTTTTCTTTTACTGTTTTCCTATCGATCACAGCCGCAGCTGTCCATTACGCCTAGAAAGGCTATCATTACAGAGCTGTCTTACGGGTCAGCGTGAAAGGCTACTTCGCGGCTACTTCCTCCACCCTTCCACACCAGTGCAACCTTAAAGCTGGCCACAAAACAAGAAATAAAAAATACGGTAACACCTTGCGTGATTGCTCGTGTGCAAAAGTATTTCCTACCTCAAGCGCTGCCCTCGCTATTCGGTGGATTCGGTGGATTCAGCCCGGACTGACTATAAAATGTAAATGGCCAGAAAGCCGAATCCTTCACCCAGCGGGCACCCCCGGGCAAGTCTTTCCACTGCGCACAAAAGAAATAGACAGGCGCAATAAGCGATGGTGGTGTCCAATTGATGTGTAGCCTACAGACTACAGCTGGCAGCTCTCATTTGCAGCTGCAAACACACCCGGCCGTGGATAGGCCGTGTTTCAAGTGCCAAGCGATGGTTCCATTCACCATTCACCTCTACCACCGGTCAGCACCACTTCCTTCTCTGCCTTCCATTATGCTCTCATCGATTGCATTAGTACGGACGGGGAGGATTATCTCTTCGCTGTGGAAATTCGTTTCGGTGCTGTCCACGTAAACACGCAAAATGGTGAAAACCTGGGGCAAGGGGGTGTTTCATGGTTCAGTCCGCAGTAGTGGAGATTTTTTCCACGACTTCTTCATGGCACCTCATAGGGGAGTGGGTTGTTTTTCTTTTTTTTTCCCCAATTGGTCCACCGAACGAAGTCCAATCATAATTCATCCGCCGTTCGTGGTTGCGTTTTTCCTTCACAGCTCGGTTCGATTTATGATACACCTTCCCTGGTGCCCCCATTATAAATTATGAGCGTAATTTTTATTTTCTGAAATTTTTAATTTAATTAACTTAATTAACCAAGATGAGGTAGCGTAAACGATGGGGTAGCGCCCGTAGCGTACGATCGTATTTCTTGTGCGTCAATTGGTTTTGCGTGGCAGAGCGGGACAGAGACGAACGAAAAAAAGTGACTGAAACCCTGCATGAAGGGGCAAATTCTGCGAACCTTTGAAATGCCATTAAATGTCGGTAGGAAACTGTTGGAGGTGTTTGACGATTAGCACAACGGAACTGGAACACTCCGTAATCCGGAAGCTTTTTTCTGTTGAGGAAATATATTACACATCAAGGGTGTAAAAGGGTCAAAGAATTGTTAAAAAAGCATCGAATAATGATTGGAGTTAATTGAAACGAATAATTTTTGGAATAGAATATGTCCTTTTTTCTTCAAGATACTCAATAAACCTCGAAAGCTTGCATGGCAATATATGGCACCGATGAAATATGATTCATTACTGTGCGCATGATTTAATAATGATTTTTTTTCTCAGAGCAGAAATGCTTTCTAAAAAACAAAAACAAAAAACTAAATCTCCTGATGGTTGTGTGTTTTAGCTGTATTGTATTTCCTGCTTTTGTGTGTGTATTTTTTTTGTTGCTAAACATTATAATTCACATTGACTATCCCAACCTTATAAAACGATCGTAAATACTCCCTCTAAATGGCACACCGCGGCACAGATGAATAACTAAAAGCCCCCCTCCAACGGCAAATGGGGCCATGATTTGTGATGTCCAGCCAAGAACACTTTTGCCCGTGCGCTACTGTCAGGCATTGTTGCGTGTAAAATTGTCGTTCCGAGCATTTCGGAAGAAGGTGTAACCAGTTACACACCTCGCCCTGTTTGAAGGCGAAACGACGGGGCCAGCCGGTGAAAGTTATCCTTGGGAGCCGCCCGAAGCAATAAAGACATATTTTTACGCATGAAATATGGTATACGCAAAGGGTATGTACGCTTTAGGCAGAAGAAAACCGACGAACAAAAAAAGTCCTTCGTTTGTGGCGTTTTCTGTACAATTGTGGGAACTGTCATGCTGAGCGCTACTGGAAGACAAATTCATCAGCTTTAGGGAGTAAATGATCAGCTTCGGATGAAATCAACTGACCCGTGTTACCTTCGCCAGTAGAATGGTTGTGAACAATGATCGTATTGGCTGTAAATTCATAGGACAATCACTCGTGATGATCGGTGCATCATCGGTAAAGGCCAGGAATACATCATTAAACGTACCGTTGTCCTTCGTGTAAGGATTTTGGATGGTTTTGTGGCAATTCGCTTTCAACAAAACTACGACACAACACAGGTTTCTTGAAAAAAGGACATCTTCATTTACGACCTCAAGCTCCTAAATTGAACCATTGCTGCAATTACTTGCAGTGTACATAGCTGGTGCAATTGATTGCAAGTTACATCGTTGACAACACGAGAAGGAAGAGATTTTGTGAATGATTTTTGTTTTTCAATTTTGTTTATCAATTTTGTTTTATACACATTTTCATCTAAATTTTGTTGACAATAACAGTTTATTGCTCATACTATAAAGGATCCGAAACACTGTATCCGATAAGGAGGGATAAACTGTAGATATTAGGGAACAAAAAGCTTTTGTAATAAAAAAAACATTCCATTGTAAAATATAGTAAATTTGGAAATTGCAGTTGTCGCCAGCATTTTTTCTTTTATGAGTAGACAATTATTGTAAATAATTTTCATAGAATCACTTCATTGTTCCTAGTTCTTTTTTGGGTTTTATGCTGATGGTTTTATGCGATAAATATTTATCGAATGGATGAAAAAGAATCTTAAAACATTTAATAACAAAATTGAAATATATACAGTGCTATTTGTATACTTGCTATTACATTATTTATCAAAATAAAAAATATATAGCACACATTAGTAAAATTTAAATAAAATATATCTTCACGTACTAATAGCATAATAATACACTATTCATAATATAATATAATCCTACCACAAAACGAAGAACCGATTAGTATTAATTAAGTTAATAAATGAAATACCTAGTTTTTTTTGCTCGGTTAGAACGGCCTGGCCGTATCAAGACTTATTTTACCACGTAGCAGGATAGTCAGTCCATGCTACGGGGAGACGGTCCGGATGGGATTTGAACCCGGTCCCTGCCGTGTGGACGGGCGCCGTTTTTCACATGCACCACCGGGTCGCCCCTAAATGATATAGTTTTTAATAAAATTAAAAACAATACCATACCCGGTAGCAAACATTAAAACCTGTCGAAATAGATTTTTGATGTCCCTTAAGGGATTGACAGCCCGAAATATATCCTGCAGCTCAATGTTTCATACTCAATGTTAAATACCATAAATAATGTTTTATGATCAAACGCAAAGTTTCGAACCCGAGGGTTGGGTTTATTTTCTTCATGTTTTGTTTATGATGATGTAATAAACATGCGTGCTAAAACAAAGCATCATTTGATGAGGTAGCCACTTGCCTTGTCACAGAACAAATAAATCCGAAGCGAGGCTTTTTAAACTATAAACGAGAATGCAGCTGTTGTTGTGCTGCTCAAGCGCAAACAAATCGAAAGTGATCATTAACGAATGTATGTATGTTTATAGCTTTTAACGGATGAAAATTATGTTGTTTATGTCCTATTTCGTTAACTGCAATTTTTACATTCTTGTCACAAACATTCTTGTATAAATTGTCTTTCTTTTCGAAAATGATTGCCTTAACATTTCCAATTTATGTGCTAATTACAAATAACGTAAATGTATCATATTTTCATTAGCGACTTTCCTTTTTTTTCTGATAATTATCCTTGGCCGGTGGTCAACGTGTTGCAAAAAGTCTGCATTTATATAATTGCAGTAAATCCTCTGTTAAAACTGCGAAGGAAAAACAACTTATCGTGCCTTGATTGGGGAGTGCTTTTTGTGAAAGGCTCAATCACAGCCTACTTGAATGCCATGCGTGGAAAAACTCGAAAACCTTTACCAACAATTGCCACACATTTCAGCAAGTAGGCGCCGCTTCGAAACACTACTTTACGGGTATGAACGCCTTGGACTTTTTGTGGGTGGAGAAGAGGAGGGGGAGGTAGGGAGTTCGGTTGGTACACTGGAGCCAACCAGCTTGAGTCCAAACCCTGCAGTACGGGGGCTACACCATCTAAAGCACTTTCTTGCGGATGGATGAAGAGGCAACCGGAGAGAGTGGCGGGAAGCGCAACAACAACAAAAAAAATGGCCGACTTGAGGACTTTTATTGCCCTCGCAATTGATTACATGTGCGCCGCATCAAGGCGGCACAAGTTAAAGACGATTACCCCTTGCCAGCGCCATCGTGAGTGCTTTTGGTGTACGTTTTTTCCCCAACATTTTTTATTCACTTTAAATTGCGATATCTTTCTTTACCTTGCGGACTGATCCACAACTCTCCCCACGCCAACTTACTTCTTGCCATCATTGGTTTGACCTCGTCCACCAGACAAGTAACTTTGGCTGAAAACCGTGTGATTTTTTCTTCTGTTTTTAATTGGTTTACCAAAGGCTTTCGTGCAGGGTAACAAAGTTGGACGAGTGCTTAAACTAATCAGGGCAATGCAAAAAGAAGAGGAAAAACTGTAAAAATCTAAAAAAATTAAGAAAACATTTCAAAGTGCAATACTTAAAATGGGTTACATTGACGCTATAATAAACTATAATTAACCTATCGAATATTAGACTTTGTTAAGAATTATTAATATTATGTGATGTTTTATTATAATTTACGACATACGACATCTGTTTTTCATTCATTGCAATATTACAAATCATGAAAGTGTGATCGATAAACTATTTTATCAAATCTCAAATTTGAGTTTGCCCAAAAAAATTTTTTTACTGATTTTTTTGATTTAAAAAGACATAAAAACCAAAACATTAGGGGATCGAATTGAATAAAAAAAATAGTAGAACTCGAAACTGAGAAAGGTTTTGCGCAGTTCAAAAGATTGGCGCGTGCTTAGCGAATGTGGCTATAATAAAACATTATTTTTATATTATTACGTTATTATATAAAACTTTGACCTCCTTATCGTTCAAATCGGTTTAATCTCTTTAATTTTGTTCTTAATTTTTCATTGCCAACTAAATATGGAGTACATATGACTAAATCAGAGGTTATCAAAAAAATTTTATGAAACAATTTCAAACAAAAGCTTTAAGAAACAAAGAACAATTCCAAATATATAACATTAGATTCGTGATCGATATCCTGGCATAGATTATTATAAATCACTAATTAAGACAGTAAGTTTTCACTTCGAAACACTTAAACGTGACATTTGTTGTCTTCGGCAAATGGCAGACAATTCGCTAACACGTGATTGAACATTCTAAAACTGTCAGTAAGATTTATAGCATTAAAGTGAACAAATTTTCACACAAGCACAAAACGCTCCATGCACTATAAAATATGTTGAGATACGTTTGATATTTCTTTGGAATTAGTCGGTCAGAAACAACCTCTGTTGAACAGCGGATATCGTAAAGGACATCGGAAGCACTACACTTGGCAGTGCCGGCAGTCATTGCCAGACAAACCCACGGACATGGGCAAACGTTGGTAAATCCTTTCAAGTATTCCGCTCTTCCGTGCTGCCTGTTTCTTCAGATCAGAAAAAGCTCTCAAAGTACATCCGACGAACGCGCGTGGTAAAGGTCATTTGGTTGAATTAAAAGAAAAATTGTGAAACCATGGTTGTGTGTAGTTAAGTAGAAACATGGTGGTTGTGTAGCTAAGTTGTCTAAAATACTGCAGCAGAACTAGAAAGGAGGATCTTTCGTGTGGAAAAAAAGGTCACCGAATGAAAACATAAACTTCCGAGCAATTTTCAATTTTGCATTTTTTTGCCGTTTTATGATTGAAGTCGGCACATTTTTTGTTTGTATCGCATCCATCAAAAGATGAGGTGATGCGCACGTTTTTCGTACATGGATGAGAGCAAGGATGAAGGATGAAACGAAGGGGCCAAAACCTTTGGATGCACCACATCTTGGCACGGACGACGGGAACACGACGCATGATTTTGACCGTTTCGGACGATCTGCTGGTCACGGGTAGTCGGGCTGCCGGTAAACAACCGATGAGCCCGAGTTTGACCGGTCGACCGAAATTGCCCCCTGTCATAAAAGCGGAATTTTACTGTTTTGGGCTTTTTTTACGGGTTTTCTAAATTTTGTTTTCCAATCCGACAGCTTTTTTTGGCCGTGCATGGATATAGTTTTTCGGCAAACCTTTGCTGTTATGGTACTGTAATGTTTTCCCACCCGTTTTGCACTCGATAGTTGTTTTGCAGTATTATAAAACATGTTAGTTTCATAGTCTTTTTTTCTTGCTGGATAATGTTTGTTTGGAGAATGTACAAAGTCCGTTTTTAATCATTTAATTTATCTCTGTTTTCTTTAAATAAATATGTAACAGCTTCTATTTTTAGCACTATCAATGACTTCAATTTTTCGAAATTACCAAGAAAATAAACTGTTATGTTATGCATATAATTAAGGAATAAAATGAAAAAATAAATTCAATCATTTATTTAATAATTATCAATTTAAAAACAACGCGACAATGTCAATTCAATAAATTTGCAATACTTCATCATTCTCAGTTTAAAAAAATATAACAGAAAATCAGATAAGCTTAATTGATAGCTACTGCGAGGGCAAGTTAAAATAGGGATTATAAACATTTTTTATATAGTTAATAATACGAAATTGTCGTATTTATCCAGAAGTTGTTTTATCAGTTTTAAACTGTAAACTGAAACAGTTTTTAACGTATATGTACATCGTACTGGATTAAGTTTCTATCGCTATGGCTTTCCTAACGACTTTGTTTTAACACAAATTTTACCATAAACTCATCAAAAACCCTTAGATATACAGAAATCAATCCATTCATAACCGTCTGTTACGATCATAACTACAATCTTCCTGCGTTGAAAAGTGAAATGGAATATACAAGAATATAAAAAAATAATCATATAACAATTAGTTCATAAGCTCTTCAGGGAGCGAACGATTTTTTTCCCTCTCTCGCTTTTTCTACCCTGACCACGTAAAAAATTGTGGCCTAGGCTATGGTAAAGTGGATAGGTGCCTCTAATGGCAGCTATATCCTAGCCATACTACCGTGCATATTATAAACAATCCAACAGTCTGCCCCACTCGTACCCCATCTTATTTTCCCCATATCCGGTTAATCCATTTTTTGGGTTGGAAAACATATCCCCTAAAGTTGCAATATCGATCGCACTAGAGTGAGTGTTCATAATTTTCGTTCAATGCGTAATTTAGTGCACTGCTGCCCCTGTCGAACATGTGTTTTAAGTTGAATTACTTTAGTGAATTTATGCTCGTTTTATAATTTTAATTTTGCTACCACTGCTGCCGCTGCTGCTTTACAAAATAATAACACTTCTGCCCGAGGCAGACGACGCGGGGTTTTGAGTGCGAGTTTTATTATTTATACACCCTAACACCTTTGCAACCAGACAGTCCATAAATGCTGGCATAAATTGAGCTACTATACTACTCAAATTACTTCCGGAGAACGAATCTATCGGTATCTTGGAACGGGTAGCCAGATGGAGCGGTGGGGCATGTTGTTTTTGTTGTTGTTGATGTGGCGTAATGCTACAACATCTCCATCGTTTCTTGGACTCCGTTGTTTAAGATGATAATAGTGTTTTAAACGTTGCGTCCGTTGCGTTGTGCTGGTGACAAATGTGTTGTAATGTTCCTAGGGTTTGAAAGGGGGAATTGTTGTGAATATCGAGGAGAAGAAAAAAAACCATCCCTACATCCCGTCATTCGAGCAGTGATAGACTAAACGGTTCGTCAATTGGGCAATAGCAGGTGTGATAGATTCTTTTATGAGCATGATATAGTCATATAATCATTTGTGTAGTGTACAGTTTACATCGGGAAATAACCATCAAGTTTGGGGCGGAAATTTTAAATACTTTTAGGCTACTTTGATTGATAGTTCATTGCGTGTTGAACAAGACGAAAATCGCACACAGATTCCCCGTTATTGCGGTTGGGGCATTATAATGTCCGAACAAAGGTGCAATTTTCAGCTTTATAACACAAGGGAAGTGTTATTTATTGTTCAAAAATCGATTGTTTTACAGGACTTTTAAGTGCCATGTTTAGGCATTTGAAAGTGTTGTAAATTTACTTGTTTCATAAAGTAAATGTTGTAAATTTACTTGTTTCACAATCTTTATATAAACGCTGTAATTACTACGCAATAATAAATTGAAGTCCAGATTTGTTTGCAAACACTGTTCAGAGATATAGGTGCTGATATAAATGCTGCTAGTTGTTCCATTAATTATGCTTAATTAATGTATGAGAAGGCAAAATAACATTCTCATAGTTTAAACATCAACAATATACAAATACTACAATCCCTCCAATACGAGCGATTACAATTCTTGTTCGTTAGTTAAGGTTTAACATTTTGTTACTTACGAGATCCAATAGATGGTGAAACTCCGACTTCCAATATTTAGTATCGATGTGCATTTTCGCCATCCGTGTGCCGTTACGTCCTATGGTCACATTTACCCTAGTTTGGGCATTTTTGTCATCAAATGATCTGTGGTATGAGTTGCAGAAGCAGCGCGTTTAACGAATACCGACGGATAGAACATATTTTTCCTGCGGTCCTATGTCTTCCGGTCTTCGCGGGGAACAGCGAGGATAAGTGGGAAGTGGACCCATCTCTACCTCTGGCAGAATATAAATTGTGATGTTTTCGGCCGATCAAATGACGGAATTATGTTATCCATTGTTTGTGTGGAAAAATTATCCAGTTCCAGGTTGATAACAGTTTCACATTTGTTCGAATTTGCCGGTACAGTGTTCTGTGAACAGTGCGGCGTTTCCTTCATTTAAAAACTCTATCATGTTCATTTCAACGATTTTTGAGCCCGAAGATTCGAAAGGAATAATTTTCCCGTACATGTTTAGAAGCTTGACCATTTGATGCTGCATGGTACAGTGTTCCTTAACTATGGTCTGCAGAGGTCTAAGGAAAGGATTGTGTGGCAATTCACCATTCTTTAGCTTTCGTGCTTCATAACCAGTATAGGGACTTTTCGTACAAAACCACTCCGCAGCGGTCCACATGCCCGCTTCTTATAGATACGATAAGAATAGCTGGGCAGTAATCGATTCGGCATCTTCATTGTCGGTAGCCATCTCTTTGTTGGTTTTCCCGCGAAATGTATACTCTTTTCTGTACGAGAGAATGCAATGAAAAATGATACAACATAACGTTTAGACAGATTGCGCGTATATTGCACAGAGAAAGATTTTACTTACAATGTACGACGTACAGTGATCAATAATCAGTTCGTTTTGATATAATTCAATGGTTTTATAAAGATATTGAGGACTTTAGCGCAAAATAAAACATGCACGCATGCACCAAAACACGATTCCCATGGAAAACTGCACTAGAATTGACAGTTGAGTTGTATGGTTGCTGACATCGCGATTTGTGATGTGTGTGCGTGCGTGCGCTCTTGTTTTCAATCTTCATTCGGTTTATGAAAACTGTTTACAAGGTAATTTAGTTTTGGTCGTATCGAACCGTACCAAGTTTTCCGATTTCGTGTGTTTCCGTTTCATAAATATTGAGAAAATTATACACGATGTGCATAAAAGAGCGGCGTAAAATGTTATTTGATACAGTGTCTAGAAAGTGTGGTGTTTCCATGGTTCCAAGCTAATGGTTTGCCCTGATTGAGTTTGTCGTAATAACCACAGTCGGGATCCTTAAGAAAAAATACGTATTACAGTCAGTGGTATGTAACTGGTATGTGAAATTATATTTATCGTAATTCCTATCTGCTAAATAAGTTTCTTTTTAATTTGTATAAGTTCGTACATCATCATCATCATCATCGCTCTTACGGTTTTGTGATCGTTCGTCGTTTTCTTTTCAGCCGTACTATCATTAAGCCAATCAGCGGCCTATTCGTCCGATTCGGTCTGGTCATGCAGCGGTATTTTCAACGAATGAAACCCCAAAACGGGAATCCAGTTAATTAAGACACTTCCAGCTGAAGCGCGAACCATCAGCTCGCAGATCCCGCATGGTGTACGGATTTTGGAAATCCGCATCTGAACAAACAAAGCCCTTCTTAGGCAACATATTCGTTGCTGAGGGTAGACGTTTTGGATCAGGTTATGCCACTGTTACCAGATCAAACGGATCTGATCGTACGGCAGAATTAAAGAAAGACAAAACAACAAACCACTCTCAAGATATGGTATGGCGGCGAACGTTCAACGCGTTCGGCGATTGGCTTTCCGAGCGGCCTCTTTCGTCCCTATTTCCAGCAAATGAAGACATTAAAAAAAGGGAACAAGAAACTGTTTGGTGTCTTTCGGGGCAGCTTTTTTTTTACGCGTGTTGTTCGAATGTCTCTCCTCCGTGTGCTTCTGTCACGATGCCTTGTTGAAGACTTCCATTTTATGACACACCCGTTGTGCACTGATCGATCTCCCTGTTCCCGGGATCGGTTCATTTTCCAGTCCAGCCTGATAGCTGATAAGTGCCGTTGGCTTTAGTTTCTAGCGCTCCGAAAAACAAAGCTTCATGGCTACCATCCTGTGGTTCTCGTTTCATTAAAATGTTGATGGCAGCTTTTATGCTTCGAATAGAACGAGATGCGATGGACAGATGATGGTTTATCCGACCGATCTACCAATTCCGTTCAAAATGGAACTGACCAAAACAATCTGCTCAGTCGTTCGCCGTAAAGCGATGTTTTTTAACAGACCCGTCTCGAGGAAAGAACGACTGGAAAGAGGGTAAAAAAGTATAAAACTTTTTGTAATTTACAACTTCTTCCAATGTGAAGCGAAATCGGCCATGAATGTACAGGATAAATGGACGATGACGTTTACCAAAATGATGATCTTTCTACTCCACCTCCAATTGGTCCACGATTTACAGGCAACAATATCTGGAAGAAACGTTTAACAAACAGTTAAATATGCTCGTTCTGGTTTTGTTATAAAAACATTTAAATCTAAACTACTCAATTGCTTAAATCCGTAGCAAAATTGATTTAATGAAATTCCTCTAAATTGCCTTTACTTTTTCACTTAAGGACTTAAAAGATGATATAATCATCTTTGACATGGTTCATTTAATGAAACACCACAGAAGGCTCCCAACCAAATGGGTGATAGAAAAGCATATTTCGTGGAATTTATGGTCTATCCCGTTGGGATATACGTGGAACGGTGTGCGTCGATAATTGAGCCAGCTGTAGTAACCTGCTGACGGAAGCTGCCACAGGTTAGAAAAAATTAACTTTCCCAAAGCACCTTCCCAGTCGCCGGACAACGTTCTGGATCGTAGTTGTGTTCTTTTTCTTCCCTAAAGTTCTTCCAAACGCTTTCACGATCGGACACCTTGATGCGGACATGCTTCTTCCGATGGCCGGTCCAATTAACGAGAAATTCCCTGCACAACGTTCGAACAAGATCCGAGAAGTTACTTCTTCGATCTTCGCTCGTTTAAACGCTTTTATGATCAAATTGAGTTTGGCCTGGTGTATGTGCGATGATGATGAAGGAACCGGTCGGTCGGTTCCATTTTCTCGATTAAAAATGGGCACCTTTTTTTACTTTTCTTCATTATAAGCATCGAGACATCAAATGGCTTTGCAAAGCCACCATGAACAACTTGATCGTATAGGGATTTTTTTTTTGTTTTCTTACTTTTTGTGAATCGTTGGAATGTAATCGTAATGACGAATCAAAAGGAGCAATTCTACAATTTAATTAGCTAACAGTTAGCAGTAAGAGATTGTGAGATAAATCAACTAAGGAAATCCTTAAAAAAATGCAACATTCTTAATTGTAATATTTTTTTATATTAAAATGTCCATACAGGACTAAAACATATAAAACTCTGGATAAGTTTAGGGCACAACTTATCATGTGCTAGATATATATGAAATTTTGAGATTGAACGTGATAGATAGGAATTTTATAATTAAATATTGAAAAAGTAGGTGGCAGAAGCTCCCTAATAAGATTGAAAAATGATAGAACTTTATTTTGTCTACATTTATATGTATTGCTCCTATTTATATTGTTTATCTATTTGAGTATTTTCTTACAAAACACGGTGTGCCATATCTATCACATGCAAGGGCGGACTTATACTTACCCTTTGTTTACTTATCGTTTGTGTGCCAAGGGCTCTATGTTTTATTTGCGTAGAAAGCAACAAGAACTTGTGACGTATCCAGAACGGCGCACGACGGTGGACAAGCACGCTTTCAGTTTGTGGCAGACTGTGGCAGACTTCAATTATTTGATTTCGTGTGCATCGTGGCCGTTATTCAATGCACATTTGTTCAGTGTAACGCACCAACAGGTGGTGTGTCCTGGTAGAACGATCGTACATTTTTGCTAACCAGCCTTAGATCGACAATCATATTCCGGCGGGCTTAGTCGCGAGCGTGTTTAGTGTACGATCACCGTAAATTGAAGTGGATAATACCACTGTTCTAGCAGAACTGTTCTGTAGTACGGTCGTGCAACACTTTGCGCTGCAATTGAAGTGGTGTTTTGATTTTGATGGTTTTATAATCACCTGTCGTCAGTGCGACATTCTTAATGCTTTCTTTAGTTAGTTTTACAGCTCTTGCTCACATGTCGGCGGTTCACGTCGAGTGGTGAATTATCGCCACACAAGTTCTTTGTGTATTTTGTCTGCAAACAAAACAACAACAAAATGTGACGAAGAAGCTTCTAAAGCCCTAGTAAAGTGTTTTTCTTCACACTCTTCAAGCAAAAAATTGTAATTTTCTTTCTTTCTATTTCGTATCAACGCACGCCAATCGATGCAAAATGGGAAAATTCCTGCAGTAGTGCTTCCACGTTCTTTCATGGCACAGTCACGAGGAAAGTGATCGTTGAAATATGGGTAAAAATCAAATTAATCAACAAATACGCGCAATAACCATCGACATTATTCTAATGATTATTGTTTTGATGAGCTCGGCAAATGGTCGAAAACCGGTGCTAATAGCGCGATAATATCGAAGCATCCCTCACACTACCCTTCACCAGTACTAAGCATCATACCCCAACTCATTAGACGTGTGGCCGTTCCATCTATACCAGGCTGGTCTGTTTTTTCCTCCGCCTGCTCGCTCTAGAGGGATAGTAAATTAATATAGGAATAAAAATAAAAGCATAAAATTTTCGTCCACTTTTTATGGATCTCCGAAAGCGCGGCAAAATATATATTGTTCCTTTTAGTTGCGTTTCGAGTGAAAACTGAAGAAGCGTAGTAGGGGCAACGATAAGACGCGTGAAGAAAAATTGCTATCACTCTCGAAAAAGGAAATCATATGGAGGAAAGTTTGACTATAGAGACAAACTTTCACACAACTACATCAACAATTGTTAGTTTCTCATTCAAATGCACGTGCGAAATGGAAAGTTAGGTGCAACTGTTCATAGATTGTGATATTTTCTTCAATACTGACTTGTAAACTAAAGGTTGACAATGTGCTTTTAATGCTAAAACAGTCAAAATTTTAATGTTAAGTTTATTCACGAAAATTATCAACTGTGGGGTCATTATATCGAGGGGATCTGATTGAATGTTGGTGGTGATGACGATTTTCACGCGACCAAACCGGTACTAAGTCCTAGAGGGACTGTATCCCTCTTACGCAGGAATGGCTATCAAATAACGGATGAAAACAGCTCAGAAATATGTGAAATGACTTACCAACATGCCATCAGCTGATCAATCTATAGACGACAACGTTTTGGAAAGCATTAACATTGTTTGATACACTATTGCGAGTATAGCGAGCATTAAATAAATACACAAATTCTCAGCTTGATTGAGCATTACACGTCGAAAAGACTATTATTTTAAGCTTAATAATTTGTACATTAATGTATATAGCTAATATTTACCTCTTAAACTTGCTATGAGCAGATTTATGTAAAATTACTTTTAATCGACAGAAACATTAAAATACGAAGCTTCTATGTATCCGAAATTTGAAACCTGCAATGAAATTCGTTTGAAAGAATGAAATGTTATGTTCGAAAATCGTTCGGCCCTTTCAGATTTATGTTCGAAAAAATACACCCTGTATATTTTTTTTACTTCCGTTTCTATCAACAGTACAGTGGGTAGCAAACGCAATCCACTGGTCAAAAAGCCTATCCTTTCGAATTATGATCAAAATGTCCGATGGACTGACCGTAATGAACGGTGGGAATTGAACAGAATTTTAACCATCTGTCAATGTCGACTTTAAACCTACACACACGCACATACTTTCGCATTTTTCGGCTGTTCTGTGATTTTGTGAATAACTTTTTCTAGATTGTTACTGATTACTTCAGTAAAATTGGACCGATTGTTTCACTCTTCCGCAGACAATAAGAATATCTTACCATGGACAACACCGGCGATCGAATAGAAAAGCTGTACAAGAACTACGAAATCTTGAGTGACGCTAAGGAAAAAATCGGCGAGGTTTGTTGCATTTTTTTCTATAATGCTGCCGGAAAACGATGTTTACACTTTTCGTTGTTCCTCTCCACTCAGCACGAAGCCGAATATAAGGAAATTTTGGATGCTGTGAAGGGTTCAGCGAAGGAAAAGCGTCTTGCGTCCCAGTTCATTGGGAAATTTTTCAAGCATTTTCCCAGCTTGGCGGATCTCGCCATTGAAAGTCAGCTGGATCTGTGTGAGGATGAGGATACACAGGTAGGGATACAAAATGTCGTAGAGGTCCATCATGTCAATGGATGGGTTTTGCTAATTATAAACTGTTCATCATGTTTCCAGATAAGACGACAGGCTATTAAGGATTTGCCGCAGTTGTGCCGTGATACAACGGAGCATACGCCTAGAATCGGTGACATTTTGGCACAATTGCTCATCACCGAAGATTCTGCTGAGTTACTGCAGGTTCATCAGTCGTTGCTTACACTGGCAAAGGTATTTTACCAACCCTAAATGCTTACTTTGATGCATTTTTATAAATCGACGCAAAACTTCATTTTTCAGTACGATGCGGTTGGTACGCTGACTGGAATTTTCAGTCAAATCGTAGGCGGCGAGGAGACGACCCGTTTTCGCAGCTTTCAATTTATTAACAACAAAATCATGAAACTGGAGCCTCAAATTTTGACGAAACTGGTGGAAGACTTTATTATTGCTGAGGTTAAAAAGATTACACTGGTAAATGCACAGCATTGGATTGCTTTACAGTACATGTAGCTTAACTGTAACGGTTCAATTGTACTCCTTCTCAATTAGGACGTAAGCTCGGACGAGTTTCACCTATGCATGTCCATCCTGAATCAGACGAAGCTCAGCAAAACTCTTCCCGGACACGTGGAGCTGGTGACGCTCGCTGCCGAACAAGCAGATCTGGAAAGCGATCCCGGTGCGCTTGCAGCTGACGACGAAACTGTGGAACGTTTTATTCAGTGTTCGACTGAGGCCATGCCATACTTTTCGGTAAGTCTAAGGATGAGGAAGACTATTGGTAAATATTGAAACAACTAACGATCTATTTTTTGCTGATTGTTTCCCACAGTCACAGGTGGAATCGACTCTGTTTGTGAAGTTCATGTGTGAGAAGTTTTTGCGACCAAGCATATGGTGTTTGATCGGTCCTGCCGATGATCAGCAGCAGACGCAGCAGCGTTTGTTGAAAGTGTTTGCAGAAATGACCGCGTTCTGCGGTACATTGGAGAAAGCCTCCGAGAAAGTTGAAGCTATTTACGAGGTGTTGCTGGTAATTTAACGGAAACATATTACTGAACGTTGAGGTGGAGAGAAAAATAATAATCTTTTTTTAATGCACATTTAGGAGTACATGCCATTGCCGCCGCTCGATGCCGATTTGAACGAGACGCCTTCGTTCCATTTTTCGCATGCCGAATGTCTGCTTTATGCGTTGCACACCCTGGGTAAACAAGCAGCGGATTTTCTCACGTTTCCTGATAATCCAGCAAAGCTGAAAGATTTCCGGTCTCGTTTACAGTATTTGGCGCGAGGTACACAAGGGTGAGTTTTTTGTATTCTGCACTCTTATGACCACTGTGAAATGTATTTTTCAAAGAAGTTGTATTTATATTGAAGAGAAGGATTGCTTGAAGGAATCAGAATTATCTCTTCCTAGTGTAAGAAATTCAAACCACTACTTTCCGGCTCGTTTTCAGGTACATCAAGAAGCTTCAGGAGGCTGTCAAGGGTAAAAGTGCAGAAGAGATGAAATCTGAAGAGAACCAAATCAAAGTGACTGCATTAAAAACCACTTCTAACATCAGTACTTTGATTCGTGATCTATTTCATTCGCCACCAAGCTTCAAATCAGTCGTACAGTTGTCCTGGGTTGTACCAAAAGGGAAGAAAGCGGTAAGAACCATTTGGAACAACAGTAAAAATGCACAAAAGGTATTAATTTAGGGTATTTTATTGTTACTGTTCCACCAACAGCAGCAACAACAACAACAACGACTAGAGCAGAAGCAGGAAGATGCTACCAAAGCCGGAAATAAACGTCACGCAACGATCACGTTCGATGGCAATGGTAAAGCGGCATCCGATACCAAAGGGCCAAAGCATGGAAAACCAGCCCCAGGTTCGCAGAAAATGTATACCCCACCGTCGGGTAAATATTCTGCAAAGTTGCATCGAAATGGTGGTGGTCGACGTTCGAGCGGCGGTGGTGGTGGTGGTGGTGGCGGCGGCGGTGGCAATTTTCGTCGCGGCAGTTTCGGAGGAAATGGTGGTGGCGGTGGCGGTGGCCGCAACAGTGGAGGAAAAAGGAAGTATTAAATTTTGACAGTGTATGGTTTGAAAAGGGCACGAAGGCGCAGAGTACACAATTGTAACCTGCTGGGATTTTTGCTCTCCGGTAATCTTTGACGATTGCTTGCGATGGTGTTTCATCACCTCCTCTTGACATTTTTCCCTCCCTATTAACTACATTTTTATCATAGCGATTTGCAAATATTGTCCGCATAAAGACAAATACTCAGAGTATTACATGGTTTATATTCGAACAGGTGTTTCTATCACCTTTTAGGATGCTATGTCTATGATAATTCAGATAAACATAAGCAGTTCGAATGAATGCAGGATTTCTGTAACGTTGCTGGCAAAAGCAACAGTTGCAGTTTTGTTCACCTGGTTGCTGTTTAGCTACGGGTTAGTTCAAATCACACGTTACATTATCCTAGACAGGCCAAAATCCCAGATACTTGTCAAGGTATGATGCTAGTTCCTTCGTTTTAAAACCCTTCCCGGGACATTCTTTGATAATGTGGTGGACACATACGAAGCAAATATGTCTTCGACTCACTGATCGGACCCAATACCACCGACGACGACGACGATGGAACGACGAAAAGTAACGATGAGCAACAAACAGTGCAGCAACAACAACGCATCAGAAGAATGACAGACATTAATAAGCAATATTGCTATTCCAACAGTTCCAACAGTTCGTCTACAACATCAACGCTACTACTCTGTGTGTCCCACAGCAACTTTCATAACCATTCAATTCCGCCCTGTTACAAACTTGCGGCGTGAAAAAACCAAAAAGTCGTTATGGTTTAGGTGTCTTAAACACATTCAGATTCAATGGTCTGCACCCTAACACGTTCGATTGTACTCTCGCTTTCGTGTTCTTTGATGGTAAACCATACCTGGTCACAATTTCGTCGCATCATCCAGAGATACACCATCGATAGACAACCACCATGCACCACATGAAGCAATTCTCTTCCAGCGTGTAAGTCTGTTCAATCGTAATGGAGCCGATTGGTTGGTATGGTGCTTAAATGACAATGTGCAGAAAGTAATATCCCTGTCTAGCATTGCATGGACTTTTCCTGCCCTTTTGCTCCATATTTGGGTTGCGCCATTGCGTTCTTGACGGTAAATGGTTGTGACCGAAATGGATAGAAATCGCGCGAAATGGTATTTATAACTACACATTTAACTTAGAGATAAGCAATATTTTTAATCCATCGCGCGCTTTCTCTATATGGATTTTTTTTTCTTTCACTGATCGAAAAATGTTTTCAATTTGTTTTTTTTTTCTTCTTCTGTAAAGCACAACTTGATATAAAGCGTACGTAAACTGCGTATACAAATTTTGTGTGGAATTTTGAACTGATCATGCAGTTTGTTGCTGTTTAGTTGAATTACTGTACGGTGTTTTTGCGAATTACAAAAACCAAAATGAACTCACCCATCAACTACGGATTTACGGTGTTCGTTGTGATGGTAGTAATACGCCGTTTGCAGTCATTCGTTTGCTAATACGAGACTGTGTTTGGCGTTACTTATATAGATTCTCATGCCACAATATACCGTCGCAAAGACGGAATGAATGCAGCAGCTCTGCAATTCTTGTAGCGTTGCCCCTCTAGTGGAGCTAACTGAACGATAGTGTTCTTATATAAACATTAAATACACACGATCCCCCATCTACACTTGGTTCGATTTTCTCATAAATAAACACTTCGTGGTATAATATACAAACATTCGTTTTAACGGGCGCTATTTGATCCGAAATAATTCACGCATCCGACTTCATAACTCTGCCATTATATTTTAATGTAAAATATGTATTTTTTATATTAACTTTTTTTCATTTACAAAAATGTATGCCTTTGCTATGGCTCAACTGATTAAGGGCCGGTAATACATCCTATACGTTAGCGAGTGCACGGTAGTAAAATATTATTTAAACTTTTGTTAAGCTCTCTCCTGGTGTAATGCTATTGCTGCTTCGAACGTTTCTATCGTATGATCACAAACGCGTTCCAAATCTTCCAGTCCTCGTCGGAGGATATCAATTGCTCGGACGCTCTTGGCGGCCTGAATACGGAAGTGCATTTTGTTTTCTGCCGGATGAGGAACCGTGTAGCCGCAAAAGTTGACATCGGGACTGCAAATGCAATAAATATAAGTATGTTTGCTGTTTTTCACAATCATCGACAAGATCTACTTACTACTTGCAGATGATGCTTTTAAGGGCATTTCCCAACGTGTGCCCTTCGTCTTCGAAAACAAATGTGCGCGAACTTTCGCTTGTATTCTCGTCGCCAGTAAGCTTTTTGAGGGATAAATATAACTTTGAATAGATCTAATTATATCAATAGTTGTAATAATGTTGTTACCTCAGCTAATTTCGGCATAATGAAGGAAACGATTAGGAGGAAATAGGAAATTAAAGCCCAATATCACCTGGTCGCTGCAGGATAACACGCCGTGTTGTTTATTGTTGTGAATCTCTGTCAAGGGGTTGGTCAATATCGCACATGCTTCAAGTCGACGTCGCACTGAGTTCAGGGCCGGGAATAAAATGAAGTGTTTTAACATATTTTTGAATGTGAATGGTTTTATAATAAAAGTGAAACGGTGTTTTACAATAAAAGTTTTTTAATTCAAAATAAAACTAAAAAAAATTAATTAATGGGATATGGAAAAACTATTTTTTGATTTCATGTGGATTCAATCTCATAATTTACATGTATTTTCTCCTATGTTTCTTTCATAAATAGGTATATAATATCCTGCTGGGTGTAGTCTGCACATATTTATAATAGTTCTGCGAAATTTGTGAAATTTATTTCAAAAATGTATATAAAAACAAAATCGGTCACGGTATTAGTTGCGATAGACCACTGTGCATTTTGGACAACAATAGCAGTGCTGCCAGTTTCGAACGTCAAGAAAAACGGAGTATGTTCGAAAACATTTGCACATCATTTCGCCCGTGGCCATTTTGGAAAACATAGTGACGATGAACAGTAACAACATGGAAAAGCTTTCAAAAATAATAGTAAAACGATATTTTCCAACTGCTGAAAAAATAAAGACACCAGATCTTCTAACGGATGAAGAGTATCAAATCGTGAAGTAAAGCTGCCTAAAAATTATCCTTCCAACAAATATCACGACAAGTATATCGTTTACAATTGCTTACAGGAATTGCGGACTGAACGATTTACTCAAAACCGAAGCTAACCCGGCTGCGCTGGATAGGATTTGCGAAGGAGAAAAGCAACAGACGAAAGAATTTTATGAACAAAAAGAAAGTGTGTATTAGTTTTAAGTGTGTGTTCGGGTGTAGGGAGCTCTTACATCTATAGTAACCCCTTGATACTTGCTCGTATCTACTTTCAGAAAGTTACAAGCGGGGTATTTCCAAACTGTACCGAAAAACTGGAAATGATCCCGCACAACCACGTACTGTTCCGGGATCTTCTGTCGTCGATAGTCATCGACCCATTACGGATGATAATCAAACATCTGCTCATGGTAATCAACCTCCCAGTGGAGATGCTCAACCTTCGGTGCAACTTATTGCGACTGAAGGTTTGATGCAACCGACCAGGTCAAACGAAGCAAATGAACCACAGAATGATCCGTATCTGTTGCGCGAAGAAATTACACCCATACCGATCGTAATGCCATTAGCAGTTCTGCCGGAAGATGAGAACTTTGGCAGCAACGATGTGGATGGAGCACGGGACTTTTTGCAACTGTGCACCGGCGAAGAGTTGCCACCGATGTCAATGAGACAAACAATGACGCGCGATATGTTACTTTCGCAACTGCGCAGCATTCCTGCGGCTCCACCGCTTGTGGATAACTTTCAGGAGCTGGATTTCAAAGGCATTAATATGCCCATGTTTGCTCCCACGTTGGGGTCCAGTACACCGCTGGAAACGGGTACTGTTCCAGAGGCACAAAATCCACTACCAGCTCTAGAGGAATTTGTTCCACTTCCAGTACAGGAAATAGTAATCGGACAATCCGACGATGTAGCCGTTGGCACTGCTCCGGTTGAAACTGTTGGAACGTTAGGTCAAATAGTTCCAACGACAGCCGAAACGGTTCCAATAACACCACAGACGGTTCCAATGACAGCTCAAATGGATCCATCGGCAGAATGCTCTAGACCGGCTAATTCAGGGATGGCAACCAGGCCACTAGCAGTAGAAAGTAGCTCATCTTCAGAGCTGTCAGAAATGCCTGCACCGCGATCAAGACCTGTAAGGCGAGAGGCCACGTTTACGGAGCGTCTAGAACCGTTCGGAGTAATCGTATCAACCCCAAGGCAAAGACGAAATTTCGATATCTTTAGCTTTCCTTGTTATGCGATCTGGAACAAAATGATACAGGACGTCCAGAACCAATTGTCCGAAAGGTGCAAACAGTTACAGTCGCTCGATGTATCTGTAATGCGGGATGCAGCGCAGGAAAAAAAAGTTGATTCAGGCTTCCAACAGACACCGAACGAATTTTCGCACCGGCCTACTACAATGAGTGTAACCGAAACATCAAATTTGGTAACGATCAGTCAAAAGGTCGATAAAGAGCCAAATGTCCCTTCAATTCAGCGCAATACGCTAATGGCAACAGATATGGTTACAAGCATGGAACCATACGAACTAGAAGCATTGGGCTCCCTTGATGGAAAGTTATCGGAAGTATCGGAACGTTTCAATTTGAAACCATTGGCGGAACCAACGGTAACTCACGCTCTCATATATTACATTGAAAGAAACTCATTTTCCGCATGTTTTTTTTCTTTCTTTTTAGTCTACCAGCGATCCAAAAACAGCGGCAGAAAGGGTTTTGCCGTTAGAACCTGTTACGGTATTACAGCAATCGTCGAAAGTTAATGTTGTCCATCCGGTAGACGAAGCGGACTCACGATTACCCAAAAAACGTAAGCCTGGCAAACGTAACAAGAAAATGGTAACAGTTTTATGAAATACATCATAGCAGGTGTAGGCGCTCGTGCTGTATACTCGGTTTAATATGTTTTTTTTTTCTTCTAACAAAGATCGACCAAGATGAACATGGTCCCGTTACAGACATTAGCTCAGTGCTGTACAACCAGGCAAAGGAGCTCGAAACGATTTCGGAACAAGGCGAACCAGTAGAGGAGATGTTACCATTAGATGCAATGGTATGTTTAGCAGTAGTTACGGCATGTTTGAGCCTCTTTTTCCCATCGTTGAAAACATTATTCTAATGCTGTGCCTATTTCCAGCTCGTCGATATATTGCTCACAGTGCAGGGAGCACTCGGTAAACCGATGGCAATGCAACGCTTAAGGCAGTTATTGGGGATAAACTCGCGATTAGGCGTTTCCAAGCTATTCAAAAATATCATACTTTTACAGCAAGCAGATCTGTTGGCAGTCGAGTGTAACTCTGAACATCGCATTACTTATGTTAGTTTTAACTTGCCACAGGTAAATGAACCTGAAGTTGTGTAGTTTACCTAGTATGACATCATACATGCTAGGCGGCAAATAATATCTAAAAACAATTTAGAAATAGCAATAATCGGTTGCTATATAGTTCAGAATAGAATCAATGAACTGTTTTGGTTAAACACATTTAACTTTTTGCTGCGATTCCATTAATTTATCCATTTTCTATTTCCTTGACATTTGGCAAGTACAGAAAACTATTAATTAGCAAAGCCATTATTTAAATGTCTTGATTCATATTTATATCCATTTGATTAATATATTATAACTTCTTCATACATGTTGCTATGTCATATTTACATTTAAAATGATGTATTGATAATTTGCTGAAAAATAAAATCACAAAAAACTGTCTACTGTTTATAGCAGTAATCATACTTAATTTGTGTTTCAAAATTACCTGAGAGGCGTTAGTCTTCGGATCCATTGCTGGTTGAAATTAACACGTTCTACACCCTGACGGTTCGAATCTCACCGGGGTCTGAGGCAAGGGGACGGACTCTCCTGTTTGCTGTTTAACAACGCTCTGGAAGGTGTCGACATCCGGGGCACGATTTTCACCCGTTCTCTCCAATTTCTCGGCTTCGCGGATGACATCGACATGATCGGACGGACATCTGCGGCGGTGTGCGACGCGTACACCCGACTGAAACGCGAGGCCGACAGAATTGGATTGAGGATCAATGTGACGAAGACAAAGTACCTGCTTGCCGGAGGCTCTGACCGTGATAGAGCCCGACTCGGGAGCAGAGTATCAGTTGACGGCGACGATCTCGAGGTGGTAGAGGAGTTCTGCTACCTTGGTACGATCGTAACTTCGGACAAACAACATGAGCAGCGAAATCCGAAGGCGCATTGTTCAGGGAAATCGTGCCTACTACGGGTGCTATAAACTCCTGCGATTCAGAAGACTCCAGAAACACACGAAATGCACGATATATCGCACACTGATACGTCCGGTAGTCCTCTACGGGTACGAGTCCTGGACTCTGGTAACGGAGGATGCCAATGCACTCGCTATTTTCGAACGGCGGGTGCTAAGGACTGTCTTTGGCGGTGTGTGCGAGCAGGGCGTGTGGAGAAGGAGAATGAACCACGAGCTAGCTGAGCTGTTTGGCGGTGCAAATATCCTGAAGGTTGTCAAAGCCGGAAGGATACGATGGCTGGGGCACGTGATGCGGATGCCGGACTCATGCCCCACCAGGAAGGTGCTCGTCAGCGATCCGTTCGGCACGAGGCGGAGAGGAGCACAGCGAGCTCGTTGGCTGGATCAGGTGGAGTCAAACCTGTCGGAGATCGGATGCAGCCGTGGATGGAGGACTGCAGCCCTGGACCGAGTTTCCTGGAAACGGATTGGCGACCAGGCCATGTCTACGCGACGTGCTCGACCGTGAGCAGGCCAGGTATGATGATGATGACACCCTGACGGTTGTGTTTCTTGTGGACCACGTCAACCATATAAGGGCGAAGCTCTTTTACATGTACAATAAGATTTTGTTTGCATTTCTGATACGAAATAAATGGAGTTCCAATGGTAATGCCGAACCAAATACAATACACACCAAATGTTTTTTTTTCTCTAAAGAAATGTGAGGTTTTTTATTATTTTCTTAACAAAAGGACATCTGTACAGTTGATATTTACCGGCTAAACAAGAGAAAATATATTGTAATTGTATAGCAACAAATCTACCTAGTCTTTAAAAAAAAAAGAATAAAAAAGGAAACACCATCCAAATGTCTGTTTCCACTTGTGTTGTGTATGATCGACGGTTCTACTCTATCCTCTCCACTTCGTAACAATTTCACAATCCTAGCAAAAATATAAATTTGCCCTTGTTTTGTAATAACGTTCGTTAAATATACTGTAACCCGACGGTTCGTGACAGACTTATATACGGAGCTACGATTTTATAAATCTTATCCGCTGTTTTGCTGATCTGTCTCTGGCCTTGGTGTCTTTTTTGTTGTTGTTTCGGTTGGTTTATATGTGTATTCGCAGTGTTTTCCTGATACGCAAAAGCGAAGGTTTTTTTTTATTCCGTTTTACAATTTCCGAATAAGTAGTATGGCGCGTTCTTACCACACCGAAAACGTTGCGACGTTAGCATCAATATTGTACAACTTCCTAATAACCCATATATGTAACTTCGCCCAGCTTCTATCTATCTTACTGTTTGCGCTATATAATCACGACTGTTCCTATCCCTATAGATCCTGGCTGATGTGCTTTGTGTGCAGATCGCGAACGCGCGCTCGGCGCGAGGTGTGTGCTGTACGTGTTGTGCAATTTTCGATCATTATCATGTTTGTTTTACTCATTTCATTTCTTATGTAAGGCGCTTTTTGTAGTCTTTCCGTGTGTTGTGTTTTAGGTCAATTCCGCTTCGTGTTTGGCATATACACACATTACGGTGGTTTCTTCCTTTACTACGCCTCTGTACCATGGCCACCGCAAGTATAATGGCTTCAGTGTAAGAATGTTGTAAAACACTCTGGAAATATTTGCAAAATAGACAAATGATTACATACGAGTGGCAAAAATTGTGCACGCTCAATCACTGTTTCAACGAAAAAAAAGCTAATTTTGTACACGCTTACCAATCAGTTCCTTTTTTGTGCTCTTATTGCGTCTTATTATTGTTTATGTAAAAAAGTAGACATAGAAATACTGATGTTTTTTTTCCTCATAATGTTTCGGGGTTCAAAGGGGTAATGGTTCCGGTCAAATTTCCTGTCTATCGACTAAACTATGCTGGGAATAAATCTCAATTGTACGCCCTACCACGTGGTGTTTTGGCACGCCACACACGAGGACGACTACGCAACATGCACAACCGCCGCTACACCAACACTCCATATTGTACTATAGTACTACGCCGGTCCGAGCAGTTCTGAGAGCATTTCCCGACTGGAGAACGCATTCGCCGTGATGCCCGTACGTGATCGACTTCGGTTAAGTTGCGCACGCCGTTCTGCACCGGCTGGCCGCGGTCCGCGTCGCCGACGTTGCTCCCGATTGCCGAAAGCCGATCCGGTTTGTAGCGCTTCCAGCAAACTATCCATAACGCCTTCCTGCGTCTGGCCCGCATCGATGCTGATCAGATCGACCTTGCGCTGCTGACGTTCGTGCATTTCGCGCTGGGCCCGTTCCTTCGCCTCCTGCGCACGTTGTTTTTTCTCCTCCTCCTCGCGCAACCGCAAATTGTCCGTATGCGCCTGTACGAAAGCATCCTTGAACGTTTTGATGTCGGTAAAGAACTCCTCCATCGTGTACTTGGCAGGATCGAAACAATAGTACTCGGACAGACTGGTGAACAGGGATTCCATCTGTGAAAGCATCCGGCTCAGCACTTCGACCTGCGCTCGGCACTCCACCGCGAACTGGCCCATCACCTCGAGGAATCGATCGTCTTCGCTTTGGGGCACCTTGTTGTTGTTCAGATCCGATTCGAGGTTTTTGAGCGAGTTCTGCATCTGTCGCATTGTCTTTTGTATCGTGTCCAAGCTCACGCGCGATGCCTTGTCGACGTGCGAAAGATCCTCGTTGAAGGTGAGCGCTTCCGGGAACTTGCTCTCGATCACCTCGGCTAGATAGTGTAGCAGCGTCTGCTTGTTCTCGTAGTCCTTGGTGCTGGATAGCTTCGGCAGGAAACTCATCTCGAACCCAAACGCCAGCTCTTTCTTCGAACCGGAGTTCATGTAGTTACCGAGCAGCAGGATCAGTTCGAGCACCTTGGCGAACTTTTTGCTTGTCTTAACCTCTTCGCAAGCAGCCGTACCCGCCACTATGTCCGGCTTCACGTCCTGCACCATGTCGGGCAGATTGATCTTGAAGCTGAGACTCTGCAACCGTGCCCCGAGCCGCTTGATATCGCTGATGGTGGCCGCAAACCGCTCCGCACCGGCCAAATCTTCACCGCGGGCTCGTATCTCCTGCAGCCGTTTCAGCTGATCCGGCGGGGGCAGATACTGGATGAGCTGCTGCAGTACGCTCGGACTGAGCACGGACGTGTCACAGCGCAGCAGGCACGTGCGGATCTGTTCATAGGACAGGTGTTTCAACGAACCGCCCAACAGGATCGATAGATTCTGTGCCGCTTTGCCATCCAGCACGCGCAAATCGATATTCTTCTTCGAGGACTGTGGCCGATCGTTGGCATCTCTGTCGACCGGTTTAGCCGGCTTGGAGGAGAACTTCATTGCGAGTCGGGCGAAAATGTCATTATCGGCTAGCTTCTCTTCCTGCACCTGCACCCAGAACGAGTTTTCGGACAGCTTTTGTGCGTCTAAACCGTTCCAGTTGGCTCGCTTCATTGGACCATCCGTGTCCCACTTTTTCTTCGGCTTCAGTCCGTAAGGCAGAGGTTTCGGGGCAGCATTGGGGAAGGGTGGAGGCATACCCGGTGGCCGGAATCCACCGCCACCCATCATCATCGGAGGTGGAGGAGGAGGACCACCGCCCATACCGGGCATGGGTGGTGGAGGTGGCGGTGGGCCACCACCAGCCCCGGGGAAGGGCGGGGGAGGCGGTGCCGGTGCACCACCAATCATAACTGGAATTGCTCCCGGGCAGGGTGGAGGAGGAGGTGGTGCCATCGTTCCTGGTACACCTCCACCGGGAAGCAGTCCAGGTGGTGGCGGTGGAATGTTAATTTGAGGTAGTTTACTTTTACCCTTCGGCGACACGATAACGCCGGTCGCCTCGATCTCCTTCAGACGATCCTCTAGTGCGGCCACACGGGCTTCCGCTTCCTGGCGGGCAGTTTGTAACTCGGTCATACGCTTCTCGAAGTCTTCCGACTTTTTGCTCTCCATCTGCTTCGTCTTTTCCGCCATATCGTCCAACAACGTGCTGGTGTCTATGTGGAAATCGCGACTATCAAAGTTCGGATCATAACCACTCTTGTGAAGCACAATCTGTGATACGCATTCCTCGATCAGCTTAAAGTACGCCGGCCGGTACTGATGATCGTCACGGATGAACAGCAAATGCTGCAGAATCGACAGGAAGTACGGTTCGCAACTTGTGTCCGCGACCAGGTTTCTCAGCAGCTCGAAGCAATCATTCATGTCGTCCAGCTCGAGCCGCACATTGTCGAACCGGTTGCTAAACTCCTCGAAATCGTCTTCCCGATAGCAGTTGAAGATCTTGAAATGGTTCACCAAATTCTCGTTGCCACTCTTTTCCACCATCTCCGAGAGCTGATCGATCCGTTCGTACAGACCGGCGCGCATCATTTCACACCGCAAATGTAGCCGGAAGTTAATGTCGGTCGGTGAGTTGATGAGACAGTTGATGAAGATCATCGTGCTGCAGGTTAGCTCGTAGTTACGATCATTATCCAAGAACAAACCCTCCACGATGGGTCGGAAACGGTCGGAACCGGGTTTCCTCATCGAGCTGACGTTGGTTATCGCTCGCAGCACCTTCTCGTAACCGTTGCGATCCTTCAGCAGTGTTAAGGCGGACAACAGCTTAATCGCTTCACACATCGTCTGCGGGTTGGTGGCATCGACGCATTGCGCTAACAACAGCACAACCGCATGCTGATCTGGCGTTAGGATAACATTCAGGCCCCAGGAGTTGTTGAGAATCGCCTTCAGACATCGTAAGCATTCGTACTCGATCTTGTACATTCGGCGTGGACCCGATTTGCAGTATCGCAGCAGGGTAACGATTTCGTTGATGCCATCCTCGCCGAAGTCCTTGATCCAGCTGATGGGATTGCTGGTCAGTGCTACGCGGAGGCTCTCCAGACATCCCAGCAGTTTGCTCGAACGGTTTGAATAATCCCCTTCGTGAAGGTATTGCACGTAGTCTGAGGGTTTTTCGAACCGTGAATTAGCACGATGTTCGGCGGATATTTTGCCTGCGGAAGAAAGGAAGGTTTCGGAAATTAGCAATTAGAATCAACTCGAATGAACGATAAGTGTCGAGAATCGTAGTTCGAGATGTAGTTCCACTAGCCTTATTGACTATCCGCTCATGTAAAAACTGAAATTTAGGTAAGCAGCCATAGACCCAACAGATGGCTAAGTCAAGAAATCATTGTAGAAGTGCGATACAGTAATGCTTTAATAATGCTTTAAACAAAAAAAAAGAATAAAAACTAATGAAAAAATTCTAGAAAAATTTGAAAATTTCCTAAGGCTATAAACCTTAGCCTTTTTTTTTGGAAATTTAGCAAAATTTTATAAATTGATGTATTTTAATGCAAAGTTGTTGTAGAAAGTTTCTTTTCACTCAAATCATGCTTTAAATACAAAAAAATATAAAAAAAAAAAAATAAATTTGTTCGCAAACGCAACAATTGCTAAGCATGTAGCACTTGCGCACAGCACAGTGAGTTGTGCTACTTTGCCCTGTGACCCATTCGAATTATGATGATCTTGACTATTCCACACTACATAAATCTTTGACCTACATATGGGATCCGCTTGCTCCCGTATTCCCAAAACCAATCGATCATGAAATGGTAAAAAAAAAAGATAACAAAACAAGAACCGTACTATTTTTAAGCTGTTTACAGCATAATTTGCTTTTCTCATTCTCGTGCTGGGTAGTGTTTTAAAAATTCACCCTAAGCAAAAGATGAAGTACAGCGCAATTAGTATGTAACTCGTGCAAAGGTTTCTTATGGGGTAGAAGAAACGAATGATCATACGCTTCACTTCCTCCAGTAAACAGTTCAAGAATCTTCATTTCGTACCCTTACACCGACAGAAAAATGAATAAACAGACGATATTTTGAAAAACCATTAGTGGAACGTTAATTATAGCGTGATGGTGTCATCGACAAAAAAACATGACGATACATATTGCTTTCTTTCAGCACAGTGGGACACACGGAAGCGCAAGATCATCACCATTTTCTGCAGGTGCAATAAGGGAAACGTGCAGTTTGATTATCATACAAAAACACACGCTCGTTTGTAAATAAATTTTAAATTTTACAACAAATACGGGAAAGAGATACGATACTGATCATGATATTTTCAAAAATGAACAAACGCAAAAATGAAAACAGGATCATGACGAGGACCACGATGATGTAATGCAAACGAGAGGAAAATGATAATGAGTGAAGAGCTTTCGAGAACCGTGGCATCATAAGCAAAGTTCCTCCCTCTGTCCAGCTTTCAAACACTGACCAAACGTGTCGACCTTGAACTTGCTGCGGCTAAGAAATGTGCGTTTGTGTGGGAAAGAAGATGCAGCAAAGCAATAGGCTCAACACGAACCACTGTTGCTTGCCGGCCGGAACGACTAGACGATCGCGCGTCTATGTGGCTTTACTTCTGTAAACGGTAATCCATCCACCACTAGCGAAATGGACGAGTTAAATATGATCGTCTATCCTCTCAAGCAGTTTATTCATTCTGCTCGCAAGAATGAACAGCTGATGGTTGTGTAAGAAAATATTTAAAAAAAACCCACAAGATGCACTGTCTAGAAACGTGCAGAAATGGCAAATAAGGGAAAGATATTGGCTGCGGTACGTGGCAAAATGAGAAGAGAGTACAAGCGGTACGAGAGATCAAGTCAAGCGTTTGTTTGCGATCGAGCGCTAATGCAGCGGCACATAGCACCGTCAAGAAGCTAGCGAATGGTTGTTTTGCTGCTTGACGTAATGTGAGGCATGTGGCCTGGCTGCTGAGCACGTGGCGCACCTTGTAGATAAATGGGACCAGTGTAGGAACCGCACGAGAATAGTGCGATACGGGATGACGATGATCATCTTTCAGCGGAGTGATGCTCATTGCTCTATTATAGCAAAACAGAGAAAGACAAAGAAGAGCTGCTGTTGTACGTGGAGAAAAGATCGTTATTAAATGTATCAATATTTGTGTGTCATTGCTCAATGTGTAACTGGCGTAAATGATCATTAAAATAGTGAGCGTTTCATTAGACATTACGGTATTGAACCTGTCCCTACGATCATTTATGATATCTATACGGAAACATCGAGATTTCTTGGAGAAATCATTCCTAGATTGTTAGTTAAGACTTGTAAATCTGTTGTACTGTGTCTGTCCATTAAATAAAAATCTGTTCTTCTCATTATATGGGTAACACAAGCAAAGATGGCAATAATCTCAATGCTATGGATGACACTTTGCCAAGGTTCTATCGTAAATTCTCCAATAAAATTGCTCACCACTTAGGGGAAGGATTCGTTGAGCAAAGCAAGGTATGAGATGATCATTATTCACTCTAACAGTCACATAGCTTGTGGTTGTTATTTGCTATTAAATTATCTTTCCTGCTGACCGTACCAGATGGACCTGTAGGACCTTCCTGTTGTTCAAACAAAGATGAAACACCCAAGCACAGGTTGGCGTTGTTGGATCAGAACGAATGAACAACGTCCGGATCATTCGGCTAGGGGAGACTCGTTGTTTCATCAAGGGGAAAAGGAGCATTGGTAGCAATTTTGCAAATAAAAAGAAAGATGACGAAAACGGCAATGTGTAAAGTCACCCCCAAAAGGCGATACAGCGTGGTATGTGCTTATAAGGAACTTGGCCATGAGTCAACGGTGAGCCGCGTAAGCTAACCAGCGCGTTCTCTGCTTCACGCCGTCATTCACACAACGACATTCTCTCGAGTTTCGCTGTTAACCGTTTTCTTATCGAGCGACGCATTTTACGTCCGCGACCGCAAGCGACAGCAAAAAGAAACCAAGTCCCACTACACGTGCGTGTGTGTGTGTATGTTGATTATCGATTGAAGCTTTCTTTACGGAGTGGTCCAGCCGCAACAAAATAGCGGCAACGGTCGAGCTGGACAGTTCTCGACTGTAGCACCACGGGCGACAGACATGGAAGACATCTCCAGGTGGTTACGTCCCAAAGCTTCGTTTAAGAATGCAAACAGACGATAAAACAAAAAGAAACAGTTAGAGAATGATCGAACACCAACCGGAAATCGGGGATTTGTGCCGATAGCGAGATAGAATTGCAGTGTGGAATATTCAAGAACGGAGAAGCGCAGAACGTAAAGATAGGAAAATGTTAGTGTTAATCAAATCATTTTTTTTTTCTTCAAGAATGCGGCTAAGCCTGATAGATGATTTGGGGATGGATTTGAGCGTGAGCGGCATCGCATTTGTGTGATAAAGTAAAGATAATTTATCTTCTTTTTTTTCGGTCCAATATTGGCGATAATTTGGACCCCGGGCGGATGTGTACTCGCAACAATGGTCTGGGAGCATTACGAAAGTTTCTGCGGCGTGATGTTTCTCCATCATTGGTTATTGGTTCTTCTGAGTTGAACTTCTTCACGTCGTTCCGAACAAATCAATCACAATAAACGTCCGAAACTGTTGCTTCACAGTGACTTCAAAGTACATATTCTTGATACGTTTTCATTTTTGGATCCACCGGAACTAGCACGGGACGATGCACTCATGCGTGGCACGCTTGACAGAAAGCGGGGGCGTTGATTCCGTTGCACATGTTCAAAACGCGCGTAAAACGCGACCTAAAAGTAAACACACCACCAATCGTTACCCTTCGCCTGTTCTGTACGCGCTTGTACGCATGACCTGCTATACCAAACCTTTTTGCCACCTGTTGCATTCTTCACTCCCACCTCAGTGCTCTCTAAATGGCTGGTTGCGGTAACCACAGCAACCGGCATAGAGTATCGTACTTGCAAAGCAAGGCGGTGCGCGCGTCATTACACATTAAATTGAAACATTTGAAAGCGTTTAGCAGCAGCAGCAACAGCTTGTTTACGCACGGTTAGATCGCTCTATCATTTTTGGACGCCCTTTTCGGTGTACGAAAACGACCGGAAAGTAGGTGGGTAGTTCAAGGTGGACACATTTTTTGTAGCAGTAGAAAGGCAAACCCCAGAACAAATGTTTTGGGGTGGAAAAGGCACGATAAGACATACCGAGCGCGCAATAGCGATAAGACAATTATAATTATGAGCTCATACACTACTCCTGAACCGCTATTTTACACATTTAGTGTTTACTAGACCTTTAAATGCTGGTCCTGTTTAATGCTAGCTTATCGCCTGTATGGATTGTAAATTGTTTCGTCTTGCATTAATAGCATGGCTGTTAATTAAAGGCTTTCCTGTTGTCCTGTTCTATTTTTCTCTTATGCTTAACATTTGAAAGATTTGACTAAGCTTTATAGCACCGCACAATGTAATGTGTGTGTGAATGTTTGTATACAAAAACGGTTCATATTATACACGCATCGTTCGCCTGAAGGCGCTATGTAGGCTTTGTCTGATTTGCTGCCTGTTCACAACGGGTGATAAGAAACCACAGTTGACCACAGAAGAACAAAAGGAGGACATCGTGACGAATATCCATGGACGAAGAATATTTCATCGCCTACTACTCGATGCATGTCCGTTTGCTGTTGCGAGACAAAAAGTCGGCGACTGTCGACTACTGCGTTGACATGAAGCGCGGGTAATTTGGCACGATAGGGACGACGTTGCCATAGGTGTATTTTTGGAATTCCAAACCGAGGAATGATCTCAGCGTGCTTTGTGCTACCATCACCATTTCACACCACGGAGTAGAATATTGACCTGTTAATTTCTTAAATTATTTCACCGAGGACAATTTTCTGCTCTAAAAATACACCCATAAATGAAATCCCATCAAGGAACCATCCTTGAGGTTGTAATTTTGCACGTGTTTTCACTGGCACACGATCGGTCTGGGTAGTCGTGAATGCTGAATGCAACGAAAAACACAGAGTGAATCCCCCACTTGGCCTGTGCCTTAAACTGCGCACGGCGACGTTAATGCACTTAGATGCGACTCTTCTTACTGCATTTCTGATCGTTAGTTTTGTTTTCGTTTCACAATCTCGCGGGTGTCTTGAGTACGGCACTGGAGGTTAAGTCACCCCCACAAACCCTCTTTTCTGTACTGTTCGCTATCTCTTTAGCACACGGGTACACGCCCCACTACCGATTTCACTCTGCATTTTGCAAGTAACGCGTGAAGGATGTTTTGTGGGTCACGATGGACATCGAGAGACGCGCGTAATACACTTCAAGGCCTTTCTCGAATGCGGTGTTCACTGCAGACTTTTGAAGAAAAGGTTTTGTTGCAAAAGAACACACAGCTCACGGGTGCTGTGATGGTAGACCTTTGCCGCATCCTTTTAATCCATTTGCCAATGTAAATAAACAAAGCCCAACTAAAAAAAACGAACATCTAAATGCAGTTCCACGCGTTGCCTGTCTCGCTTGCGCTTTTGGCGTGACCCCGCTGCGTGACACAGCGAGTGGCGTCTTTGTTGAATGCTACGTCCGCTTTCTGGTATGTGGTTGCTGTCCCGTCGCTTGAATTCGTTGTATCGGTATGTGCGTTCACCTTGTCGTCGTGGTTCACGCACTTCGTTTGCGCCTTCTGAACCTACCTTTCACATGCATATCGATCATCTTCCGCTTCTCCTCCAGCGGTTTGCCCAGCAGCGGATCGCGCTTGTCCTTCGGAATGTTCATGTCCTCGAGTATTTCGAGAAACAGTTTGTTGACTTCCGCCTCGCTTAGACGGTGTGTTTCATTGGGTTCGATCAAGGACACCAGATCTGCGTCCGGGCCGGACAGTGGACGGCCACCATTAATGTTGCCATAGCTGCCCCCATACCCGCTGAAGTTCCCGCCAGCGCTGCTCGGTCCATTCCCGTACACGCCACTCCCTCCATGCCGACCAAGCTTCTTGTGTGGTCGGCCGAGCAACGTATCCAGAAAGCCACCCGATTTCACTCGATCGTGTTTCGACATTTTTCACGCACTCGCGACGCACGGACCAGTACGAAAACGCCAATGGATGTTTCAATTTGATATTAAGTAGCGATATAACCTACACGAAACGCAAACAATAACACTTGGCGACATATATTTTATGAATTAGATCACGAACGAAAGAGCAACGATGCTCCACGGCTGACATCATTTCTTCTTCTTCCTCTACATTTTACTTGCATCAATCTATGTGCATCGACGAGAGGTAACGTCAGGCCGTGCAGTTTGACAACTGATGAAACATTATAACTGTCAAAAGTAAGGCTGTGGTCTCGGCATTTTGGGATTATGCAGTGGCAATCCAATAATAAATTAAATTTAGAACTCAAACCAGTTGGCATATTAAAATTGTAAGTAAAAACATCAGTAAATTTGTTGTACAAGCTTGAAATTATATTTTTTAAAATTAAATTTCCATCCACAAGTTTGATCTGACCCGTTTGGTCAAAGATGTAGGATGCTGTCAAATTGACATTTTCTATCGGAACAAAAAATCTACAGAAATTTCCAGCGCAAAGGTGCGTGTTTTTCGTTCGTCGGAATAATTTGTTTTAATAGAGGAAAATAGAATCCTAAACTTTATAACCCCCACGTAGCTGCACTTCTTAATTGCAGCTTTATCGAGTTTGAGTGTAGTTTAACTCTCCTAACGCATCCTCCAATTATATTACATTGTAGAACAAATATCAACACGAGATGGCACAGAGCAAACTGAATGATTTGGCTGGAAAATTCGGCAAAGGAGGTCCTCCCGGACTGACGACGGGTTTGAAGGTGTTGGCTGCTGTAGGAGCGATTGCGTACGGTGTTAAAAACTCCATGTACACCGGTAGGTATAGGACACATATTGTGCAATAATCCGGCACCGGGTAGTGGTGTGTACAAGAGTGATGCAACCTAACCTCTATTTGTATGCCAAATGCACCGGTTGAATGGGTTTTCCTGTCGAGCGAATGGATTAATACTTGATACAAGGCATCTTCTGCTGTAAAGAAATTGGAATAGAAATTGCAGTGGAGGTTCTAATATTGGCAAAATTATCAATCGACACAATAGAATTTCGATCTCATTTGGTTCGGCAGCATTACAAAGCATTACATAACACTCGGTACTGTCCCAACCCGATTCAGTCAAATGTGTTTCCATGTCGCCTAATGTTAATGTTTCTCATGTTTTCTTGCTTTCCTTCTAATTCCACAGTCGAAGGTGGTCATCGTGCGATCATATTCAACCGTATCGGTGGTGTAGGCGATGATGTTTTCGCAGAAGGTTTACACTTCCGTATGCCCTGGTTCCAGTACCCCATCATTTACGACATTCGATCTCGGCCACGCAAAATATCATCCCCCACCGGTTCGAAGGATCTGCAGATGGTAAACATTTCGCTCCGTGTCCTGTCCCGTCCCGATGCTCGCAAACTTCCCATCATGTACCGTCAGTTGGGCCAGGATTACGACGAAAAAGTGCTGCCCTCGATTTGTAACGAGGTGCTGAAGAGTGTGGTGGCCAAATTTAATGCTTCCCAGCTGATCACCCAGCGGCAGCAGGTATCGCTATTGATTCGCCGTGAGCTCGTAGAGCGTGCGGCCGATTTTAACATTATTCTCGACGATGTGTCACTGACGGAGCTGAGCTTCGGCAGGGAATATACAGCGGCGGTTGAAAGCAAACAGGTTGCCCAGCAGGAAGCTCAACAGGCTGCGTTCTTGGTGGAACGTGCGAAGCAGGAGCGGCAGCAGAAGATTGTACAGGCCGAGGGTGAAGCAGAAGCGGCGAAAATGTTGGGTATTGCAGTAGCAGAAAATCCTGGTTATCTTAAGCTTCGAAAGATTCGCGCAGCACAGAACATTGCCAGAACGGTGGGTATTGCGGGGGATTTTTGCTGAGCACATTTGTTAGCTGTGTGAGGAACTGTCCCATTAATGTTCTCTTACTTCTTTTCTCCACTATAATCCAGATCGCAAATTCACAGAACCGTGTCTACCTCTCTGCCAACAGTCTGATGCTGAACATTCAGGACGATTCGTTCGATGATATGTCGAAGAAAGTTTCAAGTAAGAAATGAGAATTACTAACGCCTTCGGTCACGGAGGCACCACTAACCAAGCCTAATCAACCGAGCAATACTAACGAGAAGTTAACGTTGGGTGTAGGATTTCATCCACCGTCTTCCACTGGATTTCCATACGCACAAGAGAATCCTTTTTAATTTAAAAAAAGGAATAATTGACCCCAATCCTCATAAAGGATTCGAAATAGTAGAAAATACCTAGTTTCTTTCGATGCGAAAGCATCATAAATTAGCAAAGTTTTGCTTGACATCTTAGTACACTTTGGTAACAGAAAAGTGCAAGTAATAATCAAAACACCATGTATGCTTTGATGTACCAATAATGTAGTGTTAATAAATTGCCTTGCTAATTGATAATGTTCCCACAAACTAACTTAATGTTTGATGTTGTCTTCTTTTCCAACAAAGAAGCAATAGAGCAATTCTGTAGTAGATTTAAATGTTTTTATTTTCCGGTTAACGTAATTTACTATCGTTTGGTGCATTGACGGTTCCACATGAACTAATCTTAACCATTTCTATTTATTTTATTTCCCTAGGAAAATAAGTACGCACGCCAGGTGCATTTAAGAACCTATTGCCTAAAACCGATAATACCATACCCAGAGACAAAACGCGTTAATCGAACTACTCTACCTAGTTACTGATAAAAGAAACTGCCACCACAGGAGCGCAATAAGAAAAGAGCAAGAGCAAACACAACTCAACACGAGAAAACAACCAAACGAATCGCTCCTTCCTCCTTCTCCGGCAACGGTGTGCTGCTTGCGGGGATAAAACGGATGATTGGTCAGGAAAATTGCTAGATGGATTATGTGCAGCGTTTTCGCGTTCCTTTATCCGGTTTTGTTAAACAAGCGGAAGCTAACAAATGAATCTTCGATTTATTAACCCTTTTTACTTTCCGGGGGATATTGGGAGGCGCACCGTGTAAAGTGGTAATAGCATGATCAGTTCAACATAGTGTGATCGTTCTATCGGCAAGTGATCGCAGTGAATGTGGTACGGGAAAAAGGGATGAAGGTGGAATAAGCATAACGTTACGCGTGTTCGTCTCGTTCGGTTTTGAAACATTCGGTGAAATAAGGTAATAACAATATCGAGGGCTGTTCCACACATTGGGAATGAAGCGTGTGTGTTGAAGCGCAGGTTGCATTTTTGTTTAGTTTAGTCGTTAAGAAGGTGCATTTTGTGAGCGAATAAAGTAGCAGGAATTGGATTTGAAATTGGAATTCCTGTTCCATGCTACCATTTCCTTGCTGTGGTAGTGTATTACGAAACGATAATATGCGTTATGTTTAGTGTTTTGTTTCCGAAATAAAAGCGCTTTTTTTAAGTTTTGCTCTCCATCCTAACTTCCGACCATCTGGATCGTTTGCTGCACACCTTTGCTGGAGCAGGAGGAGCTAGAAAAATTATTATTATTTGGCTTTAAATTAACGTTTAGAACGAACCGAAACAATTTATACATAAAATTTATTATTTTCTATTCTTTCGTTTCTTTTCATTTTATCGAATCGTTTCGTTTTCTTTACCTAAAATGACGCACTACTTCGAAACGATCCAGATGGGCGGCTAGCAGCGGGTAGTGGATGGTTTGGCACATCAGGCTCGACCTCAACTGCAACAGCACAAACGAAATCGAAATCAACCGCGAAGGAGAACGGAACCAACCAAACCGAAGACAAGCAGCAGCAGCCGCAGCAGTACGATGAAAGCTTGATCAAGATCATTGCGGAAGAAACGGTCGATCGGTTGAAGGGAAATGTGTTGTAATTAATAGCCTATTACAAGACAAACGAACAATTTCTTTCAAGTGAAGAAATCAAATGCATTTGTTATATCAACGCACATTGTTGTTTCGTTGTGCAAGTTGTCATTCGATTTTAGTTTATCTGTTTTCACGCATTATGGCTATATTTTTCTGTTCATATTTAGCAAATTGTATGTAGTTCCCTTCTTTGCACATAATATAATTGATTTCCAATTTAATCTTAATAAGCACAAGAACCTATTCCTGATCAATAGTGTAGAAACTACAGAATTGGGGCGGGAAAAACTATTTTGGATGAATTTTAAAACATGTTCATGATGTAAACGATCCCTGATGTGTTATTTTCTTCTACCGAACAATTGATAATCAGTCAGTCTACTAATTCCACGCCGTTTTTTGCTGTAATTGATACGGTTAGATTTGTGATACTGGCAATAGGGTTTTACACAAAAACACACACGGTACACACGTTACTACATCTACTCTTTTCTGTAGAGGTTTGAAAATGGCAGTGTTTTATTGTTGAGCCCCATTAAGCTGCTCGATTCCTGAAGGGTTTCCTGTTTAAGTCCGTCATATGTTCTGAACATTCTGCAGTGCATGTTGTACGGTTTAAGCTTATGTACGATTAATTGCTTATCGGAAGTTGTTCTTCATTTGGGTGGTGGATATTTAGCTAATGGTATATTGTAATTTGCTTTGCATAAGCTTTTACTACGTTTACGATGCTCATGTTACTTGAAATGTGCTATTACGTTTTTTTTTAATTTCTACACCAATTAGCGGTTTCGGTTCCGTTTCGTGTGTTGATCGATTTGATTGATTTTGGACCTCATTATTGATTGGTTACCTACATCAACTAGTTGTTGTATAACTCTACGGTATATTCACCACTAGAAACTACACCAAATACGTTTAGCAAGAACAATAGAAGAAACGCAAAACAAAAAAAACGTAAATTGCTTCATTGTCGGTAGTGCTTTCGGCTGCCGAACCATTGGTGGAGTGAGAAAAGTTTGGAAAAAAGATGAACATAAGCCACAAATAGCCAGAAGATGTTACAAAAAGGATGCATCCGAACTAGATGATCCCCTCACCATGCGCTTGAACGTTGAGCCTCTAAGGATCACCAACAAGAGGGATGCAGATGATTGCATTCTTAACAATAGAGTTTATCACAGTGTTTTTGTTTTAAGTTTGAAGAAAGCAACATCGGTTTACAGAGCTGCGGAGCTCGCCCATTTGCCGAAAAACAAGTACTAAAGTGAGTGAAAAAACAGCATCAACTGTTGGAAAGCATTCGAAAGAACGAATAGGCTTAAAAATACATAACAAAGAGAGGTAGAAAGGGAAATAAACGGCAGTGTACAAAAAAAAAATCTAACAACGAATAAAACCTGTTCTTAACATAAATACACTATCCAGGCTACAACAATATACAATACAGAATAGTTAACTAAATGGAACGAATTAGATGATAACCCCCGGGGGGGGAAAATAAACCACGTTACATCAAGAACAATGCTCTCAAGCACACACACACACCCACACAAACACACGCTACTAATTCCGCTGTATTCTGTTGCTCCCCTTCCTATACTTTCGATTGACTTTCCACTCGAATGTGAGGGCGAAACCATGAGTCTTCTCAAAAGTACGGTAAGCTTAACTCATATGCAAAATTGTTGCTAAATGCATCTTAGTACCACGTGTAAGCGACAATTGTTAATCTTTATCAGCTTCAAAATAGTCCTTTTCTGCCTTTATCATCTTTTCCGCCGAAACACACCCGGAACGCGTAAAGAATCGGGTTGTTTCTTGTGGTTCTTCCCAACGATATTTAACCTGTTTGGCTAGCTAGCTGTTTAATTAATACGTTTATCTAGATAATGACTGTTTGTTTTTTTTACTTTTACTTTTACTTCTACTTTGCAGGATAACAACACGGTCCCAACTGTTGCCGCTCAAGTAAACGATGGCATGTGATTAATCTAAGCCGTGAAGAAGCCGGTGGATGCTTTTTATGCGCACGATGATACGTTTACTGGCTCGGTGGTGTTCCACCTGCTGTGGTCGAGGAGACGCCCGCAGTATCCGTTGTCAACGTTATTCCGGATCCGGAACCGTTGGTGGTACAGTTCAGTGGTCAAATGCTAGTTTGCAGCAGACCGCGCTCGAGATTGAAACACTCCAACACCGATGCACCGATGGAGCTGCGTCTTGTAAGCATGGAAGTAACGATCGTCCACTTGTTAACCTTTGGATCGTACCGTTCGACAGAGTTGAGCGACGACGAACCATCGTTGCCACCGAGTGCGTACAGGAATCCGTTCGCCTCCACTACCTCGTGCGTTGATCTGTGCATAAATAATCGAACCCATTCATATTTCCCATTATTTAGCGTTGATTAGATCACAAATCTCAATCTACCTACCTTCGAGAGTGCATGGCGCTGATCGGTTCCCAGGCGTTGGTACGCAAGTTAAATCGTTCGCCAGTTTGCATGCACATGGTACCATCGCTACCACCGATACAGTACAGATAGCCATCCAAGGCGGCCACACCGCAGCTGCTGCGCCGTGACGTCATGCTTGGCACGGAAGACCAACTGCCAACACGCGGATCAAACCGTTCGACCGACGACTGATAATTGCTCGAATCGAACCCACCCAACGAATAGATGCAGTTGTCCAGCACCGCTACCCGACAGTACCGCCGACGGGTGCTCATTGCCGGACAGGATGTCCAAACGCCGGTCAGTGGATCGTACCGCTCTACGCTACTCAAGCACGAGGCACCATCGTAGCCGCCGCACACGTACAGCAACCCATCGAACGCGCACGTTCCCAAACAGGACCGTTTCGTACCCATCGGCGTAATGTTGGTCCATTCGTTCGTCAGCGGGTTGTAACATTCGGCCGTTGCCAGATCGTTCTCACCATCGTACCCGCCCACCACGTACAGCAGCTTCCGGAGCGAAGTAACACCGGCCCTCGAGCGCCGTGAAATCATTGGCGATATCGTCATCCAAGCATTTGTCTTCGGGTTGTAACACTCGCACTCGTTGTGGATCGCAAACAAACTTCCACCGCCGACGGCGAAGATGTACGATCGCATACCCTCCGGACGACGTTCGAGCGTTCGCTGGCTCACGAGCGAGCTCCGTTGCTCCGGCAGCAGATGGTACTTCATGGCTTCGAGCAGCAGCTCTTTGCAGTGTGATTCTTCACGCACGAGTGCTTCGGTTTCGACGCAGTTCATTAGAAATTCGCGACTGACCAGTGGAAGCCGCACGTGTGACATTAGCTCCGATATGTGCTTCTTGCGCTCGCTGAGATCGTGCTTGATCCAGTTCAGCACAGCCATAAATACTTTTTCCTCTGAGCATATGTTTAGCTGGCTGTTGGAAATTAGGTCCTGAACCTGGGGGAAGAAACAAATGGAATCATTTATAGAATGTTACTGTACATATTGAGAAAGGTAGGATTTGCCCAATAGATCATGAAAACCCCTTCGCGAATCGCGATATTTGTGAGGAAGATGCTCAATACGATGTTGGTCCCTGTATGCGAAGGATTATTGGGAATCCATACTTTGAGTACACATACTGTTGTGCAAAAAGTTATAAACTAGGGCTTAGGAATATCTTCTGCGTCCAATTTACAACGATATTTAAATGTTGCAGTCGCCGTGAGTTTGTAAAACTATTCCACATTTCTAGGAGGATGGATTTTGTATTTTGTAATTATATACCCACATTTCAGTGTTCTCTAAAATGAAATGAAATTTTCGACGGTTGGATGCACTATCATCTGCTTGTTTATGGAAGACTCTTTTAAGGAACGGTGTCCTAAAAGGTTGAGCTCCAAAAATGTCAATGCGTGCTATCATTGGAATCATCTTGTTTCCCCATTGTTTCGTTGTTGGAAACAAGATCAAACAAGATAAAATGAACCCTTGTCTAAACCAGTATCAAAAACTATTACCTGCGTTACAGACTACCTTCGGGTTGGCGGCCTGGGACAATGTGTTTAAGTTTCACAACACACACATCGTTATCCTTAAAACTTTAAGAAAAAAAATACTGCTTTACATAATTTAACTGTTAGGACTCCGGAACTAATAAGAATATCTTATCACATATGGCCTTGAGTTGAGGAATTTCCGCCAGTCTTCCGGCATGTTCCAACTTCCAACTGGCACATGGAGCAGGTATTATTATGCGTTTACTCTGCAATATCATTGGTGGATTATGTCTGTAATTGTCAATTCCCTTTCTGTTTGCTCAAAATCCAATTTCGATGATTGTTTACTAATATTAACTATCGATTGTACATTTGTTTATTTAATTTATGCGACAATTTCCCGTATCATCATAACAAGACAAACGAGAAGAGCCATTCATCAAATTTTCAATTTCGTGCGTACGGCAGGAAGTGTATAGGCAAGTTTGCCAACGAAGCAAAGATTAATTAATTTTCCACTCGAAAATAAACAACCTGTCGTGTTTGTCGAGCGTTATTGCTATTAAATTATAAACCGGAGCAGTACATGCTCCGGATAGTTCCTCCGGGAAAGTATGCATCGTTGTTTGGTATTGTCAACGATTGCGGATTTGTGCGTCGTCAACACGGTTGTTAGCATCATCAGCTGGAAAGGCTTGCTGGAAGTGAGGGTTTATTACCAGCGTTCGATACTCGATACTCCACATCTAGCCGGTTAGTGTGGAAATTTATGTACATTCAATGTTCGACGGTGGTATGAGATGTAGGGTAACATAATATTGTCAAATACCTTTCTGGGGTAGCAACTTCCAGGAAATATGTGATCGTGTAGATACGCTTTTCCCTCGTTACGAAAACGATTGTCGATTGTTTTGTGATGCTATTTCCGGCAGAACGCACCTGGCCGTTCCTTGGCAGCAAAACAAAACCCTAAGGCCGTAAACCTATTTTCCCAATCGCTTTTCCCAATCCTACGCATAGTCGTGAAGGCGTCGTATGATTCATAGCCGTAGGGAATTGGTGGAAACATCATGGACGCTTCAGTTTCATACCGCGCTACGGAAGGTCCCCTGTGATATCACCCATCAGTGCCTAGTTCCGAGGATGACCTGTTTCTCCAAAATTCCTGTCGCGTAGTATGTTTAATGCCTAGCGATACGCATCGCCAGAGAATGCCATAACCGTTTCGGGATGACTTGGTTCGTCCCTGGGCCGTGTGATGGGCCGTACCCCCATCAGCTACCAACCACGGTTCAACATTTGGGATAAGTGAATGTTTATTTACCTCATTAAATCCTAGCAATAAAAACTCTTCCGTGCCGACCACTTGCTGGAAGTTCTGCAGGGCGTACCGGTGGGATCGGGAGTGTAGTTCCTTGCACGAGTGAGCATCTGGTGAAAGAGAAAAAGGTTGGAAAGGAAATGGAAAACAATGAACGATATGATCAAACGATGAAAATGAGAAAATCGGTTTATAGGCGAATAACCCACTGGGTACAAGCGTATCTGCCATATTGAAGGTTGACCAAAAATGGTCAAACGATTCGACTCGACACGATTCGAATGGACAATGATTATTCGTTCGGCTGCGATTTCTAGTGAAACATTATGGAAATTAAATTGTTTTTCATCCAGTTGATCACATTGCTGGCAACGCTTAAGATGCGTATTTGTCGTCGGGTGTAAAAGGAATGAATTTACAACAAATTCCAACAAAGTAAAGCTTTCTGTAAAAGGTATAAATTAACTTTAATTTTTCTACAAGTTCTTCTAACTGTAACAGAAATAAACTCGATGAACGTTGCTGTGGAATGAAAAGTTCAAATCCGCAAGCGGAAGAAAAAATAATTCCCCCTGTGGGGTACCAATCGATATTATTTGTATTTGGAGTTAACTGTGGTTTTGGTGACGAACTTCGTAACCAAGACAAGGATTGTGCTGTGTAAGCAAATTTAAAATTTGGTTTCAAAATTTTTATTATCAATTCCATCTGGTTTCGTTCTGGTCCCTAGTGTCGTAACTGCGATTTGTTTAATTTATTTATTTAATCTGTTACAAAATGTTGGAAACTGCTATAACTTTCCTAATGTGACAATTGTTCCAAATGCATTATTTAGTTCATGTTCAAGTAGAACTGAACAGCGCATTTTGAAATCATCAATAGACAACTAAACTAAACGCGGATCGCCCAAACTGAACAATCATTAAAACAATGTTCCGAACCAATCAACGGGTACGTTTGGGACGACCGTTTGAACCTAATTAAGATGCATAACAAATGCCGGAAGCCCATCGAATCGAATGCATCGATTGCACGTTCCAAACTTCGCATCGTGACAAGATGTCAGGCGGACAGATAATGGACACCGCCGCCGGTTACAGCACGGTCAGTGTAACTGAGCAATAAAAAAAAATACCCGCCAACACGTGTTACGCCAAAAAGTGCACGGCGTCGTCACACAGTCTATGCAATTGACGGTTCAAAGAACGGTCAGGGAGAGGGACAGTGTAATAAGAGGGTAGAAAGCGAGGCTGAAGGCAATTATGGCACCGCGGCTAGTAACCGGTGACGTCGCGGCAATTAGGCGCCATAAACGGTCAACGGCTCGGTGGGACTATTACGGAAATACGGATAAGCTGTGTGTGTGTGTCGGCAGTCGTGTGAAAGTACGCTTCGGTAACTAATCGGTCACTTGCCCCATTAGTATCCGTTGGATTGCATTCGGACAATGTTTGCTCTAGGCGTGACAGTTCTACGACCCCCTTTGGTTGGGTGATCGTCAGGTCAGTAAATAGGATTGCGATGGTACGTACCTGCGAAACTTCGAATTCCCAGACAGTTTGAGGGATGTAGCTGACGAAGCAGAAATTTGCAACATGCTTCACGGACCGATTGAATCTGCAGCAGGCTCGAAGCCGGAAGAAGCACCTGGGGAAGTGAGAAAGGGGCACAATATTGATTAGTATCTGGTGCATTATGTTGGTACGCGCCGACCACTGCCCAAGAGTAACGATGATTGGTAGATAAAAAAAATAAAAAAAACGTGCATCACATAAATTTTCCTTCGTGAGTAATGAAGATTAATGAAGCCGATTAGAAATGTACGTCAGTTAGACGATTCATTTATATTTAGCGTTGGTGTTGAGCATAATGATGATTCGATTTATATTTTATTATTTATATTGTTTTGACCAATTAATGACTCGGTAAATTATTTACAGTGCCGATTTGTATTTGATAATGATATAGCTCGCATGATGATGCATCGTTATAAATAATTTTATCTTTTATTCATATAGAAGGGCCTGGTCCTATTGATATTTTTTAAAAACTTCATATGAATTTTACATATTCTAGGGAATTTATAATTTTGATATAAATTTGTGTAATTAATTAGTAGCATGTAGGAAGCACGAATCCTCACAATTCAGTTTAATACATCAATTAACTTGGGCTCATCTTCTCATGATACTTTACGTAAAAAATTAAAAATCGCTTTCCTTTTTGGTACTGTTACTGTATTAGAGATGAAAATAGTCACTTTATTCAGAGAGTTGAAACAGAATAAAAGAGTGTTTATATGGATTTGAATCGTTTATTCACTCATTTGAGATTCATAAAAAAGTAATGCTCAATAAGAGTGAATGAAAGCGTTTTTTTCACTCTTTTGGGATTTGAATAACGCAATAAGAGTGATTGAAAATGTTTTGTTACTCATTTTTGGATTGAAATCACTCTAGTGATTTACAGAGATTAGTTATTTACTTCGCCCAAAAGAGATTAATTCGTATTTAATTATTCAAAATGTTTTATTCGTTGGCTGTAAATTGTATTATTCACTGTCATTGAGTGATTTAAATCCAAATATAATAAAGAAAAATATATATTCAATCTTATTGAACGATTTGAAATGCAAAAGAGTGAGCCGGAGGTTGCCACAGAGAGTGCAAAAGGGCGAGTCACTAGTCGGCCTAGAGAGTGAGTGAGTTAAAACGCAAAAGAGAGAGTAAAAGATTCATAAATACTCTTCATGCTGAGTTGAAACCATAAATTCACCTCCAGGATTAAACTCACTCACTCACTCTTACCCAGAGTGATAAGTGAATCTTAGACAGCCTCTCCTTTACTTCTATACAGGATTAAGCTACAATTTTGAAATTAAACAAAATAAGTAAGACGGTTTAATAAAAGGTAACTTCATAAAAAATATATGCATTATCATTTTGTGTAACTAATCATTTATTTATAATAATCATTTTATTATATTAAGTATTTGAAAGTGTACATTAGAATAGTGCATGAATTTGGGAAAAAAATAATGAAGCTTACATCACAAAACAAATCATCAACTTAATAAAAATAAACAATACGTTAAACAACCAAGTTTCCAAAGCAAAGCAAAAAAAACACAATAACATTATGCTTTAGTTAAGAAGATAGTGCAAAACTGAACGTATACATGTATAACAAAGGGCAATAGAGTAAGCTATCTGTTTAATATATAGAAGGCGAAACATGATGTGAGATAGGAAAATTGTCCTATCGAGCAGTGAGTATGAAACAACAGCTAGAAGAGACCGTACGATGTTAAGAGGATATGGAGATTCCATCTATCCAATTCTCCTACGGTAGATATATCGAATGGATTAAGATGGCAAAGCTCACCTGCACGTTGTCTTCCGTGATGGTGATCTCGCCACTGTATGCGTACTCGATGAGCTGCTTCAGTGACGATGGGTCAATATCGTGCAGCGTGACCACGTCGCAGTTCCTCTCGAGCATGTCATCTGCAAAATTCAATATTCGTTCCATTAGTGAAACGTTTTGCCATCCCTTTTGCTTTCGACGGTACGACGGTACGAGCCGAATCAACGGATTTGTCTGCGGGTTGTTAATTGAATTGACCAACCCCCGGGAACAATGCTCAACGTAGCGCATGCAACATTTATCCTGCCCGCCCTAGCTTGCCCCACACTTACCATTGAACATGGCGTAGAAGTACGGTGAAACTGACGCTAGTATGACTTTGTGGGCATTGATCGTTTCGCCCCCGACTTCCAGCGTGACGTCACAAAGCTGTAGGAGATTAAAAAAGAAATAGGAGAAAACAGAAAGAAAAAGGGTTATTTGGAGAATTGGAAACGAAACGGAACGCACTCCAGAAAATGTACCAAATGAAAATCCTGTTGAGTTTGTTCCAACCCGGAGTAGTTGGTTTTACGTTTCAACTGACCCAAAACCTTTTCGGGTGACAAAAACTCAAGTGTCTGGTATGCAAATTGAGTGCAGGATGTGTGGAAGTGGGAAAGAGCAGGGTTTTGGGGCCGCAAATTTGATTGTCATAATTTGACTGTTGAACCTGTTGGTCGGAGGATTTTCGACACCCATCGGGACACTGAGAGGTTTGTTTGCCGCAATCCGATAGGATTTTGTGAGCCAAAAACTGAACTTACCTGTGCATTCTGTCGCATGCGGTTGATGGCGGAAAAGGAAGCTATGCAGTGGCCTGGGTTTTGGTGGTGGGCCTGCGGCAGCATGTCGTCGTTCGACATGTTCGGTGGGCTGAGATCGCTGGGCGTTTGCGTGGAGTTGCATGTTACAGTGGTGACATCCTCGCCGCCATTTGCCGTTTCACCGTTGCCTACCGGAGACCTGATGCAACAAACGAGAGGGGTTTTCGGTTGTTAGTGTTGATATATTTATGTGAGGATTATCGGTGTTAGGTGTTTGGGGTTGATGGGAGTTTTATTGTAAGTAACATTTAATCCTTAATATCGTATTCAATTTCGTTATAATTTCATTCAAATCTTAATTTAATATTTATTCACTTATTCCTGGACGGAATTGAATAAATTATCATTGTCGAAGTTTTTAGGATTACTCAAATGTGTTATGGCGCACCACCTCATGCCATGCCATTGCCAGAGGAAACACTTAAAAGTCCTCATGCCAGTATGCACTTTTATACTCATAAAACCGACGATGGGCAAAAACCAAAACCAACGAGTTTCCATTCATTTGCACTTCATTGAGTTTGCTGCCAAGTGTTTTAATTTCATTCCATTTGCTTTCGCTTAATTGCATTTGTAAATGGAGGCGCCTGGTGCTGATGTCCGCGTACGTGCAACAAATAGAAAGACGAGAAAGAAAACTCCATTCCGTTCCCCATTCTTATCGGATACATTTCTCACTCGTCTATCTTAATCCGTCTGTCGGGAGATTTCCCTTATCTAGCCGGGGTTTCAAGTTTTACGCTTCCATTAGTAGATGTTCCACTTTGCACAAGCTTTGGAGAACTTCCTTCCGTTGGTCTGTGTGGCGTGAAACCACCAAGGAGTAGCACGATGGCAGGAAGTGTGCCGTCCATGTCCGATGGCAAGTGAAATGCGACAGTTGTAAAATTTATCCCACCCTGCGGTAGCATACACTTGCAGCCTTTGTTAGGAATCGTGTCAAACAGAAAGGACCCAAAGAAAAAAAAAGGCCCCAGACCACTCAAAACGACCATCTGGCTCGTTTTTTTCCGAATCGATGGCACGTTTCCTGTGTTGGAGAATTCAATACCGGTCCAAAAACCGTCGATGGGTTGAGACCGAGGAAATCGAAGCTCAAATTGAAAAAAGTTGTACAAGCGCACAAAACGGAAGAAACACTCTCGTCCAAGTTTTACATCATGTTTTTCCTTCCGCGGGTGGTATGTTTTTTTTCTCTGTGTGTCTGGGTGTGTGTGTGTGTCTATCCAAACAAAAGTATTTCGTCCGTTCCGGAATGTCGATTCTGTTTGTCATGGCAAACAGCATGGAGGGAGAGCGTTTGCTGGCGCCATCAAAATGTGGCCCTAAGCACTAAATGATGCTGATGGGCTTTTCTTGTGCTGTGAAGAGTGTACGAGAATTAGTTTTTGGGGAAAGTAATACAATGGAATTATAATGCAATATCATCATATGCAATACATTTGATAAGGATCAATCTTCTTAACAGACTCAACTCATTGTTCTGTGTCTGATATTAAAACTTGACCAAACATTTTGAGGAACCAGTCTATTAACAAAATAGAGTTTATTAAAGTTTATAACAATGCTTATTTATTGTTGCATAACAATTTTACACATTAGCAATACGGCCAGACCGTTCTTTATGAATAAAAAAAAAAAATTTTACACATTTTATTTGTTGTTTTCAAAGATATATTAACTGGTATGTAATGATTTTTTGATTTTCTAGTCATTATCTTCATTACTAAAGAGAGAAAATATGATGATTAACTCCCGTTTTCGATTTCTACAATATATTTTTGTTTCAATCATGATAAGGATGACATAAATATGGTCGCTGGTTCAGCTAATCTCCTTCTTATTAATTTCTACAACTGTTGCCCGGTTGCCCAAATCCGAATGGTCAGTATTCTCTGTCTTCTCTTTCCTATTTCTTCATAAATTTTAAAGCTGCAACGATAGTCATTCTGAGAACTCCTACAGAATCTCTGCCACGCTTACCAGGCTTGTGAAAATGACACTGACATCACATGGATGGATTAATCTAAGGGTTCTTTTGCTATCACCAAGAATTTGCTTTAGGGAGATGGGCTCATCTGTTCCGTTTTGGAGTTCGCGCTGGGAAGGACTGTTCAGGACTCGGGTGTAAAAACTTTGAAGACCAACATCTATTAGTCAATCCTGTTCCTGACACATGCTGATGACATAGACATAATTGATTTACGGCTCTCTTTAGTAACATCTGGTTACTACGGGACAAAAAATTGGGTTGGAGTTTAGCGAACCAACAATCAATATGATGGTGACACTATATTCAGCTAAAAAAGGCGAACTCGGCGATTCAGCTAAGAGTGATGTGTTGATAGGTGCAGGCCAAAGCCTAACCTATCTTGAATTAAAAGGATCTTCTCTTCTTAAAATAACTCATCGTACAACACTCTTTATCGCTCCAGAATTCTTGTTCGCCTTTGAAACATGGATTAAGTCCAAGCCTTTTGGGAAATCTTGGGAAGGGATATGGCTGTGCCATATAAAATTATAAATATATAAATATATAAATTGAGGGGATACAGTCCAAAAGTATTATTAGTCTCATATCTGTAAAAGATCAAAGTGCCACATAAGTTCTCTAAACTGCGGTCGGTCGGTCAAAATAACTTTAAGAGCTGGGTTGTTCGGTGCCATTCTTATGGCATGACCAGCCTACCGGAGCCTTGCGATTCTAATTCGCTGTACTAAAGTGAGTTTATCGTACAGTTCATAGCGCTAGGCATTATAGATATTGCTCCATTTGTCCTCCACACATATGGGGGTCAAAAATCATTTAGAGCATATTCCTCTCCAACGCGACCAAAAGGGTTTTGTCAGTTGTGGACAAAGTATATGCCTCAGAAGCATATGTGAGTAGTGGAGCTATCTTCCTTTTTTTTACCCCTTAGCACGGGTACGGTCCGGATGGGATTTGATACTGGCGCCGTTTATCACATACCCCACCGGGCCCTCCCTTTAGAACTATAAACCTTCTATATAGTCAAAGCTTCGTTCGACACGACATATATTTTGAGTGGAGAATCTTCCTCATACTGTTACTATCTTTCATCAATGTTACTGTTACAATGTTACTGTCGGTGTTGACCTTTGAAATTTAAAATTATTTCAAACACCGTGACTCCCCGCGTAAGTCGGTAATTGTGACCATTGATGGTGCTACCATGATCTTGATTTTTGTCTTTTAATTCTCTAATTCGTAGTACTACCTGCTGCCTGTTTGATCCTCTGAGTAGGTCGTACTAGGTGAGGGAATATACCGGCTGACATGTAAAAAGATCAGGATCAACATTGCTGTCTTGCTCAGACCAGGTTTGTAGTATGGGTGCTGGATTATTGCATATTTTTAATTAAAATGTCAACTGTTACCAGGTAAGTTAACTGTTAAACACAAAATTTAAAGTTTTTTTAAATTTCTATTGCAGCAGCGGTAGTAATTTGTAGTAATTGATATTAGTATATAAAAGATAAAAAACCTAAATTACAAACATGGTACAATCGTTCAACCAAAAAGAATAATTTATAACTGAATTTTAAATTCAATTAAACTTCACTGACACTGGATGTCCTTCGAATGGCATAGATAGCGCATGAATTCGTTTGAATTTAAAAGCAAGAACAAACGAATAATAATTACGGTGCAGATACTAGTAATCGCTCTAACAAACTTTGACTTAATTTGTACCTCGTTATGGATAAAATGTAGTAAAACTTCTAACAACGTACTGTCCCATTAGTTTAATGAGGAACGCCCTCCAGTGTTCTCGTTCCATGATCAAGGACTTTTAAACCAAAGTCAAGCCACGAGTCCTGTTCAGTCGTAGAACAAGTTACCCTACGATCAGTCACAACTATCACGGATCCGATGAAGCTGAACAAACTTAACCCCCGGTGGGATGCTTATAATCGACGTGATTCGTTCTGGTTACAGTTGGTGTGTTTGAAGTATTTGGGACTATGGCCACCGGAGGATTCGGATCAAGCGACACGGAAACGGTACATCGTGTACGGTTGGGCTCTGAGGGTTGTGTTTCTCCATCTGTACGCACTAACGCAAGCATTGTACTTTAAGGACGTGAAGGATATTAATGTGAGCGTTGGTGAGGAAGTGTTTCGATTTGCATACATTTTCATTACAAGTTTTTCTTGTCCACAGGACATTGCTAACGCGCTGTTTGTGCTAATGACACAGGTGACGTTGATTTACAAATTGGAAAACTTTAATTACAACATATCCCACATTCAGGCATGCTTGCGCAAACTCAACTGCACGTTGTACCATCCAAAGCAGCAAGAAGAATACCGGTAAATGGGTTAAAAGTTGGAAAATGAATAAAACTGAAACTAATAACATGTTATCCCGTCAATTAGTCCTGTACTACGATCGATGAGTGGTGTATTTTGGCTGATGATCTTTCTAATGTTTGTTGCCATCTTTACCATCATCATGTGGTTGGTTTCGCCTGCATTCGACAAAGATCGACGATTACCCGTTCCGGCCTGGTTTCCGGTGGATTATCAACGCTCCAGTACGGTGTACGGAGTGCTGTTTCTATATCAAACGATCGGGATTGTCATGAGTGCGACGTACAACTTCTCCACGGACACCATGTTTTCCGGTTTGATGTTGCACGTGAACGGACAAATTGTGCGCCTTGGAAGTATGGTAAAGAAGGTACATCGTTTATAGTTTTATTTTTTATTTTGTTGATTTATTTTCCACCTATCCCATTCCCACAATGTAGATAGGACATGAAGTGCCTGCAGAACGGCAATTTCTTAAAGAAGCGCCAGCAAGTGATGATGAATGGAAAGAGATGAGAATGCGAATCAATTACCATTCGAGAGTGTATGGAAAGATGTACGCCGAAGTGACGGAATGTGTACTATTTCACAAGGACATCCTATGGTAAGGATTCAAATTTATTTTTCCTCTCTAGAACCAATTCACTAACCGTTGATACTAGCTTCAGCGATGAAGTGCAGGATATTTTTCGAGGATCAATTTTCGCCCAGGTGTGCGCCTCGGTTATTATCATTTGCATGACACTGCTGCAGGCCACCGGGGACGATGTCACGCTGGCCGATCTGGTAGGCTGTGCGTTCTATTTGCTGGTGATGACTTCGCAGGTGTTTATATTTTGTTACGTTGGAAACGAAATCTCCTACACGGTATGCGGCACGATACGGGAAAGTTGTCGAGTTGTCCAGTTTTAAAAGCATGTCCATTTACAGACGGATAAATTTACGGAATTTGTGGGATTTTCCAACTACTTTCGGTTTGATAAGCTTACCAGTCAAGCTATCATTTTCTTCATGCAAATGTAGGCCGAAGTTTAGTAAATATATTCGCCACATTTATTTATATAGTTTCTGTTTTTTTAGGACATTAAAAGATGTTCATATCAAGGTGGGAAGCGTGTTGCGGGTAACATTGAATCTGCACACCTTTTTACAGGTACAGTATCGACTATACGTTTAGTTGTTCAATTGGAACTGGTTAATTTCTTTGCAACAACATTTAATTTATATTTGCAGATTATGAAGCTTTCATACTCTTATCTCGCTGTATTGCAAAGCATGGAATCAGAGTAAGGAAAGGAAGATATTTTTTAAAAGTATTGTTCAAGAGGTTTATGAAAAGCCTGTAGGTTAAATAAGATTTAGAAAAAAAACATATTCTGTATCCATTTTTCTTTTTTATGAAAGAATGTGTAATTTTCAATGGGTCGAATTAAAGCGGTTTTAAATCCTGAATTTCAATTGTCTTTTAAATGAAACGTTGATGAGAAAAAATACACAAAATACAATATTTCTTCAATGTTTCTTTGGGCACATAAATACCTACTTCATGAAATACAGTAATGGAATTAAGAATTATGTATAGTTATTTTGACAAAATCATGTATTTAAAAAAACTCGTAGCAAACTATGTCTGAGTAAATAAATCAACGGGTTGAAGGAGTAGGTTTACTCGAAGTACTCCTGTACATTAGGCAATACAAACAAACGAAGGCAATTTGCAAACCTTGAATATATTCAACAAGTTTCTTTATAATACTTCACTTCCTCATAACACAGACATTTTCATTTTTATATTGTACATGTGTACAGTATCAATATAGAAATTAGAATTTCTTTGTGTTTTTATATTTATTGCCATGACACAGTCAATTCTGTCTACAAATAGCGTTGGATTTAATGGAACTTTCAGCTCACTTCCACAAGAGGAATTCAAACAAAGCTGATGATGTATGATTTCAAAAGACAGAACAAAAAAGTTTTCAAATGTGTTTTAAAACATAAATCTCATTTGAAATGCAAATTTCAAATAGCTCCATTTTGCCTTCACCTCTCCACGAAACCGGATGATGGTAATGTTGGAATTTTATGCACCGTGTTGTCTACCGAATTTAGCAGCCATTTCAATTGCACTACATGCTTCAGGTAATTATATTCTGTAAGAAATCGACATAAAAAGGCACCAGAACCAAGATGTCGATCTCGTTGATCTTGTTGGTATCTCTTTGAAGTTGCAGTGCGCTTCAAGTGGTCTCATTAGTGCCCGCGAGCTATCCGAACACTTCACCTCGTCTAGACGTCATACTTGTTCATGTGAGGAGAGGAAAAAAAAATAGACAAACTTACGTGTTAGATTTGACGGGCAGGAACATTTTCTTGTTGCACGCGACCAGCTTAGAAAGATGCTTGATGAGAAAGATTTTCACCTTTAAGGTGCATATTCGGCGAGGAGCCGCAACTGCCGTGGAGGTGGAAGGGGTGGGTGAGGTGGGTCTTGCTGCAGCCTGAGGTGCTGTCGAACAAGATACTTCCGGTTGCTGTGGTGCGTTTGAGCAGCTGCCGTGGTCGTCCCCGGTGGTTGTTTGTAGCAGTTGTTGCTGTCTGGATTGTGGGCCTGCTGTGATGGGCTGGTCGTTGACGACGGTTGTGGTTATGATCTGCTGCGTCGCAGTTGCAGCAGTACTGATCGAAGCAAGCGAGGCTAGCTGTGCGATGGCAAGCTTAGGCTGCTGGCAATGGGTGGGCCGCTCGGCCGGGGCCACTTGAAGGCGTTCGCGGTGCTCTAACTCTACGCTCACTGTATCCGGCTCGTCCGTCGAGGCAGCTCTCGAGCATCGGACTAACTTGGTGCAGCTGTGCAGGGAAGCTGTGGGTGAACCCGCCGCGGAAGCCGCTGAGGCGCAGGATCGATCCACTTTTACTGGCGTTACGCACAGGCGCCGTTCGGGACGAAACTTCCACTGTGACGAACGGGCTGGCGCGGCGAGATTTTGCCTCTGTCCACTATCCTACCTTGGACTTGGCCTTTCGACACTTCACTTCACGCACCACTGACGTCAACGGTGGATGGGAAAACACGAACTATGCCGTATCCTCCAATTCAACTACTTATGTTTGCATGCATTAGATGGGGAGTTGTATGGAAAAAAGCACAGAAACACACACCCGTTGAGCACTACCGAGATGACCGATTCTATTTCGGAAAGAAAAGAGATAAACAAAACAGATAATAAAAATGAATCGCTCTGAACCAGTTGGAGCAGCTTGATGTTTAGCATTAAGGCTTGGGAAGGAACCGAAAAAGCCGGGGAGAAATTGGTTGGTGCGAGGTGATGGAATTGTAGAATGATAAACTGGATGATTGCACGAGACGTGTAGACGTAGTACATGTGTTCGATACGCTCATCCACAGCGCCACTGCCGAGTGCCACACGTTGGCATGAGACTGCGATAAAGATGATAAATTATGCACACTCATTTGGGCCTTCGGAGAATACAAACGTGACCCTCTGTACGAAAGTTTGGTTGAAAAACAAAAGCAAAGTGATCGTGAAATGTTCGTTCTACGCTCTGTGTACCTTCATCGTACCGAGGGAAACCGATGAAACTTTTTCTCTTTGGTAATGCTTGATATCATTAAACAGATAAAATATGATTACGAGAAAAAAGCGATACTACCACTAATGAATCGTTTAGTAAGACTATGGTTGGTTGTGTTTTAATGTTATTTGATTGCAATAAAAGTTCCTGAAAGTGCCATTTGCGTTTTATTGGCGATATTTTGACGCTTTGTGTAGTAGCTTTGTGGAATATAGAAATTATTTTGATTTCATTGCTTGAACCGACACATTTTGTTTTGTTTATTTTATTATTCTATTTGAAATATCCCTTACTAGAATTAATAATATTGAAGCTTAAAGACTTAAAGACTTATAGAAATAGACTTATAAAAGAAAATAGATTCGACTAGAAGACCTGCCGGTTTCGCATCACAACACAGGTATAAAATCTCTGGCTATTTGGCAGCGTGGTAAAAATATGTTTTGTAAGACAGCCGAAGATTGCCGGCATAGAAGTCGTTACGCCAAGCTAGAGGGAGAGAAAGTTATGAGTCTATTAAGTTTAAGCCGTCAAACTTTGGATTTCAACAGAATCACGAAACTTAATAAAAAGCAGGTGCAAAAATAAATCGCCGAGACTTGTTCAATTCATGAATTTAATTCGAAACATTTCGTAAAAGATAAGATCAAGATTTTAATCATAAACTCATATTTAGCCAGGAAACCCACTTCAGCCAAATTCACCATTTTAGTAAAAAGAAACATTAATTTTTATTCATAAAATATAATGTATATAATTTTTATACATAAAAATTTATTCAACATCAAAATATGTAAATAATACTTTTCATCCATGAGAGAGATGGAAAATTATTTTTCCATTATTTTTGTCACAAGAAATGATTGAGTTGTGATCGATTTAATAACGTAAAATGAAGTAATGTTGTAGAGAGCGCATTTTAAAATATATCACTTTTTCCTGACCTCAATGCGTGCTTAAGTCTTAGCATAGTTAAAAGCACTCTTTGGCTTCGTAACAATACGCACTATTGACCTTACATACCCTGCAAGAAACACTTACGACATTGAATGCGTGAGCTTTTTTGCACACCAAACATGGCCAAACGTAATCGGCGACCCGGCGATACATACACATGCCCAGTGTCCACACCCTTAGACCGGAACTTTTTCGCAAACAAAACAACGCCTACAAATGGGATTACGATGTTGCTCAGCACTGTCCGGATGCACTGTCCGAGTGTCATTCATTCGGTTGGTCCACGCTGACACAATGGCCTACATACAGCAGCTGAGAACTGACCATAGCACGTACGAGCGCTATCGTCTTGCATTGATTCATGTGCCCACACACGCCCATCCGCTGAATGGAGGGACAGTGTTTGCCGTGCCGTGTGAACTTCCTCCACAATGTGTCTAAATGCTTCGTTGCACATTGCCCGATTGCACCCATGCTGCAGTGACCGCTTCTCTACCGGATGTTGGGGGAGAAAGTTGCAATGTGACAGTGTGAAGCGGTTTATTCGCCGATGAGGGTACCCCGTCATTAATGTTGACGAATTTCAAATTTGTGGAACTTGTTGCCACACCTAGGAATGCCTGTTGCTACGCTTGAAAGCAGAGAATCAAAATAGGTCACACAATTATACGGCAAGTAGATACATTTCATCAATATTTCTCTCTAAATTTTACATTTTTATAATTTTTCCACGACAGTTCTTTTCAGAAAATATAAATTCTTAAAAAACCTTTCGTAAAAATTAGCAAAATGACACGTTAGTTTCAATCTTCTTGTGTCTCTTCATCGTCAACCCCAGTGATCGACTCGTGGTTCGACTGCTCTTCATCCTCCACGTTGGAGGTCGGATGGGCCACTAATTCATCAAGACAGTCGATGTAAACACACCGATCACAACAGCAGGCATAATGTTCTGACTTATCTTCGACGCTAGTACTTTCCTTTAAAAACAGAAACACCGCCCGCGGTACTATCGTCTCCTTGATGTGGTATCCGTACTGGAAATCACACTCCAATATTGCTTCATTAAAGTCCGCACCGTAGTCGGCATTGCATATCTTTTCGGGCGAGAAAAAATCAAAGAATGAATTCCCCGCTGTCTGCACGAGGTTGTGATCCGGCTTCCAGTCGATGCTGCAGCCTTTAGAGTTGTAGATTTCAAACCCATTAAATTTGGCCGGTTCATCCGGATTGGGAGCACAGCGCAAGAAGTAGTTCTTGGTGAGCACCTCGTTCGTGAAGTAATCGTTAGGGCCAAAGTGAAATTGTAGCTCAAAACCGGGATCTGGCTCATTCAAAAGCTGTACACGAATATCCTGCAGTTGTTTTAGCGCCGGTTCGTCCGCTTCCAGTATCATGTGGTCGAGAAAGCTGGCTTTCAGCACGGTCAACCAAAAGTCCGGTATTCCCTTCGGTTGGTCGGCCACATCGTTCGGAGCGGGATTCGATTCCATCAGTTCGGGCACCTCCTGTCCATTCACGATCCGTGCTATCTTTTCGTGGCATTGCTGAAACTCTGCGTGATATTCGACTTCCATCGCATGTGCCTTGAAGTGAAACTGTACCTCCTTATCGACGATATCCAGCTGGATCTTGCGCAGGGCTAGCAGTTTGGCATGAATGTTGGGCGGAATCGGTTTCGCAGTGGACGATTGCTCCAATTCGATTTCCTTGATGCGCTTCTCGATGACAGATATTTGGTGCAGTAGGGATGCTTCCGTTTTCTCCATCGACGGTTCGTTCGTGGGCGATGGTACCGATGGGGTGCTTCCCGCTGCTTCGGTTGTTACGTGATCGGCCATTTTATTTTTTTTACCAGTTTTACACAGACACTCAGAATCAACCAACTGCACTCGATTCGATTGTCGTACTAACTGTCTTGGTGAATTGCAATGAAAGCCTACTGCGATGTGATACCGAATGATGCAGTTTGTTTAAAAAGAAAATTTGACTTTGCATTTAACGTTGGGTGAAAGAATATAGAAAAACTTTTAAAAACTTATTTTTAAATATTAATTTAAACGTTAAAGAATCTAATAATTCTAATGTTAAATTAAATAAAAAATACGAAATTTCATTATTATTATATTGTTTTCTTACTGGAACTCTTTCGTCATTTTATCATTGTTATATTGGAAGATTGAAAGATTTTTACGAATTCATACCCTAGACGGTTGATAAACAGGTAAATATTTAATATTTTAATTTAACAATTTTAATGTGAGAATGAAGCGAATAAATTCGATTTTTCCATAAAGTTTGTAACAAAAAAATCGTAATTATTCAACTTTTAACCATCTATCCAGAGTGTTTCATTGTTTGAGATTACCACCAAAAAAACACACACATATTACCACGAAATGATCCAGCCCATGAAACGGAATTAGGAAGATTATAAATGGATGGTTATGGTTCTCGCTACGCAACATGTCGCTTTTAAGTCATGCACGAAACCTCAACCTCCCATAACGTCGTGCGCTTGTAAAGACACGGACGGACCTTGAATAAGAATGAACCAAAAAACGGGCAACCGAACCGAACCAACCGCAAGAGACGTTCCACTTTTGCGTGTTACGAATGTTGAAAAGCCGTGCGGAAACTGCCACACGGATCAAAGTTCCCGCAGGATAACGTGCGTAGCAATCCTTCCTAACGTCTGCAAACAACAATAAACGCGAAAAAGTATATAAGCCCGCTCCCAAAAAAAGGAAGGGTGAGTTTTATTCGAAAAAGAAAACAAAAAAAAAAACATACAAAAACGGGATCGGGTCGTTTCGAGAAGAAAACTAGGTCAATGTTGCCGAAATTTTGCTCCACAACCCGCGTACCAAGGTGTATAATTTTACGACCCTTCCTCAACAAACACAGAAAAAACCAACCATATGATAGCTCTTCACACGCCAGCACATACTTCTGTGGCGTTTATTTTGAGGGCCATTTCACTGTCTTGTCCGTTACAGAACGAACGCTCAAACAGGAGAATAAAAAAATCGTCTGTGAATGGAAAAGTTCTGACCCAGCAACCACACAGATAATAGTGTCGGACAGAAGAAAATGAATACGTGATTCTGATAGCGAACCTTTCGGCATCGGTCACATGTTTTTGCAAAAAAAAAAAAGCAAAAGGTTAATGTCGACGAAGGAACGAGGTGTATCGCTGTCAGGATCTATTCGCTTGCTGATTCTATTTCCGTCCTGCCTAGACATCCGCCGTAACCGAAAAACGATGGTTAAACACATGGTGGTGGTACGGGTCGATTTCCAGTTCAAGCCGAGGTCTTTGGTGGGGAAACAATTTTCACCTTGTTTTTCACTTTCACTTTCCGGTCCCATTCTGTGCGGGCATTGGCGTCATCGGATCCTGCCGATGCCGTGTGCCGCGGTAGAACGCTGGGGCGTAGCATGTGGCGTAATTCTCCCCCCTCTTGGTTCTTGGGGGAGCTTATGTAATACGCCGGTTGCAAACTCGGTAATACTGAGACGGTGCTGGTTATGGACATGCTTCTCTTATCGATTTCCCTTTTTCCTTGGTTGGAGCGAGCTGTGCTTTTCCAGCGGGGCAGTTAATAGGGGACAGTATTTACATCGTTCATAGAGTAATGAGTATGCCGGTCTCTAATGTGGTCGGTCCGGTAGCAAAGTTACACGCGTTGCTGGAAATTCTAGAGTACAGAAACATACAGGACAGGGATAAGGTACAGTGGGACAGCGTATATGGCTTGGATTTGGTTAGCAACAAACTGCCGACGGTTGCAAAGGTTGAACGGGCTAGTTTTTTTTTCCTTTAGGAAAGAAAACAGGAAAACAAAGAATTTTATTTATGGGGGGCTGATTTTCGGTGCCTGGTTTTATCACATGGGCGAAGGGGTCAATTTCGTATCGATTTCTGTCGGTAGTGAAGCACGTGTCGAACCATCCGTTCAGGAAGTGCCACATGCGTTGTAACATTTGCCCTCGTATCATAAAATTTGGAGGAAAATTGACTCCCGTCCATAGAGTAACAAGATTTAAACAACACTTGGAAAGTGCTTGACGAAGGTTTCAATTACATTACAACGAATCTGTTCTCCAGCTTAGTATATTGCCTCGGGTAGCCAGAGCCGTTGGTTGAGTGGATTGGAATTTTGTTTGCTTGGTTAGAACGGCCAGGCCGTATTAAGATATGTTAAAATATTATACGCTGCATAATATCATTATGCGAAGTTATTTGAGTTTGGTTTACACTAGAACTACTAGATATTTTGAGTTTTTTTTATTTTTGCTATTGCTTTCACTAATAATCTATTTAGTTTGACTGATTTTTTAAATATTTTATTAGATTCCTACTATAGAATAAATGAATTAAAGTTATGCATTATTTACAGCAAAATTGTCTAACTCCAAAGATTAATGTGATTGGAAGAAACCCAACATGCGTGGCAATTCTAGTTAATAAAAAATTAAAAAGAGTTCTGTATACATATTCAGTGCTCTTTTTTACATACTTTAAAAGATTGATTTAGAAATCGGAAACAAATAGTATTCTCTCTCTTCTTGGCTTTTAACGACCTTACAGGTCACGTCGGCCATTTCTGGCTTACTAGCCATATGTTTACCACGTAGCCGGATAGTCAGTCCTTGCTACGGGGGGACGGTCCGGATGGGATTTGAACCCGGTCCTGCCGTGTGAACCGGCGCCGTTTATCATATACATCACCGGGCCGCCCCTAAAAATAGTATTACGCCACACAATAGGGAATTCAAGACGTGTAATGAAATTGTTCAAAAATAGTTTATGAATATTTAAAGCATCTGAAAATCTACTCTTTGACGAATTTTTAACCGATTATTTGTCTCAAAACCATTATTTTTATGGATCATGAAACAATCTAAACCTTGTGAACAAATGTGGCAAATGTTTTTAATGCTAGATGGTTTATTAGACTATCATTGTTATCTACGTTTTTCAAAGAAAATTTGGCTAAAGTCTGAAACACGACCCCCCCCACTCACGGTCACTCATCTGCGTGTCAATTTTTCGTACAGGGTGGTTCGGAGACTATGCAATGTGGCCTGAATTTGATTTTTTTTACAATTACTATTAAATTGTAAGGAGGTTTTCGCATAGTGAAAAGTGATTTATTCATCGAGGAACCAAGTTCCATACGCTGTTTGTGAAACCGTAAAATTTTCCTCATTTTTGGCCCAACTTTGCCCCATAGATCCGCCGGTATCCAAGATATCGCCACACTTTCTTCTGGCCATGGCTAGATGGCACTTGTGGCTAGATTTCGTCCATGCACCACTAATCGCTACCATGTCTGTGGCCGGAGCTATTCGCGAAAGCTCCAACGGATCGCCAATCTTTGACCTGTGGTCGATAGATGGCACCAATTGCTACATTTTCTTCTTCGACGGCCATGCCCTCAGGTGTCTGTGTCTCGAAACATAATTAAAAAACACGCAACCGATTTCGAACCACCCTGCACGAAAAAAAGTCACTCAAATGAGTACCCGTGAGTGGGGGGGGGTCGTGTTTCAGACTTTAGCCGAAAATTTCATTTCGTTGTCAATGAAGAAATGCACTTATAGTTATGTAAGGCACGGTATACATAAAACGCCAGAGCAGTGTAAGTAAACGGATGAACTAACGTCCTGCAGGTTCAGTTAAAAGTTAAAAGCCTTCAACATTAAAAGCATATCACAACCATTGTGAACTAATGTCTCATTACAGTGTAAGAGTTTTAATTAACCCAAAAGCACTCTTCTAGCCGGTGCAACAAGCATTTGCATGACTGAGTGCATTTAAAACCTCCGTTGCACATTGTAAGTGCAGTGAATATCAAAAGCACAAGGGTATAAGGTGAAAGTTTTCGGTGAAATTAAAATTCATCATACAGCATACCGCACATGGAAGAGAGCATAAAAATGGCAGAGGAAGCCAGACGCAAAACATAAAGCGTGAAAGAATAAAGTTCCCCCAAAATTATGGCCACGAGCAAATGTTTTGTCTGCAGCAACTAAAAGCACTGCGTAATAATTTCACATTTCTTATCTCACTGCAATGGTTTGAAGGTAGAAAAGAAAACATTCGTTTGTTTGTTTTTTTCCAACTCCAACTTCACTGGTCGTTGAGCCATGTTTCTGTATGATAAATGTGTGCAAAAGTTGTTTTTTTTAATGAGAAGAAATAAATAAAATGTGTGTAAAATGTATGAAAACGACAAGCAGCAAAGTCAAAGAAAGGCACTTGAAATGGAATTGCCAAGATATGCCCCAGTAGTGAGCGACTGTGCGAATTAAATAAACCATAAAAAAGGTACTTTTTTACACCTTTTTATCACTTTCGCTTATCTTAAGCTTCACGAAAAAAGACAAAACAGCTTAATGTGGGCATTGTATTGTGTGTATATTACAGCTCAGTATCATTTTCGTACTTTAGCATAAAAAAATTACGAATGACCATTTACTTCGACGAAAAGTTCTCTGTAAAATGATTGTGTAACATAAAACCAATCATTGATGGGCGTTCACAGCTAGCAAATCGGAATTCTACCGAATATGATACACTTGTCCAACGACATGTTTATGTTCGCGGGGACTTGTACACGGGACAGCATAGAAGCATATGCTAATGGGTCGGTTTCGCGGACCGATAGTTTGTTAATTGAATTAACGCACTCATTTATCATACCTTCCCCCGGGAAGGGTGTCGGATATCACGATCGTGTATGGTGGATTGAATCAGTGCAGAATTTTTCACAGCACGATGAACACAATTTTTTTTGTTTTGGTTTGCTACTGTTGATGGGGAATTACCGACAAGCACGGATAATAATGTTTCCTAATGTTAATATTAGTCGCAGTTTTGTGGCACTTTGAATTAGATTCCCTTTAGGTAGGGAAGTCCGGGGAGTGTCATGATGGAATGGGGAGGAATGTAGGGAAGTAGTTAAAATATCCGGAAGTTATTTTAGTGAGACAGATTTCATGCTACCAATCATTAGCCCAACGATTAGAAGGTTATTCAACTCGCGAAGCAATCAGGGAATGGGAGTTAATTTTTTATTCCATTAAAAACATACGTTTACTGACACAATTCGTGGCTTACCGGATAGCACCGTGTTTTCCCCCGGGTGAAACGTTCTGTGTGTTGGCCGGACAAAACAATATGTTCGAAGCACGACAAGAATCGTGAACAATCAAGGGCTTTCCTTGCCCCTTTTTTGCTCAGCGGTGATTATTACTGAGGTGAACTCAGGCTAGACTTGGGCTACGAGCTTCATTAAAACCGTTTGCCGTCATTTACATACCAAAAACGGTGGACGTGAGTTCTCCCGAATGGAACGATTTGCACACGCCTGACCCCTTTATCAAATGGGTCTAAGCCTAATGCGATATTTTTCCCTAATGTCTTTTACCCACCCTTGTAGTACCCACGTGGGCAAACACTTTTGGATTTCAACACTTTTTTATTGCATTAAAAAAGGGCTTCACTTCACTGTTTTTTTGTTGTTGCAAACATTGACCGTGGACCGTATGCGTTATGCTGCACCACTTTTTGGTAGAAAACACATTGGCGACATTAAACCCGAGAGTCACTCTAATGCGTCCTGCTCGATGGAAGCTTTCCCGTCAACTGAACGTCCATCAAATGCCGGTCGCCGAATAAAGTGGAAACCCTGTTCAGGGCACACACGACACAAACGGACGAACGGCATTTCGGTTTTCGGCTGTTCAGATGACGGAATGGGGTGTACGGGGGTGTAGCCCTTTTTTTTTTTGCTTCGAGTTCATTTTGTTTTCTTCTTTGACGTTTATGTCGATGGGTGCACCTACTCCGTCGCTTCAACCCCCATTGCCACCCCCCCATGATATGGGGTGCGGGTGACGATGCCTTATTTACTATGCAAGCATGCTTCGTACGCGCAGGCGAATCGGTTTTCGTCGCCACGGATTGTTGACGGCAGACGCCAGTTTCGCCAGTTCCACGCCACGACGACTATCTCGGAAGGCTTCGAGGAAAAGGCGAGTAACAAAAAAAACATGGTGTCGGGGTATACAAAACGACAGAGAGAGAGAGAGAGAGAGAGAGAGAGAGAGAGAGGGAGAGAGAGAGGGAGAGAAAAAGCACCATACTAAAAATCAAAGGAATGCCTGCATCGTACCGAACCTGCCAGTGTTTATGCTCGGTAAGGAAACGAAAAATTGGGTGAGAATTGGGTAGGTTTAATATGTGCTTTTTCGTACTACTGCACTGCTTAGGCAAGATGTTTTAACACTCCAGAAATGGAACCGCATCACTACTCCAAAAAGGGTGGTTTTGGGGTAAGACCAAATGTTTATTTCGATTTTATAAAATAAAGCTTATGTAAGCTGTTCAAATTGCAATGAAACATAAATAATGTGTTTAACAAATATTATTACATAATGCTTCTGGTTCTACAAAACATTCAAATAACTTTCTTTGATTTGTTTTGTGTGTAAAACATTCTTTTTTTCCATGTTGGCTTAAAATAAAAATTTTCCATACATTCAAAGGTGCACAATTGTTCAATTCTGTTTTACAAAAAACTTTAATAAATAGGTTAAAGTACTGTTCTAGCGATATATAAAAAGTCATAAAATAAAAATTAAGATAAAATAAAACTAAACCATGTGGATTTAAACCTTCTATGGATCTATCCAAAGAATTTAAAAAAATATTCCACATTTTATTTCAAATACGTATAGTGAGTTAAAACAATTATAATTTCTGTACAAATTGGTTTATTTGATTATTTGATTTATTTATCAAACTTATTTGATTTTTTTCTCTAATTTTGTTGTATCTACGTAACACGGAAATGTTTTGGAACTTGGGACAAATAGTTTGTAGAAGTATGAAGCAATCATAGAGTACTTATTTCTTATTTCCATTATGCATTTAAAAAAAACCTTTTCATGTTTTGGTTTTATTAAAAAAAATTGTCGAATAGTATTGTTACTTATACTCACAGGAAATACAAAATTGTTATAAGAAACTATTCACATTATTGTAAACAATAATATTGTGAGTGTTGTATTATTCTTAAAAAGTTCTTTGTAAATCCTGTACATTATCACTTGATGTTTCCCATTGAAACACTTAAAAAAAGTTATTTAAACAAATGGAGTTAGTTTTACTTATTTTTAATCAATTTTTTAATTTAAAAAATGACTTTGTTTATTAGCTAGCTACAAATCAAAGATTTAAATGCTAAACATCATGTTTTGAGACGTTAAAAATCAATTCGAGTACCATAATAGATAAGTAACAAATAGAATTATTTTTTTCCTGGGCCAGCCGTTTGAAGCAGCACACTGAAGACATCAAACACCTTTCCGATCGAACGTAATTCCCTTTTAACCCTCACAACAATCAATTATTACATGCCGAAAGGCAATCATTTCTATCTATTTTATGTTCTTTAAAAAACAAATAAAAAAAAAAACAACCAACCAAAAAACATCTGCATACATCCAACGCATAAGTCCTTGACGACCCCGTGATCATGGCCGGCGAAAGGTCCGCTGCCAAATGGGAATGATCTGGCGTGCGTAACCCGCGCACGTCACGCATCTGTATAAAAAGTTATAAAAAAGCTATTAACTATCGAGCGGGGTGAAAAGCGCACCGGAGAAGCATATTGTACATAAGGAACCCATGGCCTGGGGTACCCCAAATGGCTCCCGTACGATGGTATGGCGTGTTGCTTCATCAATTGCTAATCCATCTCCAATAACGAACGTCAATATCTCGTACAAAAAAAAAAGAAACCAAAACAAAAAGAAAACCATGCAACTAAAACATACGCGACGGCGGAAAAGGACAACAGTGTGCCAAAGAACAACGTTTGCTGAAATAATAACGGCCAGCTGGTATGACGGAAGCGAAGAATAAAAACGTAATGATTCTCATCTTGATGTAGTGTCCGACCGTACACGATTAGCTCATCTGTGCTGCTTGGAGTCGGTATGTTTTTTTTCACCCTCGAAAGTTTGTGTGCGTGCGTGTGTGTGTGTGCTGTATGCGAACGCGCTGTTTGCACTGTCTTCACTAGTTTGGTTCGGCGATAAAATAAATATTCGCTCCTCTTGAACTCGAGCAATTCGAGGTCAATGTACCGAAAGCGCGTGTCTAAGGTAATGGAGAAGCGGCTTCAATAGGGGTAGGTAGCGCCACAGTAACAACATACTAGCTTACCATGCAATTATTGTACGATACCATGGCTTGCTCTTTTTTTTGCGCCGAGAGGGATGAAAATTTGATACGAAAAGCTTTGGTAGGTAAAGCAGATCCTAACCTAGTAGACCGGTAATGGTTCCTAGAGAGATGGAGACGAAAAGAAAAACAAAGGAAAAACACAATTCGCTAAAAACGCGCTCGGTATGGAAACGGGCCGAGAAGCGTCGTACTTTATGCCACGAGTTCGTTCATCCCTTCGCAACAAGGAAGTGGGAAAAAAAGACTAAGGGATGGCGTTGGGGGTTGCACATAGAAAGTATGAAACGTCATTCTCTTGTTTCTTGTATTTCATCCCTTTTCCCCAATCTTCCCTTAACTTTAGCAGAAAAACGTGCTTCTCAACACCAACCTAGCTCAACTTAAACACACGCACACACATTCAAAAAACCTGTCAAAAGTAACTGTATGCACTACTTACTCGGTGGTTCCAGGAAGCATAACCACTACAACCTGTCGTTAACGTTGACGTTTTAACACACGCACACTAGTGATACAGCTCTCTTCTATTCGGGAGGCACGTGAAAGTAAACACTTTTCATTCTTCTGCCACTAGCTTCGACACTTCTTCATCAGAAACTGGGCGTCTCCATGTACGCGGCACACAGGAAACAAAGCGTAGGTGCAATGAAACGAATTCTAACACTGGAAACACTTTACACCTTAGTTGGGGCTTTTTCTTTGCCAAAATGTTCCAACACACCACATAGCGTGTACGACACGTGCGTACCTCTTTTAACACGCTAGTAATACACTCTCACAGCGCCTGGTCGCTAAATGGAAGGCGCTAAAGCGGACACACGCATCACGCACGTACCGTCGAATGGATAGCGAACTACTGAGAACGGGTGGAACTTTTTGGTTCCGATTCACGCAACGAAATGCGGCTGCAGCTTCAGCGCGCGGAGATGACGAGATGTCGTAAAACATCGGCTCCGGGTTTGTGCGGGAGTGTGCGCACTACTACTAGTTTTTGGTTTCGTTGTGGTTGTAGCGGCTAGCAGGGGTTGCGTTTGCAGATGCGTGTGTGTAATAAGGGAAGCCAAACGGTTTGCTTGGTCCAGTGCGGGTGCGAGTGTAAGGTAGCTATAGGGTGGTCACTATGGGTGAAAACTAGGGAAAAGTTGGATACGACGGTCAATAATTTAATGTAATTTTAATTCTAACATTATCTCCAATAATGGGATATTTCCACAATTATTAATATGATTTTGAGTGAATTTTTAACTGATATTACTGATGAAATTCTTGATACGGCCTGGCCGTTCTAACCGAGTAAAAAAAAAATTACTGATGAAATTACTAATAGACGAAATAATCCATCCAGCATCTAAGTCTCTAAAAGCTATCTAAAAACATTGTATTATTTGTTCCAAAAAATACTTTTGTTACACAAACTTATCAACGCGTGCATGGTGTACATCGTACATTATGTATAAAAACCGTCCGATGACATCGTGTGACGAGGGCCACATAAATTCACCCCTCATCCGACGGATGGGTGTCCGTTTCTCGCTCTCTTGTATTTGCCCCCACCCCCGGTTCATGGCGAACAAAAAAACGACGACTTGTTGTCGCGCCGAATACTACGTCATTGTTGTCGGAATGGTGCGTTTTCCTTTCGTGACCCTCTTCCTCACACCCGGAGCCAAATTCTTTTACCAAAAGTAGTGTAGAAATGCATTTTTCCTACACGTTGTATGCTTTCTTTCGACATATTTCGGATGGTTGTTTGTTGAAAATATGGTTAAAAAAATATGTTACCTCGCCTGTGGAGAAAGGGTGGCCCAGGAGTAGGGGTGACACACCGGAATAAGGGTGGCCAGAGTATGCACTTGTTGTCGTTACGGTTGGATGAATGGGGATGGAAATCGGCATACAGATATGGGTGGGAAAAACAAAGAACGATATGAATCTCGGTTGGATTATTATGTCAGACGTGGAACCGACCCTGAAGCGGGAAGTTGTGCAGGAAGTCTACCACATTGTTTGAATGTTGAATTTATTCTTTTGAAATTCGTTCTGATGAGAAGAATACGGGGCAGTACAACGCAAAATCAAAAGCGTTTCTTTAGTTTATACAGGGTCAAGTACAGTACTCCATGTATGTTTAGTAAAACTCCATCCGTTTTTGTGGGAGTCTAATTTTAGAACAAACAAATTTCGTTTGCATATTTTATGTGGTCGTTTGCTGCGAGCACTAATTAAACATAAATGTACGCAATGTTTAAAATTTTCTTTAATTTCTCTTTTAGCTTTGGTTTATTGGATGTTATTGTGAAATTGAATAAAAGGAAGATATGTAATGGAAGCAAGCTGTCTTGTTCGTATATTTGTATAATTCTGGATGTTTTTGACTTGAATTACTCTTAACAAAAGAAATGTAAAAAAACGATCCGGATTGGGATTTGGCAATCTCTCTTTTCAACACGTTAAACAACATTAAATTCCTAAAAGCATTTCTTTCAAATATTACTTAACAATGAAAACAAACCAATTGTTCATAGTTATGTTATTTTTTTGGTTTTATTAAAAAAGCATAAACTATCATAACATGTTGAGAATAATAATGCATTACATATAGATTGCATCACTTATATTCGACGATTAGTCTTTCTCTGGAGTGTTTGAAGAGAATACAGAACGTTTCGTTGTCGTAAGAGTCGTTGATAAAGTTCAATAAATGTATAAGCCATAAGACTGTCAGACTACAGAATGGATTTCATCCAAACATTAGAGCGAATCAAAAGAACAAAGCAAATTAAATGAAATGAAAAATCAACTTAAGCCAGATATCTACTTCTTGTCTCGCACATAGTATGTGTGCTGTTTAGTGACCTTCGACAGCTTTAAATTGTCGTGTGCGGCGGCTGGACAGCGTCCTTCATGTTGCTGGATGTACTGGACGTTGTAGGAGCTGGTTCCGTGGAATTTGTTGTCCCCGAACGAAATGCTGGATGCATTCGCTTTCGTCGAGCTGCGTGTCACATTCATGGCCGAGTGGTAATCACGAAGCGATTTCTGATTCGCAGCGGATGTGGCGGAGCTCGAGGTCATAGTACTGCTGCTGTTCAATCCCGTACCAGCCAGGGTTGGTGGCGGACAGGGCTGGCCACGCACCGTACGATTCGTGATGGTTCCGGTTTCGAGCGTCTTCACGTAGTCCTGCATCCTTGACTCGGCCGATTCCTTGCCTCGGCGGTGTAGCGAACTGTAGCTGGTGCGATTCGTGGTCGAGTACATCGCACTGTCGTTCAGATTGGAGATACTCTTGCGCTGGATTGAACCGGATACGCTCATGCCACCGACCCCGTTTGCGGTATGCTGTGTCGATGTGGCCGTGGCAGTCTGTGCCGGTCGGCAAAGGATCGAATTGTTAACGTTTTCGGACGACGCAAACGTGTTCTTTCGATTGTAGTGCTGTTGTGGTTGTGTGTTGCTGCTGCTTGATTCTGCTTTGCTAGACTTCATCACGTTTGATGCGGACGTTGAGGATGCTGTCTGGGAGGACAAATGTTCTTGCAGCGTAGAATGATGAGCGTTCGATGCGTTGATCGAGGACGATTTGACCGCTCCCGTGGAGGAGTTATTATTGGTGTCGTTCGAATTGGCCATGTGCACCAGTTTGCCTCCGATCAACTTGGTGGTACTGGTCGCTTGCTGTCGTTTCGAGGAGCTGCTATCTACCGTTGACTCTCCCAGGACAATGCTGGAGCTGCCCCGAGCGCCTGTGCGTCCGGACGGTGATCCAGCGGATACGGTTGTCGTTTCACCCGTACGAACGCCACGCTGTGTAACCTTATCGCTAATCACAGTACTACTCGATTCAGATTTGCTCACCACTGAACTAGAGCTGGAGGCAGTTTGCGTATGCAATTCCGCACCAGAAACCTTGCTATGCTGCTGCTGACGACTCGCCTGATCAGAGATCGACATCTTACTAGCGCCGTGTTCGGAACCGTGCTGATGTTGGTCGCTAGCCAACGCCTTATTTTCCGTCTTGATCGTCTTTGTTACCCATTTTCCACCGATCAGTTTCTTCACCTGTGTTTCCGTTATTTGACCGGATGAAGTTCGACCCGCGCTTGCTGTCTGTGCACCGTTTCGCCGTTCCACCGAATGCCCATTGGTCGATTCCGAGTGAATGATATTGTTCGTCGAGCGCATTTGGCTGTGAGATTTTGAAGTCGCATGACTTCCAATGGAACTGGTGGCTGTGTCGTGAAGGATGCTGCTCGCGCCCTGTGTACTATGCCCTGTTTTGGTCTGACCGCTTGAAATGCTTTCCATACCATCGAATCCAGCTTTCTGCCTTTCAACGAAGCTTTTGTCCGTCACAACAACACCGTCGATCGCGAGCTTCTCTGTTGCCTGCTTTGATGATGCAGACTTATCTGTTACAACCTTTCCATCGATGACGATCTTGCTGCTAGAAGAAGACACTTGAGAGCCGGTAACTTGTTCCCGCGTATGATGATGTGGTCCTTTTGGAACATCATCGGATGATGCAAGTGTTGTACCATTTGTATGTGTGTGGTGTACATTTCCCTGGTGTAAATGATGCAGCGAGTCCTGGTGTACTTGGGTACTGCTACTGTTAGATGAATGTTGCTGCATGGAGGAACTGGTCTGGTGTAGTTTCGAACTGGACGATGACGATTTAACACTCTGACTGTGACTTTGCTGCTGTGTCATTCCGCTGACCATGGTTTGGGCATTCACCACGTGGCGCTGGTTTTGATTGGTTATCAATTCGGCAACATTTCGGTCCGAAACGTCTTGAATCGATTGCGAATGTTTCGTCGTGGATCGTTGCGAGGTGGTGCGATCGCGTTCGTTGATGCTAGCTTCATTGCGCTGCGCTCGGTTGATGGCAGTAGAACTAGAAACCTGCTCACTGGTAAGATGCTGCTGTTGTGTATGGCTGTGCGTGAATGATTCCGATTCTGAACGGGTAGCATGGTCATGTACCTCACTGGTTGTAATTTGCTTGCCCGTAGGTTGCTTCTTTTCTCCTTTCAGGATAGTTGTAACTGTTTGTGTGGTCACTAGCACGGTACCATCGGCAATAGTTGGCTCATGAACCTCTTTCAGTACGGCTTCCTTTCGCTGTTTCAGTTCGTTGTATTCCTTGAATGTATTGTAATCTCCTTCAATTTGCAAATTATCCTGAGGTTTTACCTGTTTCGGACGCTCGGCTGGGCGGAACTGTGGCTTTTCGGGTTTTTCAAATTCGCCCTCAGTGCGCAAGTTATCTTCCGGACGTATTTGTTTCGGTCTTTCAGCTGGCTTAAAAGTAGCCTTCTCAGGTCTTTCAAATGTACCCTCCGGCCGTAGGTTATCGTCATGCTTAATGGGTTTGGGGCGTTCACCGGGCCCGACTGTGGATTTTTGTGGACGTTCAAAATCTCCTTCTGGCCGAAGATTGTCCTGAGGTTTGATTTGTTTCGGTCTGTCAGCTGGACGATACTGTTGTTTCTCTGGAGTTTGAAAATCTCCTTCCGGGCGTAGATTGTCATCAGGTTTGATTGGTTTTGGACGTTCTCCTGCGACGAATACTGTTTTTTCTACTCTTTCGAAGCTTCCTTCGATCCGTAGATTATCTTCATGCTTAATAATCTGTGCACGATCTGGTTTACCCACAGGACTTGGCTTAGGTCGTTCGAAGTCGCCTTCTGGCTTCAAATTATCCTGTGGCTTCACTTGCTGTGGTCTTTCTGCCGGACGATATACAACCTTCTCAGGTTTTTCAAAGGTTCCTTCAGACCTTAAATTATCTTCAGGACGAATCTGTTTTGGACGCTCGGCCGGTCTGAAAGGAGATTTTTCAGGACGCTCGAAGTCTCCTTCTGGACGAAGGTTATCATCATGACGCACAGGCTTCGGACGCTCCCCAGGACGATATTCAGGACGTTCAGGAGTCTGGAACTCTCCCTCAGTACGTAGGTTATCCTCGGGCTTGATCTGCTTCGGACGCTCGGCCGGTCTATACTGAGGCTTCTCAGGCTTTTGGAAGTCTCCTTCAGGTCTGAGATTATCCTCGGGCTTGATCTGCTTCGGACGCTCGGCCGGTCGGAATGGAGATTTCTCGGGACGCTCGAAGTCTCCTTCTGGACGGAGGTTATCATCATGACGCACAGGCTTCGGACGCTCCCCAGGACGATATTCAGGACGTTCAGGATTCTGGAACTCTCCCTCAGTACGTAGGTTATCCTCGGGCTTGATCTGCTTCGGACGCTCGGCCGGTCTATACTGAGGCTTCTCAGGCGTTTGGAAGTCTCCTTCAGGTCTGAGATTGTCCTCGGGCTTGATCTGCTTCGGACGCTCGGCCGGTCGGAAAGGAGATTTCTCGGGACGCTCGAATTCTCCTTCTGGACGAAGGTTATCATCGGGACGAATAGGCCTTGGTCGCTCACCAGAAATGTATACCGTTTTCTCAGTGCGTTCAAAGTTGCCTTCCATGTAAAGATTATCTTCATGGCGAACGATTTGAGCTCTCTCGGCTTTTCCAACAATTGTAGGTTGAGGCCTTTCGAAATCGCCTTCTGGCTTAAGATTATCTTGTGGACGTACTTGTTTCGGACGCTCGGCCGGTCTGTACTGGGGCTTCTCAGGCGTTGCGAAATCTCCTTCTGGACGAAGGTTATCTTCGGGTCTTACTTGCTTCGGACGCTCGGCCGGTCTGTACTGGGGCTTCTCTGGAGTAGAGAAATCGCCCTCCGGACGAAGGTTGTCTTCCGGTCGGACCTGCTTTGGACGCTCGGCCGGTCGGAATGGCGTCTTTTCTGGACGCTCGAAGTCTCCTTCTGGACGAAGGTTATCGTCATGACGCACAGGCTTCGGACGCTCTCCAGGACGATATTCAGGACGTTCCGGAGTCTGGAACTCTCCCTCAGTACGTAGGTTATCCTCGGGTCTGATCTGCTTCGGACGCTCGGCCGGTCTATACTGAGGCTTCTCAGGCTTTTGGAAGTCTCCTTCAGGTCTGAGATTGTCCTCGGGCTTGATCTGCTTCGGACGCTCGGCTGGTTGGAAAGGAGATTTCTCAGGACGCTCGAAGTCTCCTTCTGGACGAAGGTTATCATCATGACGCACAGGTTTCGGACGCTCCCCAGGACGATATTCAGGACGCTCAGGAGTCTGGAACTCTCCCTCAGTACGTAGGTTATCCTCGGGCCTAATCTGCTTCGGACGCTCGGCCGGTCTATACTGAGGCTTCTCAGGCTTTTGGAAGTCTCCTTCAGGTCTGAGATTGTCCTCGGGCTTGATCTGCTTCGGGCGCTCGGCCGGTCGGAAAGGAGATTTCTCAGGACGCTCGAAGTCTCCTTCTGGGCGAAGGTTATCATCGGGACGAATAGGCCTTGGTCGCTCACCAGAAATGTATACCGTTTTCTCCGTGCGTTCAAAGTTGCCTTCCATGTAAAGATTATCTTCATGGCGAACGATTTGAGCTCTCTCGGCTTTTCCAACAATTGTAGGTTGAGGCCTTTCGAAATCGCCTTCTGGCTTAAGATTATCTTGTGGTCGTACTTGTTTCGGACGCTCGGCCGGTCTGTACTGGGGCTTCTCAGGCGTTGCGAAATCTCCTTCTGGACGAAGGTTGTCTTCGGGTCTTACTTGCTTCGGACGCTCGGCTGGTCGGAATGGTGTCTTTTCTGGACGCTCGAAGTCTCCTTCTGGACGAAGGTTATCGTCATGACGCACAGGCTTCGGACGCTCTCCAGGACGATATTCAGGACGTTCCGGAGTCTGGAACTCTCCCTCAGTACGTAGGTTATCCTCGGGTCTGATCTGCTTCGGACGCTCGGCCGGTCTATACTGAGGCTTCTCAGGTTTTTGGAAGTCTCCTTCAGGTCTGAGATTGTCCTCGGGCTTGATCTGCTTCGGACGCTCGGCCGGTCGGAAAGGAGATTTCTCAGGACGCTCGAAGTCTCCTTCTGGACGGAGGTTATCATCATGACGCACAGGCTTCGGACGCTCCCCAGGACGATATTCAGGACGTTCAGGAGTCTGGAACTCTCCCTCAGTACGTAGGTTATCCTCGGGCTTGATCTGCTTCGGACGCTCGGCCGGTCTATACTGAGGCTTCTCAGGCGTTTGGAAGTCTCCTTCAGGTCTGAGATTGTCCTCGGGCTTGATCTGCTTCGGACGCTCGGCTGGTTGGAAAGGAGATTTCTCAGGACGCTCGAAGTCTCCTTCTGGACGAAGGTTATCGTCATGACGCACAGGCTTCGGACGCTCTCCGGGACGATATTCAGGACGCTCAGGAGTCTGGAACTCTCCCTCAGTACGTAGGTTATCCTCGGGCCTAATCTGCTTCGGACGCTCGGCCGGTCTATACTGAGGCTTCTCAGGTTTTTGGAAGTCTCCTTCAGGTCTGAGATTGTCCTCGGGCTTGATCTGCTTCGGACGCTCGGCTGGTTGGAAAGGAGATTTCTCAGGACGCTCGAAGTCTCCTTCTGGACGAAGGTTATCATCATGACGCACAGGTTTCGGACGCTCTCCAGGACGATATTCAGGACGCTCAGGAGTCTGGAACTCTCCCTCAGTACGTAGGTTATCCTCGGGCCTAATCTGCTTCGGACGCTCGGCCGGTCTATACTGAGGCTTCTCAGGCTTTTGGAAGTCTCCTTCAGGTCTGAGATTGTCCTCGGGCTTGATCTGCTTCGGGCGCTCGGCCGGTCGGAAAGGAGATTTCTCGGGACGCTCGAAGTCTCCTTCTGGGCGAAGGTTATCATCGGGACGAATAGGCCTTGGTCGCTCACCAGAAATGTATACCGTTTTCTCAGTGCGTTCAAAGTTACCTTCCATGTAAAGATTATCTTCATGGCGAACAATTTGAGCTCTCTCGGCTTTTCCAACAATTGTAGGTTGAGGCCTTTCGAAATCGCCTTCTGGCTTAAGATTATCTTGTGGTCGTACTTGTTTCGGACGCTCGGCCGGTCTGTACTGGGGCTTCTCAGGCGTTGCGAAATCTCCTTCTGGACGAAGGTTATCTTCGGGTCTTACTTGCTTCGGACGCTCGGCCGGTCTGTACTGAGGCTTCTCTGGAGTAGAGAAATCGCCCTCCGGACGAAGGTTGTCTTCCGGTCGGACCTGCTTTGGACGCTCGGCTGGTCGGAATGGTGTCTTTTCTGGACGCTCGAAGTCTCCTTCTGGACGAAGGTTATCGTCATGACGCACAGGCTTCGGACGCTCTCCAGGACGATATTCAGGACGTTCCGGAGTCTGGAACTCTCCCTCAGTACGTAGGTTATCCTCGGGTCTGATCTGCTTCGGACGCTCGGCCGGTCTATACTGAGGCTTCTCAGGGGTTTGGAAGTCTCCTTCAGGTCTGAGATTGTCCTCGGGCTTGATCTGCTTCGGGCGCTCGGCCGGTCGGAAAGGAGATTTCTCAGGACGCTCGAAGTCTCCTTCTGGACGAAGGTTATCATCGGGACGAATAGGTCTTGGTCGCTCACCAGAAATGTATACCGTTTTCTCAGTGCGTTCAAAGTTGCCTTCCATGTAAAGATTATCTTCATGGCGAACGATTTGAGCTCTCTCGGCTTTTCCAACAATTGTAGGTTGAGGCCTTTCGAAATCGCCTTCTGGCTTAAGATTATCTTGTGGTCGTACTTGTTTCGGACGCTCGGCCGGTCTGTACTGGGGCTTCTCAGGCGTTGCGAAATCTCCTTCTGGACGAAGGTTATCTTCGGGTCTTACTTGCTTCGGACGCTCGGCCGGTCTGTACTGGGGCTTCTCTGGAGTAGAGAAATCGCCCTCCGGACGAAGGTTGTCTTCCGGTCGGACCTGCTTTGGACGCTCGGCCGGTCGGAATGGCGTCTTTTCTGGACGCTCGAAGTCTCCTTCTGGACGAAGGTTATCGTCATGACGCACAGGCTTCGGACGCTCTCCAGGACGATATTCAGGACGTTCCGGAGTCTGGAACTCTCCCTCAGTACGTAGGTTATCCTCGGGCCTAATCTGTTTCGGACGCTCGGCCGGTCTATACTGAGGCTTCTCAGGGGTTTGGAAGTCTCCTTCAGGTCTGAGATTGTCCTCGGGCTTGATCTGCTTTGGACGCTCGGCTGGTCGGAATGGCGTCTTTTCTGGACGCTCGAAGTCTCCTTCTGGACGAAGGTTATCATCATGACGCACAGGCTTCGGACGCTCTCCGGGACGATATTCAGGACGTTCAGGGGACTGGAATGCTCCCTCAGTACGTAGGTTATCCTCGGGCCTGATCTGTTTCGGACGTTCAGCCGAGATATACTGAGGCTTCTCAGGCTTTTGGAAGTCTCCTTCAGGTCTGAGATTGTCCTCGGGCTTGATCTGCTTCGGGCGCTCGGCCGGTCGGAAAGGAGATTTCTCGGGACGCTCGAAGTCTCCTTCTGGGCGAAGGTTATCATCGGGACGAATAGGTCTTGGTCGCTCACCAGAAATGTATACCGTTTTCTCAGTGCGTTCAAAGTTACCTTCCATGTAAAGATTATCTTCATGGCGAACAATTTGAGCTCTCTCGGCTTTTCCAACAATTGTAGGTTGAGGCCTTTCGAAATCGCCTTCTGGCTTAAGATTATCTTGTGGTCGTACTTGTTTCGGACGCTCGGCCGGTCTGTACTGGGGCTTCTCAGGCGTTGCGAAATCTCCTTCTGGACGAAGGTTATCGTCGGGTCTTACTTGCTTCGGACGCTCGGCCGGTCTGTACTGAGGCTTCTCTGGAGTAGAGAAATCGCCCTCCGGACGAAGGTTGTCTTCCGGTCGGACCTGCTTTGGACGCTCGGCTGGTCGGAATGGTGTCTTTTCTGGACGCTCGAAGTCTCCTTCTGGACGAAGGTTATCGTCATGAGGCACAGGCTTCGGACGCTCTCCAGGACGATATTCAGGACGTTCCGGAGTCTGGAACTCTCCCTCAGTACGTAGGTTATCCTCGGGCTTGATCTGCTTCGGACGCTCGGCCGGTCTATACTGAGGCTTCTCAGGCGTTTGGAAGTCTCCTTCAGGTCTGAGATTGTCCTCGGGCTTGATCTGCTTCGGACGCTCGGCCGGTCGGAAAGGAGATTTCTCGGGACGCTCGAAGTCTCCTTCTGGACGAAGGTTATCATCGGGACGAATAGGTCTTGGTCGCTCACCAGAAATGTATACCGTTTTCTCAGTGCGTTCAAAGTTGCCTTCCATGTAAAGATTATCTTCATGGCGAACGATTTGAGCTCTCTCGGCTTTTCCAACAATTGTAGGTTGAGGCCTTTCGAAATCGCCTTCTGGCTTAAGATTATCTTGTGGTCGTACTTGTTTCGGACGCTCGGCCGGTCTGTACTGGGGCTTCTCAGGCGTTGCGAAATCTCCTTCTGGACGAAGGTTATCTTCGGGTCTTACTTGCTTCGGACGCTCGGCCGGTCTGTACTGGGGCTTCTCTGGAGTAGAGAAATCGCCCTCCGGACGAAGGTTGTCTTCCGGTCGGACCTGCTTTGGACGCTCGGCCGGTCGGAATGGCGTCTTTTCTGGACGCTCGAAGTCTCCTTCTGGACGAAGGTTATCGTCATGACGCACAGGTTTCGGACGCTCTCCAGGACGATATTCAGGACGTTCCGGAGTCTGGAACTCTCCCTCAGTACGTAGGTTATCCTCGGGCCTGATCTGTTTCGGACGCTCGGCCGGTCTATACTGAGGCTTCTCAGGGGTTTGGAAGTCTCCTTCAGGTCTGAGATTGTCCTCGGGCTTGATCTGCTTTGGACGCTCGGCTGGTCGGAATGGCGTCTTTTCTGGACGCTCGAAGTCTCCTTCTGGACGAAGGTTATCATCATGACGCACAGGCTTCGGACGCTCTCCGGGACGATATTCAGGACGTTCAGGGGACTGGAATGCTCCCTCAGTACGTAGGTTATCTTCGGGTCTGATCTGCTTCGGACGCTCAGCCGGTCGGAATGGCGTCTTTTCTGGACGCTCGAAGTCTCCTTCTGGACGAAGGTTATCATCATGACGCACAGGCTTCGGACGCTCCCCAGGACGATATTCAGGACGTTCAGGGGACTGGAATGCTCCCTCAGTACGTAGGTTATCTTCGGGCCTGATCTGTTTCGGACGTTCAGCCGAGATATACTGAGGCTTCTCAGGCTTTTGGAAGTCTCCTTCAGGTCTAAGATTGTCCGTAGGCCGCACTTGCTTCGGACGCTCGGCCGGTCTGTACTGGGGCTTGTCCGGAGTAGAGAATTCTCCCTCTGGGCGTAGATTATCATCATGTCGAATGGGCTTGACTCGTTCCCCTGGAATATATCCTGTTCGCTCGGGTACTGTGAAGTCTCCTTCTGGACGAAGATTATCTTCATGCTTAATAGGCTTTGGTCGCACATAATCTGCTTTTAGCTTTGCAATATCAAGTTTTTCGAAATCTTCCTTTGTCCATGTAAGTCTTCGGTCAGATACCTCTTGCGTGGTACTGCTTCGTTCAATAGTATATGATTCTCGACGATTTGAATGATCTTCGGCATCTTCTATAGTCCATGTTCCTCTGCGTCCGGAAGATTTTTGCTCGCTGAGCTCTGATGTGAAATTTTCTAAAAGTGTTGATAACAGAAAAGCAAACATGTTAATAGATACACGCTGTACCATCCCGATAGCCATTGTTCCTACCTTGATGATAAAAATTTTTCGAATTGCTCATGGCAGTATACTTGGAAGATTTGGTTTGTGTCGTTGTATTTCCTCCACCACAGTTGTAACAATTATGTCGTCTGTAAAGATATCATTGCATTAGACAACGCATACCACATTTCGTTAAGTAGTATTGATAAAACTGCTTGTAACATAAATAAATTGAATTGATTGTTAGAAATAATTGTTAAACTGTAGTTCAATTAATCAATATTTATAATAATCAAATTTCTGCAGATTGTCATCTTCTCCAATATGCTTTATTCGTAACTGTACATTTCCTGACATTATGATATCATCTTAACCAAACGATATTTTCCATTCCAATGAAAAGTAGCAAACATAACTTCAAAAGTAGGTTTTTTATATGAGAAAAGGAAAAAAAATAAAAAAAATATAAATACTCTCCGTATAGCAGATATAACAACAAGATATAAAGTGTTCTCTACACGAAAAGAGAATTCATGCGCTCCACAAAGAATGAAGAGAATTCATAGCAAAGGAAAAAAACAAGCAGCCGCAGAAGAGACAAACCAAAACAAACGAAAAAAATAACGCCCAGCATTGCCGTCGGTGGTGCCGGCGATGATCGCACAATCGCCACCAACACCATCACTATCTCGATTCAATCGTGGCAAAGCACTGATGATGTCATCGGGTTGCCGCGTAGGTTGATTGTAAACGAGCATAAATTGAATGACAGTGACCAAACGAACCGCGAACACGCTCGGCTCGGTGATCTTACCAATTGACCATTTAAGGTCTACACACGGTCGACAGCAATGATTGCGACGGTATGAAAGCGGAAAGCAAAGACTACAGAAACAGTACAATGCTGTCACTGTGAACAGAGGTTTTGTGGGTTGAAGATTGTCATTTCAACCAAGTAGTGATGGTAGAGCGTTGTTGCAGTTTCCACGACCGATCCGTGAAATGTTTGAAGGACATGCAACGTACGTTAGTAGGCGTTTTAGCATGTAGGGTCAGACATCGCAATTAAGTAGTCTCTTGATTGGATTTATGGGCATCGTCTACTCTTTACCAAACAGTTCAACTTACCCACAAGTACAAATTTCACAGATGCACTGCTCCTGTACGCTTTGTTCGTCCTTGCGCTTAGTGGTTTTGCTGATCTGGCTTCGTTTTTCATCGCTCAAATCGCTTACTTCCTTGATTGTCACTCGATCCTGTGAAAACAACCACGATTAGTACGTTGAAATTCGTTCGATAACTTCTGGCGCTTGCGCTATACTTACCACCATATCCATGGATTTAAGGTTTTTGCTTCGCTCCGATTCATCCAGTTCCGAGCGTCCGGAACTTTCCTCGAGGAAGGTAATCTTTTCCAGCACATCGATATGCTTCTTCTGGTCGATCGTTTTCCACTGCTTGGTTTTCGCATCGTACACCTGCAAATCAGAAGATTGAAAATGTCAAACATCCTGTACAGTGTCCTGTGGCAGCAGAGTGGCAGCATAACTTGCCGGCAAATTTACTAACCTTCGTCATTTGGATTGTCGTGGTGATGTTAGCCAGCTCGGGTCGCTCCACCTCGAGTTCCTGTACGATCTCCACCGGTATGTCGGTAGTTATGTCTTTTTCAAGAATCGTCTTTTGATCGACCAGCTCCCATCGCTTGAGCTTCGGGTTGAAGATTTTCGCCTCAAAGGAAGTTTTGGTAACGTTCGTTACATCGTCTTGCAGATCAGCCGTCACGACGTCTTTTGGTACAATTTTCTCATCGATCAAGTTTAGTCGACGGCCATGCTCGTCGTAGATCTTGCGTTTCAGAATAGCGGCGTTAGATTCGCGCTGTTCACGATATTCCGACGTCTTCCGGCGGGAACGGCTTTCTTCGTCCATTTGCGTATAACGTGAGGACGTTTCGATCGTTTTAGTCGATTCGGAATGTTGCTGCCGTTGTTCAGCCTGGCTAGCCGATTCCGTGATGAGCTGTGTGCTCTGGATGGTATTGGCAAGCGAATCGTGAGCCGATGAAAGACTTGCTACGGTATGGGCTGATTCTGTTTTCATCAGCATATTGTTGGAATGCTGCCCGCTGGAGGAATCATGCTGAACCGAATAGTTGTCCAGTGTGGTTGAATCGATTATCGAATCCTTAGTCGTAGAGGACATCGTAGCCTTGGAGGAGGCTACATTTTGTGCCCGTTTTGTGGATGAACTCGTCATGATGTCGTTCGATGACTTTTGCTCAACACCTTCGGTTGTGTGGAAAGATGAGGAACTATAACCTTGTGCGGCTTGATACGATGATGAGGAACTCGTGATCAGATTGCCTGCAGCATCATACGTCATCTGACGTTGACTGTCAACAAGCTGACGAGGTTTTCCATCCTTGTCCACAAGCTTACCAGTTCTGTCCGTTGAAGGTTTCAAGTCGCCACCTTCGGAACTCTGGAACGACGAGGTACTGTAGCCCTGGGCAGCCTGATACGACGCGGAAGTGCTTGTGATCTGATTACCGGCCGCATCATACAAGACCTTAGTCGTTGGTGCTTGTGTCTGTGCCATCGAGAAACTTTGGCTGTCAACTTGTTGGCGGGTCTTGCCATCTGCATCCACGAGCTGGAATGATTTCTGATCAAACGTGGAATGATCGGGCAAGTGTTGTACTGTCGACGAATGCTTTCCATCGACGGGTAGCACACCGTTCTGCCGCCCGGAAGCGGTAGACTTTGTAGATTGCACATTTTCACCAAGTGCAGACGATTGGAATGTTTCCGACACGGATTGAGCCGTCTTGCTTTGTGCCGTAGACATAGATTTGCTAGAGCTTTGTGATGACGTGTGAATGCTTTTGGTCGATTTCGACTCAGTCTTTTGGGAACTGGAGATTGCACTGGATTCGGACACATTCTTTTCACTACGCACCGCGCTGTGTGATGTTTGTTCTTCTTTCTTCTGTATGGCACTGCTACTTTGCATGACTTTGCTGTTGGTGCTGCTGGAAACACTGCTTAGCGCACTACTATCAAGAGCCATTTTCGAGATCTCGATCTTGCTGGGACCGATGGTCGATATCACTTCGTGACGAGCGTCACCGGATACACTCGAAACGGTAGTATGACCCCCAACCACACTGTCACTAACGAACGATTGCTTCCGGCCACTTTCACCAGCACTGACCAGCACGGTTTTCTGTGTTACCTTGGACGGTAGCTCCAATCCGGCCGCTGCACCAATCATCGCAGTTGTACCGATCGTATCACTCGCGATATGATGTATCTCTTCGATGATGTTATCGATCTGTTTAGACTTGCTGGCCTCACTGCGCATACTGCTGACGGAGCTGAACTTTTGCCCATCTTTTTTGGAACTTAGTTCACGCACTTCACTGGCACGACCGTCGGTGGTTTTTTGAATTTTTTCCGCACTGGACTGCATCTTCGTCGAGGACGAAGAGGACGACTGCTGGAACGAGGAACTGCTGTTGCTCGTTGTCGATGAACTGACGGCCATCGATTCTAGTGGCAAAGCCACCGTACCATGATCCACGGTTACCGTTGTCACCGTCTGCTGTCCGCCACGCTCCGAATCTAGTAGACTCTGAGTTTTCAGCTTAGCCTGCTTATCACGATTATTCAATCCCATTTTTCTGGTTTATTTTTGCTTTTGCCACACGCACTGTAACAAATATTGCTCACAAATATTTACTTTCGAAAGGTTTTCTTCTTCACTAAGCACGGTATTTTATGGGAAAAGCTTTATAAACACTTTTTTTTTAAATAATTTTCACTCTGTACATTAATTTATCACTTCGTTGATAGTGTGGTAGCACCGGTTTGCACTGATCGTGGCCAGTTAACGCGATGGGATCACTTTTAAAACCATCTGCATGCGTACGACATGCGTTGACACACTTTGCTCGATGAGGTAATCACGCGTTTGCACGGTACCGATGGGATCTCGCAGGGCGCACACACAGCACAGGGTCACTAGATCGACGACTCACTGGCACCGGGTTGCACGAATGGACTGAACAACAGCGAGATGCACAGCAGTGCTTATGAGCGAACGAACAACCCCCACACACCTATACACGGCCACACGAATACCCCCACGGTCGACGGGTTGCTGATGCTTTACCGCCCGGTTCTCACAACCCCCCTTTTGTTGTCACTATTTTTGCTTTTCAATGCGTACACCACCGGTGAGTGAGATAACGAGCGGAGAGAACGAGAGTAAGCTTACGCCTGCGCGAGAAGGCAGCCGGTTTAGTTGGTTGTGTTTATATGTTTTTATTTTCTTCTTCCTTTACGGCAACGGTACACGACAACCCTTTTGGGACGGAGCAAGAGATCACTTGCTTACTGCTCGACGGACAAGATGTAACTGAGTTCGGCGCCGGTTTGTTCCATGAATTAAGTATTATGAAAAGCCGTCCACCGCGACCCGACACCGACGCCTACGTGTGTGTCGCGCATCAACCCGCGCGACTTTACGGCCACGACGCGAATGATGACGCGCACCACCAATATGAAAGCCCACCGCGACGTGTGCGTGTGTGTGTTGTGGTTTTACGCGAAAGTCCGCACCGAGGGGAATCAATCGTGCCACCCGGTGTGGTGCTGCGATTTCGAAAAGGGCAACCCACAACAGGGAGTCACCTCCGGTAAATCTTCGGTTCGGAAGTCGGTCCACAGTAGAGGCCACTCGTGCTTAAGAACAATGACTCTATTTTTAATCCCGTTGCGTAAATTTCCCTACATTCCATTCCTTGTTCTGCTTACGCATCTTTGAAACACTGGGTGCCCTTTAATTGAATGTTTCATTTTTCCGTCTGCCAAAGAGAATACCAAATTTAGAAACAACATCAGCTCGATCCGTTGTGATTCATGCCAAGTGCGTGCGTGCATCGTTACGGCCAAGTCATCGATCGACCGATCGTGAAGGCGACATCGGCACCACCTTCTGTTCCAAGAAATGTATGTAAGTAGAAAACGAAAAACAACAACAAACCACAAACCAACCATTCAAACCACCTTCGCAGCTACTCAAACTACAATCTCCTGGCTGGCTGTATCGGCCTACGCCACCGAAATAAAGTAAAACACATTTTTTGCCGTCGCCCACAAAGATCGACCGTTCGGGATATACTGTTACCACTGTTACCAGCTGAATGGCGAGATTTGTCAGATTTTGGTGTTTACCGGAAAAGGAAGTTCTCGATGATTCCTTAAATCGGGCAAACATGATATCAAACCCCTTTTTGGTGGGGCGAGAAATAGTTTTTGGAACGAAAGCGCCTGAAGCGGTACATCCTATTGATATGGCCATTTATGGACATTGTGATACTATGATCTACACCGTGTTTTGTGTGAAGCAAACGAAAGAAATGAGATGATTCGTGTATGAGATCATACGTATACAGGGGGATGTTTCTTTTGGATAATTTTCCTGCATCTATTCCACTTTTTACTATTTTCAATTATTCGGTTTTATAAAGACTTTTTCTATCAGTTTCTAGAACTCCATCTCTTTAATATGACGGCAGGCGAGTTATAAAGAAATCATCAGGATAGTATATGAATTCCTTACAATGAAAACCCTTTTTTACATAGGATTCCATGTCCCATACAAAGACACTTTTATTGTACTTTAAGTGATCATACCTAGTAAAACATTGTAAAGCACGTGCTTCCACTATTAGCTTATCTGCTAACCATCGGCACTGATTGCTTCCGAAGGGGGTGATTATAGTGTTTAAACAAAATGGTAATAAACAGCAGCCACTTGCAACCACTACCGGTAACTACCCCGGATCTTCCAATTGATAGCTCAATGGTGTTAGATTGTACAAGTACCAGCTTACCCATATCAGGTGTGATGAAGGACGCTTTAAGTGTCTATAAACTATTTGCCACCAGAAAGGCAACGCATATGCACGCTGGTTTTTATTTCATATGCATTGATAAATGTATTTTGTTTCTCATTCTGGAATAGTTTGGGCTTCTTTTAAATAAGTTTGCTGTTTCTCGTCTAAAACCTGCCGAAGCGTCGGAATATTTAGTAGAACCATTTGTAATACCGATGTTAGAGCATACTTCAGATAACATAAAGTCGCACATTTTATCGAAAGTATTTATAGCGATCGCGATATTGAGGCACTAAACGTTATGTCAAATTGATAAACAACACATAATACCGCGCTAGTCTCCTATTTCAACGCGTCAATAAACGGGAACTAGGGTGTGGTGGGGTTGATAGGCCGATGGTTTTCCTCGCCGTTTGAAAGAATGTGAAAATAAAACATACTTCCCGGTGACAATCAAATGTTGTCGTTGTCGTGAGTTTAGCGAGCGAAAATTACGACCCTCGTTGATGCGTCCGTTGTGTCCGCATAGATTCACTGTAGCTGTGATTGTTATGTTCACTGTAGATGCTCTAGTGTTCGTTCGATAAAACCTTGACTCGTTACCAGCACTAAGGAACCCAACACACAAACACTACACATTCTTAGATAAACAAAATGACCAGCAGTGCCGAATTTTTACACTTCAAACTGACCTCCAAGGTTACCCTTTTACGGAACCAAACACTGAACGTACTTGCACCACAAAGGTGTTGCCACTTATCATTAGACTACAAAGTTGCGGAACGAAATTTAGTGAATAAAGCGACACATTAACGTTCATCGAATTGAACTCCATCGCAGTGGAAGAAAAACTGCATTCTAAAGTAATGAGTTACACGCGACTTTATCATTACCCATGGCAGAGGTTAGACTGGATTAGTAGAGGTAGAAGCGATGGGGTGCTGAGGACGCTTATTGTGGAAGGCGGTATGGAGAGGAAACTGATGAACAGAGGCGTGGAATTGTATCTAGCGGGGCTTGTTCGCTTATCAGTGCAACTGCATCTACCCGACACGGAATGTACAACCTTGACGATGAGCGCAAATAGATGTTTTGTTGGGAATTCTCGCTCGCCCACTTTTAGTATGTGCACCTGATTAGTGCACGAAATTCGTATTATCGTATCGTAGAAATGAGCAATAAATTACATAAAGCTACACATTCTAGACAAATCAATATAATGTGGATGTTCGTTCAAAACTCTCGACTCATGTTGTTTAAAAGGTTTTTGGAAATTTTTTGGTATCTTTTTCGTTTTTTTAACGTATAGACTAGTTTATTAATCCAGTTTTTTCGAGGAACATATAATCTCGATCATTCGATCTTTAGTAGGAAGATCAGCACGATGCACTATGCACTTTTAGCGGCAAAAGATACAATTAAAGGGCTATCCCTGCGCGAGATGTTATTAGCTTCCAGAGATCTGTTATTATACGAAAAAGGTTTTTTAAATCAAGTTTAACCCTTGATGCTCTATTACCTAAATGAAACTCTTTCCTCCAACTATAGACCCAGAAACCATGTGCTCTAAAGGAATTCTTCATGGACAAAAACTTCATGGAGTAAATTTCACAACGGATCGTCACGTTACGATCAAGTTTCAATTCGTTGGAATTTGTAGACTGATATTTTTCTGTACATTTTAGCAGAAAATAACGTGTCAATTTCAAACCATTTCCGACATCCGATCGGATATCGTCGGCGATAAGATAAATCATATTTCCATGTCTTGATTTAGCACACTTTTTGTTGTACATTTTGCTAGACAATTTTCAGTCATATTTGTTTATGTTCGTTGCTGCACACGAACTTTATTTTAAGACCTCAATACCTTAACACAACAAATCGAAACAACGAACTTAATTTTTTCAATCGATATACCAGGGAACAACAACCGTGCCAGTATTGGCGGTGCGCAAACACTAGTACTCGTCGTAAACCTTTCACACACGATCACCCCACATCCGTAGGATGGCCCTGAGCAAATGAATTGCAAACAATCAAACCATCCAACATATGCGTTGTGTCGTCTTTGGCCCAAGGCACGACCAACGAAGCGGCCGTATTACGATGGGCAGCTTACTGTTGTTGTCCAGAGCTGTTATGTTGTCTTTTGACTGCTCAAGAGATATTTGATGTCGGGTGAGATGGGTTACCCAAACTCATCTTTTGCTGAAAGATCGTTTCTCTCAATACCAGTAACTCCTTGGGCGGAATATTTCCTGCTTTGGGCAGATTTTATAGCTTCAACTTCTCGCGAAACCATTCTCGCGCAGGCTTTTATTGCAGTGAAACCTGTTTTTCACATTTCTGTTTTTGGATGTATTACGCGATCGTTGGCTGCCAACTGAAGCTGGCCGGTGAACACGTTGGACGATTTCGTCACGAACCTTGAAAATGGAAGTGGAAGAAAGTGGTAACGATTCGGATTTTGGGTTTACAATTTTATGCTGAACGTACCGTGGAGTTCACTGCTTGCAACATGCATGAAAAGCGATTGAAAAATATGGTCAATATCTATTTCTTTACCGTCGAAACTCAACGAAAAGGGAACACAATAAAAATATTAAGCTTGTTTCAATGTGCAGCTATCAGTTTTGTATTTCAAACATGTTTCTGTCGAACAATTAGTTCTTCCCCTTATACGCCGTACGAAACGATCGCACGTCTTAGTGTGCTGTCAATAATAAGTAGTACAGTGGCGTTAGAATACCGATACAGCGCCTTAGTATGAAGTCATCAACCAGTTCGTGTACACGATCGACGATCACGTAGGATGTGTTTTATTGGAAGTGGTGTGACAGTTCCAACGGTGATCGTTACTGCCTTTACTGGGAACCGGTAACGAACTTTGCACGAACCGGCGAGACACTGATTTATTTCTGCTACGAAAGCACGGCCATTCGTGCACTCGGTGGCGTAGGAGGATGCCTTTGCGTGTGGGATAGAAAAAGCTTTCCCCTTCTCAGGATCGAACGCGGACGGATGGCGTCGTCATGGGTTTGCTGCAAAACCAATGCTCTTTTCGTGGATTGTGGGTAGAAGATTCCAAAAATAAACCCCCAATTCAATCGTATTAGTTGATCTACTGCAGTGGTATAGTCCGGTTTTTATATCTGCAGCGCGTTGCCGTACCGATGAAGTGATGTTGATCGACGATCAATTTATTCGTCGATGAAAAACACATTATCAACTGTCAATTCTTGGCACTTGGAGGATGGACTCAGATGTGACCGTTGATCAGCTCGTACCATTAGTTGCAAACACTTGACGGTAGATACTCTCGCTTCTGCTTACATTTCGCCCATCTCGATGATTTTAAGCACCGCATCAATGTTGTTCGTCTTGAGTGCGTCCTTGAACCGGCCTATCATGGCCGAAGCGAACGTTCCGGCTAGTGTTTCGAGGGCGGTAAAGAGAACGAAACCAAACGGTAAGTAAATTAATACACCCTCAATCCGGTGCAGTGTTTGCAGCAAAACAATGGCATTTCCTAGGGAAGTTAGTATGGGGTTTTGTTTTTGCAACTATGGAGGAGTATTTTATTCGCTCGACATTACCCGTGTCATTTATGCGAAGGCTCTCATTGACTACATCCGTTGCTAAAGCTAATGAACTTGCTCTTGTACTAGCTGGAGATGGGAATAATTTAGTTTTTTTGCTTATGTCACCTACACCGATCGTGTACTCATTCATAAGCAGATTAAAGCCAAACCGGTTCCAAATTGCTCAGACAAACAGGGGCGGGTTTGTTTTTTACAATACTCTACTTTCATGCAATTCCCGGTTGTTTCTGATACACACCGTTTGGACAATGTTAAGTGAGCAAAAATTTCGCTCGGTGATGATAATTGCATGATAACTTGCTTAATTAAGATCATCAAAACCACACCGCAGATCACCTGAAATCGTCTCTACCAAAGGATGAGTCGTGAAGATGTGAATTTTGTGATCGTTTGGACCAATTTTTTTTTTAGCAGCACGTGAACTCATCGTTATAGCCTAGACATCGTTACGGTTAAGTAATCTGGACATGAAAACTTTAACAAATTTTGAAGCAGTTGGCTCAACTCGCTTAATCATTGAGCTATCTCTAACGGTAGCTTTTGGGGTCTCTGTCTCCCAAACACACAATAAAAGACTGTTTGTTGGAATGGTAGATAATCGTAAAATTGAATTATTCATGTCCATGAAGTAATTTAACCCAAAACGTGCGAGTGAACGAAGCACTAAAAACAGTGAAGTAAACGCTGTTTTCGGTTTCATCGTTCATTGACGTTCCGATCCAATGTATGAACGGGCGACACCTTGTTGGACGGCTAGAGTCTCCTGATGTCTCCAGCAGGGTGTGTGTTTAACCATATTGGAAGTGTAAGAAACACTTAAATTGCCCGTTCCCCAACCGACCACACGTACCTCGCAACCTCGACGCATTGTACAGGATACCGTGGATGCGCTTCAGTGCCAGTTGTATTTCGTTCGTGTTGACCAGCCGGATTTTGTAGCTCTTTACCAGATCTTCGTTTGTGGCCATCATTTCATTGTGATACTTAATGACGTCTTCGCTACATTTTCACCACCCCCACCCGACAGCGGTACGGAATCCGGTGATGATGGCATCGTAGGGAGGAAGAAGAATCATGCAAATAGTGTGAGAGAAATTTGCTTTCAAAGAAGGCTCGAAAGAAGAGACTCGATTACGGTGATTCTTTTTTCAGCCGCATGACATCATCGCATGTTGCTATGACAGTAAAGGTGCCTTGTACGCTAACGACAAACGGGAGATGAGAAACATTTAGCCAAAGTGCTGCAAGTGATCGAGCCAAACAGCAGGTTGACAATTGCCATTTCAATTTGCACTCTGCTTTAGCTCGAGCACGTATACGTCATATAGTACGTATCATGCAGACGATGCTAATAATATTTCTCGACAAAAAAAAAATAACCAGGCCTTTACTCACCCATTGTAATAACGCGCGTCCTCCGCCCGTATCAGATGGCTTTTGATCTGATTGATGTGTTCCACGATTTCGGAGTTTATCTGCTTTTCCGTGTCTTGAAGGCCTTGCAGTTTCTGGAACAGTTCGCTCACTTCTTCGCACACAAACGGAAAGCTTGTCGTAGACTGCATGCATTTGGGAACGATGGACAAATAAATTCTTCCTCCGAGTAAAGGACGACCGGAATCGTGCATTTTTTGGACCACACGAGTATCGCCCGACGGTCGACCAGTTGTCACGATCGCGATCGTACACAATGGGACGCATTATTCATCTACTTACGTTCATGTTGTCTATATTGAGAAACTGCACCAACGATTGCACGAGGTCACCGGCCAGACCGATGTCCTCGGTGTAGAAGCGCGTCTTGCCATCGTAGCTAAAGTGTAGGCATACGGTTTTAGCCGTGCGCAGGCTGATCAGGTTCAGCTTCAGCTCTGTCGCGTCTGCATCTGATGTCATGTACTCGATGTCGGATGGTAGAAGAAAATTCTACGTATGAAAAAAAACACGAACACACAGTTAGTAACCCCTCTTTTTAGTGTATTCTTGGGTGCTTATAGGGAAGAATAAATATGGCCGCTGAAGATCGTTCTTGAGCGGCACAGACACTGCTTACCTGATTGACCCAGATGCATATTCGCTTCAGACGTTCCGAGATGCGAAACTCTACGTAACTTCCCCCCGGGCCATCCTTCGTTGGGAGTGTGTTTATGTAGGCTGGCGTAGAATCGCGTAGACAGGAAGAGAGAGAGAGAGAGAGAGAGAGAGAGAGAGAGAAGAAAAAAAAACATACAGTCACCATGATTCCTTTTCAGTGCATCACCACCCGGCTTACGTGTCGGTGGGCGAACGGTTGTACGGGTGGGTTGTATTTAACCATGTACGGACCCGCACTAACCCCACTACCAAAAGCCAAAAACGGACCATGACGCATGAAGGTTTGCAAAAAGGCATCTATGCACACGAACGTGGCTGCATGAGGGAATGGATGGAAGAAGCATGCAAAACTCGTTTCAAGACACTTATCGCTTTCGTTTGCTGGGTGGACCAGATATGTACCATTTTTCCTTCGTCTTCCTCTACTTTTTTTAAACCATGGTTTACAGTACAGATTTGTGAGATAATGACCCACCATTGAAGGTAGGTGAGTAGATTACGGCGTGAGAGTATAAGTGTGTAGTATAAGGTGAGGGTCGGTTTGAAAACATTGTCGCAGATAAGACTTTTCTCCGTCAAACACACATGGGAAGGTGCTGGACCTGAAAGCTGTCTTAAAAAATGTTAGTCATATTTATTAAAATTTAACTGAAATTATTAACGAATTCCTTCAAGAACTTTGAAATATTCTGGAAAAATCGTATGTTTCAATTTAAATAAAATCATATGTTATTTACGACCGTAGTTCGTCTCTCCGTCGGAGTTTTTTTCCGTAGATGGTAAACATCTGTTCGTAATTGCATTCATATCAGTACGTCAGACTTCTCGGAGCCGGTGGGTTTGAACGGCGTTGGTTAAGATTCCATTGGAAGTTACTATCCTTATTACATTTCAGAATATTTTTTGATTAATTCTAGGTTTTTTTTACATGTTGACATTTCAAACTTTAAATTCACAAATTGACAAACTTGATTATAAGAAATGATCATAACAATAAATTATGTAATAAAGTATGTGATAATAATAATTACAAGAAATGATCGTAACAATAAATTATGCCAGTTCTTCATCAATAAAGAAAACATCTACTCAGTTTACGGTCTAAATTAATCACAAGATCATTCGGATAATATGCAATCAGGATCGTCGAGTTTCAATTTATTTTAATAAGCAAATATTACCCTAATCCAATAAGGTAAAGGCTTCCCAGATGTTTTACTTCATCTAAATATGCCTGAGGTTCAAAAAAATGCAATCAGTACAAGTGAAACATCTGTTAACGATGAGTATGCGAACCTCAATAACCAGATTGAGATTTACCGTAAAGAAAGCTACTATGAGATGATTTATGAGATGAGATGATATATTTATAACTTAGACTAACTATTCCTTCTGTAAGTGCTACACACTAGTGATGGGAACTCCGGAGTGAAATTATGCATCCACTCCGACTCCGCAGCTGGAAAACTCCGAATTCGACTCCGGAGCCAACTCCCGTATATTTCTCCGGAGTCAAAGTCGGAGTTGAATGCGATATCGACTCCAATTTTCGGATTCCAGATAAATGCTGAATTTGTATCTAATTTTGCAACAGTGTACCATACGTATTTTTAAACTAGTTTTCAAATAAGTTTTTCCTAGTTTTACTAAAAATTTCTTTTAATTTTCCTCATAATTTGTGGCATTCTTCCATATGTTTTCCCAAAGTTTTTTTTAATAGATTTTCATAAGTTTTAAAATAGTTGTTTTTGAGGGATTTTTCCAAATGGATTCCTACATAGTTTTCTTCTAGGTTTCTTTTGAGTTTTTCCACAGTTTTCACTGATCTTTTGCATAATTTTAAATTGATATTGAGTACCAATGTTTTGAAAGTTCCGTTATCATCGAAACAGTTTTAATACAACCGTTCATACTTCGGAATGAATATCCGCAGTTGACTCCTGAATGTCCAGGAATTGGATTATACCGACTTCGAAAAAAAACAACGAATTTTACCCATCACTACTACCAAACATCTGTTAGCTATTTTAATGGAAAATAAATTACTTAACGCTACAATACTTACAAACACTCTTCGGCGAGCCGGTCAGATTATGCGGTATTGTGTACATCGCAAATTTAGGCAGCTGACGGGTCAGTTCAAACACATGAAATTGCACACTGCTCGGGTAGCCAACGAACGCCTTGATATGGATGTCCTGTGCATTATCCTTGAGCGTTTTGAGCGGAATCAATATGCGCGAAACGTCCTTCGTCAAATGTGCGATCAACGTTTCCTCCTTGAACAACTGATCGGCAAAGATCAGCACCGCACGGATAGTGGTTGAGTTGTTCGTCGACACCGTAATGTCAATGTTCATATCATTATTATCGTAGCTGGTAGAAATACCTATTTGAAGCCGTGTATTGGACGGTATAATACCAACGTTGTCGGGTACGCTTTGCACCAGATTACTCTCGCTCGTATTGCTCAGAATTTCCTTGTTGTACTTGATATTGTTTTCGTAGTGCTTCAGCTCGAGCAGTAGCTTCTGCTTCTGAGTCAACAGTGCACTCATCTCCTCATCCGCGATGTTGTGCAGTGTCAGCATATTAACACTAGGCGTCGTGTACCCCCGGACTAAAGTGATTTTTGTAACGAAAAAGAACAACAAAAAACGCCATCAATTTACATCGCATGATCTCATCGATTCGCAAAACGCATCGTTCTCACTTTCTCCATCTGCCGTCACGATGACAAGATCAAGCAAACCAATCCCACGGTAATCGTTACATGCAATGCCACAGACAAAATCGTTCATCTTCATCCGGAACCAAACGTCTCCGGTGCGTGGATCACGTACATCTATTTTGCCACTCTTCCACCCGACGATCATCTGCTTGGACTCGCAGCCAAGTATGTCGTACGTGGCCATCGCTGTAGCTCGTGCCTTCGACTTGATGCGCCACATTCGCACGTTCTCCTCAAACACACCGATCGTGCCATTCTTCACACTGTACATAAACTGGGCGGTACGCAGGGCGACCAGATTCTGTATCTCGTTGCCCTCCGTAAACTCGTGCAGCAGCGTTTCCTTCTTGTAGATCCGTATACATCCATCATCCGTACCGATGATGAGCTACAATCAAGCGAAATGAAACATTGACAGCCATTAGTTTGATGGAATGCTTTCGTCAAAGGGTTTTTCAACGGTGCGCGGCGATATATCAATTGCTTAGAGGCGGTACGCACTCCGAGCATCTGAGGCACGATAACGTCTTACCTCATTTTGGCCATCCTTATCGATATCGATTAGTAGCAGCGCAACCACGCTACCAGCCGTTATCAGCCACAGAACTTCGGTTCCGTCCTGATTGTAACCTCGCACGACGGCTGCAAATATTTATGGATCTATTATTTCTTTATTGACTGATGGTATTTATTTACAGCAGTAAATTCGAAACTAATCGTTTAAAGAATAAATTAGCTTGCACGGACAAATATTTAACAAACAAATTTGCTGTGATCTGGCAACAATTCCATAAATTATTGTTGAACATTCATCGACTTCCATTATTGGAATAAGTTCGATATTACACACAAAACTAATGCGAATGTTACACAACTTTCTAATAGAAATACTTTGTGTGTGTTAATCTCCTAAGGCTATAGCCTTAGTTTTTTTGTGAAATTTAGCTAAATTTACAAATTGATGTATTTTAATGAGAATTTGTTGAAATATGTTTCTTTTCACTCAAATAATGTATTAAATAAGAAAAAAGTAAAAAAAAATGAAAAAATTCTACAAATTTGCCAATCTTCTAAGCTTTTTTATGGGAAATTAAGCAAAATTTATAAATTGATGTATTTTAATGCAAATGTGTTGAAATACGTTTCTTTTCACTCAAATAATGTATTAAATAAAAAAAGAATAAAAAACAACATGAAAAAATATAATTCCTAAAGCAATTTTTTAAGCCCCGGAACTTAGAAATTTAATTTTAGTAACTTAACTTAAAATCTAGCTTAATATTACTTTCGATCTGTTTTAGATGTACATTTAAAACTAAAACAAAGCACGAAGAAAATAAATGCAAAAATAAAACACAAAGAACATAAAAAGGAATGATGACAATTACAAAACTACACCATAATGTAACATATCTGCTAAACATTTGGAAATCTTAAATAGTATATTAAAAACTGATAAAATTGATAAAAGGTTAAAGATCCAAAAGGACAAGCACCATAAAACAACATATCTTAAAACGAGCGAAAGATTTCTTATGAACAGAGGTAGACATGAAATAATATAAAAGTCTGGAAACTCCTTATCAATGTTAAATCAGTTGCAATTAATAAAATGCATCGGTAACTGCATCAGTAATTGTAAGCGTATAGAGACTCAGCAATAGGAAACATTCGATACACAGGAACTTATGTAAAACCATGTACACAATCACAACATTGAGTATATAATAAACTAAAACCGTTAGACCCAGGTCAGTTGCACAACGGGGTTTCCAGTATGTAACTTCGAGTTCTTATAACAAGAATATTGAGAGTCCCCCTATCCCAAGTAAGACCTCGATGACTCCAACAACGCAAAGGAATATTTACACTCAACGTAAAGTAAAGGATAAGTTTATCGTGAAATAAGTAAAATAAGTACGATATGTTAAATATATTACATCTATTAAAATGTGTGAAAGTGAATCAATACTTACCATTACCACCGACGATCAGTGTATTACCCGAATTGTTGGCAAAGGGACCGATCACGGCCGAGCGTACCCCTTCGTGGAAATCTTTCTGAAACATGTTACAATTCTCATCCACGTGGTATGCTGCAAAACAAAGGCGACTCATAAAAAGGTAGGTCAAATGTTTGTGCCTTGCCATACTACACCGACTACACCCACGGATTTCTCCCTTACCAACCTAGCACATGTGAAGGACTTCCAATCACCAGCACGTCACGCTCGTCATCCTTCTTCAGCCGTCCAGCAACGATCGCTCGTATGGGAAAGTTCATGTTGAGCAGTGCGATGTCATTTTTGATTTCCGAAATCGATAGTTTCGAGTTTTGCAGCCCGTATCGTTTGTGCGGCGTGTGGATTAGAATCTGACGGTTTTTGGGGTATGAGAAAGTCCACACTTCAGGTCAATCAACATCGGAAATGGGCACTCTCAAGATCGTTTCTTTCTCTTTCCTTGCAGTGGTGCACTTCCGATCCGATGGTCAGCGTCAAACACGGTACCTACCTTATCCGCGGTGGTGACCATGGTCAAACAGGAATGTATCCCGTCGTACTTTCCGCAGGTCACCAACTTTTCGAACACCTTATAGTTGAGCGAGAAGGAAAAGACGGGTTTCGTTGATATATCCATTGCTTAGAATGATGCTGGTGTTATTTTGTAACGAATCGAAAATCCTTCACAGAATTTGCAGCAAGACTTGCAGTTGTTTTTCGTTTCGATTGTTTGTACATTGATTCACGCCATGGAAACGCTTTGACGGTGACGGTTGGTTCGCTCATGCGTGCTGTGGCGTGTTGACATACCTGTTGATAATGGAATTTGATTATTGGACCTCAGATGCAACAGGTGGCGGAGTGTAAATCAGAAAAATGATGTAATTGTTCCGTTTTAAGCAATGACAGTATTATTAGGTGGTATTATAAGTACAAGATGCGCCATAGTGATCAATTCCATTTATTAGTAGCGAGGCGATCATTTCCCACCTGGATCAATGATCAAATTATAAAAAAGATTTCACTTGTTCAATTTCTAAATATGGCGACTTCTACTGAAAATTTCAGAATTCTATTGAAACACCGTCCGTGATCCGTGATGGAAAGTTGTCGGTTTTGTTGACTTAAATGTTTGTTTAACTTTGTTATTGTACGTTATTATACGTTATTGCTATTTACTAAAGAAACATGGAATCTTTTTTTCCATTCTCGCGTTTCTTCTTCTTTTGCAGCACTATAAGTAAAAGAAGTTTTAGGTCTGCCATTTTTGGCTTTCTTTGACCTTGTTTACCCCTAAGAGGGTAATCAATCTAGTGTATCGTCCCGGATGGGTTTGAGATATCCAATTCTGAAGTGTAAGACCCGCGCCGTAACTACATTCCCCACGATTATTTTTCCCCAAATATTACACGATCGTACTGCATTTGTTTTGGGCAAAAGCAACTGATTAGTGCTAAGCTTTTTCATCCCTTTTAGACGATCGAAGGGTGATTAAAAACAATTCCAAAAAGCTCACTTTTCGTTTGCTTGGAATTTAAAGTCCCAATCGGTCGAATCTTTCGGATTCCATGTTCGAAATTCGAACGTTAAGGTGCAACTATACGGTTGGCATTTGCTAACGGAAGGAATATTTTCACAATTTTTAGATGATAAACACAATTAATAGATGAAATTCACGATTTAGTTGTTACTTACATATAAATCAATTAATCAAAAAATCAATTAATCAATTAATTAATTAATTAAATCAGTAAATCAATTAATTGAAAAACAAACTATTTATTTAAAAAGAAGCAATAAAGTTTTTGTGAAATTTTGTTCATAGAGGTGACGCGGGCGATGGGCGCCGGTGGCACTTGTAAGGACTGGGTATCAAATCTCATCCGAACACGTTTCCTCGTAGCAAGGCCTGACTATCCGGCTAAGTGATAAAAAATAGTCTAGTCTAAGCCAGGAATGGACCGGCATGACCTTAGAGGTCGTTAAGGCAAAAAAAGTCTTCAAAAAATCGCAAAATAAAGATTACTCTAAAGTTATTAAAATTTTGAGTACCACATGTAGAAGATTGTACCCGATGCACCATCGAATTAAAACAAATAATTTAAAGAAAAAGTTCGAATTAAAAACAAAACAAAAACTAAATTTTCCTTGATACTTCCATCAAAACTCCAAAGGGAAATGCGGAACATCATATTTATTTAAAGTTTAAATTGTCTCTTATGGTAAATGACGTTTAAATTGCGTCTTATTGATAAAAAATTAATTAATTACCTAAAAAGATATTTACTTTCCAGAAACGAATTTATCACTCAAAATTAAAAAGAAACAAATCAAAGAGAAAAGAGAAACGATACAACTGTATGCAATATTATTACTAGGTAAAAAATCGTTATAAATAAATAAAAGAGTAAATAGACTTATCAGTAAACCTTTCCATTTCTTTCCAATATTTATTGTGAGAAATATTCAATGAAGTAATAATGACTTCTGTTCAGACTTTACTTCTTCCACCAATTGAGTATTGTTCAAACTTATTGTTGGAAGAATGTTTTTTCCGGAAATTAAATTTCTTATGATGGATTTATCGATATCCTTTCATTTCATATTCCAGGAATGATTCTTTCTTCTAAATACGGAATTTTACAAATATATGATTGCTTCATTTTAATTGCCATAAACTTGTTTCATCATAAGCTATAACAAACAAAAAAAATCATCATGTATCTGTTGTCTTCTATATTATTTATTAAAATAAATTACATTTCTATTAAATCCCTAAACATTAACGAACGATTAAGCACTACAGGTTCATATTAGTGCAAACATTCAGATTAGCCCGGATGATCACTTTTAACTGTCGTTTTCATCTCACAAATCATCCAATCAGTACTGCAGGAGGTGCCGGAAAGAAACGATGCCGTCGTCGATAGTATCCGTATCCGTTGCCATATCCGTAACCGCCGTAACCGCCGTAACCGCCGTAACCGCCGTAACCGCCATATCCACCATAACCATATCCACGGTAACCTCCATATCCAGAATATCCTCCGAATCCTCTGTACGGGCCTATTACACCAACACCAAATCCAAACTGTGGCACCGGGTTTAATTGCACGAACTCCACACCGAGTCCCAGAAGTACAATTAAAATGCCGTACAGCGTTAACTTCTTCATTGCACTTAAAACACACGCACCACAAAACGATCGACGATTAGATACGATCAAGTGCTTCCTAAATTTTACAACAGATCAATCATACGGCTGTAAGGCGAATGAAAACGGCTGATACACCGGAACAGGATTTAAATAGCAGCGGCAGCAAAAGCGTTAATTTTCACTCAACCAAATCGTCGTAACTGACTCTACAAACATGCAGCTTTCCGGGCAGACAGATCGCAATAGCTCATCGGTGCTAATAGCGGCCTCTGTGGATGACGCGAACTGAAACAAGCTGAGAAGCTGATGTACAAAAACAACAGTTCTGGAAGGTAGAACGAATGGGTGCCACATTTGTTTATCAACACATCATTACTCGGAGAAGTTGGCGTAAGCATCAGGAGTGCGACGTTTATAGTATCCTTCGTAGCGTTGGAAGGTGAATCCTGGTTTGAGAGGGATTAATCTAATTACTTTCAATCTTTCACAATTAAGTGTTATAATTCGATCATTACCTGGTATACTACGGTAGCGAGAGTCATCGTATCGTACCCCAACACCGAATCCACCGCCAGGAAAAGATAGCAACGGATTTCTACGCTTCCTCACAAGATTTGCACCCACGGAAGCTGCTGAACTGCCTCCATACATTATGCCCGCCAGTACCAGCACCAGAAGTAAACAGTGTAAGATATTCATGTGTTTAGCTTTTGAATCGTTTCGCAGCTCACTATGTACTGTAGTTCCGCCGTATCAGCAACTTCTCTAGAACCTCAAGCAAATGGTCAATGAACATCAGCAAATACACCTTCCCCCATCGTCGTGCGCATTAGTTTTCAAATGCAAAAAATAAATATGCAAACAAATAAAGCCGCTACGGAAAGTTGTTGAACAGGTTCTACCAAAAGTTCGCAACGGGTATCGGGTTAGGTTATGAGTTCAGAATTCATAATGTTGCTAGCAAATGAAAGGATACATTTTGTTGAAACCGTTTTTCGAACTACTAATTAGCATATGCAGGTTCAAGGTAGAACGACATAATATGCAAAATTTTACTATAGCATGTTTGCTCATTTTAAGTAATGTTTTTATTTTTAAAACTTATTACTTCTATAAAAGGATACTAGAGGATAGGAAAATTGTTTAACATGTTTTATTTACTATTTCTTTTTTGTTTGTAGTCATATTTGGTATCGCTGAATGATCATACTTTTTTGTGATTTATCCTTTTCCATAAAATGCAAATGCAATGGAAGAATATAAGGAATAAAAAATGAAACGTAAACATAATTCGTGTTTAACTTATAGAATTTTTTTTATTCTATCTACTACATTTCATACTATTATTTATAAATGCAATCCAACTACGGAAGACAACAAAAAAGCTGCTTCATGATCACTATTACAGCGGTACGGAATAGCTTTCGTACCGCTGTACAAAGAGAATGAAAATTTCAAACTTCGAAATTTCTGTTATGACCGTAGTACAAACCACTGTGGGATGCCCACAGTGGTATAACTGAACGGTCTAATATCTCTGCAATTTCATATTTAAAAAAAATTTCTTGTAATTTTTTGGGTAGTTTCTTATAAAAATTGTTGCTTTTTTGTTTTTGAAACGTTGCTGAAAAATAATTTAGATCAATTATGCTGTAGCCATAACCTTTTTTCGATTATTCGTACTTTAAAATTGGTAAAATTTTCGTAAAAAAAATAAATCAAAAGCTTTATATTTTTTGTACGTATTATAATTATTAAAGTTTCTTATGCGAACACAATAAGTGCAAAATATGTGATAATCATAAATATTCGGGTTTAGCAGCAGCAGTTTCATTCACCAAAATATGAACATTTTTAAAGTTAAACTTGTAATATAACCATCAGATAATGAATAAATGATAATGCTTTATTTGTTTTATGGAAAATTAATAATTTCGTAATTGATAACGTGCTGCAAGTTGAATGTTTTTGTTGCATTAAAACTAAGCTAAGCAAATAGAATAAAATATTCTTTTCAAGGTCATCCTTAAGTGCCAAGAAACATTCGTTGATTGCTTAAAAATGAGTTCCAAATGTTAATGTTCATTATCAGAAAAATATAATCTGTATTCAGCAGCACAACAGAAAACAAAAAAAAACAGATGGTCTTTTCTAAATGCTTCCAATAATTGTAATCCATTATAACTATAAAAATAAAACACAATAACACTTTTTAAAACAAAAAATCAATTTTATTACACAATATCAACGCTTCCATGGGTCTACGGTTTCAGGTCAATCTTGGTGTAATTTTCCACCGTGGTTTCACCATTTCACGTTTTAACTCATCATAGTTTTCACGCACCGGTTATTACACTATTATCATGCTGACCTTGCCACGAAAGCAAACAACAAAATCAGCTGTTACTTCATGCCATTCCATTGAGCAATGTAACGGTTTAGTTTAATTAGCGTCCGAAGCCAAATTGTTTAACCTTCGTCACCTCGCGATGGTGTCCGCCGAGCAGCCCATGATGACCATGCTTGATGTGTACCTTCTTCTCGACCGTCTGCTTGAATGGGAACAGGCCTCCCCCGACACTCTTTTCCTTATAGTGATACTGATACTTGAGTCCTCGCTTTTCCCGAACCGTGCCATCATCAACTTCCGCAAACGTTTCCGCACCACGCAGTTGACTCTCTTCCGCCAACATATCGACGGGCGAATCGATCGGTGTAAACGTATGGCCCAGGTGCAGCAACGCCGCAATCAACACAAACACTGCACAGTATAGTTTCATGATATTTTTTTTTATCGTAAGAAAGTGTAATTTTCCGTTGGAAAAGAGTTGAAGAAGCTTCTGGTTCGAATTTCTACTTCAGGGGCCTGATCTATTCCGTTGAACTGTCCGCAGATGACTGGTAATGATCATTCGATTTTTGGTGCTTCAAATCTTGCACCGGCTTTCATGGGTTTGGTTTTGTGTGTTTTTTCCACAAAACGAAGGTCCATTTACATAACTGGTCCGTGACTGGTCTGTGGGTGGGGAAAGTGGTGTGTCTTCTGGTCAGTGATCAGTGGGGATGAACTTGAAATGGACACTGTTTGCCGAAAGATTGCTCGAAACGTTAAATTGCTTTGGAAGAAATCAGCCCCAAATGATACCTGATTCGAATAGCTAATGCGAAAGGAATTTTCAATTGGACATAAAGTCGACGGATCTTAACAGATCAGACTCTTTTTTTATTGTTAAGGAGTTTTTTTTTATTCTAGAAATATTTATGTTTAATTTTTAATTTAATAGACAAGCGGTGCAATTTTCGATTAGTTAGTATATTATTTACTCTAATCTGTTATCTCCATATCAATATTTATTTATTTTCAGCTATCTGTTATTTCCAAACAAACAAACTTATAAACGAAAACGGTCAAAATGTACGTTATTAAGTGTGTTTAAAAACTTTGTTAGTAACTTTATCATTATGCTTAATTAAAAAAAAACTTTATCATATTTCTTTTTTTTGCATTTTAAACCATTTCACTGCGTTTGTTTGCATTGCACAATAAATCGTATATCGATACTCGTCACATATGATGCGCTTAGTTATTCTTATGAATCACCATGACAACGTGAAATGGAACAACAACGAAAAAAAAAATCAATCAAACTTGTTTGCCTCATCTTTGTTTACATTGGCTCTATTTTCCGTCCTTGGTGTACAATCCCACCCAATAGCACAGTCACCTCATTGATGCCGATTATGTTGTGTAAACAAGGTGAAGCTTTTGGAAAACCCTATGCTTAAGGCCGGACACGATAATATACCTAAGATAATAATGGTTGTCCTCCCAAAAACACCTTAAAATAGTTCATGGTTCACCGGGCGTGTTGCAAATCATTCACAAAAATCCCCCTACGAAGGCAAACGACCTGCTGTACGATGCGACAGCCATCAATCGTTTGTCTGGCGGGTAAGTCTGGGAGAAATCACCAATAAACGGAACGAAAAATAAAGAAAACAACAAATTTGATCCAGTTCTGCGTGTTAATAACAGGTTCGTTGCCTAACGTATCGTTGATGTCTTTTCTTTTGGCAAATGCGCGGTTGCCCTTTTGCGAGGTACTATAAGTCGGAAGACATGCACGCGTGTTGGCTAACGATATCGGAGCCGTATATACTTGTTCTTAACGCCTCAAGCCTCGTCCGTCTCGTTATTTGTAGCGATATGTGTGTAATATGTTTGTTTGTTGTCCGTTGTCGGGAGGCAATCAGGAAGAGGACGTACGACACCTACCACGCCGCGATCTGCGTCGTGTGATGATGACAAACGATACGATCACCCGGTGCTACACCTTCTCGCATCGTTATACGTTCTTGTGTACGCCGCAAAAATCCCAGAATCCGGCACCACCGTATGGCGTTCCGGAAAGAGGACCAGCGGCGTATAAATACGGCTTCAACGTTCCCGGCATACACTAAACCGATCTAGTACGACAACGACACCGCATCGGAAGGCTGTATCAAACGATTGTACCGATTGTCAAACCTGCTGCCCCGTGAGTGAATCAAGAATGAAGCTGTTGTACGTGTGCTGCACTTTCCTGTTGGTGGCGGTGGCATTTGATAGCATCGCAGCGATCCCAGTGGAACAAGTGGAACAGGATGGAGCGATGGTCGTGATGGAAGATCCAGTGCAGGATCAACAACCACTCACGCTGGAAGACATGGCTGCGGTTAACGATCGCGGCATGATGGAAGTGGGTGAAGCAGCTCGAGAGAAGCGACACCATCGGTACGGTGGCTATGGTGGTGGTTATGGCGGGTAGGTAGCGGACCCAAATGGACAACAATTTAATACTGGCAATATACTGCTTTATTAACCTTTTCTTTGCTTTCTTACGCCTTCTTGCAGATATCGAGGTGGATATGGAGGATATGGTGGATATGGAGGATATGGTGGATACCGTGGCGGTTACGGTTATGGTGGTCACCGGGGAGGATACGGAGGTTACCGTCGGGGGGGATACTACTGAAGCGCATAAAGTGTGTATAAAGTGTGATGTTACAAATTGTACCCAATAAAGAACGATTGTGATACGGCATGACAGAGTAATGTAATTTATTGTTTCAATTAGTACGGAAAGCTAAAGAGGAAGAACTTTTTTTTATTATTTACATGTTTCTCTCTCTCTCTCTTAAGATATATTCTCTTAAAAAATTAATATGGTCCACAAGTTTTGAAATCGATCGAGCAGAACTGTGGTGTGATTTTGACTTTTACAAGTTCGTCCTAAATCAAGTTAAGGAATAATATAATCAAACTGTGTAAACAGATGAGTGATTATTTCGTGCGAGTAAAGGTTCTTGCTTCTTGAACATGTCTGATTTTGAGCCGAGTAAGTGTCATAGTCGGGAGGTGTTACTGTTTCTGTTTGCAATCGAAGAAAACCGGAGCCGAAGCGCATCGAGAACTTGTCAATGTTTACGAAGATGCAGCTCTAAGCGACGCAAGGTTTCGGAAGTGATTTTGTCGCCTTCGAAGCGGTGATTTATCTGCCGAGGAGGACGCTCAACGCGAAGGAAGAAAGGTTGAGTATTTTGGTGGGATCAGCTCGGCATCGTCTGTTACGAGCTTCTGAAACAGGGAGAAACGATCACAGGGGTGTACGCTACTGAGCACAATTGATGCGTTTAAGCCGAGGAATGCGTGAAAAAACGGCCACAATACTCATCACGGCAGGACAAAGCCATTCTGCTGTTGTTGTTCATCCTTTTAAAAATTATCTCAATATTCTCAAATGCGATGCTCTACCGCATCAACCGTGTATTCACCGGTTCTGTCGCCATCTGGATTTTCATCTATTCTGAGCCATGGCACATGAGTTGGCTGGCAAACCCTCGTCGTACGTCTCATCATACGAACAGATACAGAACTGAACAGATTCGATACTTGAACCATGCTTTCCCCTTTAGGTGGAACAAAATAATACAGAATAATGGGCAACAATTTGATTGACTCAGTTTTTAAAAATAAAAATGTCTCAAATAAAAAAAAAAATTATGAAAAATGGTCATTAATTACTAGGTGATGTTATAATTAATACGTATTTGAAAGAAATATTTATCTTCAACCTTTATTTTTTATAGTCCTCCATCCAATAAACGCAAATGAAGAAATGCATAACGCATCAAATCAGAAATTCTAATTAAACAATCATCCTTCATAAACTTTACTCTACGCGACACGGAAGAAAAGCATTACACTATTATACTTTCTCCTGCTTCTGATCGTACGAAACCGGTCACCAATCAGCGACACTAACCGTTTAGCGTTAAATCAACACACTCAATGCGTAGGTTTGTAAGTGTTGCGATCGAGAGATCGTAATAAAATGTTGTCATGCTGTCGTACCGTCTTCATTCACACGGCGCGAGAGTAATATAAACGATTTTTTTGCAAATCTGGTGAATCCCCTTGCAAACGTGCAAGAAGTGCAATGCACCGCAGGAAGTACGGAAATGCAACGCGGCCACTAATGACAATGCATTACACGATGACTTTAAAGTTTTCTCTCGCCATTTGCGTCACCATCACCGGTTAGGTTTGCGGTTTTAGTAAATGACTTTTCTCACATAGAAGATCGTACAGTTGGTGGAATTAAAAGTTGACTTGCTTCAATGAAGATGTATTAACAGCTTTGGAATTTATATTGAAATTCATTGCAACAAAACGCTCTAATAGCTTAATGTTGAAACCTTTTCCATCCATCCATACAATTTGTTAACAAAAACCAAAAGAAAACGCCCTTTTTTGAACAATAAATTAATTTACAATAAAATACAATAGTTTGAATCGCAACGTTAAAGATCGCCAGATAGATCATTTTCTGTAGCGTAACAAATTGCTAGACCTACAAAATCACGTGGGAACATTTCACAATGAGCCTGATTCACTAAAATTTCGTACAGCTGTAAAGTCTCCAAAAACATTCCTCCCATCGTGACCTTGTCCCATTTTACAGTTCAGTGACATTCCGTGGGAAAACAGTTTGACCACGAAACAATTGTCTGCTCTCGATAAAAAGCTAACTTTCCCACGAGAAAAATAATCCTTCCAACGCTAATTTTCCTTTCTTTTTCATGCTGCCAAAACGAAACATAATGTTGGAAATAATGTTTTATACTTTTTTTTATTTTTTGGTTCTCTCTCTTTGCATCAACAACGGCTTAGAAGTAGTACGGAGATCCGAAGCCTCCGCCATATCCGTATCCACCGTACCGGTATCCATAGCGACGATAGCCACCGTATCCGTAACCACCCGGGAATCCACCGTAACCATACCCGGGATAAAATCCACCACCGTATCCATATCCTCCAGGATAGCCTCCAAAGCCACCGCCGCCAACAAATCCGACACCGACGCCAATACCAACGCCACCAAATCCAAGATGGCGCTTCGAACGTTGACCTTCCGTTTCTAGTGTTTCCGGAACTGTCGCATCACTTTCCTCTACTGGCACCAACTGCACTACATCCACGGCTGGTCCAGCTGTTTGCTGCTGTGATTGCTGTTCCGCAGGATAAGCCACTGCCAGACCGACGATCGCCAGAACCAGTAAACTGTAGAATGTCCTCATTTTGTTGGAGAGTTGTTGGCAAAAAGCACTTTTACCTATAAACACGGAAACATTAATTCAATTTCGATGCATTAAACATTTAAAACTTAAAATAATCTAACCACAAGACAATCGTGATCGTGATCGCTACAAATTCCTCGATCAAACAGCTTGCAAACTCAAACTCAATCACTGTCAACGTGCCAGACACGAACAGTTCTAATTCTGGATGGCGAGAATATACTTCCAGAACTTATTCCCTACACTAACTAGACATGCACGTACACCGTTCCCTGGGACAATGTTTGCCACAGTAGCGACAGTAACATTCGTATTCTAACAGATAAAATCCCCGAGAAGGCGGGAACGATCGATTAGCACACTGCTACTTGCAGATTATTATGTTTATCATCCTTATCTTGCACACACAGAAACGATCACTCTTTGATCACGATCACGTCAACACTCGCGCCCAGAGAAAACACTTCAAAACCTCACATTCTCGAATAGCTAAGAAATGATCTATTTTTTCTCTCTCTCTCTCTTCTACAGTACACGAGAAGAAGTCTTACCCTTCGGGATCGGAATCTGATCAAAACTTTAGTAGCCAAAAATGCTTTCCCCGTGATCTGCTCGAGCGTTGCCCGACGTTTGATCGTCTCCCGGTGATGATCGTTTTTATATATCAAATCTACACCACTACAACGCACACTAAACGCGCGTAAAGCCCGCGAAAGCCGGCTACGGACGGTTTGATCGAAGCCCGACTCAAAGAAACCGTGGGAGAGTGGGAGTGTCCATTGGTGGAAACGTTTCAGGGGTAAGATGCGTACGAACGGAACGTCATACTGAACTGGAGGTGTATTACAAACGATGGAGAACCTTCCTTCCCAACGGCAAGTAGCGTTCGCAATCGCATCTTCAAGGAATGTCTCCGAGAGGGAGAGAAAAACATAAAAACAAAAACACTTATTTGTCTCGAGGTCGTTACACTAAACGAAAATCATATTGAGGAACCGAGGGAATGTCAGGGTACGTTCGACGGGGATGCTTCTGCGTCGTAATCGCAACATCCGTTTGTCTCCGTGGATGAGATGTTGATGGATATTAGCTTATCGGTGCGAAGCAGCCTTGCAGGAAATCCCCTAGTGACTAAGCGATTGTTCTAAGTGCTGATATCACTTCCGTAAACAGAAACACAGCGATCAAGGTAGTAGCGATAGTGCGGTTGAAAATTCGATATGACTTTTTGGACTGATGGAGGCAGCTAATGCCGATCTTGTGACGTCTGGTAGCACTTCGATTTGCAAAGTAAGTGAGAAAACGAATCATCATTTTCACATGAGAAGGTGAAGTTATTTCTATTTATTTTTTTTCTATTGCTTTTCACATGTTGTGAATTTCCACAGAGCATTAAGTACAGTTGTTGCAGTGAAGTTAGTATTATCTCCGCATAATTACACAAGGATTAAGTATGCTATGTTGTATAAATTTCCTATTATTAGATGTTAATTCCTTCTCCAAAATAATTGTTGTCTTTACCTACGTTTGGCAAAAATCAATAATGCACTTCACTGGATTACTTCAATATTACGTTCATGATCAGCTCTAATTAATTCACAGAATTTAGATGTTTGGTTTGATAACAGACTTACCTTAACTTTCTTATTAATCGATTCCATGGGTGATAAAGTCTGAAAAACACCTTCATACTAGTAAACGTAAGATAAACTTTATTCAGACCGTTTGGTCATAAAAAAAAGTTTTGATTTCTAATTCTTAATGTAATTTCTAAACCGAATGCACAACTGTATTCTTCTAACGACAATTCTGGACAGTGTTCTACTGACGACACTTCTCAACTGTTTACTGTTGGTTACAATACTGGCCTATGCTAAATTGCGATTCTTTCGATGTATCATATTGCATCGGTTTGCATTAAATGCTCCAAGCTGCTGACCTGGTGTCTTCTTCCATGAATACGATATTCTGCATGCGCTGCTCCATCGTGGGAAGGTTTGAGTCTATGGAATTCGTACTCGTGATTTCTCGAAACAATTTGGTCCGAATACAAAACTACATTGATTGGTTGCAGTATTGCTCAATAATTTATAACTCTGATGGAATAATGGGGTTGATGCGTCCGCGAGAAAGGCCGGGATAATGAATTGACACACGACGCCTACCAATCGTGAGCGCTTTAGAAGAGTCCTGCAGAAGGCCAGAACGGGTATAACCCCAGATAAGTACATAGGTAATTATCCGTACCACTGGAGGACGCGACTTTTCGTAGGTTGTTTCTGGTTTATGTTGTGTCCTTGGTTCATTTGATTCACCTTTATGGAGATCCCGATGAACTCCCGTTAGTTTTACTCTCACTTTCTCCCTTGATCCTTGATATCGTTTCTTGCCGCCGAATCGTTGTATTTTATCATCTGTTTATTATATATTTAGAACATATATATTATATATTTTTAGAACAAAGACAAAATAATCCTTTCATCCTGCTACAATTAAAGACAAAATATTCAAGTTCATTTTGCAGCAAGAAATAATCTAAAACTCATGTTTATTGTCAGTCATCATCAAGAGCATTGAAACTATCGCGTGGTTTTTTTCCTATTAAACGTACAATCCTCGATTATAATAGCCTCCGAGTTGACTGCCATAACCACCGTACGGACTTTGGCCTCCATTCCAACCACCACCGTATGGATACGCTCCCGTACCCTGTCCAAAACCTGAGTATCCGAACTGTGTTCCAGGGTAACCTCCAACTCCATTACCGAAGAAGGCACCATTTCCACCCCCAAAGCCACCGAACCCTGCACCTCCGGCACCATATCCATTCAGGGTGCCGAAACCATAGGCTGGAGTGTTGTAAGGACTGTATATACCTTGCTGACTGTACGGTGTGTACAGTGGATTGTGATGGCCAGCGTACGGTTGGTAATTGTAACCAGTGCCTAAAGAAGAGACAGTAGTGATTCATTAAATATCCTTCTCTTAAAACGGTGTAATATTTACCAAAGTAGCTTAATTCTCTGGAACGACGATCGGGAATAGTTTGATCATCACGTAATCTCACTTCCAGCGGTTGAAGAAATGTAGCCAGTGCGGAATCTTTCGATCCTGCAATATCCTCACGATCGGTTGTCGTCCCGTGGCAGGATGCAACGAGCACAATGGCAAGTAACGGCACAACGGATCTCATCGTTTTCCAGAAGGTTACGAATCTTTTACCAACTGTCAGATTGGTGTACAAAAGCGGTAATGTCTATCAAAGCGCAAGTAACATCGCTTAAATAGCAGAACCAAACAATCTAGCGACAGTTTCACGCATTATCCACAAACAATACATTACATTGTTTTTGTACGGAGACGTTTCATTACATCATATGGCAGTAAAACGAAGGTCCAACTTTTTCCTTCAAGGATAGACATTGTTCTGGCAAAAATTTGCATTTGCCACCGGAGTTTGAGAGTTTGCCGTTGTGATCATAAATTTCTCAAACAATACACACGAGTCTTACGAGTGTAAAGCAATGCTATTAAGAGTAGCATTTCGAGAAGGTACAACACATCACATAACTGGTCATGAACCATTCGAGCATAGGCTAGTGCTAGAAATAGACCAAAAACCCGGGCGCAATAACCTGCACGTCCGCACCGATGTAAAAGTTTGTTAAACTGTAACCGGTTTCTTGTGGCGTCGTACGCTGCCTTTGTTGCTGCAGTGTGAAGGAAGATGGTGTCAATTTGACATTGGACACATGGCTACCAGCGAGATGCTAAATGAAGTTGCTGGTGAGTCACTGGGCAGGGTAAGCAGTCGGAATTAGCATGTTTAGCCCGTGCGGTGGAATCATCGTGATGGAGCAACTTTAAGCTTTGATCTGATCATTCACGAACCGTTTTGCTTAGTGTATTTTTAAATTAAGAACAACAATTTTGTAAACAAAAATACAGTGCGCATTCCACGCAACAATAAAATGCGCACGAGCATTTCATTCTGGGCGGTTCCAAAACAAAAACGATCGATATAGCATCAAGTAGGACAGGAGTGTTAACACAATGTTAATAAAATACAAGAGAGAGATAAAGAGAGAGAGAAACTTTTATTACGACCGTAAAGATGTTCGAATGAGTTCAGTTAATTAGTTGAAAACTAAGAAATTAAATTACTTTAAGCGATGGCGCAGTTGAACGGATACAGTCACGTTTTAATGTTTTCACATAAAATTCTATACATAGCTTCTTGTCGTCTTGCAAACAAGCTAGAAAAGTGGCTAATAAGCTAATAAAACGTCCATCAGGATTTCCCCATTTCAAGTAAGTTATCCGAGAAGTGCGTACTGAAATATTCCTTCAGTGATCCTCCCGTGAACGTTGTTTTTGTTATGTATTTGCTTTTGTTTTGAAATTAACATACGTGGTGTAACTTTTAAACATATCTGATGTGCTTAGCTTGGTACTGCGGCAAATTTGAATTTTTTGAATTTTGAATTTAAATTTGAAGCAGTTTGATAAAAATTGTTAGACGAAGGAAGTATCAAAAAACTCCACTAAAGAATTCGAATTTCCTCACAACAACCGCAGCAACACACAACAATTCCAACAATAAATTTTCCAACAATTTCAACATCAAATTATCTGATCTGATCCATGGCTAAAAGATCTGATCCGATCCAATAATAAGGGATCAAACGATGCGGGATCACTTTTATATGGCGATATGATCCTTAAAGCCCCTCTTTTGCCCCATCTCCAGGCAATTTGATCCGGAACAAATGATCCGATCTGATCTGGGTCTGAAATAAATTACAATGATCCGATTCCAACATTCAGTATCATTGCCCATCACTATTCCAAAGTACAGAGATGGTTCTTCTAAATTATTGCCATGTCTTTGAGTTTCCAACAAATCCAGACGCTAATCGCCGTCTTTTTGTTTGGCAAAAAACATAATTTTATTTTAGTATACTTAAGTCTGCTTATCTCAAGTCTGTAAAAAAACATAATTCAAGATCACCATCATCTTTCAACGATTCTATCGACATCACTGCCTTGTGTATCACAAGCATGATCACCTACCGTTTGGTTGCCTTCCTTACTTACGCTCAACCAGTGAGAATATTGCGATATAAAACTATTTTACAATATGTGTAATAAAATATGAAATATTTAAAATTGGATGTTTTTTTTAAATCGCCGAAAAGTCTAAAATAACAGAAGCACCGCATTCGAATTGCCTTTCGGTGAGGATAAATCAAATAGTAGAGTAAGCACAGTTCAACAAAAATACGAATCAAATATAATATTAAGGAAAGACGACATTATCAAGCACGACAGTGAGATGCAGAACTGAATAAAAAGATACAAATCAGGAACAGTAACAACTTTCGAAAACAACAAAAAATACTAAATTGGATTAAATGGGTTAAAGCTCACAATAAATAACTTTCTGCAGCCTTACTAGTATAGAAAAATATTGTTATGACCGATCAATGTAGAATGTGGTAAAATGAGCGATGAAAAGTGAACAATAATTTGGCTCTCACAAGCCGTCACATAGTGATTCTTGATACTAAAACGAATACTAAACGAAATAAAAGCATTGACTTTTTTATTATCATCTCCCAGGCAAAGATATTCTCGTACAACAATAGATCAGAGAAGATTGCCTTGCACGTGAATCTTTATTCAATGTTGACTGAACATCCCGGAATGTTGTCAATCGTTACGATCGTAGCAGTTACACTTGCAAAACTTCCCCGAACGACTCACATACCGGCAAGTGTCTCGTTTCCGGCCCCAACGATCTCCACGGTCACTCCGTTCGTCGCTCGAGCTCGCACTGTGGCTGCCAGAGTACGATCGATCGTCCCTCCCGAAGACACGTCCAAGAACTTCACGCACGTGGTCGGATGCAGTGTGCCTGGCGAAATCCATCGTACCAGGTTGCTTTCCATTACCACCGCCACCCACTTCTACGGCTGTGGTTGTGCTGTGGCACAGGGCAAGGAACAGAAACACCGTCACCAATGTACAGCGGAATGGAACTAACCAAGCGTTGTCCATGTTTCGCGAAAAGAGTTTCCCAACTCGACTGCCCTAGAATGGAACAGGTCGCTTATATTGAGGGTGTAATTTTTGTCATTTGTGAATCCCCATTTTAATTGTTGGCATTTTTTTAGGTAATCACATCACATCAAGATCAAACTGAGCTCAGCAATTAAATGAGATAGGACAGTATCTGCCTTAGCAATACATGCAAACGACATCCATCAAACAACAGCTCAATTATTTAAGATAAAACTTTAGGAAGGTTATCACTAAAAGTAGTTTAAATTAAACAGTTCATAGATTGTTTTGTAATAGACAATCTAGTACCATAATTGATTTGTCATTGAAATTAACAGCGAAATAAAAAACTACTCAATATTGCAATATACAGTAGGAAAACCCCTTGAAACAGTTTATATAAATAATTATGCTTATTGTTTTCCCATCCTGCGGTCTGTAATTATGTGTTCTATGAACTGCGTTTACCTGCGATTAAAAACAACCTTTAATTACTAACAATATTAACGAAATCTTTAATGAATTTTGATCCACAATGTAACGCATAGCGATGATCTATATAGCTTGATGAAAGAGAAAATTATGAAACATTTTTTTGGCTCCAACTTCCGCTAGTTCCAACAGAATTGAAGGTCACTGAGTTTATGCCGCTCCGCTCAATTAAAGGGTGTCTCTTAGTCACGATAGTTGCTCAAAATGCCTCCCTCAAGCGAGAGTATGATGCAACTTCTCAAAAATTAGGTTTGCTGAATATAAAAACGATCAAAATATGAAATATAATACAAATATGTTATAGTAACATTTAAATTATTGTTTTTTCTTATTAAACGTCAGAAAATTGTTCTTTTTAAGTTTTCGTTTATCTTCAGGTTGAGCTTAAGTCTGCTCGCTGGTACAACTATTTCGATTATAATTATTTCCTCCTCTTGGTCACATGCATTAGATTTTGATATCTGTAAACTGTTGAATCACATCTCAAATATCATAAATTTTAAAATAAAAAAATAATAGTTCAGATAAGTCTTAAAATAAGTCTGCCCTACTGTATCATGGGAAAGGTATACAAAATAATAAATTCAATTCAATAAATTACAATATATTAAATTACAATATATTAATGCTAACAGTGAGCAGTGATTAATAAACTAATCTAAAGCTAATGGTATGAAAATAAAATATGACTACGTGTTAGAAACCATTAATTCTTAAATAAATATTGACTTTGACAAGAAATAAAATAAATTCGTCAGTAAAAAAACTTACACCTCCATATATTGAAATTGTAGACATTTAAATGATTAATTGACTAAATAATAGACCCCATCTATAAAATAGACATGAATCAACGCTTAAATCGTACTAGAAACAGCTCGTTTGCTCGTTCGTATTCACAGCCTTCATCATTGCGTGTTTGTAAGTTTTTCTGAGACGATCATGTTTTGGTAAAATTGAAATTCCCGCAAACGTAAATTTCAGTGTAGCTCAGTCGTATACAGTTGGTGAAGTTGTGAATATCCGGGAATTATTTTTATTTCATACTACACAATGGTAATCTTGTTCTTAAAATTGCTCCCCTTACTTACGATCGCTCTTGGTAAGCAGTGGATTGTTAATGCGTGTGTGTCTGTGTTGAAGCTTAAGATGAAATTGTTCTTTTTATTAGTGCATGGTTCCTCGAAGCCATTAATGTTTATTAGTGGTCCAAGAATTGGTATCGAACATAACATGCTACAGCTGCAATGTCTCAGTTCCGCAACGGATAAGCGTTTGTTATGGTATTTTTCATCCAACGGATCCGACGAACAGTACGAGGTTGTGTATGCGTAAATGTATGCAAAACAGTGTCCTTACTTACAAAACTTTTTTTTCTTTTTTGGTTCTATTTCAGCCACTAGGCAATTCTAGCTCTGTTCGGTTAGAATCGAACAGGGCAACACTAATCATCCGATCGCTCGATAAATCCCACGTCGGAAGTTATCGATGCTGTGCCAGTGTAATTGATTGTGCTAAGTTTAACTTATACGTTCTATCCGCCACTGATAACTATTGGTGGCTTAGACCTACATACAATGATGCAGAAAATAGTGGTTTCCTTGATGTCCCGAGTCATGGTAGCTTTTCGCTAGCCATTTTCCATGCACCTTTCAATGGAGATATTTATATCGATCATGAATCTACCGTCAGCTTCTGTGATCACTTCCGAAAGCATGGTAGGGAATGTTACGAACATCGTTCAACTGATGCCGTGTTGTATAGTGTGCAAAACGGAACGATGGAAGATAGTGGACAGTTTGAAGTAAAAGCTATTTCCAACCAACAGTTGGAACTATTTCATCTACATATCTTGATACGAGGTAGGTATGAGGAAAACGTTCTTCCTTTCATCCGGGTATCTGTGCTTGAAACGTGAAGCTTGTTCCCTTTAACCTAGGTAGCCCTATCGTGCAGATGGACAATTACAGCATTCTGACAAAATCCACCCACATCAACTTACAGTGCCAAGGACATGCGTATCCTGCACCAAACATTACCTTTTCCTATACACCCTGTAGTCCGCTGAAAATGGATCATTTATACGGCGATCGGGAAAAACACTGTGACAAAAGTACGACTCTACCACAACACTTGCAGCGCGTACGTCTCCTAACCATGATCCATCTCGAAGAAAACACACTAAAATGCAACTTTTTTCTCTTTGTTGCAGCATTTTCCTTTCAACTACACAACTACCTTTGAGGCAATCGTGCCTTCCTGGCCGATAGCAGCAGGACCCGGCATTATTTCCTGCGAGGCTTCGAACAGTGAGGGAACCACAGCGACGGAAACATTTCTTTACGTGCGCAATTTTCTCACTCCCATGTCGTTTGCCGTCATATCCCCGCCAGATGTTGTACTGTACGATGAAACAGTGCATCTGGTGTGCCAGGTGGATGTTTATAATTTTACGAATCAGTTCACCATTCAACATGGTGGAAGTACCTTCAATTTAATGGGGAAAATGGACGGCTACGCATGGACTGTAACGCACCGTGCGTACATTACAAACGCATCCCAAAATGAAGTATCTTGTCTAGCACACCACAACAATGGCACTTTGCTAGTGAACACTTTGAACCTATCGATACGATATCCCTCCAAACCGCACGTTGTAAGCGTAAACGATACTGTGAACGTTACGATCGCATTCGGTGATCGGTTTCGGTTGGAATGTGACATCGTCGGAACACCAACGCCGGATATTGTGTGGTTCAAAAACGACCATCATCTGACAAACCAGCAAGGACATTTTATTGGCGTTTCACTTGATTTGAACGAAACTAAAGCCACGTACAAATGTGTTGGTAGTAGCCGCTTGGGCAGGGCAAGCAAAACATGGAATATTGTCATGGAAGGTATGCTTTTGTTAAAATGGAACAAAACACACATGTTGATTAATTATTTATCACTTCCATTCCAGATACAATGCAGTGGTTGTTCATAGGTGGTCTAGGAGTTGCCGGTTTTATTGCCCTGCTATTGATTGGCACCATCGCTTGGAGTGTGGAAGCGTATCGACAGCTTCTTACAAGACAAAATGCAATAGAAGAACAGCTAAACAGCTTTGATGATGCATAGTCAGTAAGAAAAAATTAAGCTTTAATGGAGAAATAGTGCCATATTATCTCTAAAATATCAGTCAATATTAACTCTAAACTCTACTCTACCCTTTTCAGGGGTACTTTCTGGTAACTTAGAGCCATTTCTTTCATTCAAGTGTGTCGGAAAAACTTGACTTTTGTAGCGAAAACAGCTACAATAAGCTTCAATGTCGAACAGCCGTATGAAGTAAAGAATTTTACATCATAAAACAAATGTGCTTAAAAATGTAAATTTCCTTTTTTTTGTTGTCCTCAATTCCTTTTATGAATTAAGCGGCTTCTTTTTAGCTTGCTACTAATCATAACCGAATAAGAAAATATTAATTCTGTTAAATAGCATTGCATAATTAAGCCAATTGTACCGCCAAAGATCGGCTATTTCAGCGATGTTTATAGGGGATTTTTTTCTATATTTTCGTGAAACAATTTAAGTCCGGTCAAATGGAATGTTAAATTTAAAAAACTACGTATTAGAGGTACCATGTACCTCGGGGACAATCTTTTGTGGAAATCGATTAAATAAAGTTTCTTTGCTCAATCTTTTGAATCACTTCACTAGACCGACTAGAACTAGACTAGAATTTTTTTAGTTTTTTTTATTTTTTAATCTTTTTTCTATTGAGTTCTGCTTTATTTGAGTGAAAAGAAACGTATTTCAACAAATTTGCATTAAAATACATCAATTTATAAATTTTTCTAAATTTCCCCAAAAAAAGGCTAAGGCTAAAGGCTTAGAAGATTTTCAAATTTACTGAATTCTTTTTTATTTTTTAATCTTTTTTGCTATTTAAAGCATTATTTGAGTGAAACGAAACGTATTTCAACAAATTCGCATTAAAATGCATTAATTTATACATTTTGCTAAATTTCCCAAAAAACCTAAGACTATAGACTTAAGAAATTTTCAAACTTAGAACATTTTTTCATTTTTTTTATTATTTTTTAATCTTTTTTTCTATTTAAAGCATTATTTGAGTGAAAAGAAACGTATTTCAACAAATTCGCATTAAAATACATCAATTTATAAATTTTGCTAAATTTCCCAAAAAACCTAAGACTATAGACTTAGGAAATTTTCAAACTTAGAACATTTTTTCATTTTTTTTATTATTTTTTAATCTTTTTTTCTATTTAAAGCATTATTTGAGTGAAAAGAAACGTATTTCAACAAATTCGCATTAAAATACATCAATTTATAAATTTTGCTAAATTTCCCAAAAAACCTAAGACTATATATAGCCTTAGGAAATATTCAAACTTAAAACATTTTTTCATTTTTTTTTATTATTTTTCAATCTTTTTTTCTATTTAAAGCATTATTTGAGTGAAAAGAAACGTATTTCAACAAATTTGCATTAAAATACATCAATTTATAAATTTTGCTAAATTATTCAAAAAAGCCTAAGCCTGATGGTACGGTGACGTTAATGAAATGAGAAAAAAAGATCTTCGTTCACCTTTTTATCTTGTAACGATGTCTTCTGGCTACCGGAAAAATAATGACAAGATTTTCCAGCGCCAAACACACAAGAAAACAAAATGGACAAATCTGCGGTACTGTTAGCAGCATCCGTTGTTTGTATCATAGAAGTCAGCAGCATCCGGCGACGAGCTTTCATGATGGTCCGTTGTTTTTTAGGAGAGCTTTCTTATCAACTTCATCAAAACAATAAATTTATTACTTATTATAATTTTCTTTGTTTAAATTAATTTAATTTAATTCAAGATTATTTTCTCTCTACCGGCTCGATAAAAAACGTAAACAAACTTTGCACGAGAAAAGTTAAACAACCAATAAATCGTGCCAGAGTCGCAAAATTATTTTGGAAGATTGAGCTACGTTTGTCGCGTTTGCTAAGAATGTAGTGACGGGGTGAGGAAACTTCTTTACTCAACGCACTCCACTTATGTGTGGAAAGACAATGGAGGCGTCGTTATAGCCACGAGCTCACGTGGCAAGCCCAAACTGAGATGGAGCGATGGTGTTGATACGTTCGCCACAAAGGCCGGGATAATGAATTGGCAAAGGACAGCGATCGAGCATGAGCGGTTTAGAGAACTACTGGAGCAGGTCAAGACCACAAAGAGGTTGTGGAATTTCCGCGATCCGCTGGAATCGCTGGAACTTATTTCGGAAAATGCCTGTTTTCCCCCTTAAGGACCACCCTGTTATAGTTCAGCTTCTTTTCAGTAAGAACATTATGCTAAACGATTAAATCAAACTATTTCTCGAAGAAACTCTAAATAACAAACTTTTAGCAACTAATCGGATAGAAAAAAAGCATAAATTTGAAAATGTATCAAATTTGCGCAACTTATGTTGCTATAATTCCTTACATTGTTTATGTCATGCATGCCATAAAAGCATGTTTATGGCAAGAGTTTCGTTTGTTTTGATATGATTGGAATACGTACGTGATAAAGCTGATCGGCGCCGCTCGTGCATTAAATTCTCGGTTTCTGTTTCATTTGGCATATATTCATACATCTGCCGCTACGATGGCCACACCTTTGGCAGGAAAATTGGCACTGGTGACCGGTAAGCATAGGGATTTACGAAAACGAAGTGCATCATAACGAACGAATGCAAACATTGTTACGTAAACATCAGGTGCCGGTTCTGGAATTGGACGTGCCACAAGCAAACTGTTGGCCCGAGATGGTGCGATCGTCGTTGCAGTCGATCGGAATGTACAGGCCGCCCACGAAACGGTATCATCGCTCAATGGAACCGGTGATAATGCTGCGTACGAAATGGATGTCTCATCCGGGGATAGTATCGATTCCGTGCTCAAGGCAGTGGTTGACCGCTACAAGCGTCCTCCGACGATAGTTATCAATTCCGCTGGCATTACACGAGATAACTTTCTACTGAAGATGCCTGAATCCGATTTCGATGAGGTGATTAATGTGAATCTGAAGGGTACCTGGCTGGTACTGCAACGTTTCGGCCGTGCAATGATCGAGCACGAGCTGGCTGGATCGATGGTTAATGTATCGTCGATCGTTGCCCGTACTGGGAACATGGGCCAGTCAAACTACTCGCCCAGTAAAGCCGGTGTCGAAGCTATGACCAAGGTGGTGGCTCGCGAATTTGGACGGTACAATATTCGCGTAAATGCCATCGTGCCCGGATTCATCCATACACCAATGACGGGAACAGTGCCGCAAAAGGTGAAAGATATGATTATCATGCAGTGTGCCTTACGCCGCTATGGCAATCCGGAGGGTAAGTTTATCGGTATTAAATATAAAATAATTTATTAAACCACATATTTTCTATTTTGCAGAAATTGGTGAAGTAGCAGCCTTTTTGGCATCGGATAAAAGCAGCTACGTGAATGGTACTTCCATCGAAGTGACTGGCGGATAGACAACCGTTCATCTGAACTTTCTGCACTCAAGGATCCGTACAGATGTTATAGCTAAAAGCTACCTCTTTTAAAACGTGCTACCTCCTTCAACCATGCATTTAATGTTGTGAATAATTGTTTTTGGAATATATTTGCTAAAAATATAGGAATATTTTGCTATTGAAGATGAGTTTAAAAAAAATGAATTAAAGATTTATAATATCACAACCACGAAGAGCAGCACTCACATGGTTATAGATAAGGTTGCCATCCAGCAAACAACTGACAGAGATTACGGTCATTAGTCGCATTGAAGATCAGCATCTGTACCTGACCTTCGACCGAGATGTACTTGTTATCTTCCTGCCCCAACAGTTTCTCCTCCACTTGCATTAGGGTTCGCTCGGCCGTCACGTTGATGTCTCTTCGTATCGGGAATCCAACAGGTTCGTTACCATCCGATCCGTCAGCTGATGTCGAAAGGTATGCTTGCTGTTGCCGACGATCGGCCTTCTTGTTCGAAAGCACGTTCCACGAGTACAGAGGATCGTACAACAGTACTTCCAGAATGGCGAGTATTACCGTCTGATTATTTCGTAGCACTTCTAGTGTTTTTTCACACGATCTGCAAAACAAACCAAAATGTTTCCTTTCAGCGAAATGTAAAGAACGTTGGAGTTCCACATGGAATTGAATACGTACTTCCTGAATACTCCCTCTACACCACTGATCCCCATTCCATCCACGATGTCACGCGTTAGCCGAAAGGGAACAGTTTCCGGCGTGGGTAAATTTTTCCCCATTTCAAACGCTATACCGAAATCGATGTGTATCACTTCGCCGCTAAGTTTGTCGATCAAGATGTTTTGCACGTGTCGATCACCGATTCCGAGCACGTATCCGATCATCGAATTGGCGGCAACACTCTTAATGTACTTTTGCTGACGCTCGAACCACACACCGGGTTTGAGATATTCCTCGAGAAAGTAATGCCGAAAGACGGGTTGGATTTTGTTACAGATATCCAAATAGTTCTGCAGCTTTTTCTCCACCGTCATGCCAGCTTGAGCGTTCTGTAAGAAAATAAATTAAATGAAACGAAAACTGTTGGTAAGCTTGCTCACTTTCTCTAGGCAAGCTATTACGTTCGGCTTACATTGGTAAACTTTTTACGTGCCGCAGATGGTTCTATGTCTTGTGGCCGATACTTTACATGTCCGGTTAGCAACCACGCACCGATCGGCATCGTATTGTTACACCATTCTAAAATTCCACTCTGTCGCGACAATGGTACCACCTTGTACGTGCGCACAGATAGTTTTCGATGGGCCGTCTCTTCGTCGTGACGTAGTAAAATGTTTAAAATCCCGAATACCTGTTGCATTACTGCATCTTGCCGCATATCATCCTTGCCCTTTAGTAACTGTGTCTGTTTCGTTCCATTCAAGCACAGGCAGTAAAGTTTTTTCGGAGCATTAATTCCACCCACTCCGATGACCTTCGGATCCCATCGTTTGATTCCCACGTTCCGTCCGCGATAGTTTCCACATGTCATCACCGGCAGCTCTACCGTGGGACAATGGATAAGGTCCAAATTCTCCAACTGTCCCAATGGATCCTTCTTGGTCATGGTGTACTCGCGAAAAGAGGGGCTAGTGGAAAGAGTTTTGTTGGCCAACTCAATGAGAGCGAGATTCATCCTTTCTGTCTGTTGTAGCAGTTTTTCTAGTTCTGGTACTTGATTTAGCTTCTTATAAACTTCTCGCACGCCTAATAAACGATTATCGTTAGCAGGAGTTCTGTAGAAATGAAAGGAAAATACATATACAGATTCTTAAATATGTCATATTAAAATTAAAAAGACACATACTCATGATCCGGTTGATCCTTGAATGCATGCAATTGTGCAAACACAAACGGTAGCGTGTGATGCGGATGATCCCGTGCACATCGTATCAATACTTTTTGTACCAATGCACCAACGTCACTGTCTATTCCTACTCTCGGAGTAAGCTGAGGTAGTACCGCAATAAATTTGTAGGAGGGAACAGTGAGCAGTGATTCTTCAATTAACTCCCTCACGTTCTTATTCTCCTGATTGTTTAACCATAGAGAAATGATCCGAAATATCACCAGATCGCTCACGATCGTTGTTTGTTTAGCGTACTTCAGGTAATAGCACAGTGCCAAATGCAAATAATCCCACCGCGTTTGTTCCACCTCCTCTGCAGCTTTCTTATCTCGCAGCAAGTTTTTGTGCATGAAATGCAGCGATCGACCAAGATCTTTGCGCCGCTGATCTGTTGCGCGTGCTGCTTCTGCCTTCAGACGAGTCGCTTCCTCTTCCATTTTGACTAGGTTGGTTTTACGCGCTTCCCATTCCTGTGAGCGGAAAAATTTGCTGAGCTAAAGGAAGATAAAACACAAAACACGTCCGTTAGAATTAATATCGTTTGAGATGACAAATGTTTCCATACCCGTACAAACTCGCGATCAGCATATTTGGCGACAGTGTGCTGCACAGTGTAGCTGCGATCGACATCAAAGCAACGATGGGTAGAAGGTATCGTATCAGGAACTGTTTTGTGATCCCTCTTTTCCTTCGCCAAAACAAAATTTACACACTTTTCCGCCTGTTGGAAATAATCTACACATAAGGACTTTATCTCTTGCAAGTGTCCTTCTGCTTGAAACTCGCCGTACAGTCTACATGCGACAGCTTTTACCATAGGATTATTATACTCGGTACTGTTCATTACTTCCCATACCAGTTCACGCGCCACCAGCCGATGACCGGACGTCCAATTTAGCTGCGCTTTTTCAAGCAATACGATCGATTGAATGTTTGCGGGTAGCTTTTCCCTGCCGATCAGCGCAACGTTGCGTATCGCACAATCATCGTACCCTCTCAAACGCGATTCGTGAATTAAGAGCAGCATGGTGCTATAGACAGCTGGCACAACCCATTTGCGTTTCGCCCGAATGCTGGCAGTGCTTAAGATGGATAGACGTTGCGAAAGGATGCATTCCATTAGCTTAAATTCACTGTGCGGAAGTTCATCTTGTTCCTTCCACTTCTGCAGCATATCCGGCTCACAGTCGATTTGTTTGGCAAAATGTATTCCACCGAAATCTTCGATCTGCTGAAGCATTCGCAAACGACACAAACCTTGATAGATGCATTTAGTCGATTCAATACTGGTTAGTTTGAAAATCTCACTAATAGCTCGCTGTGCATCAACGATGGCACTCTCTACCGCTAGCTCATCTCTCAGATGTAAACATTTCAGTGCGGTGTAATGTGATCGTTCAAAGAGCTTATGTACATTTATGCCGACCGTATCTTGTTTTACATCGGGCCCAGGATTGTCAATTACATCGTTTACGACATTCCAATCAGACAAACGCCAGGCACATTCGTAATCGATCTGATCTGCTACATGTAACGATCTAGCTAAACCGTACAGACAAGAATCTTTTAGCTGTTGTAACAAACTCTGGCTTGTACTTTCCTGAGCGATTTGGCTAGTGCCCTCTCCTGTGTTACCGCGCCAAGCCAAAGTAGCATCTTGCATAACCAAACATTGAGCGTAATTCTGGTTTAAACGGTAGTATTCCATCTGTTCGTGCAACGGATTCAGGAAGGGTTTCACAGCATCATTATCACCAATAGCCAGATGACAAGCTTTCATTATGTTCAAGAGTGCCGGATTCTTTTTCCCTGCGCCTTTCTCCTTTTGCTCTTCTTCCCGATACCACAACTCACCGTACAAGATCGCTTTGAAATGTGCTTGACAAAATTGGGAAGCTTGCGCGATTGATAGATAGTTAACGGATACTTTATACTGTGGAAACCTACGAAATGAAGAGTTAAACATCGTCAATAATCGGCATACTTCCATGTATAAAACAATATTGTATATACACCACGTACAACTGATTATGTATTCTGGCGCACTCCACTATCGTTAGCATTAGCTGGATCGCTTTGGGATCGTTAAAAATACACGGTGCATCACTTCTAGCGAGGTCAAATTTGGTGAAAAATTCGTTAACCTGCAACAAAAATATCCAACCTTAGTAGCTATCGCGTGAATAGCTATATTTACCACACAATACTTACAAAATTGCCAAGGTTTTTGATGATCTTCTCCTCAAATTGCTTTAAAACAATCTGTACTAGCAAAGGCACGATCTTTTCAGCAACTGTGGTTTCCTGTTCGGCTAACTTTTTCAGTACCGTATTTCCCAAAAATGACAGTAACACAGCGGACAATTGCTGCACAAAAACATGATAGTCAAGACGTTTATCTCCCAGTATCGTATTTAAAACCAACTCCCTTCCTGCAGTGTAGGTGAAGAGCTTTACTTCTTCCGGTGAGTTTCCCACAAACGGATGGAGGGTTGGTAGCTTTGCTGGAGAAATGAAAGAATATTTTTTATCGAAATTAATGTACATAATCTACTTCTGGTCACAACAATCTTTGTCTGTCTATGTCGAACTGTTCGTCTTCTGTGACCTTAATTAACCATACTCCTATCTATTGTTATAAACATTTAAACATTGAAGTACTAATCCGAAGTTCATGTTACGGACCTGCCAATGTACGGTATGTTTTTCCATACAGAAATGTATAACAAACTTGTGAAGCCATATGTCCCACCGTAATATTTTTACTCGTTAGCAATAGATCCATTTCTCTCAATAGAACATCAACACATCTTTCGATCGCTTCCTTGGTGTTATTGACCTGCAAAAGACGTTTTGTAATTAATGGGGAGATCGTGTTTTCTATTACCTTGCTCATACCGTGTCGTAAGCGATCATTTCAGCATCGGTCTTGAGTAACATTGTTCCCAAATCAACAGGTCCAATTTCGCCTAAGCATCGAAGTGCTTCAATCGATCGCTGTAATATTACATAGTCGAAATTAAAATAAATATAAGCCAGCTTTTTTAACGCCATAAAACCATTACCTTATCGAAAGGAGAATTTCGCACAACTTCCAGTAGAATGTAAATCAATCGATGTAGAACGCTTTCGCCATTATTCGTTGAGGATGCGGACTGATCGGACAATTCGATGCACAACATCTTGAGTTCTTTCTTTTTCGTAGTAAGCTTTTGAAAAGATGTACGTAAATTAAATATGCAAATTCAATTGTAGAGTCACACAAATTGAAAAAACATACCAAAATTTTTAATGCGGCTAGATCTTCGTACCTAAGATTGGGTAACTCAATAAGCGCAGCAATCTCCTCGCTCGGCAACAAACTTTCGTGGCCAGCCGTTTTTCGGCGCGAAATCATCAAACGTAGCTCATTGAAGCGCTCGTCGTTTGGTAAGTAATTGAGCTTACCGATCGCGTTAGCAAATGTGCTTTCGTGTTCTAATATCAAAAATCGTAACAATGCCAGTGATTTGTTAGAAATTTTGGAAGAAAGATCTACACTTTCTATCTCCAGCAATGTTGATACTATAAAATGTAGATGTTCGGACAATAGTTCGGAAGCATCGGTAGATGTTACCACGTTGGCCAAAAAACGTTCCATACTGTTTAGTGTGGCTAACCGTAATGAAGGAACCGAAACCAAAAGGTTGCACAGAAAGTAAACGACATCTCGCACAAGATACGGCTTAAATGATCGTTCCTTCTGCTGATTGATATACTCCTTCAGATGATCGAGAAGCACGGTATACTGGAAGAGGTGAATCATTTTTTGTTCGTGTTCTTCGGCAGCCCAAAGCCATCGCTTTACCTCCATCAGTGTCCGTTCGATTGAGGAACTATTTTTTAAACACAGATTGCTTAGCACCGTGTACTTGATGGAGGATGTTCCCCAAACGGATTGCTTCAAATGCTCGAGTGCTGTCGAGTAAGTGGCTTTGGTAATGGACAAATCGTCAACTAAGCAATTATGAAGATCTAGATCTGCCAGCTTTCCCAACTCATCATTTTCATTCAACCGGTATGTAAGATGTATGATGATTTCAGTCACGTGTTCCTTCAAATCCACCGTGTTTAAGAATGGCGCGAGTGTATTGTGCATTCGTCCAGCCATTACGCTATACTTGGATGCCATTCCCTCGCATTTGGCGTACTTCGGTAGAAGGAAAGATACGCATTTCGGCAATATACTCTGAAAACAAAGCTTCGTTAGTACACCCAAGTTCTGTAGAACCGTGAAGAAAGCAACATACCTTCACCATTTCTGTTTGCTGCACGCCGATCGATTTGCAGAACTGTTCGAACTGCTCCGGTTGCATGCAAAGGATGACGTAGGCGATATTTTTTTTAAATAGCTGCACAAACTCCTCGATCGAACGCATTTTTCCCGATAATCGGTACGGAAAATGCAACAATCGATTGCCTTTGGTTAGCCACAATTCCAATACGGAGTCCAAATGGATTTGCAGTAATTTTCTAAAGTCTATATCGCCGGTACTGCACGCAATACGCATAGTAATTGCCATTTTATCTTAATGTTGAAAAGAATAAAGGTATATCATTCAGCTGATAAGCATAAATAGTAAGTGATACGAACAGAATCTTACCATCATTGACGTTTCCCGAATGGATGAGCAGCACACAATCATTCAGAGCTCGTCTACGCAACATAAAGCTAGTGCGGAGTATACCAAGAAGCAACTGAAGGCAGCAACTTATAACGTTTACCCGTTCGTCCTCGCCCGAAACGCTAGATACCAGCTCATTGAAATTGATCTTATCATACTGCTCCGTTTGAAATTGGTAGTAAGTGCTTGGAATTGACGCTACATCATTGTACGCCCAGTCGGATTTCATACAATGCAATATATTTTTTACTCCTTCCAACTTGATCCAGTAACTAGAACTACTTAAAAGTGGAATCAAGCTGTTGTAGATGCCGTCGTGAGTTTGGGTGCGGATGTGCTGTGGATATGCTTTTAGCAAATACTTAACTTGAGCAAATATTTTCACCTGCAGCTGCACAGAGTACAAATGCTTGGAACATTGCTTTACAAACAAACACAGTACAACAGTAACATTGCGAGTCAGCTCTTCATATGGCCTTACAAATGAGGTTAAATCTGGGAAAATAAAAAAAAGCAATTGCATTAGAAGAAAAGTACGATCACCGTCCATACTCATCAGTGTTACCTACCGGCGTACAAATCAATGATCATCTCCGCAATGGCAGGATCAGTATAATGAATTTTGCAAATCTCCACTATTTTTATGAGGACCCACTTGGCAACGAACTCGTGCGACGTTTGCTTCAGTAAAATTCTGCACAAGTCGAACGTATAGAATAAATCCAAACTGCTGTACACGTTTAGCGTCATCCTATCGAGAAGATCGTGAACGTCATCTGTGCATGGTCCATCGTATTGCAAATATTCTGCTATTATGCTATGCAGACATCGATGCCATCGCTGCTCGGAGGAAAGTTGATCCGCTTGCAAAACCGTCACACATTGAGAATTTGCATGTTCCGTGATAGTTATTCGTTCTATTGTCCATCGAAGAATATTCGTGTGTTCGGTTTCCTGCAACAGCTTTTTCACCGACCGGTGATAAGGGCCGTGAAATATTGTCAATAATCGTTCGGCGATACTTTTCATGTCGTTCTCATTCGGTGACGTATCGTTTTGCAGGAGCTTTTCGAAACCTTGATTTAGCTGACCGAATTTGATTAATATTTTTTTGTACAGAGGGCTCCTGCTACACCGCTCTTCATTGTATGCTTCGTGGACGAGCAGCAAGTTTAGCATTTGCAGGTACAGTTCCAACACGTGGCAAATGCGTATCATCCCATCAATCAGAAAATTGTCATCGACCGGCAGGATATGATTGTCGAAGCTTACCAGCTCGCAGAGACGCAGAAATAAAGGTTCGTTTATATTAAAGTAGATACGCTCTGCGGCAGCTCGCAATCCATCGGGCTGGTTCTTGCTTTCATCTAATGTTATCAAATCCTCCAAACTGTGTAATCTTAGCATCTGTTCCAACATTTGCATTTGCTTATCTTGCTCTCGGTACAAGTCTTCCATCAACACCGACCGTTGTTCCTTTTTTGTTACGATCTTGTCCTTTTCGGCGGGCGACCGCTTAGTTACTACGCACAGAATCAAAATGTGTGCCAATGTATTCGCACTCAATCGTTCCTTCGCGTGCATTATTGCTTTGGTTTGAGTTTCGCGCGTTTGTGGATACAGATAGTTGAACAGTTTAGTTAACACATCATCCACATTGCCCAGACACTCGACGCTCCCAACTGTGTCCAGAATGCACAGCACCGTACCGACATTTATGTTTGTCTTTGGCACCGCATACGTATAAAATGCTTCCAGTACCGTATCGTTCAAGAAACTTACGCTAGGATATTTCCGGTGTCGAATCAGCAGCTGAAGAAGCAAATTGGAATCGCTGGATGTCTTAGGGCTGGTGTTGGTACACCCACGAAAGGCAGCAGCAATGATTTTGTTCCAAAGCTCTATTTGTTCACCTTTCAATTTCCGGACCAACGATCGGTACGTTGATTTTTGCTCGAAATTTAGTAGCACGATGCAACACTGATAAAAGGCATTATGCTCCATGGGCGTTTGTAATGTGGGTTGGATGTTGCACAACAGGTGCAGCACCGGCATGTATTCTTCGGCACAAATAGCTGCCTCATATCTGTCTAGAATGGTTGACAATATGAACAATCTGTAAAGAAAAACGAAAGCAATAAATAACACTGCCCCGGGTGTTGCTATTTCCAATGTTAAAAGAATGCACCATACCCGCGTGTATTGTAGTGATTTGGACCAGTACCGATCATATCCAGTACGCTTTGAAGTTTGTTAAATTGTTTATTTCTCTTAAGGACCGTTTCGTCCCTGCTACCTTCCTTCCAGTTATCTTCATTCCAAAAAACCTACAATTGAATGATTGAAAAGAGATTATACATAAAACCAACGGCTAATCTCAATCAGGTTTAAACTTATATACGCTTTAAAACGCTTACCGTATAGCACAATCTGGCAGCAAAATCGATAAAACCATCACATAACTGAGTTTCCTGACGAAGGCTGATTTCGCCATGAAACGCCTTGGCGCCTTGCGACGCAGACAGGTTTCGCGTCTTCATCTCGCACATTACTATAAAGTGATACTCGCGCAACGTTTTTCTACACACTTCATCGTCTTCGAAGGCACGCGTATAGTCTTTCGTGAGTTTTTTGGCGTGGCTCAGTGACTTCCCTTGCGGGTACAAGATTATCAGCGACAAATGCATCAGACGGAACAGTATGGTTTTCTGTTCATTGCGAAGATTACCTTTCTTGTATATCTTCACAGTACATGGCACGAGTGATTCCAAGAACTGGATTGTTTTGATCCTACAATCAACTGCGATCTAAAATAAAATAAACGCACAATCCGACAATTACTATTTTGTTTAATTAAATTATATAAATTTAAATGCTGATTGATTGGGAAGTGAAAATTTACCGCCTGAACCATTTGTGAAGCTGTGTCGATGAGCTCGAGTAGAACATTGACCTTCTGCTCATTCACCATTTGTTGTATGTGATCCATAAAACGGGTCAGATAAGTATCTAGTAAAGATGTTTTTGAACAGTTGTTTAAAAATTTTACCACACCAAGTGACAGGCAATTTAAAGTGGCGTATTTAGCCGTCGGCGACGAATCCAGAATCACGAAACAACTGTCGAAAATATCTACAAAAAAAACAAAATTTCAATTATATTTGAATAGGAGAATTTAACTGTCTGGTTCTTAATTTTATTGCTCACCTTTCCACTGCTCGTATGTCACCGTCGATAGGCACCACTTAGACGACAGGACGAACTTTTTTAGAAAATTTACAAAGAACATTTCAAAATGTGCCCGCATTCCATGATCAGTCACTGCATCCACAAACGATCCGATCAACTGGCTCCACGAAAGCTGAGGCGATACTCGATCCATTGCTAGTTCTGTCAGCTTATTTAGCACCTTGAAATATTCGTCTTTTTTGCCCTCCGTCTGTTCCTTGCTGGTAGCGCTCTGCATCCGGATACCATTATATGCGGCATAAAACAATTCACTCCATGCTGTTTCGAAGGAGTCTGACTGCATGTATGCAAGAAAATCTTCTTCCCTGTTGGTTAGGATAGAATTCATTTTGATGAATGCCTTCTGGCGTACGGTAACTTTTTCCGAAGGCATCTCCGTCAGCAGACTGCAGAGATCGCGATCCATCGCAGTCATTGTGCTTCCGCCAGATGTAGACGAGGACATTTTGTTTATTGTGGATGGGAAGCTAAATGCTGTAAACAAAGGGAACAAAGTGAAACTATTTAAAATCGAAAATCGTTAAAACAAGCCTTTTAGAAACATCTGAAGAATATGGGAATTAGAATAGAAATGTAAAGTAATTTGTAACGTGAATTTCTCGTTGCAAAACCCATTTGGCCAACAGAGCCAGGACCGCGATAACCAATATTTTGTCAAATTTTGCGAGCAAAAAAATTTTCTCCGTACAATTGCTGGGAATTGCTCGCGAAAATCGCTTAGGCCTGACCTAGACCTGACCTTAGATTCCACTGCTTTCCCTAGATATATCCTTTGTGATATGACACTTTGATGGTAATGAAATGAAACTTTATAATAAACGCAGATTTCTCGCATCGGTAAGCGTTAGAAAATTAAAATAATAGTATGATTTATTTAGTTCGTCAATTTCGCTTCGGTATGCACATATCGTGTGGCAAATATTTAAATTACATTCACTGCCGTCTATTCCTCCAAATTCCACCATTGCGTTTTAATTACACGGATACAGAATTTACAGCTAGTTCCCAAATCGGTATTTTAAATTGAATATTTTTGCAGGCAAATTTATTAATATTAAATTTAGCTGTATGTGAGCGATCGAATTATTTACATTTTATAACATTCCTTGTACTGCATTAATAAAATTCTCACGATTGTTAAAGGCAAATATGGGGAGTGGATTCCGTAAAAAAAAACCTATCTCTAGCAAACAATCACAAGAAAGCTATAAATACAATAGTCTGCTCAAGGAGCAAGCACAATTCTTTTCATAAGGAAACATATTGAAAATGTCATGAAACTTTCACACAATGATAAAGAGAAAAACTTCTGTTTTATGGACCTAAAATATGGTAACTTAGAGATCATGATACTTGATTCCAAAGTAAGGATATGAATGATTTCGAAGGAAATGATTATCGTTAAACTATTTCAGCAATCGTACGCCTTACGGCTACGGTATGCACTACATTGCTTAGTTAGATAAGTGTTATGGCAAATACTTCAAGTTATTCACATTCAGCATCACATAAAGGGGGCTCGGCATATGCAACCAAGTGCGAACGATAGCTACTAAACCTACTCATATTACTTAATCGACTGCACATGTCATAAACCATTCCGATTCGTTCATTAGCAGTAGGTGGCTTCTTAGAGAACCAGGTTGCGAACTTAAATTACTAGTTAACATTGTTGCAAAAGCAGTCTCTAACAATTGGTATGTCACAGCTTGGAGTACGGAATAAATTCAATCGGGTGTATCATTTTCAACTGCCTTTTTTTCTGTAGGAAACGTTGCTCACGATCGAAGGAACTTTAATGACCATATGGAAAATGCACATTCAGTTCTTGCACACTTTACAAGTGTGAGATTTGTCCTAAACTAGCTTTCAGTGTCACATTTACAAAAGGAGAAAAAACGCCTTTTTTAACGCACCAAAAATTACAAAAAGAAATTCGAAAGAAAAGTAATTAAATGTAGATTTATAAATTATTTTGTGATTCGATTAATATACCATATTAATATAATTGTGCGATACACGATCGTTCGTAACGCGTTACGAATGTGTTAGAGAACATATTACTACTAGTCTCATTACTATCTTTTTCATTTGGTAATGTTTGTTTCTTGTAATGATTGTTTCCTGGCAGCAACCGATCGCTGTTGGTGGTTACCATTATCAGTGATGAAGTTCATTAGATCCGTCCCGTCAACACGTGTGCCGAAACGTGCAAAATGAACCCGTAGCGTGCGAACGATATTGTTATCCGGATTTATCGCAATGCTGCTGCTGCTGGGCGTTGATCCAACCTTAGCCTTTACAACCTCGTTCACGTCCTCCAGGAACGATACCCACCAGTCATCCTCGGAAGCGGTTAAAAGCGTAGCCGGATTTTTGCCGCAAAACATTTCCATTTGAAAAATTATGGTTATGATGCAGGACAGCAGAAACTTACTGCTGACAATGCATTGCATAACTTTGCGCGAGCTGCCGATCGTCTTCGCCACCGACAGCAAATCTTTCATCGTTCCGTACCGAAGCTGACGCTCAAACTCGCTGAACAGTGCCAACAGCAGACCCTCGGCATCATCTCGATCTCTCTTGCCCAGGCAAGGTAATGCTGTAAAGATCATGCCCCACAGCATCCAGCGAGACGGATGATCATGAAGAACTGCCAACGAACGCCGAAGAAGTATTCTGCCCTTACGTACACCGAGTATGGATGTAATTTTGTCTTGCGAAAGCTGCCCTATCAGGGAAGCCGACAGGTCCTCGAATGATTCTTCGAACTCGGCTAGCATCCCGTTACACTTCGCAGCAGTTCCGCTCAACGCACCTAACTGAACACCATGGGAACGGTCGTCAGTACCTGCAGCACCGCACAGCATGTCACGTTCGCGTAATTCCTTTTCCCGCAACAAACTGGCAGCGGCTATAGCAGCCGGATTAACCTTATCCTCCAGCTGGAGCACAAGCCTGTACAATGTTTCAACTAGCAGCAGCACATGGCGAGCCTTGCGCTGTGTCTGAGACTGTTCCGCCGCCGATACGCCATTTCCGTTCAGTTGATCATTTCCCATAACATCGGCATCGATAAGCTTCCTCGGCGCCGTTACACTTCCACACTGCAGCTTTCCGAGCGACTTTTCAAACTGAAACGGTGTATACGCACGACCGCCCTCTTTGCCATCGGTACCGCTCGCCGGCTTGGATTCGGAACTTCGGCGCTCGCGGTTTAAGTTCAAGAGGCCACCCTTTACATTCTTCGTTAGCATTGAAAGCAGGAGCAGCTGGGCATGCTCCTTCGGCTGGGTAAATGGATGGCTCAGTTGGTTTTCCTTATAGATACGATTTTCACTCTCGCCCTTCGCCGCTGCCAGCCTTTGCTTGTACACGGTAAAGTAGTAATCGTTCAAATATGGTAAATCGGAGTTGAGTTGCGTTAGCTGTATCCCGATTAACCACTGCTTATCCCTTGTGCTCATCATGTTTGCGTATTCATCGTGCGGTTTCGGTGGAGTACCACCGTCCGGAATACCATTGCATAGCCGCGAACGTTGCTGTTGCTGCTGTTGCTGATAATACATTTGCTTCACGAACACTGGCCTCGGTTGGTTTTGAGGCACAGTTTTCATTACTCCATTATTGCAAGCGTTGAAGGAGTTGGCAACCTGTCTGTTAAACGCTAGCATTGGATGATTCTGTTGTATTTCCTGCACTAGCCGCTGGTTGAACTGATTGTTCTGCAGGGGAGTTGGGCTACGGTGCATCAGAAATGGCCCAGGAGGCCCCGGATGGCGTTGAGTTAGCGGGGGACCAATCGTCACTGGTGGACCCAAAAAACCTTGCAGCGGCGAACCGTATGGACAGCGCGGTGGAAAAGCAGGATGCATTGCTAGATTGTTGATTGGCGTCGAATACGGTCGGGCAGCTAACATGTTCAACGGCAATATGCCAATCGGAAGACGATTCGGATGGTTCATCAGAGGGGCTCCTGGTGGTGGTGGCGGTCCCGGAGGAAACAGGGCACAGTTTCTCGCTGCCAATAGATGCGGTGGAGGTACGGTCATCAGCGCGGGTGTAACTCCCAGTGGTGGAGGTACCGATGGATTGATCAGTGGCATGGATGGAATCGGCTTAAAATCCTTAGTCGGTGTAAAATGTTCCCGAGGCTTCACCGGTTGCGTAGTTGTTGATTGGCGAAACGATTGCACCGGTTGCTGCTGTTGGGCAATTTGTTTTTGCAACAAATGAAGCGACTGCTGTTGCTGATTTTGCTGGTGCTGATTCTGAATAATGCTTCGCTCGATATCCTCCACGGAAAGCATTTTCATTGGTTGAAATATCCCAGGAGGCTGTGAAGATTTCTGCTCGCCCATGGTATGCGTTGAAGATGTTGGAGGTTTAAAAGCGACGTTCGGTTGCAGCGTAGCGAATGGGTTTACGACGTTCGATGGATGATCAGAGTACTGCTGTTGAACTGAAGGTTGCACCTTCATTGGACTTCCCCATATGCTCGGATCTAGCCGTAACTTGCTTGCAAACTCATCCCCAATACTCTGCGCAACGACACTGCTGCGACCGCTCTCATCGTTGGTATCGTAGAGCCGCAACTTTGAAAGCAGTAAATCCAGATCATAATCATTAAACAACAAATCGCTGCTGCTGCCATCATCATCATCATCATCGTCTGGAGCCACGGGAAAGGAACCGCCTCTGCCATTCCTACCGCGCTCCAACCGTACAAGGTTTTCGTGAATGTCTTCCCAATCACCGTTGTCCGCTGAACCGAACGTTTCATCATTCAGGGCGTCATATTCTTCCTCGTCCGACATGTCTTCTTTACATCGCCGTTGCAGCGGTGAACGCAATCCGACTGTGCCTGCCTGAGGACATATTCTGCCAAACTCATCATCGCCGTCATCGTTCTCCACCGGTAGAGTGGTATTAAATCCAAAAAATGAATCCATTATGCCCTTCACTCTTAATCGACAACATATATTAAAAAAGAATCACGATTTTTCACGCACACCAAACAGCAGCTTAGAACTGGAACTACAGGAATGTGAGGAAAGTACGAAACATCCACAGAAATGTGCAGCCACTCTCCCAAAGCCACGGAATGGGTCGTAAAACGGGGTTAATCAAAGTAAGCCGATAAACAAAAGTTCAATCTACGCTAGTTGATGGCGATACACTTCCCATGAAAAACTCTTTCTCCAATAACCATCGAACCAACAAATAAATGACAAACCCTCGATGCATTGTCAAATGCGGCCTCTTTATTTTCCGGGTACAAGTAGTGAACTCTCTGTTCTAAATGGATGAGTTGTCAATGTACCGGCATTCGCGTTATAGCATAATTTATCAAAACAATAGCGGCTTCTCTTTCAAGGTCGTTGAATCGAAACATTACTGACGGAGAAGAACCGAAGACATTAGCCAAAATTACTATGCGCCCACAACTATATTGCCAACGATTCATCATATTATACAACTTTTAAGATTACCAGGCATCGAATGCGTAACGATAATTAGAAACAAGCAGTAACGATTCATATTTTATACAAAGCAAAACTCACCAACAATGGGTCAATCAGTTTGGAAACTATCGCACAGTTTAGGATCTATCACCGATGCACCGAAGCTTGAACATGCACAGAAACAATTGAAATTTATAGCAACTCCGTTCTAGAGCAGCTGTTGTAGATTTTCCCGGAACAACACAGCAAAGAGTACAATGATTGGCGTCGCAGACGGATCTAAACAAAAGCCTGTATCCTGCTGGAACTGACAAAAGCACAATTGTGCTGTCAAGTTTCAGATGGCATCAAGTGTCATTTTCAAATTTGAAAAGCGACATCCGAGCCATTTAGATGAGTTTCGATAAAATGGCTGTGAAAATTTAGATTCGATTCATAATATTGGAAGGAAAACCATACAAAGCAAGTTACGTTTTCACCATCAAAACACAGTAAAAATCATTCGTTCCAGTTACGCAGCAGTGGAGTTTCGGAATATGAGCTTAGCTATGTATTTAGCAGATCAAATCCTACACTTATCAAGAAAAACACGATTGCCAAAATAAAATTTATCCTACGGACTGATTCATAATTCAACGAACGGTAGCGCATCGTTTACGGTGGGAAATAACCTAAATTAGAAAGAGGTATGTAAGCGTCTGCGTTACTCCACAACTTTACATTTCTTCTGATCTTACTTGCTGAATAGTTGTCGATACACTTTCACCGGTACTACACATAGGGTAACGACATCACCAATAGCATTTATGATGGCTTCAATATCTTCATCCTGCATCCCAACGACAACCTCCTCATTGACCTCTATGATCTGCAGTCTTCTTTCTAGACCCCGCCGTTCTGCCATCGTGTTTGGCCGAACAAACGTAATTTCTCCATTCATAAACCGAAATCCGAATCCTTTCTGCACATCCCTTGAAATCGTGACATATCGTTCGGCTGGTCTGCAATGCATAAACATAAAATCACACCTCGTTACCGTCTATACGCGTCCGATACTTACTTATCCTTCGTGCGTAATTTTAAACTATTGCGCAGATTCTTACGTACTAAATCACGCACACGATCCAGCTCCAAACCGACGAGCGATTCATTTTCAAGGCACAATATTTCGTCTCCATAGCGAAGCCCTGCCATATACGCAGGACTTCTTCGAGTTACGGCACAGATGAAAACCTTGCCTTCATGTAAGCGCCTTCCGGTAACGCCAATTTTGCCTCCTTCCCCTTTGCGTATAAGCAGCTGTTACATTTGCGGGTGAGATCATAACTAAATGAATATTCGCTCGATCATTCCAGCAGCTGCGAAGCCGGTGCAACGTACTTCTCTAATCCCATTGGCCGCTGGGAATCGTGCAATCCGTATGGGATAGACATTATTCTCGACATTATTAGCACTTTTAACATTCACGGATGATCTGTTTGAGGAAACAAACAAATCCTGTTGTTCCCAACTGATCGACATGGATCTGATTGTTGTTTCGAATGTTTTCGTCAGACTGATCACAGGTTCCAAAATTTGATAACACAAAAGCACAAACCACTCTATTTCGTTATTGCGTCATGTTGTGACCGATAAGCCTGTCAGGCTTGGCTCGTGTTTTAAGAGGTATAAAATGATTGCCGTTGGTAATTAATTGAATGCAACCTCTTCAAAACTATGATGCTGTTGTAATTCTGATTACAAATACAAATAAGATACGTACTAGGGAATGTACGGACAAGACACTACAGAATCCCAATTGAAACACTCATTTAGACGGTTTACACCGATCTGTATTTTAATTAAACTCTAGAAAAAGGGACCGACTCTACTAAAAATTTGGCAAAATTAATAAGAAAATACCAGGTTAACACCATAGAAGAAAATCGCTATGTGGACAATACTTAGCAGCCCGTACGCTTTGAGAGCCTGCTGCCAACTGAGTTCACTTTGCGCAGCAGAATCTAGAAGCCAGATAGACACATAATAGATCTCTTATTAATGAGTTGCGGGCATGCATCTTAATCGCTTCCTTACCTCATTTTCGGCCGCGATTCTTTCTTGCATCTTTCTCCGATTTGCAGCAGCACTGGTGACTGGCGAAGCGTTCGTTGAGCTCTATAGAAAAGGGTTTTTTGTGCATTAGTTTTGAGTTTAGTATTCAAGTAACACAACAACTATACATACAGTGCGCTTCACTGGTTTACTGCTTTGTGTCTGTAGCGTTGGCCTTGTCGTAATGATACGTCGGAGCAGGATTTGATTCGTTCGTTCGATTTGACGCACACGTTCACGGCTGAAGGAAATGTTGTGCTGTTGCCCAGGAAGTTTCCGGCTTGACAATCCACTTCCTAGTGTGCCCACCGTTCGCCGCGGCCCTCTGCTTTGCCCTGAACCAGGTATCTCGAGCCGTTCCAGTTGGTTCGCGATGAAATCAATGTGCAATAGATGGCCCTCTGGTTCGATATTCATCGGTGGATATTGGGATACACGAATCTGTCCTCGTTCGTTCCATTCATGTTCTTCGCCGTGGTCCTTGTTTTGATCCTCACTAGAGTCGTCCTCTTGCTCGGTATGAAACTCCGACTCCGAGTAGTGCTGCTCGGTACGCTGATCTTCTGTCGATTGTTCTTGATCCGATTCCGAATCATCCTTCGTTTGTAGCTCTCGCACCGAATGATACGCCTCATCGAACGGAACGAACGTTTGTTTGGCAGATGTGCGCGAAAGTTGTTCCCATTTTCTTATACCACCAACCATCGTCTCCGGTGTGGTACGTCCGGGGTAAAAGTGGGAATTCATCGTTTATCTGAAACAATACAAACACAATCGAAAACTTGTATCGAGAGTTTGCTGCTAATTTTGCTAGGATTTTTCTATTCATGCAAAAATCTTTACCTTCTTCAGCTACTTCAGCTGCAACCAGACTACTTTTGTTGTACCACGTTATGTTCGGGAGAAGGTTAAATAAGAATGCATGTATGTTTAACCATTTGCGTTACCATGGCAATGAGGTCGAAATGCGTCAAGTTCAAATATTAAACGGCTGGAGGTGGGGCACATTCGTTTCGCATGATTTGTTATGAATCACTTTCGATTTTATATATTGTTTCGTAGCGAATCAATATTGGAAATCGATCAATTTGTGTTCGATCCGACATCATTAGTTTTTGTAGCCAGTTTTTATTGGTTGTTACTTATGCATGCTTTGGTATTAAATTTATTTTAAAGATTAAGGATATTTCTGTTTGAAATATTTCAAATTAACTAATGTAATTGTAACACACAAAAACATTCAATTTTGTAGCATTTTACAATACAGAAGGTAATAATCAGTGGAAATTAACTATAAAGCATTCTTAAGTTGTTTTAGAAACAAACAAATTATTCTGTAATTATAATGTCTAACTGTTGTTCCATGCCAATCATTGGACCAAAAAGCTTCGTCCAGTTTCCGATCATCGATATAACGACATGTGATGAGCAAATGAATACGTCGATCGTGTAACAGGCCAGCATCCCAATATACCAATGATACCCAGCGGAAAGCTGTTACGTCCGCTAAACGTCTGCCTAACATTGCAACTTTCGTAATGAGTTCCTGTGGGACAAATTTACAAATCCATTCGTTTGGACAACGTACCGATGGTAAGCGATCTTTTTTTATACACCCGAAGGCATCACGATCATCCCCACGGGGGATGCTCTCGATCGGGTACGATCCGTCATCGGACACCGAAACAGCTTCGGATCAACTAACCGGGCATCATGCGCCACGAGAGGTATCAACCGGCTCAACCGGTCTAGAAATGCGTGTGTGGAACAACCCAACCAGAACCAAGCGTACCATGCGCATCCACAACATGCGGGTGGATGAAAGGCGCGCATGCGCTAACATTAATTAACGTTGACCCCTCAGCTTGAATGCGCATGGGAATGGAACTACAACCCAGTGGCGTGTGGTGGCAATTTCACGGTTCAATGAGCACGCGAGATGAACGCGAACAGTGAACCATGACGCAGCAGGAGGATTCCATACGATCTTGGCTTCATGCTCAGCATAATTTCTTCTAGTCTTCGAGCATAACAACAACAACAACGTTGATTAGGAGTGCGCCTTTCTTTCCATGCGGGCTTGCACTGTTTCGTTATGCGTACGGACATACACATACACGCTTTCGTTTATTTCTTTTCCCATTCTTTCTATACAGTTCCATCACCATCGGTATATAAGATGCTTTATGTTGCGGTGCGAGGGAACTTTCGTGTGTTGGGTTCGCTGCCGTAAGCTGTAAAAAGGTGCTGATGCTGCTGCTCTCGTGTTTGCTGCCTGCTGTTTGCTCTGCGATCCCAGTGCTAGATCGCATCCATAAGACGATCAAGCACTAACCCCGCACATAATGATGATGATCGAGACTCAGACTCGATCGGATAGATCGAAACCATACCCAACGAACTTCGGCCAGCTATACAGAAACCCAGCTAGGGAAACAGAAACACTTCACGATCGTACTCGGCGAGACATTTGGTCGAGTAAAACGTTTTGTCGCAAGAATCTTTGTAACGACCCTCTGGAAGAGAAGGAAAAGAAAGATTCTTTGTAATGGAATGGAAGACAAATAAGTTAAGGCGTTATGCGAACCATACTTACGCGCATCGCGACATGCATGGACCGCTTCCTTTGCTTTTTCCTTCATGTCCGGTGGAAGCATGGCGTCTAGCTGGGCCAACGTTTTCTGTATATTGATTTCACCTTTTTTATTCATCTAGAGAAAAAGGTTGTGCATCATGGGATGTGTCTTGGAACATTTACATTAAAAAAAAAACATACCGTTCCTGCCATCTGTGCGATACACGTTGTGTAGCATTTTAATTCGCGATCCTCCGCAAATATACCATTACGCAGGTTATCCAACATTTCTGAAACGAGAATAATGAGAAAATAATAATATTACACATTTGGAATGTCAACTTTCCACAGCCATTACCTACCGGTGGAAACTTTGAACTTGGGAGCACATGCCGAACGCATCATATCCATCGAATTGATCAACTGTTTGCGGGTCATCTATGTTTAAGACAAAAAGAAATTATTTAGATGATCAATATTAATAACTTCTTTCGTACTTACCGCACCATCCACTATCGGGATATGACTCCAGAAGAAAACTGTAAAACCAATTAAATTCCATACCCACCAACAGCTTGATCTTTTCATAACCATGGCTAAGCCGAACAACGGTTACCGATTCCGAACATTCTCAGCTCCAAAGCGTTACTAATCAAACTGTTTGAACTGTCTGAAAGAGAACAGCCTAAAGCTGCGATTTTTCTAGTAACAATCTAACTTATATTTAATTTTGTAGATTCACCTGGCGGTAAAGAGGAAAAGAAAGACCGCAATTAAACGATAATTAAACGTTGCAACTGTCAACATTCTGCAGTTGACGAAAAGATAGTTAGCAATTAGCACGTCAATTCTTGCTGAACTGGCCACATTAGCAAATATGGCGATTGTTTGTAAATATCATTTCCTTCCGCATTTAATAATTGGATTAATAAATAAAATCAGCATAATTACAGAGAAGCTCAAAACTGTTGGAAAAAATTAATTAAAAAATTAACTGTCTGGGTTATAGTTAGATCGTTTGTTGGCAAGACTTCATAAGAGCTGCATACAATAAAAATGGTTTATCACAAATTTATCTTTTCTATTTCTTATTGATTCGCTTTATCCTATAATAAAGTTTTTTTTTCTTTGTATGTTTGATGTTTTTTTTTTGAGTAAATCAATCTTTTAATCGCCAGACAACAAATGATTCGTTTCAATGTTGACTTTTAGGTCAGAAGAATTTAGAAAACAGGAAAGATAACAATTCACAATAACCTTTATGGCTCACCTGCTATCACACGATCGGCCGCAGTGAACAGAACATGATAATGCGAGATCACAAACTTGATTTTACGATCGTGCCCAATCGTAACAATTAAAATAAATTATTGAAAAAGTTCTTGAACATTCTCTACAGAGAGAGTATTTCGCTATTGGTATTTGGAATCCATAGTGTGTTTCTAGTTCTAGGAGTACACGCAGGGGCTAATAAATATATGTTTCCTAATAAATATTATGTGTCTATTTCATTAACTAATAACTTAGAAATAAATGTAGCTTTAGCAGCTTGTCGTCTGTGGTACAGCGATTGTAGTCCAAGCAAGAAGCAGCGATCTTGATGGCAGATTTAATATTGCATTCCTGGTAAATCGACGTTGGATGGCCTTAATCTTATTGGCCCAAAATGCAGTTTAAGGCGTTCAGGAATTGAGCTCAAGAATGAAACAAACCAACGAAGAATAAACAGCTCTTTAGCACATCGGGTCACTAAAGTCTTTGTCATTCCTTGTAAGGAATCGTAACTTGCGATTGGCCTTGTCTATAAATCGTGGCCATGAAAGTTAAGTTTATGGTCAAGTAAGGTTCCAAAATCCCGAATGATCTTACTACTAGCTAGCTGACTGGTCTATGGAATATTTGTACTTTGTTGGATTAATTCTACGGCCGAAGTTAAGGATTAGTACATCTATCAACTCACTATATCGTCGACGTACATAAGCATTGATTGACCGGGAATGGGAATGCTTTGCAAGGTAGGTCATTGATAAATAAAATAAATAACAAACGGTCCAAGGTTGCCACCCTGAGGTACCCCGGATGAGTTACCAAAAGTTTCTGAAAACGAGTTATCGATTTTAACACTTCCTTACGTTCCGGTTACGTGGGAATGATAACCCTAAAATACAGCTGAACAAAACCACAACACGTGAATGTTCTTACTTCGTACCCACTCCGTACACAATAAGCAAACCGTTCGACAACTGAACAGCTACAAGGGTTCCCAACGATGTTTCCGCGCCATGCGAAGCGCATCGAATCAGCAAACGGCGTTCCGCCCGCGTTGCCTTTGCAACACGCTGCGTGCCTAGTCTGGTGACTTCACTAACTTCGATACCCAACAACAAAAAGAAAACATTCGCAACAAACGCACACCGCACACCAAAATGTGCCGCTGTAAAGAGCCGCTTGCTGTTTGTGTGGTGTTCGTCGCCAGAACTGTTCAGCGGTCGAAATCGGTGAGAGCTGAATCACATTTTTCAAACCAAATCAACAAATTTTACCAGGGTCGCAGACTTCGCAGAAAGTGCCGCTGTGCATTGGAAGCGTTTACTGCTGGTGCTAGATGTATCGTCGAACGGTGGAACGAACGGTTTACGATGAAAAACCTTAACCCAGACCACACACCGGTTGTCGGAACAAAATAATTTGTTCGATTGAAAATTTCTTACGAAAAATTTCAACAAACGCACCAGAAGCGCAGAGCCATCGCAGGCAGTGTTGTCATACGGGTGGTAGCAGCGTTCCAACCACGCGCGCGCACGCTTTCATACCAACACACGTAAGCGCAACGTGGTGCAAGGCGAGCAGGCAACCGTTACCATGGCAACCGTGAACGATGCTTCGCGCGCGTCTTCATACACCCACTCCCACGTGCCGGACGACGCTTTCCGTGCAGATGGCCGTGGCCGGCACGCGCATCACGCGTCCCATCGCTAAAGGGTTACCGGTTGGCCGCGTGCTGTCACTTGTGTCTACAACGCGGACGGCACGGTGCAAAATTTCTACCAGGATCGCAGCACACACAGCGGAAAGTACGGTGTGCAGCGTGCGGTTAGCCATTTCGAACTTCGAAACCCTGCACGGGGGAAGCATCCGTTCCAGTGGTGAGAAACCACGTTCGAAAAAATGATTATTTTAAATACGTTTTTCTGTTGAAATTGCGTGAATGCTCAATTGTACCCATATATTTCCTTTATCAGTATAGCATCAATGCATGCGTTATTTGTTGCAAAGTCTATCAAAATCTTTAACAAATAGGTACGTAAACATTAGAATTCAAATAATTTTTTATACAAACCAAAATCAATCATATTTGCCGAAATATTATTCAAAATAACGGCTGCATTCAAATACGGTTTTCCGTTACAAAAAAAGGACATCGTAAGACCCGAGCAAATGAATTTTCATACGGTCTAAATTAAATAACATTTTTTTTAAATCCAACCCATTAATAATCTATTAATGGGGATTTAATGAAGAATGTCACAGACAATGGAATTTTTCTACGTGAAAAAAAAAATTACGCGAAATATCATCACCATAATGTAAGCATTGCTAGTTAGGAACAAACATTTAATTTACAGTAGAAAAAAAAAATAAAATAAAATAAAAAAAGTGTGAAGAAACTTTCTATGAGATAGAATATTAAATTACCTGTAAGCTGCAATGTCTAAGATAAATGGATCTACTGATTCTAGTAAACAGATTGTTCGGATACATTGGTCCATACAAACGAAGCACCTTCATCAAGGAGAAAAACTCTCTTACCAAAAGTGAACTTCCAGTTTTGTTCGACAATCTGGTGGTAATAGTTTCTCGATGATGTGGTGCGGTTCATTTGTAGTAATCAATTAATAATTGAACTGGCTATAAACATACTTTTTCACATTTGCATTTATAATCGTCTTCTTCCTTTAGGTTTCTTCCTTATCCTAAGCATATTTATAGAAACTCAACATTTGTTTTGTTTTCCTCTTGTTGTTGTTTCCTGTTGTTCAACTTCATTATGAGGCTGTGCTTGGCCCGTCTAAAATGTTGATTTCATGCTCCCATATACATATTATACGCTTGTGTCTCGAATAATGTGTGTTTGTGTGTGTGTGTTTTTTTTTGTATGTGAGGACGGCGGGGTGTGTATGTGTATATTTTTTGTGTTTTTCGTACGCATTTTGTTTTGTTTCTTATTGAAGGCCGAAGCGCATTGTTCCTACGCAAACACCTAAACCCCTAAAACCCTCCCTCCTAGCCTAGTGTTTCGAAAGATGTGTTTTGATATCATTTTTTTGTTTTCGGGAAAGCGATAAGTTATACAAGAGTACGAAGGATATAATATATGCTTCTTTTATCAAATAACTCGTTAGCGTAATTTGGTTGCTTTTGTTATAAAAAGTGTTTCTTCTTCGGGCCTAAAAAATGTCGCTTGGTACCACTGTTCCTTTCACGCGGATTTTCGAAAGCATATGCTGGTAAAAAAGTATTGTTTTGTACAAAATATGTGCCAACAAATAGAATCCAAACCAATGTGCACTATCACACTTTGTGAAGATTTGTTTTTGTTTTTTTTATATTGATGTTATTGCAACGATCAAAAAAGTATACAAACTCCTTCTTATGTGATTGAATTGAAATTGATATTCGCTTTGGAAGAAACGAAAAAAAGCAATTTTATGACAAAGAAAAAGAACGACAAAGAGACATCTATCCAAGATATTGGAGCTATTTAACATTACCACAAGCAACCTTAGCGGTGTGCATGCGTAACTCGCATGTAAAGAGAGGACATAATCGTATTAAGACGAACGCATTAGTGGTGGTGGTGGTGCGAGTTTACCTTTATCACTTGCAGGATTCAGGATGCATGACGAAAAAAAAAACGTTTACACAAATAGCAACGAGATCAAATCAAATTATAACGTAACAACAGCATCGACAATTCTATTACGCGTTATCACTAGCATAAGACTACCTTCGCTAACATCGGCATTACACCACCGATACATTAAACGAAACGTGTAATTGTAAGCGAAAAATTGTATGCGTTTTCTTCACCCGTGCCCGTTAAGCCCGTACGATTCCTTCTGAACCGTAGAGTACGATCATTTTACAATCGTACATATAATATGCTTTTCTATAGAGAAAGAGGAAAACAAACACTCCTCTAATCCAGTTCTATCACACGAATAAAAAAAAACGAGGAGAAATGAAACTGTTATCCATTATTATTGTTCTTTCATCTCCTTCTGCAGATGGGGATGTAATGTCGGTTTCGTTTTGCTTCGTACTTAACTTCTCTCGCCCGTGCGCACTACATCTAATCTTACATATTGGTTTTGTACTCTAGTGTTTAGTTTTACCTCCGCTGCACCTTATATCCTAATCACCGATCCGAAGCACTTCACCGATTCGTTTTGCACCGATTTTAGTAACTTCCGGAACCGAACCGCCACTTGGAGGGCTGTTTATCATCGAGGCAAGAACTTAATTACAGTTATGTAAGGATCTTAGCATACTTGTACAATAGTTTCCACGTTCGCTTGCGCGTGTTACTAACATTATGGGTTAAAGGGTGTGTTTTTATCCTTTTTGTTTCTTCTCTCCCTCATCTGCTCCTGCTTTGTATTTGTAAACTGTTTTAAAGCGATTATAATAATGGGCATACTAACACACTTGTGTTTCGCTCGCGTCAAACTAGGGCACAACCCGCACAATGGTGCATTTGTTGTTGTTTTGTGTATAAACCCCGTTCCTATAAGAATTACGAACCTACAGACATCCTAATCATACGTTTGTTAGGCTTACGAGACGAAGAGGAAATTTAAGAATAATGTGATGTTTTCCTGCGTGATGGCTTTTTTTTCGTTTTGTTTGTTTGACTATATGCGACCGCCTTTTGAAATCTTCTAGTGTGTGCGCAAAACTGTTAAATCCTTTACTGTAAAATGAAAAAAAAACAACAACAAATTCTTCCCTGCTTTATATGCGCACTTGACACGAGTTAAAAGCTTTATTTATGCAACTATTTCTTGCTAACGGGCAGCGTACGACAAAGATGGATTCCCTACGAGTACACATATACAATTACCGTATGCCTAATCTATCATTCGTTCTTATCGTAGAAGGTTCCAGAGCACAGATTCTTTATGATTTCCACCTCATTTAGCGGTTGCGGACATTTAAACCCAACTGTATGTGTCCGCATTATTATGCATTGATGGAGCATTCAATATCAAAAGCATTTCGCGCTTTGCGGCTCTACTACAAAAGTACGATTAAATACACGTAGAACATTCACAAGGAGAAAGGGGTTTGGACGCCTGAGTACAACCATTACTCAATTCTATGTAACGATTCGTTTGTAGTAAAGAAGGAAAAAAAACAGTATATAATTATAATAAAACTAGCAACGAATTTAAAATCTTTCTCGCTCTTATTACACACTCCACACGCCTTTTAAAACTTACATATAATAAAGTGTAGAAACAGATTAAAATTTCCCACAGTAGTAATATGGGAACGGATAAACAAAACGTTGACCTAACACAAAAGATACTCAATAATCCGACAGGGAAACCTTTCGTATTTATGTTGTTGCTTTTCAGAAACTAAAAGTCAAACATCATTTAAATAACACAGCTGCATTCTTAGCAAAGGTTTGCTGTGAAAGTGAGGATATATGTATGTAATATGTGTTACTGTATTTTTATACAACTGCAAAATTTACCTTATGTACCACAGCCTTACAAATTTTGTGTGTTATGTGTGGATGTGTCTAGGCTCTAAAACTATACCTATTATCGTCCATAGATCGTAGTATTTCTCGCACGCCTATGTGTAATTTATTAGTATACGGTACTATCAAGAACAACGAAACAAAAACACCAGGTGCAATACAACTCCGCTGATTGAAAGCTATTGGAAGTGACTTATGTGCTTAATTGCTTTCTGTCTAAACAATATGGCCATAGTTTGCAAAGTTGTCTGCTTTTGTTATATTGTTTCATCGTTTAAATTACTTGTCCACACTTATAAAACGCTTCCTACAGCCTCCAGATGGCATCTATCATCGTATCCGGCTCGTATGGTCGTGTATTCATGTTGTCCACCATGTTGAGAAAGTTTGCCATATCCCTTTTATTAAAAGAGCATATCAAACCCGATTCTACTCATTAGGGCGGTAGGGTCAGAATAAAAGGAACTTAAATCTCAATTGATTATTGTAAAGAATACCAATTATGGAATTTAATTTGCAAACAAAAAAATTAAGGGTTTTTTTCCTAATCCCAGCATCGGGAAAAGCAAACTGCACTACACTATTACTGGATTGTGACGAAACAAAAAAAAAAGGAATCCGACCATATTGGATGTTAATACCGAATGTATCTGCTTAAATTATAATGCTTGTAGCAAACCTATTTTTTCCACACACACACACACATACACACATACATACACGCATACACACATACATGCTTTGCTATCACCGTTGCATCTTCAATCTATTCTAATTATGTACTGCTTCAGTTAAACTATACACACATTTACATACAATTTTATACATATTACACATTTGTTCTGTATTGCTAAGGTAGTACATATACTTTTTACAACATTTCTCTCCCCCTTCGGTGTAATCGAAATGTCGCCATTTCAATCGATCTTCGACTAAGGTGTTGTACAAGCAGCATTCCTTATGCATTGCAACTCATCACGATGCAAAAGATCGGAGGAACATGCGCGTGTTGCTTTATTTTGCAACAGCAACGAAAACGACAAACGCCCAAGTAGGTAGCTTTGGCTTCAAGGAAACCTTTACGAGGAACTAAGCTAATAGTTCGAATGGAAAATATTTCTCTATACATTCCTGGTAGATACTACACTAATCGGTTTTGCTGCTGTTTCGTGCAAATGCGTGTACCGGTCTGTGGTGATAAGTAAATGGTGTGCATATTCGTGCCCCTTATATTTAAATATGCCAACAATAAGTGGCATGTTTTGCTAACGCTGTGCAGTGTAAGGGTGGATAGGAATTGAGTGTTAAGGAAATGTGCGGGTGCGCTCTCAAAGATGCGTCGATTCACCTGGAAAATAGGAAATGTAAAGGAATTGGTTTTCAAATCAATCAACATAAACGAACACGCATAACGTGCGTGCGGACGTGTCTGCCTGTACAGAAGGTGTACCATACACGTGCTTATGAAGGTAAGAACAGAAAGAAAATAATAAAATATAAAACAAATCAAAATCAAACAACCAACCATACAAACAAACAGATTACGAAAAACGAAACAAACAAAAAAAAGGAGACGAAATAGAACAAGGGAAAAAGTTAAAACGGACGGCACGAATAAGGAAAGGGAATAAAACAAAGAAAGAAAAGGAAAAGTATGATAGCAAAAAGCAAATTTCAAGGATACTTGGTATTTGTGCAGTCATCACCACAACAACGGTATGTTGTATTGGAAATGGAATCGCATCCATTTCCATGCTTTGTTAATTTACGTATCGTTATTTGTTAGTTTCATTAGTGCTACCTTGTTCCCAGTGTTATTTTTGGCGCTAAACTTTGCTTTGCTGCACAAACGGGGTTTGGTCTAATGTTGTTTTGCATAGTAATTAGACGATCCTTTCACACCTTTCTATCGACATAATTGGAAATAAATCCTACTTGTGCCACCCCATACATTAAGACGCGTGCGTTGTCATTATGCTACGCTCAGCGCTTTTCTTCTCTTGGACGGTTTGAGAATTAGATGCTCCATCGTGGTGTACCTATTACGCATACGGAAACATGCGGAACATTACAGAATTTCTAACTATACAGTCGAACATCGCACAGGAATTTCTTACTGTTCACAATCGTAGAAGGTTTTTTATCGCTTATATCTAGTTATGGGAGCTTTATTGTGCAAGCGCTCAATTGCATGTCGGTAAACATTTTGGAATTTGAACCATTTTTCTAACTGATTCCAATGTTCGACTGTAGATATTGAAATCCCATAATGGATTCGCTTAGGACACACATTGTATATAAGATTAGTTTGTCTGTTTTTTCCACTCTACACTTCAACCATGTTGGATTGTACCGCAGGCGTTTGATTGGTACGGTTCATAGAATCTTCCACACTCGCGCCCTTCACCGGCGGAGATTGAGCCGTTCCGGATGAGCCGGAGGATGACGTTCCAGAACCAGAGGTGCAACCATTATTCTCGATCCCGGTAGGTGAACCATCTGATGGTGTACTACTGCCTGCATCATACGAATTTCCCGAGCAACGATTAGATGTTGACGATTGTCGTGGTGATGGACACTGTCCTCGTTGCGACTGTCCGTGATTCAGTTGATGCTGTTCTTCCGAACTGCCGGACTGGTTTGAAGACAGGAGATTTACAATTTCCGGCTCTGACAGTAGACGATATCGTATGAGACTCTCAGGTGACTCTGCTACATGATGTGTAACCATATCAGTTTATGTTGTGGGATCGTTTTTCGCCACAAGGCACAGCAAAAAAAAACCAAACGGATTGCAGCCAAATATACGTGTAACAATGGTCACAAGACGCGTGCGAAATGTAATACGGATCAATTAATATTGTTAGTAGTCACAAAATAGCGATGATTGCAGTGTTAGTAAATGGCGGATTGAGTTAACGCCCGTTATTGACGATGGTTGTAAGTTGAAGCGATGTATAGGAACGAAGATGTCGCAGAATCGTTAATAAACCCAGCATCCAGAAGGAAAATTTTGTAAGATATACAAGCAGCATGTAAGAAAAAAAAGATAACACAATCGTTAGTACATATTCAAATACTATACTACGTAGTAAGTATGAGTAAGGTGTAAGCAACAGTAGGCATTCAACAGTACAATATTTGGGGACAAAAAGGAACAAGAGGTTCTATGTGTGAGGATAGGAAAATGGATTTAAAGTTCTGTTACTTAGACAACTAGCGAAACAATGTGCATGTGTAATAGTTTGAATGTATATTACAAAACGTAGTGTTTAACAGAATTTTCTGGTGGATTTCGCAACATTTAAGCTTAAAATGAACATTATATCAGTTAATATTGCATATCACGAAACATTTGTTTAATCAAATGTTATTTAGCATTTGACAAACTAATACATAAGTAAAATAATCCTTAATCTAAATCCTTCTTTGACTTATTATCAATTAATCACGGCCGAAAGACGTCGCGTTAAAATTAAACAACATAGATTAATAGATGCCATATGTAACTGGTCTCTATAAAGTATTAAATCAACTGTGTTGATTTATGGTACCACTGGCACATATGCATCGAAACAGAACAAGCAAAACATAACCATATTGCACACGTCTGATACGCCGTAATCAACTGCTTCCAGTACAAATCTTTTTCTACCAAATACGTATGCATAAACATGCTGTTCCATCCGAATTCCATTGGGTTTTTGTTAGCGAAACGAAATGGAACAATGCATCAAAGAAGACACGAACTTCGACTTAATCGATGCTTTATTCGAATGTGGGATTTGCATATCATGCCTCAAGGGTGCTGGATTATATTCTAAATGCTGTTAACGATGCAGCCAGCTTAGATTACGCACTTAGTCAAATATTAATTCCAGGTTGATAACCTATCGTACTGGGAAGCTTTTTCAAATCAGTTGTACAACATATACTCTAGCACAACGAAAAAGACAGATTGATTCGATTGAAACAGGTCCCGCCCTTTCATAACCTTCTACCATTCGACCATACAATAGTATCATTCGACACTAATAACTGTAGCCATCGCGTTTGCTCCACTACTTGTCTAACTTAAACTCTCTTATTGATTTTAGTTCGCCCTATCGCGACCACCATCTGATGTTTTCTCAGTGCTTCCACGACCACTGTCTGGAGGACAAGAAGGTAAGCGATCGTTAGACGAACCGCGTCGGAACCCAAATGGGAAAACCTCATCGAGAACATTGTTTTGCAGCATCTTCTCCGACGATGATTTTTCCACGATCAGCCGCTCGTCGAACGGTGAGGAAAAAATGTAGAACTGATCCTGATCGCTGTGTGACGGTGGTCGTGTCGGCAAACCGCTATCGTCCGTGTCGGTGCCGGTTTCACCGTAAGCATCACCGACACTCGACAGCAGAATCATTTTCTCCTCGTCCAACGATGAAGTTTCCACCATCAAACGCTGTTCCCCGAACGCGGATCCCGACGATGATGCCGAGGCGACGCTCGATGATGGAACGATGCATGAGGCGGAGGACGAATTCGATGCAACACCGCGCGGTTGGTGTTTGAGCAGGGGCAGATCCATATTGGCAGAGGTAATCCTGGGCACCCAACGTAATGGATGCCGTTGCTGCTCGTTTCGTTGCCCGTCGTTGTGTCGCTCTGTCCTAAACGAGGTGCAGGCTACCATTTCCGACCTGTCGGTAGAACTGGCGGATGGAGTTCGGACATTGGAGGTCATCTTCCCGAACGTCTTGTTGAATCGATTAAACAAGGAGCCTAGTATCCCTGGGCTTTTAACTGGAGGAATCTCTGCCTTTTTACCTGGGGAGTGGTAGCGGTAGTGGTAGGGCATAGGTAAGTTGAAAGTTTATACTGATACGGATCACAAACAGCTGTCGCTACCATTAAACGCCGATTGCTTTGGATCGTTTCCTTTTTGTTCCTTTGCTTGATCCTGTTCTGCTGGAAAGGTCTTTTACATTTTCAGAAATATGTAGAAGGGTAATTGGAATATTTGACAGGACATTAGGGGGGGGGATGTACTAGGACTGCACCGCTCACGATGCAAATTCTCTTTCTTAACCAAATAGCAATGGGAAGCGTTCGTTACGACCTACACCTCAATCAGATTTCTTGATTATTGGTTATTGACCGTTCGATTTTCGTAGTTTGTGTATGTTACCAAATGTCCAAGGCATAATAATGATACATTGCAAATTTTGAGAATCTATAGGCGAAGCTTAGCAAGAGAACTTCCATTGCTCAATTTTTGCAGTGTTAGGGAATATGTTTTAGTTTAGACTAACAGTAACAGTATTTGTACAATCATAGATATATAGTCGCCAAATAAATTAAAATCAATCATGCTGGATATTACATCAATTTTTTTCCTCTAATTTCTTCCACCAAACATTTCCATCCACCAAACATTTACTTTTTATCACAAAAACCAATATTCAGACAAACATTCACACGTTCTTTAGAAAAGACTGCGGACACAATATGGAGTGTTATCCAATGTGGTGTAGTAACAACACTTCGTGCCACATCAAGCGTGCAAATAGTAAATAAAATAAATGTGTCTAATGCTTCATATTTATGTAGGATATTTCTAATGGTCCTAGTTCCCAATTTTCCTCTTTACATATATTTGTGCAATTCATGTGCCGGGCAATCTTTAGTAGGAGCCATGTAGTGCTTGATGATAAAATTAAACCGATGATGTTTAATGATTAGTGATGTTTGTGTTTTGGAAGGGATGTTTGATGATATTATGCTAAATAAGTCGAGGTACGTCACGTCAGTACATGTGTATGTGTGTGTGTGTGGTGTTTTTTGTTGTGTCTGATATTAGCTGTTAGTTAATGTGCTTTGCACTATTCCGAAAACTTGAGATACATTTATAATAATATCGTTACATGGTGCACAAGTGAAACACTAAATATGTAAGCAGCATTAACACCTAGCTCGTCATAGTTAAATGTTACAATAATAGTTTAGTTTTAAGAATTGGGCGCATTCGTGAGAATATACAAATAGACACAAAAACCGTGTTCCTAACCGACCTGACAATACATAAACTATGCGTGAAGTCGTGATAAGGTTGTTAGCTGTCTGCATCATGCACGTGAGCAGTAAAAAGAAGTGTATGAGGTTGTACTATACATGAAATATATCCTTAGCCCCTGTGTTTCTACAAGCCATATGCCAATGGATTTCAATGGTTTGATGTACCCTGGATGGTTTAGCCGCAGTGATTTATACATTTTAATAAAGGCAATTTGTAGTAGGTGCAATGTACACCAAATTTATGAGCATTGGTAAATTTCTCAAATCTTTTCACAATTATTTAATGAAAAATGTTGAGAACGAAAACGTAAAGGCAAATGCATGTTGCTATTCAAGGTTGGTTAAATTTAAAAGTTAACGAACATATTTGTGGGAGCGCGTTCTTTGCCATTTAAACAACAACGAAACTGCAAGAACACGTCTGCCTTTCCGATTTCTTCTCATATTCTTGGAATGTACAGTGCTACAAAGTAAATTAACACCGGGCAATATTTGTAACGTTTGAAGGATTGTTTCTCTTTAATCCATCGATCGTAATATTTGTAGAATCAATTGAGGGGAGCATAAACGTTCTAAAGATTCACGGTAGACTAAAAGATAACAGAAAATATATTAACCTAAACATGACAGCTAAACAAAACAGAACTGGAAGTCCAGTTCATAGTGATTGGACGATAGCACGATAGTATCAACAAAATAGATCCTTTTATAATCGTGTTAAACGCAGAAGGGAACCGTTGCTACCGACATGTATATTCTCACGATATAACTATATTTGCTTACAACAGTTACGTTGCATATCTGGTCGTCATTGTACCACTCGCGATGTTTAAAAAATATCCAACTACCATTTATTATTCACGACACTATCTAACACCTACGTAATCTATGTGATCTGGCTATCATTTTCGCTTCGTCAGATGTTTTAGAGCTATATCGGTATTGATTCATTTCAACAATCTAACTTTAAAAAAACAATGTTTCATACTAAATCAGTAAATCTATGACATCTATACACTGACCATATCTAAAATTAAGAAACAAATCGTAACACATACAACATTAACATGCTTTCTAGCTTTCCTTCTCTTAAGTAATCGCTTTACATCGCTACTTGAAATGAGAAATACTATCGACTCGTTCTATCTGTTTCTATTTTTTAACTATGTTTTATCTATGATCTTCTTTTGCTAGTTCCCCCATCCAGCAATCTTTAAATCACAGCAATGCTTGCCAATTGAAATGTATTGATTTTATGCTAGATGTTTCGATTACGCCTCCCTAACCACATAATAAATTGTTTATCTTATCGACACGTGACAAAGTTGATCGTCAACCGGTAGATAGTTAACAGGTTAGCTTTATCAAACTTTGATAAGAAATTAAAAGATTTGCTTCTATAATGAAAGTATCGTCCGATGGTTATTTATTCCAAATTGGATACCAACGATTAAATGTCTGACTTTCGTATGTTTGTTTTGTCGCTTTCATGTATGTATGTTATGTTGTGTGCATGTGTACGTGTGTGTTAGTGTATGTTTGAAGTAAATATGGTAAAGGGTGTGCTAAACGGGAAAATCTAATGGGAAAACAAAGGGGAAGGGATCGACAACATACATCAGTGCCCCAAGCCCGACCGATGACCAGACCGATGATCATCACCAAGTTGGCGATCGGACTGCGATCGATTGAGTGTTGGTAACGATCCATTAGCGGAGGACACATTGGCGCTAGTGGAGGTGGTACTGGCAGCGAAAGACGTGAAACTAGCGTCCTGATTATTTCCGATGCCCGATTCGAGTGTTTGTACTGCCACAGGAGCGCTCAAGGTTCGTTCGATCGATCGAACAGCAGAAGTGGTACTGCTGGTAACGCCAGCGATGTTTGATGACGAGGACGAAGAAGACGATGCCGGCTGGGTTCGATGTTTTGGTATCGGTATCTTCATGGCGGCACGTAGCTCTGACCTTAGCTCGCGAAATGAGAATGGAGCGCAACGGTTACTGCGTGACAGGACCGGACTTCCACCCGCTTCAAGTATTGGATAAGACAAACTTTGTACCGCTGTCAGGGCAGAGCAAGAGGACGAAGAACGACGAATGGTGTTCGTGGCAATGGTTGCGGCAGCAGTAGAACATTCAAAGGAACCTTCACCGTCCTGTTTTTTGCATTCATTTGAAACCGTTGGATCGCCTCCCTTACGCCCACCGCTAACCGAGGTAACAATGTGTTGTAATAATTTGTTGCAAAAACTATGTCCTCCGCCACCTGAAAGCAGCGCCCCACCGGCAGTACCACCACTATCACGTTCTGCAGTCGATAGATTCTCCGACGGTTCTATCAGCGCGTCACATTTCTCAATGATCTCGAATGAGCTCTCGATTGAACCGTGCACAGTATCGACAGGAGATGCCGGTGCCGGACTGATGTTAAAACCAATCTTGACGTTTGATGCTCTCGGTTTCACTACGCTGCAGTCCGTGTCGGACACGGTAATCGCTGCTGGAGATGGCGATGCCGGTGATGGAGGAAGCGGTGGAGGCGTCGGTGGACCCGGTTGCTGTAGAACTTCTTCGATGGTGGACGGGCGACGAGCGAGTGCCAACTCCAAACGCATCATATGACCCGGACTTTTTCCGGGCGATTCATAGCTCAACTGATTATCACAGAGAAATGAGTAATAGTCGGTGGGAAGATTACAACAAGCGATCTCTTTCATGTCTACAGCAATATCACTTGGTAGTTTAGCACCGCCGCTGCTCGCAATGTCCGGAATTGGCATCTTTAAAGTTGTCGGTGAGCTTTTTGGGATAGTGACGTTGGAGGTGCTCGTGGTATCTTTTGTTATTTCAAGAATGCAACCAGTCCCCGCTCCGATGGTGGTTGTACGAAGTTGAACACTCTTCGCTAGTGTCTCTTTTAGGTTAGGATCGCTACGCATATTCCGTAGCCAACGAAATTTTAGCTTCGTTCTTTTGCTGCCACCTCCACTGCCATCATTACCGGTGGTCGAACCTAATCCCATACCCTTTGCCGAACCGTTACCCACCGAAATACCCGATAGATTGCTGGCACAGGACCCGTACAGTGTGTTCCCACCGATACCGCTATTGCTACCGGTGGCATGTTTCAGTTTCAACGACCGTTTCTTCCTGCGTCTCATTGCTATACCAAATCTTCGGAACGGAGATGAAGACGAAAGTTTGCTTTTGCCGCTACCACCTCCACTGTTGCCCTTGTCCGTGAGATCCTCTATCGATGAAACGTTAAACACTTCACTACGGTCACCCATGGAGGCGGAACGATCGACCGAACCAATATTAACATAACCTGACATACCCGATCTCGGTCCGTGCGTTTCCATCTGTCGGGTTGCACCGGGCAGCAATGTACGAGATTCTCGTACTAAACGATCAGCGTCGTTTCCAACACTGGCGTATCCGAACTGTAGCGCACTAGCTTCGTACAACATTACTGCTAACGACGATGAATCGGAAGCCGAACCAGAGCGGAATGGCGCATTATCGTTGGTTGCAGAATGCAGACGCTGTTCGTTTGGGATCGGATGGATCCTGCTAATTTGGTTAAGAGTTTGGTTGGTGATGGTAATGGTATTATCGCTACTACAGGGCTCGTGCTCGGCGAGCCGATCATAACTACTTTTGCTACTTTTACTGATGAGGCCACAACTACTACGTGTGAGGAGGTAGTTTTCGTTGTCGCTTATGCAACGACGAACGGAAGAGGAGGGAAGGGAAATACAGGTTTTGCTGCTGGCTACCATTACGTCTGTTGCTGCCATTGCTACCATCGTTGCTGTTGGTCGCGCGGGTGGTATTGGTGGAGATTGAACAACGGGGCTACTACTACTGGTTTGGTTGGATTTGGTAATGGGTGTTGTTTTACTGGGGATTGTTGTAGCTGTATTGATCGAGGTAATCGTAGCTGTTGTTGTATTCGCGGTTGTTGCTGATGTAGTAGCTGTTGTTCTTGATTTGCGCATGGTTTCCGATACTACTGTTTGACACTCACCGGATTCCCAATCTTCATCGGTACCCTCTGAAGAGCCTCCGGAATGGTTCAGCTGACGCTGCTGTTGCTGCTGTTGCTGCTGTTGCTGAAGCAGTTGCTGCTGTTGTTGGAGCAGTTGCTGCTGCTGCTGAAGCTGTTGCTGTTGTGTTTGCCTATCGACATCTGGAATATTAATCCCAATGTTGCAATAAATGCCGCTATTCTGCTGGTTGTTGCCAAGTGAAGCGCGATTGTTGTTGACGGATCGATGATGCAACTGGGAATCGTTGTAGTTGGAACTAGGAATCATCGATTGACTGCGATGTGGCGGATCTCTCAAGGCAATATAATGCCTTTGTTGCAGCTGTTGCTGGTCTTGCGATACCGTTTGTTGTTGGTAATGTAGCAAGTGATGGTTGTTTTGTGCAGCGTTCTTTTGATTACTATCGACTATGGGTTGCGTTGGCGGCCTAGCGTCTAAGTTATCGGAACTCTTCCCACGTGGATTCAGAAAAACTTGCACCTGAAGCGAAAAAATCGTGCGAGACGCGATAAGTTGATGTGCCTTTGTCAATCGTTTTCATTTATTCAAATGCATCATTACGTACCTGTTCCGGGCACTTTTTGGCGTTTCCTTTATGCGCATCATCAATCTCTTTTTTATCCAGAGTCAGAACTAACCGACCCTGCGAATCATCTAGTAAATAGTAAATGGTTAAATAACAAAAGCCTTTATAACAAATACCGCTTGCAGCTTTACAATCCCAATGTACATCTTTCACTATTTTCAATTACTTCGTGTCAAAAGCTACTTATACTCACATATACCAGCGAGCTCAACGAAAAATGTATTGAACCAAAAGTGCCATCCTTTGTCGAGTTTGTTGCCACGGAACTCAATCTTCACATCACCGGCTAGTGGCATACAGCAATCAAGCTCCACCGATATGTACTCATCCATGCGATGGAACTTCACCAGCGGAAGTGGTTCCTTCATATCCTTCTGCTGAATGGATCCAACTTTCAGTGGTAAGTCAGCGGGAAAGATGCGCAGTTCGAGAATCTGTAAGAAATTCAAAAGTAAAATTTTGTACCGACACGAAAATCACGTGTTGATTCTTCACTTACATATAGTGAAACTTTCCGATAGGTTAGATTGTTGCGCAACAAATGTTCGTAATACTCCACGTATCGGCGTTGCGAAGGAATGGTTACTCCTTTTTTGTCCTTTGTGCGTTTCTCTGCGTAGTACGTCAGTGCCTCGTTGGCTGTCTGGAAAGCATTGTTGTAAAGCATGTAGCAGCAGATCATCGTTCCTGTGCGCGAAATGAGAATATTTCAGTTTAACATTTGTTCTTAACATTAGAAATAAGATTAGCAACTCCCCAATTAATTTTAAAGTAATTGTACCATTAATATGAACCATTTTTATCGAATGATGATGATATTATTTCCTCAGCTCATCGGTGAACTCAATTGTATAGTTGACTACGACGAGGTATTGGGAATTTGAACACAACATTTTCATTCTAGGTACAAAACATCCTAAGCTGGCGCGTGTTTAAAGCCGTAATGCAAACATCGATATAGAATTAAAACAATCGGTGACCATCCAACATTGGTTGCCCTACTGTGAAGGTGCGGTTCAAACGTGACACTGACACATCATGATCATGATCTGCCATGGCAAGGGAATAAATCCAATTCATTCACATGGGCATCTTATCGATTTCATACCCTGCGCTGGGAACTTCAACATATGTTTGCCTATCATGAAGTATATTTTATCCACACAAGATCGATAAATGGGAACAGACACGACATTATAATCGAAAAGAAAAAAAATCAGCATACAGACAAGTGTCTGTAGAACTTTTATATATTTAGTACTTAATTTAGTAACTGTAGTAAAATTTTGAGGAGTAGTGAGAAAAAAAAAAGTTATCGCTGTTTAATGATTATAACATCATGGAAATCTTACCCGTACGACCTTTGCCAGCCTTGCAATGGATTGCCACGACGTGAGATCTATCAGCATTCAGGAAAGTGTACACATCTTTGCAGAACTTGTCGATAAGCTCGATGTCTGGTGGGTTGTGATCTTTGAATGGATATTCGGCGTGGTACTGTAATATCAAACAAATCCATGTTTTTATTAAATATTATTTTCTGTACAAATGGTAATACGGACATTTATTATTTATAAGAAAAGAAATCAAAAAAGCACTAAACGATGAAAATATGAGTTACAACATCTGGGTTGATAATGACAACTAATAAATCGTTTATCTGTAAATTATATTACACCGACGAGTTGATCGTTTTAACGCTATTAATGACAGCGATCAATCATACGAAGATCAAATAATGGAATGGAATATTTTATGAATATTATATTTTTTTATTTTTTCATATACAGTGTCGGACAACACAATAGGATCAATTCTCATTTTAATTTTCAAGCTGTTAAAATGTCTGCATAATATTGTTAGAATCATTTATGTTGCAGCGTTTTCGGCTGTTTTTTGAGTAAGGATGAATAAACAAGCTTAAAACATTGCTTTTGTTGACGGTTGGGCGTATTCTTTTGCCGGACACTGTAAAATATCGTAGCAATGATGTCTAAACACAATCTTTTGCTATGCATTGCATTTGCCTAATAGTCGTGGCCCTAGAGAGGTTCTAGGCAAGGCAGTTTAACCTTCAACCAACCAAACACACCCCTGAAGGGCCTGACAATCAGCTGTGAGTCCCGAGGAGTTGCAATATTACCACACCCCCGCACATTTATATTAAGCGCATGGATGACGGAGAACGACCGGACGACTGTGGCAGATTGGAAGAACATCATGTTATAATCACATCAGCGCAAAGGCGACGGCAGCAGCAAGGGAGCAATCAACTGTACCCCCAGTCGCTTACGCTTGCGAGATATCAAACGCAGAGGGTTGCGTACAGGAAAGACTCGAGGATGTATGTGCATCTTGCTTTATTGCATCAATCCAACCCAGTGCACACATGCTTCGAATAGGCATCCTCGCTAACTGATCATTTTAAGTGCTTAGAGCGGGAATAGAAAGAAGGAACTGGTGTAGTAAAACGAACAATTCGACAATGTCAGAAGATGGCGCGCGCTACACAGTGCGAAAGATAAACTGCCTGACGCTGTTCGTTCACGGTTGCAGTATTACTTTCTGCTACGTTTTTTTTTTCTCTCTCCCAGCTCCACCTGCAATCACGCTGCAAAAGAGATCGTGCAAATTTGCATGTTTAAGCACATTGTGGTCGCTTGCATAATCGCGTCAAACACTGCATTTTAACTCAGGGAAGTACCGAGGCGCGCGCCTTTGTGTATGGGAAGTTGACATGTTGAATGCGGTGGTGAAGAATGAGCTTGAGAAGGAATGATTTGATTAGTGCGCGTGTTTCCTTTTTTGGGGTAGCAAATTGTTTAACGTTGATCATTATGAATATGTAAACGATTTACATCTTTTTGAAGAGACTAATGTTCTATTATTATTTAAACAATATTTACAATAAATAACAGTATCAATGTCACGATCTGACGGCAAAATTAAAAAGTGTGATCTGACGAAAAAATGAAACACTGTAATGAAAACGCATATTGCTTCGTGTATCATTTTTATCCATCGATTCGACTTTTTTTAAATTTCCTAAATATTAAATAATTTACGTATAATATTATTATGTTACGCACTGTATTATTCAATTCTTAATTTAATATTTTAGCTATCCTTACATCAGTTGCACACAATTGAAATATGCGTTAGGCAGCTGCTGTTCCGTCCCAGACAGACAGTGAATCTATTTTTGAGTTTTTCAAAATTTATACTATCCGTTTAGTAATTATAATATTTTCACGACATTAAACGAAAAAGGTTACTATCAATATACAACTTATAACAGGAAGCACATAATGACATCAGTGTTTTGTCTGCTGTTATTCCAGGAAACTAGATTGATTGAGGATTGCCTCATTCCGCTGCACGAACACACTTCGGATGATTGGCTAAAGAATACAGTGTGCGTTACAATAATATTATGTTAAAGAAAGTAACACACCGTTGGATGAAGCTGAGTTCGCAAAACAAGCTTATCATTTGCAACAATCATAAGACAAATATGCCTTTTTAGAGGTTACAAGTACTTCGTTCGTTGCAAATGCAATTATATTAAAAAAAAACACACACAAACAAACATATAAACAATACAATATATTCAAAACAAGCAAAAGAAATATAACAAACAATATCTACTGAAAAAAAATTCATTTTATTTATTCGTTTTTTTTCCTCTCAAAATAGCCAACAAGTTAGCAATGTTCAAGTCACCGTCACATCGTTCCTCCGATCGATATTCTAAAATAAAATATTAATTGTTTGCCGTTCGATAACTGTCTGGAAAATTTCTCAGGTGCCAGAGGTGAAAGGTTCGAATATTTTTCGCACCCATCCAACCATCCTGACGGGGAGATGTGGTATATGGACTGATACACATCTTTCGATTTCCAACAACCTACGCGTCGCTAAGGGGACAGTCTGTCTCGTGTCCTAAGCTCCATTTATGCGCCATTATTGATGAGATGTGTTGGAACTCGAAAAAAAAATCAGCCATCAGACACAAGCACACAGGAGTGTCAGGGAAAACTGGCGGCACTTTGATGCTAAGGGCCTAGCAACAGTGCATACAAGGACCGCGCACGACCTGTTCCCTCAATACGGTGTCTCATACTGCCGTGAGAGACATTCCGGGAAGTGTGATAAGGAAAACCTATTCAATCCTTCAATTAAAACTGGATGGTGAGCACATTCGCAGAATCACGACAATTTTCACCCGCCGCTGTGCCTTGGCAACAGCTATGATAAACGAAAATGACGACCGGCGTCGTTGAGACACTGGTGTGCGCGACGATTTCCATCGATTAGCGCTACGTTTAGCGAACAATCATCACAGCGAAACGAGCAGCGAAACGATCCCCAGACACAATCACGATGTGTACTGTGCACACTCGGCCACTTCACTTCAACCCGCAGAAGGGAACAATGCCCTTGCAACCGGTTGCTGCACATCCCCCTCCAATCACTGACAACGATCGCGAGGAGCAAAGATCGCCATCATCAGACCATCATCATAAGCATCACCTACCCAGCTGCTCTCCCAGACAGTGGGTGGCGGCGACGACCCGAGCGAATAATGTGCAACGATGAAGCGATCGTTATCGAAGGGAACGCGAAAAGGGGTAAGGTATTGGAAAAGGGGGACGGTAATAGAATGGATGATGTATGCCTTTCACAAACGTCTGCTTCTCTTCGCATAGAAATGTGCAAATTATTTGATTGTTAAATCATCGTTATCGCGATAATTGATTGAAACCTATAGGTAGCCTCCTGCTGTGGTTGATGTTTTTACTCGGAAGGGGGCTAAAGGAGGCAGGTGAGCAAAATGCAGTTGCAATAGCTAAATTGCATCTGGCAACATTTCACACATTTACAGCTCTATCAAGCTCTACAGAGCTCGTCCGTTGAAGGGTGAACCATCAGAGGGGAGAATTATTCGCTTTTATCATTTTTGTTGTTGCTATTCTTTGACATACGGTCTCCGTTTTTATTATACCGTCATTTCCGAGTTTGCCCTCAAGGTGTCCATCATTCGTTGCGACCGTGGGAGGTTTTCGACCTGCCGCGAGACCTGAGAGTGGGGCCGATCGTTTAATTATACATGTAACGTATCAGAATGTACTGCTCTTTAACTGATATTAAAACGATCAAAACGTGTCGTTGCATGCAACGATCTTTACTTATTCAAGAGTTGTTAAAAAAAACTCGTCTATTTTGGACGGAAAGTAAGCCGGCAGGGTTATTGGCAGCGATATTGCTTTTTACAAGAATGTACCGGTAAAAAAAATTCTTAGAGACCCCGATCCGTTACGTACCACAAACTATCTAGCTTTTCTAGTGCAGGATAAGTCTATCAACGTCAGAAATTTGTGCATGCCTTCTTTCACACTTCAACAAATGTTAGTTGTGCCAAGAAGAAGAAAACTACAATAAAATGGATCTAGATATTCGAATAACCTAGTGATATTCACTGTCAAAACATCAGGATGATTTCAAAAAAAGGGATGAAATATTAAAATTTAAACCTCAATGTATGCTTTTACTTTTGCAACATGGAGGCAACTGAGCGAGAAGACAACTTTTTTTTTTCTTTTTGGATTTCCCATTCCAGTATTTTTCAGTATTGGATTTTGACGAACTGCTTGACAGCAGTAATAAGTAATCTGCTCGATAGCAGAAAGTAGAAAACTGCTCGACAACAGCACGAGTTATAATCCCCTGACAGGCGGGCGTAAACCAAGCACATAAGGAATTCGTCCTAATGCACCTCGAACCAACATGAGGAATACAACGCTCTCTTACATTCTGAACTCTGATTAAGTCGTCACTTTAAAATTCATCCGAAGACCATGTGCTACAAGTTCTCGCGTTCGAAGAATTGCCCCAAAGGATCATAAGTCAACATAGAACGAACATTGTTTCCTTTTTGCATCTTGGGCAGTTGTAATGTTCTATGTCTTCCAAAACAAAATTGAACAATCAAATGATGAAACAGAACTATTTTTAAAGTTCAGAGACAAGTTAACGAAATAACTGATCGAGGTAAAAAAAACTAGTGATAACACGCAGAAGTGCTACAATATGTACTAATTACGACATCTACTATTAAAAGGACAGGAACTTATCTATAGCCAATCAATATGACAATACAAAGAATAATGTATCACCAGATATAGTTATAATTGATATAACTGATTTCAGGAAGAAATCAAACAAAACAATAACAAATGCTTACCGGAAACAGTTTCGGGTCGTACGTACGCTCGGAGCAAAGGTTGTACACCTTGTACTTGTTCTCGTGCTTCTCCGTGAGGAACTTGAGCACGTCCTCACGATTATTGCGGTAGATGGCCTCCATGTTTTCTGCCGGGTAGCCCATGGCGATGATATTCGGCTTAATGTCTGAAAAGAAAATGAAAACCCAATGGTTAAATTGAAATTTTTAACGACGAAAGCAAAAATACTCTTCAATGATCATAGCTGCAAGAAACGAAAACACATGTAGAAATTTAAACGCCTCTTTCAAATCCGACATACACACAGAGTGTAACACGTTGTTCGTATTTAATTTGTATACTAATTGAGTAGCGAACAGGTAGCATCATGCGTATGCTGTTTTACGCCCTACAGATTTCACATTCTGGCACAGTAACATTGTGGCAATGTGCAGCAATCAACAAATCTGTTCTATCCTTGCATTCTGCACACGCAGACCAATGTTGTAGCCCCTTATACCTGGTGATACTATTCTTGATGGTAGGGAAAAACAGCAGACAGCCCAGATCACAGAGACCACCCATGCGCTCGAGCATGTATGATAATGAAACAATAATCACATACCATCGAGCACTTTGCTTCTTTTCCGGCTTTGGCCATTGAAAACTGCAGTGTGTAACAGGAAAAGAAGAACAGCACATCCAGCTGCACGTAGATGCACTACATTTTAATTGTATTCCGGGCTTAGCCACATCCAACCCGCTTCGATGGACCAAGAATTTTGCTTGCGGTTGACTTTTACCTTTGGTACAGTTTTATTTTTATCCATTCTTTATTCCTCCCATGCAGAAATGCATAATACAGGTAGCAACAAACGGTGAAGATATAATTTGCATACCTAATTGCCACTGATTAGCACATAAATACATCAACACACACACACACACATAGGCACACGCGAAAGGTGAGGTGAATTATGGAGTGCAGTATTCAGGTTTGAATTTTGAAAGCTGGGAAATGAATAAACACCAGCAGCGGAAAGTGTTACGAGAAACGGCGATGGTTGCACTCCTGAATCATCCACAGCACAGCTGGTTAACCTGGTGAACGGGTGTGTCTCATCATCATGTTCACTCCACACCGGGGGATGGCTCATGCCACCTTTGTTCGCTAATGTTCGAATAGAACGCAACCGTGTTACAAAAAAAAACACGACGTAGGTGCGCAATTGTGTGAGTGCCACTTGATTTACGATCATGATGCACTTGACGGCTGAATGTTCCCTGCACCACTACGGACCGCGTGTGTGTTGACTTTCCTTTTGATTCTCATTTGCAATCGCTTATCCACCAACGTATCTTGTACACGAATAAATTAACACAAAGATACATAGTTAATAAAACCTTTTTTTTGGAAATATATTAGTGTTTTGCCTTTACCCCCTCAAACACACAAATGCAGCTTGGAAAGGAAAACACACAGAAACACTTGTATGTGCTTACACTGCGGAAATTGAAAAAAAAAAATCACACAATAGTGACAATTACATTGGGAAAAACTAACATTAGGAACACTTAATGCGTACTCTGGTTTTACTTTAACACGTTGACTGCCACATCACCCATTTGGTGGGTGATACAAACACTTCGCAGGGGGATTAATACTCAAAACTATAAAGTGTTTCGGAGTCATATCTAAAGGCGGCTTAGCAAAGCAGATTTCTTCCACAAAAGCAAATGGTTTTTGTTGACCGATAAATTCACTTCATGCAGTTTAATCCACGAGTTAAATGGTTGGTGAAAACTCTGTACAAAGGAATTTTACAAAGGAATAAAATTTAAGATTCATTACAACTATCTACTACAATATTATCAACTGTTTTGCTCAATAGTGATGTATTTTTTGCCTTGTTTTTAGTTGAATTAACAGCAACAATCTAATAAAATTCTACATACAGTAGGGAATTCACATACACTTGGACTCTTTAATATGTCACTTTGGAAATCTCGGCAGGTTATAAGCCACGGAGCTATGATGGTTGAAGATTTCTTCAGAAATTATTATTTATTTATTAGCATAGGGACGGCCAGGCCGTATATCTTATTTCTTCAGAAATTAAAACTTCAAAAATTCACGAAAGATTTTAAGTGATCAGAAATTTAGATTCCCGGTTTTTCCCGGTTTTCTCCCGGTTCTTTCCAAGTTTTTCCTGGTTTTTGGCGGTTTGCTACACTTAGTTTCTCGGTTGTAAATAAACATTACGCGGTAGTTTAATGCCGAAGTTCTTTATCATATAACATTTAACCCAATTCCATGCAAATGGCTGCTTGGGTAGACAAACCGATTTCGATTGTTCATTTCTCCTTAGGGCTCCAGAAATTAGGTTCATGTGTGTAAACCACAATCGGGTTTCTCTGCAACTTTAGAGGCCTGTAACTTGTTCATACGTGATTCAATTTCGAAGCATTAATCTAATAAAATTTAAATAAAATCTTCTAGTTTCAAGTTAGTATAAGCAGTTTACATGTTTTGGTATTTCAAAGTTGACATAATTTTAAAATAAATGGTAATTTGGGAATTATGGGCATTTGAAGAAGTTTAATCAAAACTAAACACAATAGGTAAAACATTAGGATCCTAGAAATGTGAAAATGAAAGTAAATGTTTCACGTGATGCTAATTTGTCAAGGTGGGGCTAAATGGACAGAGCTATGGGGCTAAATGAACCGAGATATTTCGCAAAATGTGCATTAGTACTCATGTAACATAAATGGACTAGCGAAATCACTATGAAAACATAATAAGTAAGACCGATAGGACTTTTGATTTAGTTCTTAAAATCACTAACGAATTCAATGATCCTGTTTGTATAAAAACTCTGTTTGTTAGTCTAGTCCGTCCTTTCCTTGAGTTTGGATCTATTGTAGGGGACTAATGTTCCGAACTATGCATCAAAAGAATCGAAAAAATCTTAAAATACATGTCTAGGTTTGACATAAAGATACTGACTTGCACTAGGACTGGAAACATTAGAAAATCACCGCAAAAATGCCAAAAATCATATTTGTTGCAAATTTATTAGAGAGAAAAATAGAAGCACCACAAAAAATATGTACCTGTAAGTACATGGACGGCCAGGCCGTTTTGTTTGAATAAAAAAAATTGTTCAAATTGTACAATTTGACGATTAATTCGGTATTACATGAAAGAAAATTTTCCCGGTTTTCCGGAGAAATTCCCGGTGTTTTCCCGGTTTAAAAAAATTCCCGCCTAATTCCCGGTTTTTCCGATTTCCCGGTTGAGTGGCCACCCTGCATTATGCATCGGTTGATCGTAAGAACTTCGCAAGATTTAGGGATTAGACTGTGCTAACTTCCGAGCCATCTTACTCTTGAATGCTGCCTACAAGATTCTGTTTCGAATACTCTTCTGCAGACTTGCGCCACTTGCCAAAGATTTCGTCGGAAGTTACCACGCTGGATTTGTTGGAGGCAAATCCGCCACTGTCCAAATCTTTACTCTACGGCAGATCCTGCAGAAATTGTCGAGAGCACGGGATCCCTACGCACCCACCTGTTCATTGAATTTAAGGCGGCATACGATACCATTGATCGGAATGAGCTATGGAATACCATGCAGCAGCATCATGCAAGCGCGGGCTTCGACATCCGTGGCACGATTTTCACCCGTTCTCTCCTATTTCTCGGCTTCGCGGATGACATCGAAATTATCGGACGAACATCTGCGGCGGTGTGCGAGGTGTACACCCGACTGAAACGCGATGCCGATAGAATTTGAATTGAGGATCAATACCAGGGCGGGTACTGATTGATCATCAATCAATTTGGGGCGGCCAGGTGGTGCATGTGATAAACGGCGCCGGTCCACACGGCAGGACCGGGTTCAAATCCCATCCGGACCGTCCCCCGTAGCAAGGACTGACTATTCGGTTACGTGGTAAAATAAGTCTAGTAAGCCAGAAATGGCCGGCGTGACCTGTGTAAGGTCATTAAAGCCAAGAAGAGAGAGAGAGAGAGAGAGAGAGAGAGAGAGAGAGAGAGAGAGAGAGAGAGAGAGAGAGAGCTGAATTACGAATCCGAATGGGGTTTTTGTACCGGAACCTGCCGTGTGAAGATCGGTTGCATTACCACTAAACCACCAGCGACCCGCTCCTAACAAGCGAAACAGCAGAACAACCAGTACATAAAAACCGTATAACAAGGGTGTGTTTATGGATCTGATGTGCGGTCAATGCTTGATGATCTATCAACGTAGTTTGAGCTTACCAAACAGCATGCTCAATTAATACTAATTAGAAGTAGGCGCCTCATATCGTTGTGTGACATTTCCCATCCCCTACTATCACCTTACCGCCTTGTGTTGCTGCTGTACGTAACTCCGATATTCATAACCATGTTTCTGTAGATCGCAAGCTTCACCATTCAACCGGTTTAGATTCAGGCTCACTATCACGAAGAACACATATACGTGCGGTCCAATTCAGTTTAGGATCTGGTTTTCTCTCTCAGCTGGTCACAAGATTGTCCCTGACCGAAACACGATCAGGTTCACCCCGGGTATCTCCTCGCTCTACCGCGTGTATTTCCCGTACACTAACGTTCATTGGTTTGATTTGAGACGCACTTGATTTGTTGCAGCCACCAGCAGTCAACGATGGCGGGAACGCTTTAGTAAATCGTTTTTTCCCTTTGACTTTAACACACATTTTAGGTTTAGATCTAAACACTAAACATGATTTTGTCGTCTCGTCTAAAATTGATGCGAAACAAGACACGACACTATCTTATAGGAAGCAAGGCACGACCTGCCACAAACAAACGCAGTCTTCTGAGAGGCAACAAGATGAACGAGTAGCTAATATCAGTAATTTTGTACAGGTGTGAGATAAAAAAGCTTGTATATAACACAACATTGATGATTTGCAGTGTGATTGTAAGAAAGACAACGTCATCCGGAGGAGAACAAGCTTTTGCCCATTTACCTATATTTGCAAATAATTAAACTTATTTTTAAAAAGTTTCCCACATTTCTTTAATTTCTTTAACAAAAAATAGAGAATGTATAGCCGCTATGCTTACAAATAAAAACAAAAATCCTATTTTTAATGAATATGGAGCTACTAACAAAACTAAATAGAAAAAATAAATAAATGACTAGCTCTAAAATAGTTTTTTTTGCTGTAATCGTTTACAACGGTTTTTAACGCTTCTCCTCTTTGTGATTTGTGGTTAACGATGGAGAGGCGGGAAATTTGGCCGACATTCAGTAGCACGTTGAGAACATGACGCTGTTTGGTGCACACACGCGCGCATACACGCTAGTGTATGTTTACACTCTGCGCCTCAAGGGCAGCAACAACATTATGAGCACTATAATGATCGATCAAGCAACGCGCGCGGCACACGATCGAGTTTTCCTGCCGCGGAGTGAAACGGCAAACCCAGCGACGCTAACGAACACTGGGGCAGGTCTATGACCGATTCTTCCTTTGGCATTGGGAAATGGCTCGCATTCGAGGGCGAAGGGGTTGAAAGTCATAGTTAAATGCACCGCACAGACTGCCCCCCCCCCATGTGGTGAAGTTTATTTAAGCTGAACCATTTTCCACGGACTTGCCAATCAACCAAGGCTGGACTTATTTTTGTAAATCACTGAATATTTTTTAAAGCTCAATTTAAAAAAAAACATTTCATCTATATATTTTACGCAAATATTTCATATCGTTTTAAGTATTAGAATTTAAGTTTTAATCCTCTTTTTAAGGCATAGGGGTATATTTTTACCATTGAACACTACCATTTTATTTATGATTATTTGAATTCTGATTGTACAGAAAGATATTTTGTATAATCTTTCGTAAATAGAAATAAATTTTGGATTGCATTGCATTAAAATTATTTTAAAATGTATATTGACGTCAGCAGTGGGTATACTGTTTTCTTTGAGTTTCTTTCCTTGCATTTTTTTCGTTTATTATCCAAATTGAAATTAAGTGTCATAAGATCTACGATCTGCTAGAACGAATTACACTTTTTTCATTTTACCTCTTCACACTGAAGTTTAGAATCGAATCGAATCGAATCTCATCTGTCTTATAATCTAATAATAATCTTATCATCAATATAATAATATGTTTATCGATCAAAATCTATAGAAAAAAGATCTATTAACGAACACAATAAGCGCCTAATGCATTGACAATGCACAAACAGCATAATCTGTTGAAACTGTGATTAATTTGATTCTGTTTCAAATGCTGCTGGGTTGGCAGATGGAGTTTACAGTCGTACTTCCGGTGTTCCGGTAAGTGATTGAAGAAGCTAAACGTAAGCATTCAAAGAACGCGACAACACGCACGTACAACACTGTGGTTGAACTGCAACATTGTTGCAAACGTAATCAAATGCAAAGTTTCTCGCTCTCTCTACTTCATAATTGTTGCAGCTATAAATTACACTCAGCTAAAGATAATGTACGAATTAAAAAAAATCTTAAAAATTAACCTTAAACAGTACAATGTTTTCTGATTGATTAACAAGAAAAAAGTTAACAGAACTTTAAGAGGCCCTCTTAGCCATTAAAAAATTTAAGATTTATTACGTTTATAGATGATATAATATCATCTTAACATTTTAACGAAACGCATCTTAACAAGACGTAAGACGTTTGAACAGATACGTTGGATTATAATCTACGTAGCTTCATAATCAACAAATTGCCTCTTTTGATTGCGTCGCATCGGTGACATCCAACCGCCTAAAAGTAGCTTCTGAGAGATAAGTACATTAAAACCGATAATCAAATCGACCGATCATCGAAAGCTCCAGTTCTTAGGGGTTGATCCCGAAAGGGTTTATTAATATATGTTAACCTAATTATTATGGATCTTTTTGTTTTGTTTATACTTCCCCTTCATGACGCAAGCGCCTGGGATTTACTAAGAATCGAAGAAGTAGCAACACTTGGCTCGATCCCAGTTTGCTGATAGCGCGTGTCTGTGTACGCGTTTAAAAGCATTTATTGTGTGTGGCTAGCATCAGCATTATCGCGTGTGTAACATTACCCAGCGATAAGCTAATTTTCGCGTGCTGCAAGTAACGCTGGTTGGTGTCGCCGGCACCTGCTCGGCCCCAAAAAGGCCTGACAAGCATGGGAAGGGGGGATAGGGGGTCCAACCAAATCATCATCAAACTTCGGGGCGACCACCCCGTCATCAGCAAGTGGGTGTGCGCGTGTGTGGTGTGTGTCTTGTGCGGCACGCGAGCCTCCTTCTTCCCCAAAAACCCAACATATATTGCATCCGTTGCTGCTGTTATGCTACGGCTCACGCGCGTGTCCACCATAATATGGCACGGGTGGAGGATAAGCCAATGTTGCCGCCTTCTCCGACGTGAACATACATACAAGTGATGCGACAAGAACTTTGATAGGGAAAGGTCCGGGGTGCAGGTCCGATCGGATTATCAAAAGCCTGACCCACGAGGGAATTTTAACAACAGCAGCAGCCGAACCAGGCGGAAAGTTATTTGAGGTGTATGACTCGGTTTTTACAACCGAAAGAAGAAGCTATCGTCTGCACACCCTGTATACGTCTTTGATTAAAAAAAATAAAATTGCGTCATCGTGCAGTTAACGGCGGTTATCTACACCAGTGCAAGCAATTGAAAAGAAGGTCAAAGGTAGGATTATGTTTTACCAAGCAATACTTTTTACAGAAAAGTATTGAAATTAGGTGGAAAATATTAAGCTCAAATTATACTAACAAACAGTTGATGAAATTTAAAAAAATATATACAGAGTGAACAAAAAAAAAAGTAGATATTTGAGTAGATAGCAGGGTTTTCGGTCTTCAAAATGCTTCAATCAATGTAAATATATACTAGAAAGGAAAAGGTTTCTAAGACTTTTTTTAAAAAGAAAAAGTAATTCTTACATCGCATTTGAATTTGTTTTCATTTGAAGGTATATTTATATTTTTATATAAAATTTCCGATGGAAAGGATTTCCAAAAGCGATGGACCATTTTGCGTTTTGGCTTGTCAATTAATTTATTTTTCGGGCTGTAATTTCGCTAGTTGTCGGTTTTTTTGATTTGAATTTGTTTGCCAGTTATTTCTGAAACCTAAAGCTCTTATAGTGTTTTACGACTTAGAAACTTCCACATATAGAAAATCCATGATAAAAATGTGTCAAACTATTTTGACATGGGTGTCGGTGTATAATAGCTTTTGGTGCAATAAATTTGGAATTTTCAGTGTGGATCGCTACAAAGGGGTTGTAAAACATTTCATTTTCATAAAAGGCTATTTCAAAAAATCGACTAACATAACATGATTTTAACTTTCATCTCAACACTCTTATTACGATTTCAAAATTCTCTTTCACAGTTTAATATAGAAACAGAAATGTAAGATGTTGTTTATAAGCTGTCAAATGTACCTTCAAAATGACATATATATAAAGTTCGAGCTTTCACCATATTTGTTACTACGGACATCTAGCGTCAAATTCCGGTTATTAAGTTGTACACCCAATAGTTTAAAAAAAGATATATAACTCTGTAATTCCAAGGTGACAGAATATACAAAGGTCGATGCGATTTTATTTTTCCATGCCAGAAACATAATATATTCCGAGTACAACACTATCCCTCTCTCTCTCTCTTCTTGGCTTAACGACCTATAAGGTCATGCCGAATAGTCAGTACTTGCTACGAGGGGACGGTCCGGATTGGATTTGATACCTGGTTCTGTCGTGCGGAACCAGCGCGGTTCATCACATACACCACCGGACTGACCAGCTAGACAATCGAATAGCACAATTGTATAGAGTCGTATAAGACGTCAATGAATGTTTGCATGGTAGCTGACTTGCCCTACATATTCTATTAACATGTAACATCCAAGAACATATAATAAATAGTTAAACGATTTTAAATTGTTCCGTAAGCTCTCAAAGATATTAAACAATGAAACGGTTAAACGATGGTTACATTATGTTTGCAAGCAATTAAAAAACTTCGAAAATTCTTATACCATTCATACACTGAAAAAACTTTACGCGATCATAAATGTATTGCGCATAGCCCTTTGGCCGGATGTGCGCTCTTTCGATTCGTATAATATACTTGGATCCATGCGAGATCGTTCCAAATCTTTTCAATCCGCGCTTTCTTGTTGGACCCGAGTCGACGGATGGCGTCAACTTACGATCGCCATCGTCTCCCAATGACCTCGACTAAAAATAGCACAAAGCACCCTGTGACGCGCGCACGTACTTAGTGTGTGTGTGTGACAAACTTCGTGAAGGTCATTTATGATCGAAAAGGCCGCACGAGCATGTTCCATGGGAACAAATAGTGTGTTGCCATTTGTTTCGATTATATTTCGCTTCACTTCTTGAAGGGCTCGCGCGCGCACACCTGTGGAAGGCACGGTCTCTACTCTCGTGAGCGCATATTGCTGCTACTGTGCAATTTGTCAACTGTCATAATTGAAATCGTATGTCAAGCGATAAAAAAAACACACAAAACAGTTACACACACCCGACTTACCGCTTTGGGGTGAGAAATGGTGGACGCACGACGTCTCATCAACATCATCAAACAAGCAAAAAACATGATCGTGTGGGTGCTTTTTGCATTGGGAAAAATGCAACCTCCCCTTAGCATCCGCGTTGCGGCGCGTTGAGATCAATGACCGGGTGTGGAACAAAATGGTTTTACAATTGTGTTAAACGATTCAGTCGTTTTTACTACCCAACGGGGTAGAACATTTCGTGATCTTCGATGGTTAAACGATGAAGCAATTCTTGTGGATTCTTGTGGTAATTTTGCAAAAAAGTCAATCCTAATATGCAAAAAAAATTAAAACCTTATTCCAAAACTTTAAGCTACCTTTTTAAGTTCGTTTTGACGCTCCTGGTCTCATAATTATGTTGAATTGACATTTATAAGGTTCTATTAATAATAAACTCATTACAGTAGAACGTCGATTATCCGGGGGCGAATTAACCGGCGGGCGGATTAACCGTGTGCCGAAAATTGACAGCTGTTCAACCGTGGTGAACATTCGTTCTGATGACAGGTTGGTTAAAATTATTAAAATCGTCACCAAACGATATATTTAAAATAATTTTAAATATTTTACGTTCTAAATTTAATTGTTATTTGATCAGAATCATTTTTAGCATTAGAAGGACCATCGTAGTATAGCATATAGATACTATATACGCTTTATCTAGATATTTAAATGGCCATGATATTTACGGGGCTATTATCCGTGGAAATCGATTAACCGGCATCAGTCCGGTCCCGAGCACCCCGGATAATCGACGTTCTACTATATTTCAATTTAATTTAATTCTGCTTTTGACCAATAAGAACTTTTATGCAACGGTCATTGAAGTGCAGATTGAAGATCATGTAAAGTATGCGGTTAAAATAAATTTACTTACATGTAAGATCCAGATTGAAGTCATCTTGGGTGTAGCGGTTGCGCCGTCCGCTAACCATCTCCCGGATAATATTCGTTGGTTTAGCCATGTGTCCGATGACTCGGAAGATACGAGATATCAATGGCAAGCGAAATCCGCCGACCGGTTCCGTTCTGGCTTTGCTTTTCTTCGTCTTGGACCTTGGACTGTGGTGGTGCAAGGTTTCGAGGTTGTGGAAAGGTATCTATGTCCTTTTTCCCTTGCCGCGACCTAGAAGCTCTCTTGGGGCAAGTGAAGTTGCGGAGGCGTTTTTTTGCTATTCCTTGTAGTGAGTGTGTTCCGTTGAAATATGTCCTTTCATCGAAGAATAGTGTTGATGGGGTGGTGGCGTTTTGTTATTCGCATCTGTTGCGTCGCGGAATAGATTGAACTCCGCTTTTTGTACAATGGCTTGGCTAGTTTTGCCGTGTGTCCACGATCGTGAATGGAACAAATAAAGTGTAAAATTTGCAACACAACCCTATGACTATCACTAGCTATGTGATGCGGCTTTTCCTGCGGCTTGCTTTAACTTCCTGCTTTATGTCACTGTCCACTAGCGCCTCCTGCACATCCTGCTGCACACTTAGTGCCGATCGGGATCGACCATTCTTTTTTCCATCGAATACTTGGAACACTTGCAAATGTTCTCTGCCAACCATCACACAACCGCGTAATCTGCTATCTTGCCATAGCTCTCTTTTTTTTTTAGCTCTTTTTACTATCGCGCCCCACCTGACTCACATACACACACTTGGCTGCACCTTTTCGCGTGCGTGTGGAGAAGAGCGTGTTTGATGGAACCGGGAGGGAAGTGGGGGGTGTGTGCGTATGTAGAGAGGGCGCCGCTGTTAAAAGCCCTGCTGTCTGCCGGATACGACAAAATCGCGATTCTATTTAACGCGACCGGCAGGTGGTGGTGATAAGACGAACAAACACACAAGTACCGGCATCGGTAAATGTAGCACACACGCACAAAAAAAACACACACACGCACGTATACACAAAAACACGTTAAAATCTTAGGGTAGGTGCACCAAAAAAACCTTCAAACAGCCATCTTCCGGGAGGGATTTGAAGGGGATGACTAACAGAGATGCACTAACACACGAGAAGGTACTAGGGACCTTCCCGTTTGCCTAGCCAACCATCGCCGAGGGATCCGTTTTTCGGGGTACTTGCGTAGCTTAACACCGGGGGAGGCTCTTACACACAAAACGCTTAACCGTAAACACTTCTCTACACTATATTGCACGCTTTTGCTTCCATCTGAAGCATCACGATCCACGTTGCCTGTTGTGGCTTTGCACTGCACAATTTCATTACTGAAATTTTACTAAACGCGTATGCGACTCGCTCGCGCACACCCCCCTGTTAGGCAAGTGCGAGAAAAATCTTTCATATAAAGATGTTTCCTTTTCTCTCTTTTTCTCTCGCTCGCTCTCCGTAATTGTTGAGAATTTCCACGATCAATTTCTCATTTGAATATCGCGTGTTTCCCAAGCAAACAGTGTGCGTGCGTTCTTGCCTAATTCGCGATACGATCACCAATATATTTATTTTCTTCGCGTTATGCTCTCCACTACCAATGAGCGCTACCAATTTGTGGGGAGAAGATGATCCACTACACCTAAGCGCAGCACTACACGCGACTTACGTACCGCAGGCCACCCCGTTATCGTTACCCTTTCGCACACAGCTGAATGGCCGATACACATCTCCGGCACGGCTGCTCTCACTCCTTTTCCCGCACACATGTTACGTCCCGAGGAAGCATTTTTTTTTATTTCACTTCCGATTGTGAGACCACTTTCCTTCAAATTTCCCTCACCAAAACGGGCACGCGCGCGCACACACACTAATTGTAGACGTAATCGCGAAACAATGACCGAAGGATGTGTGTGAATGTCAACGGATTCACGTGAGTGTGGGGTCCCGGCACACTATCGGTTGCGTTTGTTGCGTTGATTGTTAATCCATTATGCGAAATGATGAGATTTTTGCCGCTGGAATCATTATCACTTTAACAGAATCTTTGCTCACACCTTGTGCGTCGCCAATTACCTGCTTCTATTGATAGGGATGCTTAGCAACATGTTTCCTCTGGTGGTGAAATGCGTTCCGTTGCATCAACCCACACTCACACATACGCACTCATTGAAACTGGACCGGAAGTGGGTGCAGCCACCCTTTCAGGGGCACGACGTTTGCTCATATGTCACGCGATGTTTGATTTTATTTTTTCGCACCCGGTTTCGCACTACGACGTCTTAGAATGTAAAACAAAAATACTTATCTACATACACACGCAAACGCATGAACGATCATCGCCGGCGAAATTGATCGTTAAATCACTTATAGTGCAATGTTTTATCCCCTTTTGATTAAAGAGAACCATACACGAGCGCACAAACACACAAAACATATATTGCCACAATTAGAAGAATTTGCTAATAACACATAAAATTGCACTCGCTATTTCACTCAATTGCACTGGTTTTGTAAGTACTTCCGGATACTGTGGAAGAAATAAAGCGAAATCTATGAAATATTGGTAGAATAAGTTTTTTTACATTAGGAAGTTGAATAGATACTAATATAAAATAGCACAGAGATAATATAGTTATCCATTTTAGACCTTGAGAACAATATATTTAAAAAACACAAATAAACATTAAAGTGAATTGTAATATTAAAAAACTTTCAGACACGCACACAGTGAACTTTAACGCATACTGTCATGATTAATTTCGCAAAACAAAATGGCATATACATCTTTCAACAACGCACAAAATGGTGTCCAACGAAAAGAAAATGGCAGCGAACGAAATGACGCATTAATGATAGTGCGAAATTTTCCTACATAAACACGGAATTTCTATTTCACTGTAAAACACGATTATTTCAACGATGGCGTGCTTTTTATTTGCAATATTATGGTTGATATGCCTGTTGGAAGAGGGCGATTTTCAATTTCACATTCGTAGTAGCGTATACTATTTGGTGGCTACAACACTTCAATTAAAAACTAATTGAAGAGAAAATTTAGATTCAAGTGAATGTGAACTTAAAACTGATGAGTGAATAACTTTAACGTGACAAAAAAGGCCTTCCCGAGATAAGCACTGGTTCTGGAGCAATGTTAACTTCCGACACACAAGTTCTTCTTTCACACACGGACACACATCTCACCGTGTCACACAATTGTTCTTTTCGGATGGACACGATCTTTGCAAATGACTGCAATCGTCTTCAAAAACATGGCCTATATACTCAATGCACATTGCAGTGTGTGTGTGTTTTTTAAGGGCTTCGCACCAATCATAATCGTCCACGCACCTTGTTTTTGTGTTCGGATATATGAATGACCGGTAATGTCCGGTTCATCCTACACAAACACAGCAAAAACGCAGCTGCATATTATGTTTTTGCATAACATATATGTATGTGTATGTGGAATGTGTATGTGTGTGTAAAATGCAATAGCGATATTGATCACCTCTATTTAGCTTTACTTTTTTATATTAAGATTTGCAACCGAGACATATCAGAGTTCACGTGTACAATACCATTTTTGGGTTAGCAAATACAACTGGACCGCGCTTCAAGAATTAGAAAAAATGAATGAAACAATTCTCGAAGTTATTCCATTACTTGAGCTATTCTACGCTATACTATTTTAGCACTTGATCACACTATGTTTCGACTCGTCGAACAGTTCGAGACGAAGAAAAGACATCAAGAGACCTCATAACCAATTTTGTGTGATTTCTTGATCGCTTATCATCATCGCTAATGCTAAGAATCGCTATCGATGCTCTGGTACGATCGGATTTGCAATAACGCGATCGTGAAAAGCGAAATGGGGTGACAAGTGCTTTAGATAAACGTCAGATTGCTGTCACTTTTACTAGACAAATTTTCTCCAGGCAAAAGTGTCATTGCTGTCATGTACGGATGACAGATGAAACTTGTATGCTACTATACAATATACACAATACAAGTAATACGCATTTTCCGCATCTCATCTCGTAGACATTTCCCAAGAAATTCTATAAATTTGGAAATCTCCTAAGACCTAGCCTAGCTTTTTTTTGGGAAATTAAGCAAAATTTATAAATTGATGTATTTTAATGCGAATTTGTTGAAATAAGTTTCTTTTCACTCAAATATTGCTTTAAATAGAAAAAGGTTAAAAATTAAAAAGAATATAAAAAAATTCTACAAATTTTAAAATTTCCTAAGGCTACAGCCTTAGCTTTTATTTTGGAAAAATTAGCAAAATTTATGTCACCGGTGTATGACACGGTGGGCAAAAACATCTTCGTTTACCTATTTACCTCGTTACAATTTCTTCCGACTATCGGAAAAATTATGACAAAATTTTCCAGCGCCAAACACACAAGAAAACAAAACGGACAAATCTGCGGTACTGTTAGCAGCATCCATTGTTTGTATTGCAGGAATCAGTAGCATCCGGCGACGAGCTTTCTTGATGGTCCGTTGTTTTGAAACATCGTCACTGGGCTCATTTCTCATCGACTTCATCAAAACAATAAATTTATTACTTATTATAATTTTCTTTGTTTAATTAAACTTAATTTAATTCAAGATTATTGTCTAGCTACCGGATCAATTAAAAACGAAAACCTTGCACGAGAAAAGTGAAGTCGCGCCACAATCGCAAAATTATTTTGGAAAATTGAGTTACTTTTGTCGCGTTCGCAAACGTGACAATTGCTAAGCATGTAGTGACGTGGGTCATAAGCAAACAGGAATGAATTTCACCCATATTCCGAAGTATTGTCACTCGAAAGGAATTGAACACAAAAAAATAAGAAGTATGGGAAGGCAAATTTATGAGAATTATTTAAACTGTGTAAAGAAAAGACACACATCAAAATTATTACAATATTAACTATATGAAATCCATTTCGCATATATTAATGAATAACATTTGATTCGATTTTAATTGAAAGAACCAAACCATTTTAAAGATGCTATAGAGCTGAAAACCATTTGCTTTGAAAAACATTGGACAAGAAAATAAATTGGTTGTGGACAAGTGGAGACATAAAAACAAAGTGACATAAAACTGTGACTATCAGCCAAAATATTTGTTTTTCCTTCACAATAATGATACTACGTAAGAGTTAACAGATGTTTTAACTTATCTGAATGTTGCTTCAATATGTGAAACATGCGGTAAAACGAAACCAAAGGGAACTCAAGGTTTACAACAAACGAAGAAACGACACATTATGTCGCATTACACAAACATTTGCTTTTAGGAATAAAAGACATTTTTACAGTTTAAAATAAAAAAATGATACAATAATTGTAGTGCTTTTCAATAGTATAATTCCATTCAAACCACCTTCAAAGTATAAATCAATCTTTAAATATCATCACGAAGTCGACTTGAGTGTAGGATTTTTCCCTTAGCCTGAAGATGAAAGACAAACACTCAACTTCCAGCACTCAACAGCTAGAAGGCAGACGCCGCATGATCAATTTAACCAATCTTTTTTTTTTCCTACACCTTCGTTGGTCTATGTTGCACACATACATGCATGCTTATGCGCAAACACACGAGCATAGGCAGTGCCGGTCAAAGGTCTGCAGCAGCTTCATTATGCCACTAGATGCTGTAGATGAGTTCTTTCTTTATCTTGTTCGCGTTACGAACAGGGAAACACGAGATAAATTGAATTAAGCAATCCCGAAATAGATCTAGACAGACTCCCAACCCAAATGACCTTGACATTGAGGAAGTCTGGATGGATGGATAGTTAATAAGCCGATCGGTGAAGAATTGGTGAGGGGTGTTCTTTCGCTTTCGTAATGAATGTGTTCCTTCCCATTGCGATACGAAAAAAAGAAGTCTGTTTCAGCCGTTTCCCCCCTCGTATGTGGAATGGTTCTGCGATCGTTCAGCTGCCGATGTAAATGGAATGTGTGTTTGCGTTTGCGCGAGCATCCAGGCTTTTACATTCGAGCGATCACTTGCGTTGAACGCGATCTTCACCATTAAAGCATTGGTGAGAATCACGAACAACAAATGCTGGTTTAATAGGAGAAGTTACACTTTGGTAAGAATATGTATTTAAATGTGCCGTCGTTGGCAGACGACCTTCCATTTTTTTATATCATTAGAACTATTCGTCAAACACGTCGTTTAATTTCAAAAGTACCACAAAAATGTGAAGAAAAAAAAATCAATCGCACCCAATACCAACATGATGTAAAAAAAAGTGACAAATAATTTATAAGCATTAATAAAAATCTGTTCTTCTCCATTACACAACAGTCCGCGCTCATATGCAGATGACCTCCTGACCAAGCGACAAAAAATAAACCATAGCGAACGAAACAAACCGCCGATGGCACCACGCGCGCTCGGGTTCCGTACACGCGGGCGCGTTAAAATTTGCATACGACCATTGGAACGTTACACGTTTAACCAGCTTCCCTTATCTCCTCCTTAACCTGTGCGCCTCCACTATGTAAACGCGGTGACGAATGCACTGAAAGTGGGTGACAATCGGACGAAAGAGCGGGAAAGAATGATGGTGCGAATGAGAAGCATAAAAATAGCTTCGAATTAGCGCACGCTTTAGCTCGCGTTGCTCAAAGCCAACAACTTGACAGAAAGACGTGTAATGCACACAACAGACACACGCACACACACACACACACACACACACACACACACACACATTTGCCCTTGCGCATGGCTTCCCTATTCCGATCAGCTGCTAGGAGCTTGATTAATCTTTCAAGGCACACGACGAAGCACATGTTTTTCGATTATGTTGTGTCAGCAAAGCGAACCAAATTCAATCAGTTACAGACGATTGTCGTTAACCAACCCCGTTGGTTATACAATATATTTGACTTAATGAACTAAGTTCAGTACAAATACAGCAACTTTTTACTGGAAAAGTATAATTTTGTGAAAATATTCACTTCTAACAATAAGGGCGGGCCGGTGTATGTGATAAACGGCGTCGATTCCGCACGACAGGAGTGGTATTCAAATCCCATCCGGACCATTCTCTCATAGCAAGTACTGATTATTCGGCTACATCGTAAAAAATAGTCTAGTAAATCACAAATAGCCGGCAAGACCTCCAAGGTCTTTAAGCAAAGAAGAAAGGGAGAGAAATAGAGAGAGAGAGAGAGAATATGTTAAATTATTTTTTGGTTTAGAGTAGGACAAGAATTATCAATTTGATTGCTATTTTGTAAATCAGATTAAACACAAATCAAATCAAACATAAACTAGACAAAAAAAAAGAATTAAAAGAAAATTTTAAAACGCTTTTTTGCATACAAACTACAGGTGCATACAAGTAAGCAAGTGAAAGTAAAAAAAAAATAGATTTGTAAATTCCCCCAGACTCGACAGTGAAAAGAATGTAATAGCCCTGCAATGTGTGTCTTTCAATATTGAAAGGATGACTATGAAAACGAATAATAAGAAGAGGAACATTCTAATGAAGCGTCGTAGTATAAATACAAAAAAACGAAACTAGTAAAGAAGAAGGGTCAACAAATACAAACAAAATGTGTATTTGAATAAGGCAAACCGAGAAAAAAAAGGGTGAAATGATGTGAAGCTAAAAACCCGTGATCGGGATTGTTGTTGCGTTCGTTTCTTTTCCTTCCGCTTCCCATCATCCTTCCCCAAAAACCTGCGCAAAGTACTCAAACACCTTTGCCTGACCGATTAGCCGTCGGGCAGGATGCTGGGTTTTGTTGTTTCAAGAACGAAAGGAGAGATAAAAACAAACTGAAACCACACAGGATGTAAGTTCGGTTAATTCCTATCCTTAAACAGGTAAAATGCTTTTTTTCGCTCTCTCTTTTCCATCTTGTCATTCCATATCTCTGTCACTATAAATGTCCGCCCTAGGGAGGGAGCTCCTAATGTTTGTGGTGCTCATTACATTCAAGGACTTAAATATTCTGAGCAAAGTTGTAAGTTGGAAAAAGGAATGATACAAAATGTGCAACTGTTTAAAATTATTTGATTTTTCATTTCTTTAGGTAATATGAAACTACAAAGACAGAAATTTGTAGTTCATAAATATTGTATCGTACAATCGATTCTGAACCTTAAATATTCGTTTGCTGAAATGGTGATGTATCGTTAAGCGATCATATTCCTTTATTATGTATTTTAAAACGCCACATAACGTCTTTCCACGTCATGAAATTTACAAGAATTAGATATATTATAATATTTTATGAGTAATATGTGAGTCTAGCGTAATAACCGAAGAAGAACGCTAAGCTTTGTATAGAATGTAAAATACGTTGAATAGAGATTTAATTTTTAAACAAATTTATTTTCGTTACATAAGAATAAGTTCGTCGATATAATTATCTGTCATGACAATAGTTGGAAATTGTTTAAAATTTTAATACAATAGGTATTTCGAAACAACCACAAATGTAAAAATCTTGAAAAGCACACGCAAAATCAAAAATACACAATTATGAAATATGGAAAGAAAAATCATCATACAAAAAGAATTCTAAAATGGATATTTATAGAATAACAAAAAAGAGAAAACACAATAATAACAACAGCCTAATTTCCCAGTTATTAGACCTTACCAGTACGGAAGATTTTGCTTGTCCAAGTCTTACTTTATTGACTTGCTCTCTGTGAATTATTGATCGGTTCATAGCTCGGATGTCGATTGTACGTTTAGGGGTCTCGAGAATTGAACCCAGCCCGGACATATTTTAAGCGGTACAAATGTAAGCAGATAGCTCGACCTTTCCGATTCATTCAAAAGATATGTTTTGTTTGTGTCTGTGATTTTGTCACTAACAAATGCAATACCAGCTGTATAAGAAATGAGTTAGGTTAATTTTATCAACCCAAAACGAAACTTCATCTTTATCGCGTGCGATAGGGAACAAATGTACCCGCGTATATCACCTATTCCGTACACGCATGACTGGTGCTTCTTCTCTCTTTCCCAATCATCCAATTTTCAATGTCTCTATCGTTCATTCATCTTCAACAAGAAACTAACAAAAACCAGCTGGTCGCCGTTTCGCGGTTAGTAGGAGCTCTTTGTTTCGAAGCCAACTATACTTTCACGTTGTAGTAACCCTCGCTCTCTCTCTCTCTCAACTTTATCAATCGCTACATCTCAATCTCTCTCACTCGCACACACTGTCTATCGATTCTCAGCATGTTGGAGATTCTCTCTATGCTCTAGTATGCACTACTGTGCTGGTGTGTTTTTCTCTCACCAACTTTAGGGGTGGCAAAAAGCCGGCAAACTTACACCCTTCGTGCTATGCTTTAATAGAAAAAATACAACGCGCGTGCCGAAAGGAAGATACTGCTACAACCCTATCTGGTCACTGACATTCCGATTCACCCATTACACACCAATTCATGTAAGGACTAACAACTACACGTATACTGCAAGGAACTCTACCGTGAGGAACGTCATTGCGAGGCAAATATTGCGTGCGAACAAAGGAACTATTACTGTGGTAGAACTTCGTATGGATTCATGTAGCGTATTTTTCAAAACCTACATCATATTAATATTTCTCAATTATTTTTTAGAATTCGAATTTGATACAAAATAATTATTTAAAACACGCATTCAAATTAAGGTTCAAAATTGGTGAATTCTTTATCTCGACATCGTTTAGTGAGCAGTTTAAAGATTCACTTGTTTACTTTGAAACATGGATATCGAAGTTCAAAGACTTGCATGGTGTATTTTAACCTTTTTTTTCAACAGGAACTATTGCTATCAAAGCTAACCGGGATAGTTCACATTAGTAATATAAATAAGCTCAAATTGTAGTACGGCCAATCTCCTCATTACGAGTACCATTTTTATTGAGTTTATTCGAATAACGAGCAAATCACAAATACTCCTCATAACTGCTCGATGATCAAGTCGAAACATTAAAGAAACTTGGCTCTAATATAGAATGTTCAGAAGCTGGTTAGATCAATGTCACCAAAGTCATTTAGCTTGTGATGTTAGCACATAGAATACCCATCCCTCCATGAGCTCTTGGAGTAACAAATGCCAAGGAATAGGTTTCGGAAGCAATAGATAAAACAATTCATTTATTGATTTTGTTTCTTTACATGTTATTTGACATAATCCTGACGAAATGACGTGTATGTTAAAACTAATACAGAAACAATTGACCTTTTGTCCGTCACGAAAATTCTCCCGCATATCGAATAAGACACTGAAATGGATTAAACTAGATATAAGAGGGTTGGCTGTATTTGCAATTGGTTATTGTTATTACAAAAGTTTCTAACTCTCTCTTCTTGGCGTCTAAGTTCATGCCAGTTCTGGCCTACTAAACTTTTTTTTTTACCACGTATCCGAGTCCTTGCTATGGAGGAACGGTCCGGATGTGATTTGATTCCCGATGCTGCCGTGTAATACAGGCGCCACTACCGCCGAGGAGGTCGGGGCCAAGCAAATTGGGACATATATTACAAATATCATTTCTCTCTCTCTCTTTGTCTCTATCAATAAAATTTATTCTCTTGATAAATACCATCAGGCCATTCACCTTAGCAATGTTACTGTTTTAGCAATCGTTTTAAAAAACATCCTACAAGAGTAAAAAGTTGATATAAAGCTTACCGTTGTTTACCATCGTATCATTTTGTTAGGAAGCTGACGATGGGATACACTTATCGTTTATAATGCCGGTTCGGTTGATCGATCTGCTGCTATGGAATGCATCTTCGCTGTCTTGAAGAGAAGAGCTGCTCTGTGCTGACAAAGAATACAAAGAAGAAAGAAAAACCACACAATGACGAACAATGTTGATAGGACACACACGGGGCCAAAGCATACACAACGCAAGTTTGGATGCTTATAGGCAGCATATTTAAAGTCCACATCACGCACACAACGCAATAAGAAAGGAGAGCACACCACTGTCTAACGCACATACATACACATGCTGACATCCATCAAACGTGATAGTCGTGAAAGGGATGAGCACAGATTTGCCCGACAGGCTGTGATTTTTTTCTTCTGTTTTCCACTAGCGCGTCCTATTGTTTCTTCACTTTACTCTCATTTTGCTCACTGTGTTCACGAGCTGTTCGACTCACTTTTTACATTCATCACTGCTCATCTCTCACGTTCGGCACTGTGGCATAGACGTCACACAGCGAATCTGCACAAACACATACACACACACACACACGCGCGAAGATGTTCGCGCTTCTCTTTTCCCTTTCGATTCTGCCGCACTCTTAACCAACCACCCCCTAAAACAGCTTAACATAACCCTCGTTCGTCCCATTGCGCTACAGTGTAGCATGCTCTCCTTCTCATTCAACCACTGTGGCTACTTTTCCACATACACACACATACGTTAACTGTCACAATTGCAATTGTGCGCGGTGCTATTACTTTTATTCTGTGTACTGTACGAAGATGTTCCCCGATTCCGATTGTACAGTGTGCGCGCATAACGCTGTATCGAGAGCGACACAACGAAAACGCAATTCTTCCTTCATCGCACACAAACACACACGGACAGCACAGTCCTTTTCTCACTCTTCCTCGGCCACAGACTCACTACCCCTCTTGTCTTATGCTTAATGATCTCGCTGGCAGTAGCAGCATCACCCTAGCCAAAAAACTATTCACCAAACCATCAAACACTTAAAGCAAGTTTTGCGCTACATCCACCGCGCAAGGAATTATCACACTCGAGAACCACCACACTGCTCATCGACACCAATTAATGATCGTTTCATCAGCTTCGCGCACCAATATCTTCCGCGTACTCGAAAACGACCAAAAGATTGAGACCAATGTTTTACGAGGGTTGTGTTGTTTCTGTACCGGCTGTACCACGGATCACTGTAAGCACCGACACGTACCAGACGTTGTTCCGGATTGTACGGACAACTTTGGCAACGCAAGAAACCGAAGCAACCACACAAATTTACACCGAACGGATATTTTAGCCTTGGCAACGATATTTTACCTTTTCGTCGCTAGCAGTCCTCCTCGCACACTTGACAGTTCTCCTGCAGGAAAGATGACAACTCTGCACTGACATCCGGATCTCGCTTGCTGCGCCTTTATTTCTACGGGAAATAAAAGCGGATCCCTCAATCTTTTCGTAAGAATACGGTCGAAAACGGAAACTTCTTTTGCTATAAGGGCACCGGACCGCTTGTAATTGCCGATCCGTGCGGGTTAAGTGAGAATTGTAGAAGTTCACACACGAATGGCGAATGCCAGCTTCGAGTGGTGTAGCTAGCTGTGAGAAATCGGTACTGAAGCCGGTTTCAGTTTTCACCTCTGCTTGGATGCCCGTCGCTTAAGTTGAATCGCGGCATGAGTATTCAACCCTGCGGTATGTACGAAGTGTTGTTCACTTTTCATGAGCTCGCGGTTACACGTACCGTTTTCGAATGAAATAAATTAGATGACAAAGAAAAGTTTTCGCTACAGATTCTATACATATTCTAATTTATCTGTATCTGTACAATATGGGCCACTTAATACAACAATATGGAAAATGTTAAAAAAAAAAAATGTTTAAAAAATGGTTTGTATGGAAGCGTTTTAACCGTCAACAGAATGTCAAATTATGCTGTCGGTAGCCTCTACTGTAGGTGGCCATTTTTAAATCCCAACTCAATAAAATTTGTTCAACGTATTATTATGAAATACGCAATTCATGTTGTAGTAGCTAGATTTATGATCTGTTTCAAGCCGTTCAAAACTAGAGACGAATATTTCTGGAACTGAAATATATCGATCGATCGTGAGCATAAAATCTCATTAAATGGCACCACGTATCCATTCCAGCTTAAATAATATGATTTTAGTTGTAAGTTATCATAAGCCGAAAAGAAAAGCCTGAAGAAATAATTAGGTATATGTTTTCTTTCTACTTAGCTTAATAATTTGCTTCGGGAACACTTTAAAGCTACGTGATAGACCTTCCATCATACAGTGTGTCAGAGGTACACATTTCAGAACCAGTTTTGTATAAGGGACTCTTTATTTTATGATATAGTTGAAGTACAATTTTTGTATTACAAACATCGAAACAACTGAAATATGGATCATTAGTGTTTTTTTTTTGGTAAGGTTTCTTTTTTGTGCTGTGTTTCTGTGTTTGCGTGTGCTGTCTGTGTGCATGTCGTGTCTATTTGTAAGTGTAGTTTTCCTGTTTTTGCAATTTCCTCTTGTTTACAGTGAAGATATAGCAGGGAACTATCGTCTACTTTACACGAATTTACCAGTGGTGTTTTTGTTTTACTCGCTTAAGACAACATTGACTTGTGGAAACATTTAGACATTCAAAATGTAGGATTTTTGCTTCTTTTCTTTTTGCTGCTTTCTGTCTCCGCTCCGCTTATCGGTCGCTTAGCCTATGCACACATATGTAGAGTGAGTGTGTATCCATAAGAATTAGTATATCCTACGTGTCCTTGCATATGGTAGGATGTGTATTGTTTTATTGAATAAATAACAACATTCGTCTTTCGCCTATCTTTTTTCTTATTTTTTTGTTTTGAATAATGTTCAATTATATCATTCGATTTCCTGTAAACTCGGTTCTGTCAAGATTTTCTTGCCCATGCCACCGCTTAAAGCTTTTCCTTGGGAAAAGCCATAACAAAGGGTGTAAAATGTAGTGCCCTTTTCGCGTTTTCCCTTTTTCCCCCCTTTCCTCTAACCTTGGCTGTCTCTCGGTCACAATTTTCTTCACACGTAATAATACAAAAAAACTAGTCAATAAAAATACCCTGAAGCACACATGGTTTTACTCTTTTAAAATAAGAGTACGATAACAATGCACACACGTATAAAGTGTAGGTACGGACGACATCATCACTAAACAATCCCAATAACGCTGAAGTGAGGTGATGTCTCTAGTGAGATCCGTTGAGAAGTAACGTTAGTAAGTTGGCAGAACGTGAGACGTACAGAAAGCACACACCCTTGAAAACGCGTTGAAACATGCTACCCTTCAGGCCGGATAACGGCTCTGATAACAGTCAATCACAACATCTAGGTTTAGTCTAGGCAAAGGTAGGTGTAACGGGTATTAAGGGAGAGTAGGAATTCGTAACATTATCTCCAAAAAGTAGGAGCAAGATTTTTTATCAATAAAGACGGTGTATCATATATAGAATAGTTCGTTAAGAAACAATGGCACTCGACGGTTCGACACGGTGTTTCGAGGCCGCGAGAGTGTTTTTCTGCTTTTGTTTTATTATAAATATAAGAATTATAGTAACTTGGAAGAGTTTAGATATGGAACAACAATGGTCTTACCAGGGTGCTACGTACCCGGCCAATTTCTAGTAAAGGATCAACATTTTTAAATGTGTTAGGAGCTGTAAGATGTTTGGGAAGAGAATGCTTCCATGTAGTGTTTCAATTTCTTGTACCAAAGCTCCACTCCACTGCCATATGAATTGGAGAATTGCGGGTTTTTTTTAATTTGATTTTTCATTTTTATCCTTTAAAAAATAACTAAACGACTAACGTCTTCCAACGGAGATAGTAAACAAAGCTTTTAGTTTATGTTAAATCATAACTCTACTATTATACTTTTACGATATAATTTTGTTTTCCATTTTGATTCTTTTGGTTAGATGGTTTAGGTACTGGTAGGCTTTCTACATTGGTTTTCTTTTAGAACGAAGAAGGTAAGGAGTGTAGTAGTTAGAGTTACATTTCATTCAAATAAGCATTTTTATTAGATTCCACGAACCGAACGCCGATTTGTCTGCCAAATTGAGATGAAATCTTTAATTATGCTTACAATATCACGTTTTTCTTTTAATTAAACACGAACAGGAGGGCTTATGGTTGTTTTTTCTCATCTTTTTGTTCTTTAAAATGTTATCTTTAATCCCGCCGCAATCGGAAATGCTTCTCCGTAGGATCAGCAGTCAGTTAGTACGATAAAGATGTAAATTTTTTAAATGCAAAATGAGTGAGCAGTAATTTGCCTTTTGCTAACCAATGGTATAGTAACAAGAACTAGAATCTGTCGATAAAGGATTCAACATTAAACAGTTTGTCTCTGTAGCTAATTGCATGCGTAATGGTAATCCAGTGTTAAATTGTCCTTTTATTTTTTTTACTGCTACTTTAGACACATTCGTTACGCTACTTTGTTTGTTTGTTTTTTTGTTTTATTTTGGGTAAAATTTACTTTTTTTCTTGTCTGTTTTTTGTGTTTGTTTGCTGCTAGAATTAGAGCACATGTTTTACCCTACAGTAGTATCATTTCGTTGTGATTTGCTGTTAGGAAAGACACCGATAAAAAAGTACTGCACGATATTCTTCCAATCGACAAACATCGAGATGAGTAGTGGCACTGAGTTGCCATTAGCTTCTATCTAACCACAAGTTGGACTTTTGTCGGTCGGCAAAGTTTGGACACAAACAAAGTAAAAGCATGCATGCTGCCAGCTGGAAGAGGAAACACTCCAGGAATTGTATGGATATGCGTCTTTAGAAGATGGTGTCGAACACGGCTATCGATCGGCGAATGCTTTCGTCCTTCGTGCAGCACTCGATGAACTCGTCCAGCGTTATCTTGCCGTCGCAGTTGCGATCCATTTTCTGTTTTGGGGGGAAAACAAACAGAAAACGAAACCAGTGAGAGCAAAAAGAAAAAAAACATAAGCATAAACTGGCTCTGTTGGGCAGGCAGCCCTCTTACCTCAAACAGCCTTTCGACCTTTTCCTTGATGGCTTGTTCCTCTTCGCAGCCTTCCGGTACCTTACCCATCAGCTCGTAGATCGCAGTGACGATTTCCTTCATCTCTTCCTTAGTGATGCATCCGTCACCGTTGATGTCGTACAGCGAGAAGGTCCACTGCAGCTTCTCGTCGACGGTACCCCGCAGCAGAATCGACAGGTTGGCGACAAATTCCTATACATGGCGCAAGAGAAAATTCGAACAGAGAGAAAAAGAAGGAAAAGCAAACCCGCAAAATTGAGACATTTCTCTTCCGAACTGTCGTGATGTGATGCTCTAATATGTATTACGGCATATGTGGATACGCTACCTCAAAGCTTAATGAGCCATTCCGGTCTAGATCGATGGAATTGAAGACGTAGTGAGCGTACTGACCACTGCTCGCTAATATTTCACGATGGACGACCAACGATGGGGACGAGACGTGATGGTTTGTTATTTATTTCGTACATCCATACACAGGTCCAGAACAGACGAGGCGCATCGTTCCATCACGCCATTGATGAAGAAAATCCACAAAAACCGCGTAAGAGGAAAAGAGAGCGAGAAAGACAGTTCGGGGGAATGGAAAAATAGTGAAACTGTTAGCTATAATCGAACCATTCGGAATGATGCACGAACACATGGAACACACAAAACAGCAATGAATAAGATCTCACTGGCCGTTGACATGCAGGGTGTTGTGTTAAATGAAATGAGATGCGATCATGAAATGAGTGTGGGTTGATTGATAAGTTTTTTGAAGCGTAAAATATATAAAAAAGTAGAATAATTAGAAACTAATTTCTAATACTAATACTAATCATTAAGTATGAGTGGTGATTTAATACAGACGGCCAGAGTTGTGATTTATTAATTATATTTAATTAAAATTGTCTTCTTGAATACATGTAATTTAACTGTCAAGTTACACGTATTTTTAATGAATTGTTTTTAATTTTTTTTATTTATTTCTATTTCGATAATTAAAAAAACCTAAGCTAAATAAAATTAATTACTAAAAACACACAAAAAAATACAATGCTAAACGTTCACTAATAGCGGGTACACTCATAGCGAATGATGTTTTCAAAACCAATTATTGAAAACAATTTTGAATTCGAGCTAATAATGTCCCTATTATCTTAATTTGTATAAAACACACTATCACAACCGACTATGTCCCGATTAAGATAAAATATATGGAGGAATTGCCTTGCGATGATTGTAAATATCAGTACAAGCGGTGCATGCAATACGGCAAAAACCGTAATAATAAATTTAAAAAATAAATAAAAAATCCAAATTTGTAATTTCATCCCTCCAAAAAGCAGGGTTATAGAAATAACCGTTCGAAAAAATGGCAGTACAGTAGCAAAGTAAATTATATCATCCGACTAGTTAGATGAGTTAGATGAGTCAGAGTTAGGATGACAACGCCATTGCCAACGCTTAACGTTAAATTTGCACCCTTTACTCAAATTGGAAGACAACTCAACAAGCTAGTTCAATCGGATAATGGTCCTACAACGAAAAGGTCCCACATTTTCCACCATCATATGTAGAGGTTAGCACACGACGAGAAAATGACACATAACCTCAATTCTAGATTGGGGAAATAGTCCCTAGGAGCCGTTATGTTGCATTTATGCTTTCGTCGACGTTTTTCTATTCAGATTCGGGTACCTTGCTAAAACGGAATAATGTGAAATTTTGGAATTTTAAATGAAGTCATTTAAAATCGTCTGTAACCGGTGGATAGATGATAGAACCCTCAGAGGTCTAATGAGATTGTTCCAGAATGCTAATGGTAATGACTTATTCTTTTGTTTCGGAGAATGCTTTGGAGATATAAGGTTGAACAGGCTCTTTATAAACGAGAAGGGTGATGAATGTAATGTCCGACCGTAATTTGTTAAAAATGTTCCTTATGATACTGCTGTGCTTAGAACACTCTTTTGATCAGTAGAAACTGGTTGAAACTGATATTCACATATACAAAATATCAGGACAATATTCAACTCATTTTTATATATAAAAAATAGTTTTAATCCACTATTATATAAAACGTAGAGAGGCGCATGTAGTCTTAGGGACTCAAAACCTCTATAATCAAAATAAAACAAAAAAATATATAAAACGAGATGCAAAACATCGGTCAACCAGGCGCCTCCATTACATTCCTTCGACAAACAACTGGGCGCCTCCATTGCCTCTGCATGCGCAACCAGGCGTCTCCATTGGACTTTCAGATCATCGCATGTTGTCTGATAGATGAAAAAAAAAACTATTTAACCTTATCTTGCTCGCGGCATATGTACATTAGCACATTGTGTGTTTCAGTGCAAAAGCGTTGTGCGCTGTTTAAAATCGTTTTCGCTCACTAAACGTCATAGCAAAATATATGAGCGCCGCTAAAGATTTACGTCAAACGACGCAGTACGGGAAAATTGACATCACACATCACCTACGGGCAAACGTTGTTCGTGGTAGAAGGTAAACAGTGATTCACCATTTGTGAAGTTAAACCATAGATAGTCCTTTTGGTAGCGGGGAAAAAACGAGAACGACAAAAATCCTTTTCATTTTCCCTGTGTGAGCGATACCACAGCAGGGAAAATCCTGCCGACAAAGTTTTAAGCGCCGAATGGTTAGCAGAAGCTCGATCTGTGTTTAATTTATGCTCTCAGATTAGCGACGATTTTCCGGCCCCCGTTTTCCTGTCCCACGATTAACCTGCGGTACGGATCCCTAATGCTTTTTCGGCCGCTTTCAGGCTTCCCGGTGAGATTTATGCTTCGAGTGCTGAAATTGATGGCGCGCAAATGTTTCTACCGGTCGGCCTGTTTAGTTGTGGTCACAAAACCCAAACCGAACCGAACCGTGAGGGTAAAATGTTAGCTACATTTAACACTCCGTATCTGGGGTCCCTGGGAGACAAATAAATGTTTCCAACTATTAAGAGTGTGTTGTGTTTTTTTTTGTTCAGTTTAAGCTGTTTTGTGCGTTAGTACTGTAAAACAAACGTATCGAATATTTTACGAGTTTTGTATTCGTTACTAAAAAACCGCCGTGAAATTTCATAGAACGATGGCCTTTCATTCTCATACACCATCGATTATTCTACCGGTGGGCCTTTTTTACGATTTCTACAGACCCTAGCTGACCCCGTCAATCCAACGGTAAGCTTTATCATACCTTTCCCTGTAGAAACATTTCCATTTAGTTCCGTACACTTTAAGTTCACCGGAAGAAATGATTTAGCCTTTACGACACACGGCCAGCGATAAGGGGAAGGTTCAATATCGGAAGCATTAAGCACCCGACCTGGCTACGGTACGGTAGGATGTGCTGCTGTACCGGATTCTTTGAGCTTTGATTTTATGATCGCTCAGCAGTTGATGAGGAAACAAAAGGGCACCATGAAGGCTTCAAAGCAGTGTGTTGACCTTTAACCAAGAGACGAAATGCTTGAAGGACCTTTTTTTTCGAAATGCGCCCGCAACATATTTCGGCCAAAGGTAAAGGAAAGGTCAAATTTATGGTAATTTTTACCCAAAAAACCTTCGTGTAGTCTGACCAGCACCGAAAAGGTATCGATGGAAGGGAAGTACAAACTCACACGGCAAATGAAATTGAAATGGAGAACGTGTGCAAAAAAGGGACGGAATAAGGCAAGCGACACCTTTGCGTGCCAGGTGAGTAGCCTCTGTGGCCGGTTTGTTTCTTATGTTTGCGTGGTCAACTATCATTTACCATCACTGACCAGGACTCATAAAAATCTTTTTTACGCAAGATTTCATCCATCAGTTTGATCCTGTGAGCTGTGTTTGCGAAAGGTGTTAAGTATCACTTTTTTTTTCTTCGTTCCATTTTCAGTGCATAAATGAAAACAAAATGCCAGAGTATTCTGCTAACCCCGGTGTAAGCAGCACATCCGGGTTCAGATTCACGAACCATAATGATGAAATTATTGAGTGAAATTTCATGTAGCAAATAACCACCTCTCCGGGTTCAAATGGTTTCTCCATCAACAGCACATTGGCCACCACGTAAGTGCAGTAGCAGCTACCATCGTTGGATAGAGCGAGCTCCCGTACACGATCGCGTTAATGTGGTGTTTTGTACGAAATTTCCCTGACAGACGGACATCATGCCACCTTTTACGCTTGTTAAACTCAAACATCCTAACCATAATGCCATCAACAAATGGTGTGAATAACATAACGAAGGTGCGGCACATGGTCCCGAAAGGTCAAAACGATTGTTTTTATTTTTTGGTAACGCGTGTTAAAGGTGCGGTTACTACACATTAAATTCTTCAAGGATGTTTCTTTTCGAATTGATTGAATTTGGCATTCGTTTGTCTCGATCAAATAAAACTTTATGAAGCTTTAGAAATATTTGTTTCATTACGATTAATTGCATAATGTTGATGTTCAATGGGTTAACGATTATGTTAGTAATTAGAAAAAAAAGTTTTTCAATGAGGGAATATATAAAATCCCTCCGTAAGATCGGTATCGATAACACTTACAAAATAAATCCATCTATTCATAAAAATAATATGCTGTTAATATTAAAGAACAGTTATGATATTTTATTACTCAACTAAGAGAGATATCAAAACTAAAAATATCTCTTAAATAGAATTAAAATTATGAACTTAATCAGGAAATCAAACTGGTAATTCGTACAATAATAATTAAACTACTCAAAATCGAAATTCACTTATAAAAATTTAAGCATCTAATGGTTGTTTAGCCCTGTCATGCCCAAGGGAAATATTTCTCCCAACTACAAAAATTGATACCGATTGTTCAATTATTATTGTTTTGGAAACGATAAATCAAAATTAAACGCATGTCAAAGGCGGAAAATGTCTTGCTGAATGAATAAATAAGGAAACACTTTTTTGTGAAACATTTGTGCTTCTCAAGTGAACGTAATTATTTCGTGGAAAATCATAAATATCAATGGATGATACTTTTCTGGGTAGTTTTTTTAATGTAATTTGTATTAGAAAGCAATACAACAATGCCGATACAAAAATCCAAACTCGTCGTTTATTTACTTTTATGGTCCATAGGGAAAAAATTCTCCAATGAAATTACATAAAACTTACAAGCCACCATTTTTATATAGGTAAAATATTGGGTTGCATTGACGTTTTTAGTCTTGGTTAGCTTATATTCCTGAAGGTGTTAAAAGCCACGTAATAGGGGAAATTAGCGCTTTTGACTAAATTAGTGGACAATTATTATTGGCAATCAATGATCAATGATCTGCCTTTTGCCATTTCGGCTGTTAAAGAGTTTACCTTCATTACCACACTAACCTAGAATGCATCACTAAATCATTTAATAAAAATTAAGTACTTTACATAATTAATCCAAAAATAATTATAATCAAACATTATAACCATCATACGCTGGTGGTTTTCAAGCTTATTATTATACAACCACCGCACTTAAGCAGGAATGTTTATGCTAAACTTAGCACAGTGTCTAAATCGCTCATTAAAATACGCATCATAAATCATGGTTTATGAAAATTGTACACTGACCACCGTTAAGCGTGAGGAGAATCCGTAAGCGTAATGGTGGGCACATAATTAAGAACCAGATTTGCTAAACAGTGTGGCACATGTTGCATTGAATAATCCCAAAGTGCAAAAGCAAACTACGAACCATAGCCATCCATCGGGAGGACAAGATTAACAGATGTTTCATTGCAATCGAATGGTGTGGTAGAGAAGGGCCAGGCATCGGGAAAACGAGCCGGGTAGGCAGCCGGGTTGGTTTTGAATAATCATAATTTACATAATTATGTTTCCTTCCGGACTGACTGTTGGTGGTTCGGTTAAAACGGGACAGGGGACACGGGAATAAATTTAGGACACGCCTATGTTGACGGTTCGGTGCTAGTGTCCACACATTTGCGGCATATTCGGACAATTCATCAACGGAATGTGGTGAAACGAAATGCGGTGAAAATTGGAAAAAAGTGGCTCCCGATGCTTCCACGATGACGAACGGATGAGCAATGGATAGTGTTGGCCACTGTCTCGGAATTGACTTTTTTCTTTGCTGGCTCTAAGCCACAGTTCGAATCCCATGGACGTTCCCGGGGCCGAAAATTTGGCAATTCATTTCGACGACAAGGCACTTATGAATATTTATCGGTTGATTTAATTCTCTTCTACTGTGTCTCTTTTGTGTCTTTGTGTGTGTACGTTTGTGGTGTGACGCGTTTTTCTTCGAACTTGGATCACTTGGCGAGTTGGAGTTTTTATTTGTCATTTGAATTTTTTGCTTCATTTACCGTTTGCTAGCAACTTTGCAAAGTTATAAAGTATGCCATCCGATGGAATGAATCGACGTTTTCCATTTGAATAATTTTCAACAAAAATGGAAGTTTTTTCTTCTTTTCACATATCACATCACACTCGGTGTTATGATAAATATCAAAAGTGAATTTAATTTTCAATAAATTTATTGCTGTTTTTTTTAACGAAATAGGTTTTTTATAGTAGATATTCAAGTTGATCGTTATAAAAACGAGCTTCCTCCTTAAATGATTTGACTTTCCACGTCTTCCTAACAGATAAATTTCCGAAATAAAATAATTATTTTCGGTTAAACTTAAACGTCTTTTAATGTCATTAAAAACCCAAAGCTCAAATATGACCGATTTTCAAAAACAAAAAAAGGGATATGAATCCAATATTTTATTTCATGTCTAGAGCTTTGGAACATTCAAGAGTTTGTGTACTCATTTCTTTAATTAAACTCACATAATAATAATAATAAAAGACTTCAGATGTTTGATTTTTTCCCATTTTTGCATTAAATTAATATTGGGTTAAAATTTCATCATAAATCCCCTGGCACCTATCCCTTGCTATTCTTTGAAGTTTGCTTTTACAAATGCGTACTGTACTGAATGGGAAAAAATAATATTTCATTTCCATTTCTCCACACAAACGAAGCGAACAGTTATTAATTTTAATTGCACATCCAATGCAATACCTTCTGTGGCATTGCATTGTGGCCAAAAAACATCCAATCTCCTGTCGTTCCTCACTCAAGGCTAGTTTATGTTACTACATACTGTGCGATGGGATTTCGGTTATATTCTGCCCAGTTGTTTTACCTTTTCCCATTCTCACCCACATATTGCCACATCATTCAACACTTTTCAAAATACCATTTTACAAACGTGCCCATTCTCAACATTGACCAAAACAACAACAAAAAAGCCATTTTTTTTTGCTTTTGAAGCTAAATAAATTCTACTCGTCGATAGAAGGCAAGGCTGGTTGAAAACGATTGCAACTTGAGCCCCGGCTGCTAGTAGATGGAACACTAGCAGAACAGAACTTGATGGGTGGGCTAGAAGAAAAATGGAAACATGTTAACTGACAGCATCGTATTACTTGTGCGAAGCGTAAAACACTTCGACCGCTCGAAAGGTTTCCGGGCGAAACTTTACGATGGAACCATACACCGTACACCATCGAGAAATGGGGAAGATGATGAAGCCAGAGCGTAATAAGTGCTCTAGAGTTCGGTTGGAAAATTTGAAAATATAACAACTTCAATGAAGAAGGTAGACACACAAAAAATTACCAACCTCAGCCCCCAAAAGCAGGATGGAATCAATGCTGCCAACATGTGGAATGTTGGTGGGAATGGTACGTTTCTTTTCTACGATACACAAAAAAACATTACTAACTGCAAAAGCTTTCCCAAGCTGCATGGGAAAGGGTATCCAGTGCCATGAAACTGATTCCCATAGACAGCATTGAAACGTTCGTTTTTTTTGCCATGTTTTCCACAGCTTTCCACCTTTCAGGATGCGACCCGCCACGACCGCCCCATTCATCTCGTTTCCTGTTCGTTATTGATTTTAACGCCACAGACAAGATGAAGTTTATGTAAATATATCTACCACCAGTGAGCAAAAGGGAGTGCGTTTAACGTTTGGTGGGTTTCATTTCTACAGGGAAGGGACGATCTTTCCACGTACCGCGATCCATCGCACGAGCCAGAGAAACCGTATGTCTATCGACGTGCGAATGAATATTTATGATAACTGTGAGGTTGTTTCGAGTTCACTTCATCGCTGTAGCCGTAAATTTGAAGATCGATGGTTTCACATTTTACGCTACCGATGGAAAACGACCGACCGACGGCGTGGGTGGAATCTGCCTGATGGAACTATCTGCTCTGGGTGGTTTGTATGAGTGTGTTTTTTTTTAATTTCTTTTTTCGATGAATGTGTTTTTGTGTGTTATTTTTTCTCGTAAAACCAATTGTTTATCTGTGTCGGGGAGTTTTTTTTATTATTTGTTAATTTATTGACCTAGATCAATATTGGCTTGTCTGAATGAACGAATTTCTTAAAGCTGAATCATAGCCATTTATGAAGAAAAAACATATTTCACCATGTCAAACACTATTTCATGAAGGTACGGTGTTAAACCTTGTCACTGAATGTCAACCGTCATGGTCAAGAATCGTTTCAAAAAAAGAAAATAAAAAAAACTTTCACTTGGTAGTTGGAAAACTATTTATGGTTGTGGGATTAGTGGAACTATTTCACAACCCTTCGGGGTCTAGTGTTGTCTTTACATCATTCCTGTCTTATAAAATGTGGTGCTTAACTTTATCCAACTAAAAGAAATGACAAACAAAAACCAGTTTTGGAGCTACATTCTGAAAGTTGTCTTCGTATGTTTGTCTTGTAAAAAAAGGTATTTTAATAATGTTGTTTATAGCATAGAGACGGATAAAAGAAAATTATTCCTGAATGTAATGCAACAATTAACATAAGTGCGAAATATTTTATCGAACGCCAAAAAGAGATCAAGCCAATAGTGAAGAAGCAAAACTTAACAGAAGCGAACTTCAACGCGACTAATTTTTCAGTAGTATTAAGTATTAAGTATTAAAATCAATCAGAATCATAATTAAAAATGCGAACATCAAAATAATCCTTTAAAATCAGTTTATCAGACTTATGAGACTTTTCATTCCGCCACGAAGGATGTATTCTTGTGTAGAAAGTGCTCGTCGTTTTCTTAGAGTGGAAGTGTTTTATTCTTATTGAAACGTCTGTAACCATATTCAGAGGGCTACCCGGTGGTGAATGTGGTATACGGCAAAAATTCCACACGACAGGACTTCCCATCCGGACCGTGTCTCCCCGTAACAAGGACTGACTAACCGGGTATGTGGTAAAATAAGTCTAGTAAGCCAGAAATGGCCACCATGACCTTAAGGGTCATTAAGCCAACAAAAGAAAAAGAGAGAGAATCATAGTCAAAATAAAATGAAAAACAATTAAAGCTTTAAAATTGTTTTACCATTCACTGATCATTTTTGTTGGGTTTTTTTTCTCAAAAATTAAAGATATCCTGTTTGGTGTAGCACAGGGCAAACAAGTTGTGTATATTTAATTGCACTGGCAAGTTATCTGAGATGAGCATTTATCATAGCATTTAGCTTCATGGTTTGGAGAAGTGTTGCCAAATAAAAATCTTTGTAGGGATTCCGATACTACGAATCCGACTCTCGCTTAGGATTCGAATCTTTGACTCTTTGAATCCTAATCGAATTAAAAATGGATCGAGCCCTAACCGAGAATCATGGGGGGTAATGGGAGATTACTCCGGAGTTAACTGTGGATGTAGCACCGGAGTTAGTTCCGGAGTAATCCGGTACCAACTCCGGAGTAACTCTTCGTCAACTTCTCATTACTCCGGAGTTGAATCCGGTTTTTATACTTCGGAGTCAGAGTGGATTCATGACTCCATTCCAGAGTTCCCACCACTATTACACTATTCGAACGACTATTGGCTTTGAAAATATGATCTCAACTGAGTGATGATGGAAGCCTGAATTTGTTTATCATATTACTGTATTTATTATATTTTTCATTTACTTTATGAAAAGAAAATGGCAAAACCAACTACCACACGGTTTTCCTCTGTTCATTTTATGCCATTAAATTTCGCAGACAAACCAATTTTCTGTCTTTGGTTCAGTCCATAAAGACCAGCACCAGGTATGGGTAATCATTTTCCATGGCTACCCACCAAAAACAAACAACCTGTTGCTCAGTACGGTATAGATTACAACTTTTTATAACATCATACCTTTTGCCGAGTTATGAAGTGCTGTATACATCATAAACGTCTCATAAACTTACGCTTACAAGCTCAAAACGAGTTAGGCATCACGAAATCATCGTACCTTCTGAAGATGAACGGGGGCCATTCCGTACCAAGACACGTGCATGTCTCACTTAATGCGTACCCGTCAAGCGTTAGATCCTTTGTCTCCGGTTTTTTGCAATAACCACACACTCACCAATTGTGGTTCATACGAATCAGAAACGTGGAAAGCAGCATTTTTAGCGCAATAATAGTCACCGTCGTACACTGTGCCACACATTTCACACATTGGGAAGTAGTGGGACAATAGAGCTCGGATGGGCAAAGTTGAAACAAGCAACTAAACTCGATATAAACAATCCTGCCCGTACGTGAGTTCACCGTCCGATGCTTACATTCCCAATTATTTTTCCTTAACAAATGAAACGATATGAAAAGAAAAAGTATAGCCATGATGGAAAGCTGTCACACTTTTAGCTTTCAGAAAATCTTCTTCAAAGCTTACGAAGCCCATAAATTTCTCTACGCCGACAGTGCTGTTGTGTGGCATCATATTTATAGCATCATAATTGAATTACATGTATTTCTTTCCACAAATATGACATCACCCCGGTTCCATTTGGTTCGTAGAAATAACATCCATTCCGGTCAGAATGTGTTGTAAGCGGCATGGGAAAAGTTTTCCACGCAATGTTTTTCCGCTCTTTTGTTATTTGCTAACTAACTTTTTCCCGCCGTCATTTTGACCAATTTCAATCCCGAGCCTGAGCCAGCTCGGGCTATAAGTTAATGAACGAAGGAACGTGCCTGTGTCATGTATCAGTCTGTCTTCATGTAACGAGGATAATTTTTGCTCAAGTTTTGCATTTATGTTTCTTTTCACATATTTGCAGACACATTGTTGTAACATTGTTCCTACGCAGCATGACGATTTTATTTAGTTAATAAACCCGACACACAGAGATAGTAAAGTTTTGTGTTTGTTCTTCCTGTTAAGAACCACGTATCTCGAATTGTGAAATAAGTTGGTACAGTTGTGCTTCTTGGTAATTAAGTAAGTAAGAACTGAATCATGCTCAACTCAAACTGGATATGTATTTGCTTTTTATGCTAGTTTTCTGAAGACTTAGTAGAAATAATGGATTTACGCGGAAAAGTTTAAAAATTATACTATATATGTAACATAGAATTTTTGTGAGAATAGAAGTTTTAAACAGATTTATCCTTTTTTTTCTTAAAGAAATTACAATTGAAACTGAATTAAAATTTAATTTACATTTATTTACATTAATATTTATTTTAATGATAATCCAAAACTCCAAGACATTATATTTATCTTCCAATATAGCTAACAATCAAACGATTTCATACTTCTGTTTTGTGTCCAAAACAGCAAACTAAACCAAACAGATCAATCGATTTGTTCGTATCGTGTTGAGCAAATTGAACGGTTTTTGGCTAAAAATATCAAAAAAAACCTCGTCCGGCCGGTTTTCTGCCCCTTTGTGATGCTTTGACCACACGAACCAACCAGCTATCATAATATCGCCGGAAACGACTTTTCCCCGAGTTGCTGCTGTTTGTTCAAGACGATCGTCCATTTTTCCTGGCAGCCAATATTATTGTAAGCAAAACAAAACAAAAAATGGAAACACAAAATAAAGTCTCTGTGGCTGTACCGGGTTAGTTCACTGTTGTCCAAAATCATCCGCTAATTAGTTCCCCCCGGTCTCGGGGTACTCTTGTGTTTTGTTGCTTGTAGTTTATAAAATAAACAGATGTTTAACTCCACAAAAGCATCAACTCCACCGAACGGGGTTGTTTGAAATTTGAAGAAAACATTAAATGTAATTGAGATGATACACATATTTCAAGCACAGCAAAATTCCATCAAATGAACGACAGTGAAATTTTTGTTCTGAAAACAAAACCAAAACAAACAAACCAAGGCATAGACGACCACTTTAGTGCATTTTTTTTCTTCACTTCATTCGCCACTGGACGTACGAGACAACATCAAGCGACCGACGAAAACAAATGATATCTTCCTGTCCTAAGGCACATTTACAGATGGCTGTTGTCGTTTTGCTTTTGCGAAATCATTATTTCTCCTTTGTTTCGTGCGATACCTTTGTTTTGTTTTGTACCGTTCACTTACAAAAGCTTTGACGAGGTTTTTTGCTTCAGGTTTGACACCAGCAGCAATACAACACACAATGGGTGGAAGGACGTTTACAATTTCGCACCACGGGAATGAGGTGAAAGATCACCGTAGATTGTGGTTCGGTCGGTATTTTTCTTTGTGTGTGATTAATTTGTGTGCTTTTGTTTGCTTTTTTCGCTACTTATTGAAGTGTTTTGAATTATTAATAGAATTAAAACTGACAAAACCTTCATTCATAACACTTTTCATGGAAAATTGAAATGTGTTACAAAAATACTTTTTCATACAAATATGTTTTGGATGTGTAATCCGGAGTGGAATCGTGGATCCAATCCGACTTTGCGTATGAAAAATTGATTTCGATCCCGACTAAAAATCAAAATTTTCTCCGGCGAGTTCCTTCGAGTCCGGTCGACTCCGAGTTCGATCGAGTGCGGATGATTCCGAATGGGTTCGATCGATTCCGAATGAGTCCGAACTCGATCGGAGTCAATCGGAATCAATCGAAATTGATCGACCAAATTTAAAAGTAGTCGATCCATCGACCGATCCGACTCCGGCAAAATTAATAATTTTCCCATCACTACTGGCAAGATGCCTCTAGAAATTTCTATAATTTTATCACAACTTATGATAGAGCATGTTTTATTTAACATCTAGCTTCTCAAAGGACAAGCGTTTATGTTTAAAAAGCTATTCTTCTGATGCACGTGTATAGAACGCATCAGTTTTCATAATATCGCCAGAAACAAAATTAATCTTCCCAAGCTATCCCAAGTTATCTTCCCAAGAATATCGTCCATTTTTCTTCCGCTCAATATTGTTCGAAGGAAAAAAAATCGTGTTGTGTACAGGTGAGTAATTGTGTTCCAAATCTACCAAATTCCTAATCTTATAAAAACCAATGTTTATTAATAAGAACGGAAAAAAGACGAAAGAAAGGATAATACCGCGTCCATTATATCGCACAAAACACTAAAACAAACACCGCTTCATAAGAATCGCTGTTGAAAACCACGCGGAAGGTAATAAAAATGAACATATCACTAAAGCGATCGTGATGGGCAGTAACGATGCATATTATTGCACAAGCTATCTGTACGAAAGCAATATAAAACGGCTTAAGAATGAATACCACAGCCGAAACATGCAAAAGACTGTATCCAAACGAAAGTAAAAAAGGAAAAACTGGGTCATCCATAAATGATGCGCAGCCTCGCATCTGCAAGGGGAACCAGCCTGCCTGCCAGAGAAATTTGCCCCACCCAGAAACGGGGTGGCATTGAACCGAAACAACATCTACGGACGAAAACAGTGCTCTCAAAATTTCCCTCTACGGTACGCTACTGTCCATACATACACGGGACAGCGAGCTTGGGACGTAAAGGAAAAGAGGGAATATGGCCGGCGGGCAGTAAACTACAAACGCAAAACCTCGCGGACACAGACGGACCGGAAGCAGCATCTACGGATGGCCCTGTTTACTTGGTATCCTTACCACCGAGCGGGAAGAACTGTGAATAGATGCCCTTGAATGTTTCCTCCTTCACGATGCCGGTCGGACATTCGGCCTTGAAGCCGCGGTATATTCGCTTGATCTCTTCCTCGGTGAACCGGGCCGTCCGCGTCAGTTCAACGAGCGAGTCCGGGTAGTAGCGTGCCGGCACGGGAAGATCCTCGGCTTCCGGTTCTGTGGTGAGAGAAAAAGAGAAACAAGAAAGACGAAATGAAAACCGCGTCACGTGTGTAACATGAAAGGCCGTAGAAAGTGGAGCAAAAAAGTGGTAAACAAATACTCATAATGCAATGGGAAGGTTCCACTCTTCGTGGAAGCTGCCAGCTCGAAGGATGAAAAGTCTCAACCGGCGTGGAAACCCGCCACGTATAATCAACGGGAATGTTGAAATGTGTTCCGGACGAGTTTTCCTTCGGGTTGAGGCACTTCTCATTAGTGAATGCTATTTGCATGGTAATGGATTTTTAAATTTGCATGAGTACAGTGACAAATAAATGGTTCTTTTCCACTCGCTCGCTAGAACACAGTTTTCCTTCTCTTTTTATCAGATTCATATCAAATAATCTCAGAAGACATGAACGTTAGAGTTTACTTTAATGTTTTCTTTATACTATCTTTAAATTCTAATTAAACAATCTTTTCAATCTTTTTAAGTGTTCTTCAAACTATTTGATATCAGAATTAAAAATGTTATAACAATGACGTAAGTAAATTTTACAAATTTTTAATCTGTTAGAAAAGGCGTACAGAGTCAGGCGGTAAATATGTTTAAACTTAAAAATAGTTAAACATTTGCAATATGAATGATTTTTTTACAATATTCAGGAAAATGCAAATGATTGAATGCGGAGAGCCTACTTTAGGAATACGCGCAAGCGAATATGAAATACACCCAAAATGATAGTGAATGATCCAAAATTGTTATAGAACCGCGTGCCATTGATATGGAATGTCAGATTTGTATGATTGTTGTTGTTCCGTTCGTGTGATCCTTTGTTCGTTAGTTTTAAAAACTTCCTGTTCCAATTTGTTGAAAACTAAGCTATATGCGATTGACTACTATTAATAATAATTTGTAGTTGCTATTTTGTAAAACATTTACATTTCGTAAAAAAACGTTTTAACGCTCAATTTTTCAATCCTACCGTATGTAAACAGGCTGTTCATTTGACATTTCATATCAATGACACGCGATGTTATAACAATTTTGGATGATTCGCTATCTGCCTCACAGTTATTCAGTTTTTAGCAAGAAATGAAATTAATATTTTCAAAACGTTTTTAACGAAGTCATACGGCCTATTGAAAAAAATGTTTTTCACAAGACAAAACTCTTTACTTGTTGTTATTATTAGTTAAATCATTCGTTATTTCGATGAATTGATTGATAATTGCAGATATGTGTGGTCCCCACTCAACCATAAATAAATATATTTTCACATAAATCACTTTATTTTAGCAGCACTGCACTTACCGTAAAATTGTCGAATATTTAAAATTCCCATCGTTCACAAAAAGCTTACAAACTTGAGTTCCTATCTTCAATACCCCTGAATTAAACGAACGCCCACTTGGCAGTGGTCGAAAGTTGGATTGGTTTTTTGCTGATTTTAATTAGCTCGCTGATCGGACCAAACTCCTTTTATTCAGTGAATCACTAGCCGTCTTCACTTGTGAAGTTAAATTTAGTATTCCAACAGAATAGAAAAACGATTTCAACCCAAAAGACTTTTGTGGAGTGAATGAGATGATTTCACTGCTCCGATGATTTTCGGAATGCTAGCTTTCTCTTTGAAAATTGGAAACGTTATCGGCCAGGGTGCAGAAATTGTACGACGTAAAGCGCTATCGTAATGGAATCGATGAGGGATGAATTTCAAGAAAATGAAGTGGAGTTGATGATTTTTGCACACAGTTCTATGCCACTACTTATCGCGCACTAGCCTTAACTACTTCATGCACACCGCTTTTAGTGCGATTACTTCAGTGTGATGTGATGAAATACACTTTAAGAGGCTACCATTTCCTTGTTCTTTAACGCTTGATATGGTTTTCCTCATGTCATCACCATGTATGATTCATGCTATGAATCTCACCTTTTTAAACTTTCTTTTTCTAACTTTTTCACACAAAAAAACACTCACACCTTTATCCGAGCAGAACAAATTTCTGGTTCGTGATTACATTAGGGAAACTGTTTGACGCAAAAAGCGAAGCAATTCCTATCCATTCGGCACACACAAGTCGTAATATTTGGTAAACAATATGTACACCCGTCGTACACACACGTGCCCTACTACCGGTAATGGAACGATCGTTCGGTAAGGTTAAAACAGCAGCGGAACATTAAACAGATCTCAATTAGTGTGTGTGTTTTTTTAAATCATTCCAATAACCCGCCCAAACGAAGATACGGAGGACGAACTGAGTAATTCTCTGGAATAAATCCTATAAATGGACGGTCGATCACGAGGCACAATCGATAAACTTCGGTTCTTGTTTGGGAAAACTCTGCAACCGCACGCGATCGTTTTCCATCCAATAGTGGCAACGATTGAATGACGACTAAAAACACGTCAAACGATCGCGAGTGATCGCGTCAGTCCAATCTCCCGCTCAGCGGTGTGCATGTATGCGTACGACGATTACATCTCCCTGTGTGCGCGTGGTGTATGCAAATTCGGACTTAACCTTATGCTGATCGTACCTTTGCCCGTGAGCAACTCGAGTGCGATCGCGTCCCGTCGTCGACGCTGGCGTCTGTACTGTCTGCCATTGGTGTCGAGGGTTTCCGGCGCTGTCAGTGTAATCGCTGCCACACCTTCCACTGTACCGTTCCCCGGTTCGGATGGACGATCGTCCGCTGGTCGGAATAGCAGGCGCACGATCGTACGATAGCACCAGTCCAGCACGGTCGTACCGGGTCGACCGCGTCCACACATTCGGACCGCGAACGTCCGCTGGCTCGTTTCGACTGTGGCACACGCTTTGTCGGCGATCGGTCCCTGGCGCCGGGCCAAACTCGTTCGTCCGGCAAACCAGGGGGTGGGCCCATTTGTGGACGTGTTAACGGGACCGGTTCACACCATCGTACGCACACCTGCGAATATAGTGCTTCAATCTGCACGAACACGATCGTTTGCTGGGCGCTTGACAAGTTGCACGAAACCAGCGATCATATGCACGGGCAGCAGGAGTGAACCGTTTTCACCATTGCTACATCGTTTCCTCTCTGCACGATGCTGGGGGGGGAGGGGGGGAGGGTGTTATATTTATACACAATGGAATCCGGATGGAATGGTACCACCATTATCGGGTGCATTATAATGGCAGGTAGGTTGCTTCAAGGTTCAACATAATGTGCAAAAACATTCGAAAGTTGATATTATGAAATAATTGTTATAACAATTGTATATAAGGGATAGATACGCTAAGGTTCTAAACACGAGAAAGTTTTCTTTTTTATTGATGATTTGTATTGATTTTATATTTAAAATAATGCCAAAAATCGTTCTTCTATTCCATTGTTATTTTCTAAAATCATTTTCGGTTTCCGCTCAAATTAAATTAATAATTATTTGTTTGGAACACAATTTAGGGGTTGCCTTTAGGAATTTTTTATTAGTGATGAATCTTACGGTGAATCGTAGGGTGAATAGGGTTAATATTAGGGTAATTCATGAATCTGAACAAATCTTTTAACTGAATGAATTACACTGAATCTCTATTCTGAAGATGCATGAATCCTCATTGAATTAGAAATCCTTAGTGATTCGGAACAGCCCGATGATTGATGTGGTTACCCCTCCACCCACCTTTCAGCACTTTTTAATTAGTACACCCCCCCCTCCTCACCCCACCGAACACCACCTCCACGATCATCCCTTTTAATTGAAGTTTGTTGACAGCAACACATTAAGGATTCATAAATCTTTGAGTTATCATTTGAATTTTAGAAAATTGATCAATATTCTGGGAGTCGAATCATAATTTGAAAGACTTTTCACTGAAGATTCATATGAATAAATCTTTTCAAAAGATTTAATAAGCATAACATTAGTTACGATGGTAAAACATCAGCAAAGTAAATTTAAAGATGCAATTTATTTTAATTATTTTATGTCTGAAAGATCGAATTTTGATTATGCCAATTTACAACAATTGCAAATACATTTAACGACTTTTTTTACAAAGCAAAACAACAAAGCAAAGCTTTAGTATATTTAACTGTTATTGGTTCCTGTTTGTTGGTAACAAAATGTGTCTAGAATTTCCCAAGATTCAAATTTCAAATGCCTTGTACACATTCTACTAAATTCAGCTCAAGCTGTGCCTAAAATACGGCAGATGTTAACATTATGTGTACTAAATAAAAATAATTTAAATTTGTTCACCTTTCACAATAAATGTTACTGGAAAAGCCTAAGATTTTACATAAATGTAGTACATTATTTTCTTTTAAGAACATTCCTTTTTAAAAAACCATTTCGTAATAAAACAAGCTAAAGACGTTGAGTTGTTTTAATGCCCAATTTTGAAGTACACCAAAAACAAATAATTCTCAGTTGCTACAATAAATATAAAAAATACACCCAATTCTTTACTCACAACATGTTTCCAACGATTCCATTTATTACAAACGATTCCAAGGAAATTTAGCAAAATCATTTGTGCTCCTTTTTCATACTAATTCTTCGCAGTATTTTGTACAGAAAACTCAAACCACCCAACTGATCCGCAACACAAATTCGTCTATTTAAAAAGCATTAGCTATAATCGCATCAATGTAATAAATATACTTTCAGACGTGTCTAACCAGAAGGCAGCTTATTCCACAAACAAATGGGATCGATGGGCAAAAAAAAGCAAAAAGTGTCAACCTACAAAATCCACCCTCCGGGTTGGAGGGGTTGGGACATTTTGCATGTAGCGTTTGAAAGAAGTGCTATATCATACTACTAAGAAATGGAATGAAAATTCAACGAAATGTGACCCAAAACTGCCTCGAGCTATTATCATCAACTGAGTAGACATCAAATGTTCTGGCAGTGTTTGTTGTGCGTTTTGTAACGTGCTTTTGTTACGTTTCTGTTACGCTCCATAGTCAACCGTTCAACCACCATTACCTGCATGTGGCCACCCTCCCGGCCCGGTCCAACTCTCGACTGTTGGTTTTTCGATTGTCAATGATTAGCTGTCGAGGTTTGCTTGTCAACTCGAGAACGTCATCATTAATCAATCGTTTTGTTATTGAGCTGTTTTGTCAGCCGATCGTTTCAGCACACTCGTCACATCCGTCTTCTTTTGGGTAAGAAGAGGAAGGAGAAGACGAAGAAGAAAGGAAGACAAAATCCCAACACTACTCAATGGCAGGTCCGTCAGGTTGTCTTGGGTGTCTTAAGAAAATATGTATTTTCAGTACACCAGTGATTCCAGGCAACCGGCACGGCTTGGATCGGCACGAGTTTGTTCGGTTACTGAAAACACTGAAACCCATTCCAACACGGGGTCCGACGGGGGGTAATGTTTATGTACCGTTATTTATATGGGTGTTTGTGGATTTGTAGATAAACAGAAGCAGAAGTGAACGAGCACCAAACCGAAAGGCAGAAGGTAAGTGTTGGACCTCTCGTCGCAAAAAAAAATCCTTTGAACACCATCGCGTACCGTCGGACGAAGTGTTTGTTTATCTTGCGTCAGTAAATGGATTAGATAGTTAGACAAATTTGCTTGCGCTTCGATAGTCCAACTGGATACGCGGCGGCCGTGCTTCGTGGGTTGGCATCAGCCATTGGGTGAATAATTGAGTGGCACGCGTAAAACGGGGTGTGTTTCGAAGGTGAAAGTAACTGGACCATATTGGCGTTGGGAGCATCATAATTTGCCAAAGGTGTAGCTTGTTTTGGTCAACCTTTTTTGGGGGCGGGTTAGAGTATAAAAAGGAAGGAAAGGTTGAAATTTGTTACAAAGCTAGTACAAGGGTTAAGCAAACGAATTGAACATGGTTTTCTTTGTTGTTGAGCAGGCTTTATTTGATTGGATAAGAAGCTTTTGCAAATCGAATTTAACAGCTTGTAAGTAGCATGTTGTGTTCTGACCCAACAAGATAGCTACATTTTTCATTAATATAAGCAAATGAATAAAAAATCTACAAACTGTTTAGAGCTGAGTGTCACGGGTGTATTTTATTGTTGAGATTCCTACAGTTCCTTTGGACTGATATATCATTTTATTTATTATTCGTGCTTCAATGATTATTATTTACTTCCTCCTTTTCTTACAAAAAAAACCCGGCATACCCAGCGTAATTATATCGCTTTCCATTACGAGCCCCATTTTATTTGCTTTGTGTCAGCTGCTCATCATTGTCACTAAACCGATCGTAACAACAATCAATGTAACGCTTCAATTACTACTCAATGATTCCCCATATGCGATTGGAAACCTACACAACGTTCCAATAATGTACACCTATCACCGCACCAAGTCGTTGAGGCGCACCATTTCTACAATTCCTGCTACTTCTTTTCAACACAATCGATTCCACACTTTAGACGATGTTTGATTTCACACTCACTTCAAGTGGCGTACCGTTTTCTTGCACTAATGAAGTGTGTCAATGGGTAAGTCCTTCAAGCGAAGAAGCGTACGCAACAGAAATCAATGGAGTAACAAATGAACATTCCTCACAATATTATGTAAGCGGCTGTAAATGTAGAACGTGGATGTGGTAGAAAGAAATAAATAATCTCCAAGCAATAATGGTGAGATTTGAAGCCTGTTCACATTAAGTGAAGTACCAGGCGTCTCCATTAGAAAACATGACTTTCGAGTGTTGTTGAGATTGGAGGTTGCACAAGCTGGAGTGATTAATGGAGCAAGCTTCAAATTTACGCTCATTATTCATCGATTGTTCGACAGGTTTTTGGAAGAAAGGGTTGGCGTATCGATAAGCTGTTTTTGTAATTTAGGAATTGTGTGCCACCCTTTCAGTTTTCCCCTCAATTTCCTCAAAAAAGCAATGCAAATTTAAAGTCTCGAGTAAAAAAAACGTAATAGTACAGATGGTGAGGTAATTTGAATCATTACATAGAACGATCATTATTGAAATACTTTGTTAACATATTAATAAATTAAAAAATTTGTTTTTTTTTATCTATTAATTGCTATTTATAGTTATTAAAAATGTGATTGTTACTTTTCTCAAATTGTCTGCTCCACTTATGCTGATGGGTATAATCATCTCAAGGCAATTTTTTTTCTTGCATTTGGCCTTATCATCGGCATCGAACATTGATTGAGCTAAATTTTTCCACTTCAAATCCGTGACATGCAATTTGGTAGCAAGCGCACATATCTATTCTTGGATAATTCAACGTATTTTTTTCAATATGTATGGGACGTATTTGTACATGAGACGTGAGCTACGCATCGTCTTGCTTATTTAGGTTTAGGCCACACCAGCATATGAGCATATGAGCATATGAGGTGTACTTTCTCCAATATTTGCAATAACTTTTGATCTACGATTAGCCTCGTTGACTAGCAAATGTGTTTCTCAGAATATTGTTTATTTCAAAACAATGCATGACTGATTTTTTAATGTTAGCTTTTTTTGTTGGTCTATCATCATCATTTTTAATCAACAAATGTGAAGCCATTAGCAGAAATATGTAGTTACTCGGTCCACGCTGATAGATTAAGGGTAGAAAAGGACAATTGCACAAATGTATGACAATCCAATATGTGTAATGCTCATTCGAAGATATTCAATCAATGAATTTACCAACAGTCGATGGATTCGATCACAATAGTTTTTCTCATCCAAATCCGTTATTCCCCTCAGTTGTCAAATCTCAAATCCAAGTTGAGTTTTTTCCTTCAATTGAAATGAAATGATCGTGTTTATTTCTGGTAGTACCTCTTCATGTGTTTATTGGTAGTTCCAGCGTAACGACAATGCATCAATAGACATATAAAGTCGTTTAAATTTTTTTAGCGACAATTGGAACGAAGTCAAGATCGCTGGATCATAGTTTGGCTCACGGACGAGCAGCAACGAGCATTAGCCAGAAATTGAATATTCGGCTCATGTAAAAATGTCCAATAGTACATTTGGACAACTAATGTCCCCTTTTTCAGGCACTCGAATTTAACCTAAAATCAGATGGAATGCGTCACCCCTCAAGAAAAATGTTTTTCACTTTTCATTGACACAAATCTTGATTAAAATATTTTTCCTGTGATCTATTCAAAATTTATTGATTGCTTCTTGACGCATTCTCCTAACGCAAATGTCTAAAATTGTCCAGGAAATATTGGTTATGTTAAGATTGAAGATTCATGATCTCCGCTAGAGGATTTTAATTACAGAATATATTTTTAGAGGGTCAAGTTAGGTTTGCCGGATTCTGGTATTCTATCAATAAATTCTTAAAAAAATTCTTAAAAAAATCTATTGTATAACTAATGATATATTTAATAATATCACTATTTTCAACAGGACATTCACAAATAATGTCGTTGTGTTTAATAGAACTTCAAACAAAATCATTCTGCAAACCTCTTGGGCGCTTTACAGTACCCATAATAAATAATTATCGAAACGAATGCAACTGTCTGGTTTGTTTGTCAAAAGCCAATATCTTAATACCCATTTACGGTAACAATTAAAATCGAAACTGTCCCCCCGGGACATCATAATGTCAATACTCAATCAACCTGTTTGAACCAAGAAAAAAACAAACCCCCGCAAATGATTAAAATGCATAACAATTTATTGCGCATTACATTTCCATAGCCATTTCCCCTTTCTGACATAAATTACATCTGGGTCGACAAATAAAACAATTGCAATCGAAATAAAAACACGCTATAAATACATTTCCATACGCTACACTTATTACCTTCCTTTTTGCATTCCATTATTGACACCAAACCCAACAATGACAGCAAAATTTGATTGTCCTTTTTGCACCTGTGACTTTGTGCCGGAAATTATACTGAGGATGTTGCACTGCTGTAAGCTTGTGTGCTGTAACAGCAAAGCATCCTACAAACTCGATCGACATGCCTGGCACGTAGATTATTTTGTTTGCAAATTAATCAGCGACCGGAAACGAGGTTCACCCCAATCAAATCTCCGATGCGTTCAACAAAAGTAAAATACATTTTGCATATCAAATGCAATTACCAACGATGTTTTGATTGCATTTCAAGACTCACATACCAGAAAGGATAAAGAGAGCGTAGAAATAGAGAAAAAAAAACTTACTACTGCTCGCTGCCGGATCTGCACCGTCCAGGATGGTTTTGATGCGTTTGAAGAATTTCCGGTACACCGACTTGCCTTCACCCTTTTGGTCGTCCTTGCTTCTATGGCCCGAACCTTTCTTGCCATCGGCGGACGATGGTTTTTTTCGGCTTACCAAATTGCCACGGGTCGATTCACGCAACACGATGTCCACGTTCGGCTGTGGAACTGCTGACTGTTGCTGCTGACATTGCTGTAGCAGTGTGTGCGCCTGAAGCTCCTGATGTTGCAGCTGTTGGTGTGCTGGTGCTGGTTGTTGCTGATGCTGAGCAATCGGAGACTCGCTAATAATTTCGATCGCAATTTGTTGCTGATTCTGCACCGAAAGCACCTGCTGTGAGCGTGTCGAGGAAGGTTTCGCTACCGCTTCCATGGTTGAATTAGCCTACGACAAGTTTTGTCACACGCTGAAGGGTAGTTGGAACACAAAAAAAACACACGGACACTGTCAATGGCTTTCTACCGGAAAATGTGGACCACTGCACTGTTACTAACTGGGGTGTTTCTTCGCACGAGTGGTTTCACACCTGCGAAAAAAAATCGAATGACACCGTAGGTACCGGTAGCCCGGTATTTGGTTTTCTGTTTTACACTCTTTCACACCTTTGATAGTTTTTTTCACCGTGTCTAATCGTGGCGAGGAATAACACTAGAAGATGAGGATTTTACGCTCGACTAGTGTGAAGCGTTTTTTTTGGGGCCGTGATTGGGATATGATGCGATTAAATATTAAACCGAGTTTTGCTTGCCCACTCGAGGCGAGGCAAACAATTCAGATTGTATGAGAGAAAAAGTTTGCCGTTTGGAGTTGAAGTTCGATCTGAAAAAGGGAAACAATACAATAGTAAAAGTTAGAACAAATTTAGTTGAAAAATATAACATCTTTTTTATATTTAACACTAGAATTACCAAGCGTTTAGGCGTTTTTCGTTCGTGGTTAATTTTTAAACAATTTGGAAGAGTTGAAGTTGATGTTATTTTTTAGTACAGATCGTACTATATTCATGTATTTAATTACCATTAGGATTGTTTAACCCCAAAAAATACTGTGATGAAAATAAAGCAGTCAAAATGACTGGTCCGGTAGTTCTAGTATTTAAAAAAAATGGATGTATTAAATTAAACCGTGAATGTTATATATAAATAATACTCTATTTAAATAATTTTTAACTTGAAATTGTATGTTTACACTTCATGTGTTGTTGGAAATAATAACGTTAATAAACCTTGACCATTACAAAAAAAACGGTTCCCTAGGGGAAAACATTTTTACCGTAAAACAGAACCTGAACTGAGCTTGAACTACCGAAACTACCAAAAAAACATCGGTGGGATTGCATATTTTGCGATTACGTGCTCGAACGAGATAGACAAAGTTTTATCGTTCTGCCAACCATACCACGCAAGGCCACGTCAGCAATGAATACTAAAGCAGGCCACTTAACGATGGACAGTATAGGCTGCTTGCATCAACGATATCCTACTTTTTGTTTTGCAAAGCTTTCGAAGCTTTTCCCGTAGTGGTGGTAAGGTAGATAAGGTAGGTGTGTGTTTGAAAAAAAGATTATAAAACATGCAGCGACAGTAGTGATCACGATCAAATGCGGCTGATTATAGGGATTTGGTTTTTAGAAAACAGTAAATCTCTTTTCTATTTGTTTTCGCCTATAGTGAGAAATTTTCAAAGTACAGTATGATCGGGAAATTAAAGTTGTCCCTAGTATAATTTCCTCTCGTACACTTACACATGAGAGAGCGCCAGAAAAAAAGAGCAAACCAAAACAAAAAGAAAAAATATGTCACTTTTCCAGGGAGTTTACAGAGACTCGTTTTTTTTCCTCCTCGAGGTAAAACAGAGAGAACTGACAGCATAAAACATCGCCGAAACATGAAAAACGATTCCCCTTGTCAACTTGGCCCCTCATCACCACGGCTCGTGCTCCCTAGAGTCGAACGTCACACGGTGTAAATAGGCAACAACCCGAGGGCTTGTCGGCAGCACAACTATTTTCGAGTCAACCAAGTACTGAATTTACTTCCTTCTCTATTTGTCCAATTGCGGCTTGGTAGAGCCCTATTTATTTAGGGGCTCAGCCGTACTTGTTTGCACCGTCTCATGGCGAATGTCAGACCGAAATGTCGTACGGCTGGATGCACAATTTGCATTCGAAGTTTTCCGTTTTCCATTTCGGGTTTTTTCTCTCTTTTGTTTGCTAGTTGCAAGTGAACAGTGCTTGCCTGAAAAAGGAGTGTAAATAGGGCGTGCAGATTATCGGCTCTTTGGGAAATGATAAATGGTTGAAGAAGTGTGTACAAAAACCATATCAAATTTATTCATGACCCTCGGTGCGTTATTTTACGTTAACAAATATGTGCCACATAAAACATATCACAAACCAGCAATGTTGTTTTGTTTATTTTGCTCATTGCAGATCCAACAACAGAAGTGGTATAATTCCCATCAAAGTGTTGTATCAAAAAAGGGACAAAAGAAAAACGCTTAAATAATAGACATAATCCATCAACACAATTCCCTGGTGTTTTTAAGGCAAATATTAAATGCGTGTTTGTGCTGCTCACTTACCTAGACCGAGGTAATGCAAACCATCGGTTCTGTGTCATTAGTAACTGTGTCATTTTATGATAATAAATTACTCTTTTCTTTTGGGAAATTCTGTTGGCCATTTTTGTACCGCAAATACAAAACGGTCAATAAGAAAGATCTTGGACGAAAAAGACTTGAAAGTATCTTCATAAATAAAGTGACATGATTTTAAATGAAGATCGTCTGATGATGCTGTCATTCTTATTTATAATCTGTAATCAAACACAATTTACATGACGCTCATCAAAAACGTATCGAATGGTTCATGGTCAAATTTAATAATTTTCTATATCTGTAATACTTTACACTTACTTTACTTTATAGAAAAATGCTTAAAACATTATCCTTTATATCCCTTAACTAGAAAAAAGGCAGAAGTTTAATCGCTCGTCGAAAAGGGATATTATTTATATTAAAAATAATCATTTTTAAACTCGAGGCAGTATAAATACAAAAAGGTTTCATAGAATTAAACAAGAGTTTACATAACTTTAAATTACCAAGCTGATACTAGTAAAGAAATTAAAGTAACATAGACGAACAACGATAGATTTTGTAACTATAGATTTGGGTCGACCAGCCCATCACTAACCCGGACTAATGTATCTTTAAAAATTTGATATGACATATTATGAGATAAAATTGATATATCTAAGACTAAGAGATCGTTACTTTTAAAAGTCGATTAGAAACATGTTCAACGTTCTCAAAAATCACGACGACTTATGTAAGGAATATTTTTAATTAATTAAAATATTCTTCTTCTTCTTCTGTATGCAAGTATGGATTATATATTCCTAGGGTAAGTCATTAAAAATATTTAATAATTTTTAGCTATTTAAATAAAAAAAGACGCCATACTACTAACTTCTTCATTGAATTCAATGTTTAAATACAAAAAAGTGTGTCTTCCATGCTGCTATGTTTAGAACACACAGAAAACGAACTTAGACCTAAACACCTTTAGACCAAAGCAATGAAAACGTTGGTTTTTTGTCAATAAATTTTTCATTTAGTTTTGTTATCAGTTATCAGAAATAACGTGGTTTTTGTGCCTGTACCATTAAAAATGCAAAGATTGATATTTAATGTATATCATAATCATAATATGGGGGCGGCTCGGTGGTGCATGTGATAAACGGCGCCAGTCCACACGGCCGGACCGGGTTCAAATCCCATCCGGACCGTCCCCCCGTAGCAAGGACTGACTATCCGGCTACGTGGTAAAATAAGTCTAGTAAGCCAGAAATGGCCGGCGTGACCTGTAAGGTCGTTAAGCCAAGAAGAAGAAGAATCATAATATGAACATAATTCTACATCGTTTCTTATCTTTAAATCAAACTCATTAAAGTTCCCAAACAGACCACCGTTTTATGATGCTACCATTAAAAAACGACCACTTCAACGCACGAACTTGAACCATTTCATTGGTATAAAAAGTCAAATGTGGTTAAATCGTAAAGCACCAATATGAAACGGTCGATGTGTGCGTGAATCTCTTTCAATAACAAAAGGTTTTAAAAGGTACACACAAAATGGAAGCTTGTCGTACCGGTTTGATAATAGCTCCTTCGTTAATTGCTTGGCAAGCAAATGGTATAATACAAGGTAAGCGGGATAACCCTTTCCTTCCTTCCAGCCGGCTTTTCCAACTAGCCAGAAACAGAAAACAAGAGTTTATTAAAACCATAAAGCCCTTGCCGTTCCGGAGATCGAGTAAGAAAGCGTTGGCAAAACAGAATTAATGAAAATCTCACTAAATAAAGCAAACCATTTACTTTACCTAAATGACACCTACTGATGAAACATTGACTGTGCGGCGTGCTTAGAGGAAATAGGGAAAATGTCTTGTAGGTCAAGAGAAAGAAGAAAAAATATTACATTACAAGTCCTGTTACCATTAACGTCTAAATAACTCGACTAATTACACAACCAGTGTATGAACAATCGCGGAAATCCTGGTCTCAATGTGCGCAACAAGCGTGCAAACGTTGTTTCGCTTGCTTTTTTGCTGTTGTTGCTCGTTGTTTTATGTCCCTTCTGATAAATGATGTCATCCCGGTAAAGATCCCGAGTGTGTTTATGTGCGCGGACGCAGTGTGCCCCCATTAAATTGCAATTACTTTAACGATGAGCCCTGTAGTAGAGCCGTAGAGAAACGACAGCGCACTATGGCTCATTTACGGTGGTGGCGGTGTACTCGTTAATGTGTACGTACGGGGCCCCATAACCGCCATCATAATGTTTGTTCTTTTGCTGATCTTATGCTACTGTGTACGCATTTCCGTACTTCAGTGTACTATTGCCCAGGTCTCGCTTAGATGGCACACTGATGTGCTATCGTGTGCAAGGTCTTGATTATCGTTTGATATGCTCGGCGGTATTATTTCAGCCATCGTTAACAGTATGTGGTGCAAGTTGTGGAAGTTACATTATGATAGAAATGATTTATGGAAAATCTCGCCGTTAAGACTGTACGTATCTTCATCAAGATAGCAACAAGATTTTTTTTTTACAGGGTTTTTATTGTGTTGTATAAGTATATAAGGTCTTAAATCGTCGCCGAACCGCTCTTTTGTAGTGTGTTAACTGACAAGTCATTAAATTAGTATTAGTATTAGTGATACGCAAGGATTAGGTTAGTATACTTAATACTTAATACTAGGATTAGTATTAGTGATAAATAAATCAGTGTCAAAAAAGAGTCCAAACCGAGTGCGTGTCGATATCACATTCTTGAGTACTTAGGATATTTAGTTTATATTTTGTGCTTTGGAGATTAGGATATTTGGTGCTTTGCAATAAGTTATGTTTGTGTAACAGTTTTGGAGACAAGCAAATAAAGGCAATATTGAAAATGGTGAAAATGGCAATGTGGACGACTAGAGCATTATGCATGAGAAATGTCTTATAAATATAAAACATTTCACTTACAAACATCCAACTAACGTCACTTGGCGTAAAAAATCGTAAATACTTCCTAACAATAATTTAACATGTTTCAAATTGCCAAACGCTATTTACTACATACTGTAAAATGTTAAAACGATCCACTGCATCCAGCGTGAGACGAAGATGTAATGTTTTCCTTCTCAATATGACCTCTTTGGAACGTAACCATTTTTCTATACCGACATGCAACGTCGTTCGACGGGTTCATTTATGATCTTTCCGTTTTCGTGCTCTTCGTAAGGTTAAACATGTACAAACATCCATGCACACACCACTTTCACAAGTGTGTTCCTTGTGCACGTTTAGCACGACCAGAGCATTGCTCGCAACGACACAACGCCATTACCGGGGGCCGGGTTTTGCCATCCATCGCTTTTGCCATGCGATCCTTAATTTTGTAGGTCATGCAAGGGGGGGGGGTGAGGGAAAGATTCAATTTACTTCCAATTTGCAATTTTATCCACATTAAAGTGTGTCCACATGGTGACCATACCGTCGTTACCTGCCTATGCGCACGAAGACACGGACCCTCAGCGAGGCACACGTACGGACCGTTTATTGGACTTCCGCATGGAAAGTGGCTATAGCTATATTCAAAACCCACCAGGGAGCAGGAAGCGAAAGGAAATTTTAACGGTTTTCATTAGCCCAGGACGACCCTATGAATAAAAGATGGACCTTAGGTACAGGCACGAGCAGAGCCAAGACCTCCCATTAAGATCCACACAATGAAGACGAAGCTATTTCTTGGTAGCGAAACGCTCAATTCAAGCTACCTGTCTTCTTGCTGTAAGTGAACACAATTTAGTGCTACATTTAGTTTCGCAGTGTTGCATACTGGCCAATTTTTGTTTCCGGTTTTTTTTACTCCTCTAGCCGAACGTTCCGGAACGCCGGTCAATTGGAACTGCATCCAATGTAAGCCGGGCAAACCGGTTGCTAGATAACACAGTTGCCAAAGCAGAAACGATCGAAAGCACGAAAGATAAAACACCCTCGGAGAGTTGGTGGCGTTGGTGGCGATAATAAATTGTACCACGAATTGACACACTGTTGCACATGTTGAAGCTGGATGGGGAGCACCTTAAACGGGTGCAATATTCATTCACCTGCAAGGATGCGTTGAAAAACGAGGATTTCACGATTTACGGAAGAATCACCGCAACAAACACGGGTCCCCAGGTTTTCGTTCGTCTGACCACAATTCTGACTTAATGCCTTATGCTTTGCCCTTCCTTTGGGAAGGAAGGGAGGCCAAGGTGGTGGAAAGATTTATGCTTTCGAGCGTGTATCCTTCATGATTCCCACCCGTAGATTATCTTCCACCTGGGCACCGAACGATAAAGTGATTTCATCGCTTTGTGGCGCGTAACTTCCGGGTTGGGAAGGTTGGGCTGGCGCGTATTATAAATTATTCCTCCGCACGCCAGACAGATGGATTCGTTGAATCGTGTAAGCCGTTTTTCGGGGTTGGGGGGAAGGTATTTTTAGATAAGGTAATGCTTTAATTTATTGCTTTACCATGGTTGAATGCGCACTTTTCGGGCATTGATTAAACCGATAATGAATTTTGTGCCGTAACGAGCTGTTGGGTCGAGGATTGTTGAAAGATAGATTTACAATCTGAACCGTGAGTCGAATGATATTTGAAAGATATTTAATCTTTGCTGCTGCATCTGCACACTGAACAATGCACAAAGGATACGATTAAAAATATATTTTATTATTACAATATAACATATTTTACATTTAAATGATGACGACTTTTCGCCATTTTTTCAGCTTCGTGGGGCTGAAAAAATTTGAATTGTGTACATAATTTTCACCAGCCACTTCTGCCTTGTATTTTAACTTATCCCGGGCATACTCGGTTGAATAACAATATCACTTGCTTGCTTCTTAAGAACGGCCATGTCATATCAAGTCTTATTTTTACCAAGCAGGTGGATAGTCAGTCCTTGCAAGTCCTTGCCTCTCCCTTCCGGTCCGGATGGGATTTGATAAACAGTCCTGCCGTGTGGACCGTTTATCATATACACCACCGGATTGCCCCAATATTTTGAATATTAAACAATAAAAAAATCTTTAAGAGTTCTTCAAAAAGTGTTAATGAATACAATAAGAACTATAATACAATACTACACTCATTCTATTGATTCACTGACCGCCACATTAGTGAACTGTGTGTTGTGTAATATATCAAGATAAAACAAATAGAATAATCATATCGTTCAAATAGTTAAAGTTGAACGTTGTTGGTATTTTTAATGGCATTTGTACTGAATTGGGACTCTTCATACTTACACAAACATTTGAACAACATTTTACCATTTGAAAAGTATTTCCTCTTAGCGTCCTGAAACCATTTTCTCGAATGATAAAATGATTAAATATTATTCTTCAGTCCTAAATAATTAATATACTAACATACGATCAGTTTTCAAAATGTTAAACTTTTTTGTTTGTTTACTATATCATCCAATCCCTTAATCCGACAAGCATTAGCATCCCTTTCCAAATGAATCAAACCCTACACTCAGCAAAATTCTCCCAAAAACCCACTTGTCAGCAAAATTCGCATCCATTAGTTTGATATCTTTATCCCTTCCGATAGGCACGTGGTGTGGCCACGTTTTACTGCGAATTATTGGCCTCGTTTGGTTTGATTCTAAACACACACCAAAAAAAGCTCATCCACCAAAGTGCCGGTGTCTAAATTGTGATCGTCTCCCCCCCCCGAAAGGCTAAACGACCCAGTGTCGTTTGGTTTTACTTCGACGTTCTATGTTTTTTTGTGAAGGACACTGTAAAGGAACGATACATGATCGAGGCTGGTGCTATTATTGTTGTTGCGTGAAAGGTCAGTCTGTATAGTCATTGATGAAAGTGAGCGACCGGCAAACAATAGAGCGGAGCGGAATGGAAAGAAAGCAAGCATAAAAGGACAAACCACTCGTACGATAACGACACAGGACAACAGGACAACGGGACCAACTATTATCACGATTGGGTATACAGTTTCAGATGATGGCAAAGTCACGGGGGTTTGGTTTCTTTAAACGCTGCTCATCTCTTAAATGTGCCGTGCATTGTGCTTGTTTTTTGAGTTCTGCTTTTTTTGTGGAACATGAAACACATTTCGTTTGGCGAATACACTCTAAGCGCACTAAACGAAGAAGTCTTTGAGTGTTGGAACAGTATGGAAAGCTTTTGAATATTATCAACATAATGGAAGGGATGGAGATATTTTATGATCATTGTTATTTTGAAGTGCTCTACTTCTTGGTAAATCGTGTCTATTACGCTGCATTGCTGTTTACTGTGGAGCTTATTGCCAATCTCCAGCGAGACGTTTCGCACATACATAATCCTATTGCTAAGCGCTTTGTTTGATGTTGAATGCTCGTTGTGCATCATATATAAATCAGAATTACGATGGCAAAATGTTTACTCACACACTCTCGACTAGATGTGGCGTATTATCTATCCATCTCCTAGCATAACACTGAGTGCACTCAACTGCACAAAAGCGCAATGCGTGTGTTTGCTCTAGCCACATTGCCAATAAGCTCGGCTATCGATAGCTTCACTCGACTACAGAGCTGAGATGCCACTCTAATGAGACTTAACACTATTCCCCAAGAAACATTCGCCGAACGTTGGCATCGGCGTTCGTAACGATTTTTCACAATGTCTCTCTTTATCCCATTGAGCAATAGTTAAAGATTGCTGCGTAATCCGTCGCTTCCAGTGTTTACGGTGGTTTGATAAGAAGCTACTCCGTTCAATCGAACCCATGCAACACTCATGTTACTTTTTTTTCGGTCAAGAATAGATCCATTCCGCCCCGGGGAGAATCCGCCTTACTCGTTTCTATCGGTGCTGAAAGGTTTACGGGGTTTTCGCTTGTGTCCACCAGTTCTGGTGAGATGTTTGTGCTGGAGCTATTGCCCCAGGCTACATTATCCTTCCTCCCAATGCTTGACCGGTGTGCCAGCGCAGATATGACACCCGATCCATTAGCGCAAACGATGGTGGGGAAGGTAGCTATGGACAAATATCAATTCATCACCAACTAGGGGACTAGCGAGGCACCTAAATCACATCGAATCTGCCAGCTGGAGAGCTGGTTTCTGTTCGATAAGAACCCAGATTACAGTAATGGATTGAGAAATAATGGAACTAACAGTGAGGAATCTGAGAAAAGGTTTCAAATATTGCCAATTCATCATTTTTAATACCATTTTTGTAGTAGACAAATGAAGTATTGACCGTAACAAATTAACTTTAGAAGTATTTTGTATGCCACAATGACATGCTGTTACTACATGGATTTTTGTTAATTGGAAACATTCACTCATTAATTTTGGTCAAGTTAATAAAAAAGGGATCACAATGGAAATAAAAATATGTATAAACCTTAAAATATGCAAATAGAATCGCTTATGGGACGTATAAAAGTCACTCAAGTAAAAATAGTTCATTAGTTTTTATAACACTAAACACAAAATGAAGATATTTTTTTTATTCAGGTAGAACCTCCTGGCCGTATCGATAAAATGAAGATTTGTTGAAACCAAAATTAGTATTCAGATTTAAAAATTGATTGTATATGATTTTTTTTTCGAAATCACAAATTTGAAATCGATTTTTTTCGATAGAAATCAAAAGCTCTTTTTTCGTTTTTTTTTCACATAAGCTTCTATTCAAATTTTATTCAACCAAAAAAAAACTTAAAACTAGTTTCCGATGAACTATTCCAAAACTCAAACTCGCCTGTACCAGAAAGCACATAAGCACCGCATGATCATCCTAACGAGACGGTCGGAACCGGCATCAGTGACAGCGTCATTCAGCTCACAGATACCGCCCCGAGCTACATACATATATGCTTGAATAAATGTTTGTACTACGCCTCATCTATTAATAAACTAACCGTCCGGCGCACCGTACACAGGATGTCCACGTCCCGTGAGTGACAAGGTTGGGCGATCCTGAACCTCCCACCCCAACCCAGCCAATCTGACAGCTCCCAAAATATCGATCTCACTGCGATTGTGCATGGCTTGTAGCCGGAGGGATATTGAGTAATGTCCTGTTTTCTTCGCACGAACCACAGTACACCACTCGATTGCCCGTATCTGGAGGACAAAAATTCGACCTTCTTCTTTCGTGGAACCACACAACGGCTATGCAGAAGCAGCAATGGAAGACAAAAAAAACACAACCTACGGCGTCCATCTCGTTTGGCTCAGCAAATACATTCGACATTCCGGTTCCGGTACTGTCCATCGATGATGTCCTCGATTCAAGGACATGCGTGTGTGTGTGTGTGTCGCGCTAACATGCCAGCACAGTCACTGCTGCCAAAGGGCGGCTACGAAATTCGCGAACGAACGACTGTTCGGGTGGAATTATTCCGGCTACGCCTGGTGATTGATTGCTGCTTTGCGTCGTAACAGAAGGCGTATAAAGTAGACCTCTTCGTGTCGCTTTTGCCCAGTACCACCCAATCCCAGGAAAGGGGGGGGGGAAGTTATGATGTCAGCTCATTGTTGCACTCGGAACAATGACCGTGCAATGGACCAGCTGCGATGCCGATCACGTGCCATGCAATGGATAGGATAATCGTCTAGGATCGGATCTTCGCACTACAATGTAGAGCATGTCCTGTGCACTATATCCTAAATTTGCACTGTCCCTGTCTACCTTGTGACCCTTTTTTGTCTCTTCTCTCTTTCGCTCTTTCGCTCTTTCACTCTCTCTCTGTGTCGTGTTATCTTTTCCTGTTCGTACGCTCTGGATGCTCAATCAAGCTAATGGGTTCTTCGATGGGATTGCGTACAAGATAAATTAATTTACTTTCGCTTAGCTTGGCGATAGGGATATTACACCGGCATTAGATAGTGTCCGGATAGTTTATACGAGGGCATACTGTAATTACAAACTCAATTATAGCTCCTAGACGAGTGTTGCATGCAATGAACTAGATAAACCGGCGACATAACTATTATCTGTTGCTAGTATCTAGTACTACGAAAGCCACTACGCTGAATACGTTCTCGGAAAAAAATATATTTTAAAATTAGGTATATAAAAAAGAGAATAAATTTTCTAGGTCAATTCCGGAAATTGACTACATCGTCAAAATAAATTTAGTTATGCATACCAAATAACATTTCAATATTTTAAATGTATTTTCTTAGTGTAGCCAGCACTAGATAAAAGTTTAAACCCAAACTGTATAATTATAAAATACTGGCTTTTCTTGACTTGATGTCCCCGTAGCTGGATAGTCAATCCTGCGTAGGGGGAACGGTCCAGATGGGATTTGATACCCGGTCCTACACCGGTGGTGTATTTAATGATAATAATACCAAATTGCCCTTAACAATAATTAAACGTTTGTTAAAAAGAAGATTATTCGTGTTGAAAAACTAATAAAAAATCAGACTATTTAATTTTATATTTTAAATTACTAATGTTGTCCCCACACAAAAAATGATATCAAAAAAAATTTACTCACTGTAGATACAATACTTCCAATTTTAAAAAACAATACAGAAATATAACCTCTGAGTTATTTGAGAAAAATGAAGAATGAAGAAATAAAATCTCACTTAAAAGGTCACTCTTCAACCGTTAATCCGCGTACTATTTTGTGTGGTTTTACGTGAATAACTTAAATTGTGTGCCCTCCAGTGTTGGCTACAATCCATCTAATAGTTTAATTTGTGAAAATTGACCGATCAATTCTTTTTAAAAGTTTAATATGTATTCAACTTCACAAAAGACGCTAATCGCTTCTCTCTTTCAAGTCACTAACAGAGCCCAAATCGAAGCCAACTGTCCTCTCTGATTAGCTAGCAAATTTATTATTTTAGCTGCAGGATTAATCAACATTAGAAACGATCACTTCTACCAACACATCTTATCGCGAAACTGTGGATGCTGTAACCGCTACGAGTATATACATTGCCATCGGATTTACTCACTACCGCATGCACATTAAATCGCAACACTAACCACTGACGGACACTTCTGATACACTTCAGGTTATCATGTCAACATACAGCTATTAAATTAGGCGCGTAAACCATCATCACCATCGAATGAAATCAGATGATCACCACTACTGGTGTTACAGTATTTTGGTTGGTTGTACGTTTGAAGAGACTTTGAAACAATGGAGATTCTTTCACCTGTGGCTCACAGTGGTTTCCTTTGAGATCATATTTTTCATCTCATTGATTATTCGCAAAATTAAATCCGATGAATGACTTACACTTTTCGTCGAATTCCAGAAAGTATGCGCTATTTGATTTTACGTCACTACTTGTTCCTTTAATTAGCTATCGTCACGGTCCAGCCTTGCCTGTGGCTGAATCTATACTGAGCAAAAAACGATGCGATCAAAGTGATTTACATTGTCCCGATTTTTGCGTGAAGAAATCTCTGGTAAGGAGATAACGAATGTGAACTCACAACCACACAGTTGGTGACACCATGAAGTATTGTCCAGTGTGTGTTACCTTCAGAGAGTGACTAAATTTAAAGTTAGCTAACTAAAAACTTATGAAATTTTCGTGTGAATCTTGTCATAAAGGTAGGAAAATGTATTTATTCTAGACAATTGCAAGTTAGTGTAACATTATTTATGATTTTACTTCCAGATGCAAAATGTTTTCTTGCCGAAATTTGATGTGAAAACATTTTGCCGTGTAATTGGTATAAATAATTATCCAGCAGAAGAAAAGAAAAAAATCTAGAAGATTGAAGTTTTGATTATTTTACACTGTAAGTTTGTTTCTAAACGTATAGCAGCGTCTCATTGCTTAAATTTTGTTCGCTCCTGTACCATTTTTGAAAGAAATCAAAACACTGTAGGAGGGATGTTACGGAGGGAATGATTACTTGGCCGTCTTATCTGAGTAAATTTCGTATAAATTTGGTTGTAGAGCAAATCGAGAAAACGGGTCAGAGTCTGCCTCTTTTTTGCCGTCCAGATGTTCTATGCGAATAATTTCGATGATGATCACCAGCTGGTCGTCTTATGAATTTTAATAAATATATAAACAAAATCGTTTTCTCTCTCTCTCTCTCTTTCTCTCTCTCTTAGAGGCTTACCGACATAAATGCCGACCATTTATGGCTTACTCCTTGCCATCCATGATACTGGGGGACGGCCCGGATGGGATTTGATATCCGGTCTTTTCGTTTGGAACCGTTTATCACATACACCAATGAGCCAACTTTCAAAAAAAAAAAAATTAAAAAAATCCATGACATACTTGAAATAAATAATCAAATTACTAAATCCAAACCTAACTCATAGTAAAAGCAAGCCAAGATTTGATTTTTTCGTTTCGTTTTTTAATCAAGTTAGATAACATTCACTTATATCATATTAAACATACAGTGCTGTAATAATATAAATAATTTTGATCTTAAAAATACTTGAAAATGCTTCATTGCTAAAGTTTAATCCGTTGTATCGTAAACATAAAACTTACAACATCAAATCCGGACTGTGAGTTTCCATCCTTTTAGCTTCTTAAAAATCTCATTGAAAGGCTTAAAAATTTATAGCCCTAAGTCGGCCTATCGGACGTCTACAGACAAGGTCACATGCACACAGCACACGATACAAGCAGATTAAATAATTTGTACCGTTCATGAAACGGAGTGGTCTCGTAATTTAAAATTCTCTTAAAACTTTTTATCCCTTCTTAAAGTTCCGCCACACTCTACCCGGAAATCCGGAAAGGGTTTCTGAAGAGAGTTCCCTGTAATGGTTAAAATGAGGAAACGGAAAAGACAGATAGCAGCGTTAGTTATTCAACGGTACTCCAGTAACTGGGCAATTGAAACGGATTTTCACAGCCGTTTGATACCAGCCGGTGAACATCCACAATGGAAGATGGTTCGGCTTTTCGCCCATAAAGCTTTTAGCCAGGCACACAGATCGTGATAGTGTCGGTGCAGTTTCCCGCACATGAATTATGGGCCGGAACCTTTTCCCAGCTAATTCACTTGCTGGCATCAGCACAGATAAGCTCTTGGCTGTTTCAGATTTTTGGTGTTACCCTTCAAAACTAAAGCATACGCTTTTGTTATCCGTAGCAAACCAAGCTCGGTAAGAGCACCAGCTAGCTTTAATCTCAACCTAATCGCATATTGGTTTGGGTGGTGCTTCACAGGGTTTCAACCCTCTTGTCTCCTGTGTCAGTTGGCATTTCATTGGGAAAAGGGGTACAAAAGGACCGAAGCGTGTCGTGCCTCTCGTTTGCTTCACTTTATATAAATCTAATCATTTGGCTCAAATATAGATTAATTGGTTTTATCCTTTCGATTCGAGGTTCAAAAGGATTTCTTGTACGGTTTCATCACAAAATGGGACAACAGACGCTAAAAGGGACGTTAGCTCCTGGTAGCAATCTCGATGTGAAATAAAGCGTAACCCACATACGGCTCGAACGACGCATCAGAGGTTCAAACTTTTTGGCATCCGTTTTGAGCTCGCTGGTAAGTGTGGTTAGTCCGTACGGGTTTTGCTTCAACCACTTGTATTTGGACGAAGGTTTCCTGCATGGTTCGCTTCATGATATATGATTTTTATGTCCATTTTTGGCTGGGTTAAAATGATTCAGATCTAGCTGCGGTTGGCACGCTACTGAACTGTTTCTTGGTTACGGTCACATCGAGCCGGGTGGAAAACCCCCGTAAAACAATGGCCATTCGGAACCGCAAAATGTCACGCATACCGGCAGTACTGTAGCCTTGATGGTGAAGGCATTTATTATAAAACGATACAAAGAATAATTGCTGGTAAATGTGTCAGATGCGTAAATTTATGCGGTAGTTACAAAGAAGACCTGGTGTTAAGCTATTCAAAAGATTTATGTTTTGTTGGATTAGATTCGAGTGAAGAAATTTGAAATGGGAATTAAACTTAGGTAAAAATTAGATTTACTATACAACTATGATTTAAAATTTTATTTCTATTTCTATTCTATGTCTATACTTTTTTTATATTCAAGAAAATTGCAAAAAAGGTATTTAAAGTGATCATTTACGATGACCTTCCCAGTCGTTGATCAGGAATATTAGTTAAAGTGTTCTATATATAATGTAATATATTTTACGTCGGCTTCATGATCTGATCATCCATCCGTTTTGAGAAAGTTGCTAAGAGTTGCTAAGAAGAAAGTTGCTAATCTTCCACACGATCGTCAACAGGTTTATTTAAGACTCACGATACTCGACAGGGGAATGTAAAAGACCGAACTGGACTGAAGTGTCCATTCCGTTAGCTTAGTAAGAAAGTTTATCAAATAACTAGCTTACATCCCGGACACAATTCCAAAAATTAACGTCCGAGCAATTCGTCGGATACTAGTTGAGAGGCTTCTTGACTCTAAGATAGAGCAGAAATTCCCAAAAACAAGTTAGTTTGGATCACCATCGGCTCTCGGCGCATTTCATCCGTACAGACATTTGTTCTGTACCTGATGATCCACAACAAGATAGCTCATGGAGTGCTAATGACAAAAATGAACCGAGGATCATCAGCTTGCACAGGATGGCCCCAGGTGGATACACTGGGACACACAATTACATTGTGTTCCAGAGTGTCATCGGCCTGGAGTATTCTGCTGCAAGCAATCCAAAACATCGATTCCAACCTTACTCCTTCATTCCTGTCCCTCCGTTTCCCTGTACTAACGAACATTCTTGGAACAATTCTGTGATAGATGAAGAAGTCCTTAAATTTTCATTGGAACCTGTGTTTTTGTTTTTTCCTCTACTCTATTGTTTTACCTTTTTCTTTTGTAAGCTAGTACATAAGTATTTTCTTATTTCTTTTCTCTTGATAAAAATATTTAAAAAGAAAGTTATCTATGATTTTTGACTCATTTCTACTTCATCAATTATATAGGTGAACGCAGCCATTGCTGGTTCAAAGCCCCTATAATTAAAAAAATCCTATATAGCCGTACTAGCTTCTCACTAAACCACTACTGTCTTACAAATACAAATACGATCTACCTCAGGATGATCTTCTATAGGCTACCTAATAGGGTAATAAGCTTGGGTATCAGGAAAACCCTACCGGAAGAGTGAGGGTTTCGTCTGTGATTGAATTTTATCCAGTAAAACCAGCATAATAGCTACAGCCTATGTAGCAATGAGCAAAAGTCAGAAGAAGCAAATTGAGGATAAATTCTTGTAAGCCTCTTTTTTGATTGCGAAGTTTGGAAGTCACCACAGCCTAATTCATACAGCCTATACCTCAGCATCTACCCTTCCGGTACTAGTAACTCTTTCCACTTCTTTTGCGTTCTAGCACTAATGTCTGTTACATCTTCAAGAATTCTAAAAACAGTTCCTTGTAGCCAGATGAGTTGATAAATTTCTGCCTTTTTGATGTTTCTCAATCTTATTATTATTCTGCTGATTGTTTTAATATTGTGTTTCCAAACATTGTTACACTTGTCTCGTTATTTCATCTATCAATTACCTGAATATCTCTCATCAAGATACGCCTTATAGCAAGATGCAAAAAATCGCACCAATGAAACTATTTTACATTTGCTTGTCTTATAAAGTCCATCAAATCCATCACTTTAGTAAAATTTCCATCATTCCTTCTGCCAACAAATGGCTCGACTAACTATTGACTGCAGAAGTTATTCCACACGTTCCCACATGCTACGCCGTACCAGTACAGCTCTTGCCACCGTTTTGTTTCGTGACACGTTGAATCATATACGGTTTTTCACAAAATAAATTTGCAACTCTCACATTCTCCCACCGACCGGTCGTCGTCCGTGCAGATAGGTGTTAAAATAGTTGGGAAACAACTTTTCCCCCGGTCCGAAAGACAATGATGGAATGCCGGAAGGAAACCCCGTTCTGTCTCCAACCCGGAAAAGGAAACGCAATTCAAAGGACTGTCGAAATGAGGATAAAACTTTCTGGCCAGCACGGGTACGGCGAGGCAGGGCTTGCAATAACTATTTAGCATTGTTGGTCGCCTGGTGAAACATGTTGGAGGAAAACTTTTGCCCTCCGGCCAAAAACAGTAAACAGCCCAAAAGTCGTACCCATGTTGGAAAGAAAACCGTTCGCCTGTCGTTAAGTGAATGAGGCACGCATGCACAACGAGCGACAGGGCAAAAGCAGCCAACCCTGAGTGCCTTTACAGAAAACGTTGGGAGTGAATTATTTTCCTCAATTTATGATACCTCCAGTAGTAGAGCCCTATCGTACACCAAGAATCACGATAGACAATAGGTTTTGCAATGCGGCGAAGCGTATGACCGTCGAGAACTTTTCCCTACGTTTACGTCTTTTTGCTGCGGAAACTCATTGCCATATTTTAGCGTCTATTCGAACAGCTCAATATTGTCCTCGCCGTTACTCGTGTTGCTAATCTACAATAGAACCACCATAATGCTGGTTCGTTAACATTTGCTCAACACTACTAAGTTCAGGGATGGGCAAATAGTTTTGAGACTGTGGATAATTTAAATCTTTACATCATAAAGCTTATATCAGCAAAAAAATTCTATAACACTCTACCGGCAAGATGATTAATAATATTAAAATAATCAACTTAAAAAAGACACTAAAATAAATTAAAAAACGAAATAAAATATATTTTATTAATCTTATATGGTTGCCCTATCAAAGAACGTTTGAATGTGATTTAAAATAAAAAAAATAAGGAAAAATTCATTTCGTATCTCTACATGTACCTTAGGCAACTGATTTTTAATTCGAGTGTTAATAATGTCCTTTAACAGGATAATATATTGACGGCGCCGGTTCTACACGACAGGATCGGGTATCAAATCCAATCCGAACCGTCCCCCACGCAGGACTGACTGTATAGCAAGGTGGACACCATAAGTCTAGTAAGCCATAGTTGGCCGGCTTTGGCCAGTACCTTAGAGGCCGTTAAGCCAAAAAAAGAGAGAGAGAGAGAGATCTATACACTCTGAAGCTCTTAAAAAGGTACGTTTTTATTTTTATTTTTAATAATTCTTTAAGGAAGAACATAAACATTTCAAGGCTTAGAGAAATTCTGAGCAACAATTAATAAAATGTTGTTTTCAGAAAAACGCATTCCAACATAGATGAAATCCTGTTTTGCATGCGACACTTGTCATTATAGTCGTGAAAGAAATAATTCATACGATAAGCATTAATGAACGAAATTGACATAATCTGGAATTAGCGATGAAAAAGTAAAGGCCCTTAATAGAAATAAAGCAACACTTTTGCTATGTATTAAACCACTAAGTGGAAAGAATTCGGGATTAATTCTTCACATTCTTGAGGAATTGAAAAGGAATTTACTATTTCAGGCTGTAGGTATGTTTTATGGTGAATTGATTTACAATTTTTAGCAGATATACGTAAGACTTGTAACAAAACAAATTAAATATTTTCGAACAAAATTCTAAACCTTTATAAACCTGCATAAACAAATAAATGTAGCTTAGAGATGATTGACGACCCCTGCTATCGGCCGCATTGTGTCGTTCCGTGTTGTGAAAATGGCGTCTAAAGAACCGTCCTACATTACCCATCGTGATGATCACTGAAAATTGTGGAATTGTTTATAACCTCCGTAAAAGTATGTCTGACAAATGCAGGCTCAGACTCCACAATGAAGCACACCAAAGAAGCACTGTTGCATAAGTCAGCTGCAGTTCAAGTGGCCGCTTCGTTCCGCTCGCCTGAGCAAACAATGGGCCCTGAAAAAGAATGCCGTGCGAAATAACTTCCCCAATTTTTGCACACACACACGACACCACAAGTGCCCCACCGTATGGCACTTGAAGCGGTTATAAAAGAGTCATTGCAGTGTGAACCTGGTACGGTACGGGTTATGCCTTGCTTGCTCTGCCAAACGACATGCACGACTTGCTTTGCAATGCACGCCGATGTAGCGAATGGGTTTTTGGGGAGAGCAAACTCACGAACAAAACGTGCATAAAATAAACCATGATGTTTCTTCTGTTGGTGGTTTGCAGGTTGCATTCCATGCAACGGCCGTATGATGCATGGTGATGCATTTCGATGCCGATGAATGTAACGAGTGCCGGAAGCATTCAGCTGCAGAAATTGAAATCTACTTGAGCGCTGCTACCGCGTGGCGGGGAATTGTAACATCGGAAAGACATGTCGATTGGAAAGCGCATGAATAAAATAGTAGAAAATACCACTGAGGAAAAGGATATTTTCAAAATACATTTTTTTCCACCTCGATCTACCTTCGTTTGATGCTTCGCATGCATGCTCACAACAAATCCATTCCTTTTCTTCGATCAAGACTTTTTTTTCTCCCCGCATTTATGGGTACAAAATTTATGAAAATTCAAACAGGGAATCTGGCACAACCGGTACACATGGGCCCGCAAAATGAGGAATGGAATCTTGAACTGAGATTTTCCGTTTTTGTAGATGGATTCCGGCACGATTTCGGCTGTGTGCTTCAGTTCCAGCCTAACCGATTGCACACATCACTAGCATTGTTTCCTTCGTAACAGTGTACCAGGTGAGTGAAATACATTTACAATTGAAAACGAAGCTTCGAACCGTCAAGTCATGGTGCTTGAAACGTTTGCGCCATTTTGAAGACGAGAAAGTGGGTGAAAAATGGAAGCAACCGATTCCCAGTTCCCGCACGGAAAGGTTCAGGAAGGAGTACCGAATGAGGGGGCAGTCGGGTGCCATTTTATTATGATTGATATGCAAAAGCCGACCGGGTGGTAGGACCACACGAGTTGACATTGAACGTTACGCAATGGTAGAGAGCGAGAGATGGATGAATCGGTTTCGGTTACGGTTACGGTTTTTCTTTTTACTGCTTGCGGTTGGGTTTCAGTTTTCCACCCTCAAAAAAAAAGAAAAGGTTATTGTTGCCATTTATCATTCGCTTAAGTGCCGGAGTGGTTTCGGGATGGAAAGCGATCACCCGAACTTCCCTACATGATAAGTGAACTGAAAGCGAGAAAAAGGAGGGTTTTCTCGTTTAACTTCTAAATGTGGCTTAAAGCTACATTTAAGCAAGCATAAGATTGTACAAGCATTCCTGTAGAAAAACAAAATTTAAAAGCTTGTTTTTGGATAATTATAAACTTAAATAGAAAAAAAACAGAGAATAATATTTTTAATTGCTTAAAATGGGATTTCTTTTAGTGATGTTTAAGTATCTTCATTTCCTCATTCTTCTTACAAATCATTGAATTATTTGTACTAGAAGTTTAAGCGTTTTTCGTTTGTGGTTAATTTTTATACAATTTAAAGGAATTGGAATAGATTTTATTGTTTATTGGAGATCGTACTTTAGAATATATATGTAAAACTCATGTTTCAACTACCTTAGGTTTGTTTAACCTCAAAATACAATTAGATGAAAATGAAGCGTTCCAGTCAAAATGACTGGTCCGGTAGTTCTAGTGTTGATCTTTTTTTTATTTAAAGCTTTTGATTGTAGCCATTCTTGGAAACATTATTTCATCTTGGTAACATCTTTGTTTCATCTCTCAATTTATATTTTAAAAAGATTATTATGTCCAATATAAGTAAAAGGAATAAAATTTCCCTCTGTCTGTTCTCTCAAATTGTATTCGATTTATGTATCCAACCAACCGCAGTACCATCGCCAGCCACTATAAACGTTAGGCAAATGAGTCCATTACATTTCGGGTTCATTATTTTGTATTCCATTATTACGACAAGGCGAAGCTTTTTTTTTCTTCTCCTCATCCGTTTACTTTCCATCGTACGATAAGAGTGTGTTGTGAGTAGCGAATCTGTTGGTACGGATCAATAACGCAGCACCACGGGCGGACCGGGAACCTTCTCCAAACACACGAAATAAATGAAAGAGTTTCCACGAATCAAGGGATGATTATTTTATTTTTATTTTTTCGTTGCTCTGTTTCGCCTCTTTGTAGTTATTTCCTTTCCTTTTTTGCTTGCCAAGCACACTTTCTCGCACACTAATAAAATGTATACAGTCTGGAGTGTTTTTCTTCGCAGCGTGGTTCTTCCATCGCTTCGGAAAGGTGTTCTTGATTTGCATGGCTAATAAGCAAAATTATTTACATATACAACATCCACAGGCGTGTACGGTAGCAAAAACAACGCAAACACGAAACGACAATCGATTTAGCCAGTACGAAACAGTAGACATCCTTTTGCTAGATGGGTAACAAGTGTATATTTAGCTCAATGGTAAAGAAAACTTTATCTTATTAATATTTAAAGTGTTTTTGAAACAGATAGGCATAGAACAGTTTCAGAAGTATCGTAAAAGGTAAGTTGTTTGTATTTGGCATGCAAAAGGTGTCAGAGCGTTTAACAAACACAACACATGTTGCAAAGAAATTCGACTAAACGGTTGAACGATTTGGAACGATTCCTATTTTCTGGGATTTTTTTCTAAAACGTTTACAGAAAATAAAAAAAAATAATACCTACTTTTGCAAAAAAATCTAAAGGTAATTTTAAAATAAAAAAAATCCCAATTGAAATTATGTTAATGGTAGAAAATAAATTTAAATTTCAGACCGAATATATGAATATTCTCATCTATAATGTAGATATCGTATATATGCAAAGCTAGTAGAGCTGCCCTATAATTTTAATCCTCAACGACCTACCATTTATAATGATCGGGAGCTTTTTTAGAATGGTTCAGATGGAAACACCACTTTACATTTTGATGTCATCGTTAGTCCAGGTCAATATTAGCCCATTTCATAACCCCACTTCAACTGGGACTGCAGCCCTACAAACCCCCATACAAGTAGCATTTATCTGCCTGCTAGTGCTGTTGCTGCTGCTGTATTGACCTGCCCTTTAGCAATGGTACACCTCCAAATCCCTAAAACCCGGTCCCAGCACGGAAACTTGTTGAACGCGACCAGGCGCCTCCATCGCTGGAACGCACGCTTTGATGTAGCAACAGATTCCGCAAGCTTACGATGAAGTGTTAATGCTGTGTGCAGCACTTTCTGTGCAATCTTCCGTAGCAAGGTAGTTAGTGTTCGTACGGAAACTATAACGAACGTTGTTGCCGACAACTCTTTCCTCCCGTACGTGTGGCGTGATGCACGCTATCAAAATCACTGCCTAAAGGTAGGGTTTGGCCCCGTGGTCATAGTCAACGCTTAGCCAATTGCACGTTCACATGCTACGGTTTAAAAAATGCACGAAATATACACAACGTACGTACTGGTTTTTGGGTAGAAAGAAGGAAAAGAACACACGGGGCAGATTGGGCCCCCGGCGTTATCAAACGTTTGCTAATCGTTAACAATAAGTGTTAATGTCCGTCTGAAAGGCTAAGATGCTATTAAAACAGTTCATTCGATTGTGGAACGATGTCGATAATAGGCACGGTGTGCTTTTTCCTCAAGCGTTTGTGTGTGTGATTGAACCAAAAAGAAAAACACACAAGGAAACAAAGCTCGTAATCCATGATTCGTTTTGTGGATCAATTTACTGTTGTTTGTGTGTGTTTGTGGATTTTGTTCACACACCCATTTATCCATCGGTTGTTTTCTCTTTCTAGCGAACTTCAGCCATTTTCTCGTGGCTCGTAGCATTCATTTACAAACCGGCAAGCTTATTCTAACGAGTTTATCGTACGTTACGAAATGGAAAAAAAGTCGTTACAATCAATACCCAAAAAACCTGTAACCCCCCCTTTTAACGAGAAGCGTATTACTGATGCGATTTAACCGAAAGTAATGAGCTGTTAATAATGTAAAATCGAAGTTCAATACGCTCGGTTTGCATCACCTAGTCAATAAAATTCAAACCGGTGTGAAAATGAATTTTAAACGATTACTGCAACCGTTCGGCACGGAGAAAGAAGAGGACAACAGCAAAAAAAAACCCCTTCACATACATTTCACCTAGACACACGGTCCACACCCTATTCCAGTGAAACGGTATCGACATCGACAGTCGCAATAGCACGTGGAATGTTTATGTTTCATTATCGGCCCTTTGTCGGTAAGGATCAAATTCCATTATTTTCCTTAGCCTCGAGATATATATGTGGGGGCGAGGGAAAACAGTGCAGCCCGGCCCGGGATAACATTAAATAGCTTTTATGGATTTTGTGGAAAGCGGCTGTGCCACACGTTTGATTTAACGACAGGAATTGCTTTCGCGAGTGGTTGTTATCACTAGTTCTAATCGTATTAAATCACACATCCATCCAGCCAACTGTCGCAGCAGATTTACTTTCTATTACTAAAACATACAGCAGGTGAGTTAATAACTATAACTTTACACAAATTAAACTTATATTTTTAGCATATTTTTTTCTTCATTGCTCAGTGTTAGGAATCAAGTTTAAGTTTGCGTTTAACTTATATAATTCAAAATATTTTATTAAAAAAAGGTTTAATTAAAATACACCACGTACTTCAACCCCGTTTCTTAATCGAAAAATAAACTGATTATCGTTAAAGGATAAAACAAAAACGACCATATTACATCCAAGAACTCGTTTGATGTGTTTTTAAAGCATAACGCTTTCATTTTGTTGAGTTTTTCCATATTTTTTTCATCTTCAAGCTTCATCACGACAGTATCAGGCACCAGCTGTTCCACGTAAATAATAACAAAGCTTGACAATAACTACTGTTTATCAATCTGAAGGTTGTAATTATACCCGTAACGTCCACACACTCCACTGTATTTTAAAAACGTAAATAGCTTAGAACTCTATATAAATCACGTATTTGCCTTCTCATAGTTGAACAAGAAATAACAATTCAAAACAGTTTAAAAAAAATAAAAGAAAACAGTTTTTTCAGTTTCATCTTCTATGGAGATCACGTCTGCTTGTAACAAAAGAAAACATCCATTATATATCGGTGTATATAATTAATTATGTTAATTGGAATAAAATTCCAAATGGTTCTTGGTATGTCATTCATATTCGTATTCGTATGGTATAATTTATTGTGTGACCCAAGGTAGGTATTAAGTTTGAGCTCCTCCTCTGGGATATTTAAGCATGTCTACGAATTTCATAAAATACTGGACGCTTGTTTATGGTTTTTAGCTACATCACTACCTTCAACTACCTTCAACTACATAAATTTCAACTTTCGTGATCTTACGTTTCAAAGTAAGCTGTCAGCCAGTGCTTACCGTAGAAAGTTGGTAAAACATGTAAAGATACTAGTTAATATTACATATATTTTCTGATTATTTTACATAATGAAAACAGATTTTCCAACTACAAAAAATTAGATTAGTTTTGACATAATAGTGCTATAAAAAATCATTAAAGAATTGAAAGACTCAGATATTCTTGGGAAAATAAGTCAGAAATTATAGAACCAAAAAGAGAAGAAGAGCTGGTGACAGATGCTATCGTTTTATACGTTATTAAGCTAGTAAATAAACAAGCCGTAAGGATAACGCACTACAGTACGTAACATAACTATAACGCTGTTTATACTATTGAATATCTTGAAAATTATTTAAAAAAATATATTATTGTATGAGCAATACGGCCAGGCCGTTCTTTATGAATAAAAGAAAAATATATTATTGTATGCGTAAAAATATGTAAAAATTTATGAAAGAAAATTTGGTTTGCTTGTTTCATACAATTTTGTAGAAAATCATTATTATCTATACCTGCTATTTTTTTCAAATTCATTGAGTATGTCCAGAACGTATTGCTTATATATTTTGGCACGAAAAATAGCTTAATTAGTAAGTAAAATAGTTGTCAGTCATTATTCTGTTTCTTATCATTTTTCACCGACATTTAAGTGTTTCTTCCAACTGTCTACAGTTTTTTCCCTTGGTTTTAAGACCGTTCTTATGTTGAAAAAAAACATGTTGTGTTGAAAAAGTTCTTTAAATTTTCCCAAATATTAAAATACGGATTTCATTTCCATATTATACATTACCCATTTTCAAACTTCTTGTAAATAAACAAAAAGCTTAATTTACTCTGCTTACACAGAAATGAAAGCTCGGTATACTAAAGCAATGCAAATGTTTATCGAAAATTTACAGAAAAAGGACAAAACCATCAACCACAAACTCATTACTCTACCGTAACGCTATCGCATTGCATCATTAAACGCGAGCGTCTACAAACGCGTGGAAGACGTAAGCTTCATCCAGGGATGTGTAAATAGTTCCCCAAATTCCCTTTGATGTTTTTTGCGTAAAATAAACGAAACGATAAGAACCATCTAGCGCAGCGCAGAGCATGCATTTTACAGGAAGCAAACGTTCCCCAAGGGTGATGGTGTCTGGTCGTAAACGCTTTCAAGACGAGAAATTTTAAACGGAAAAACGTTTCAACTTTAACAAGCTTTGCTAGAGCTTTTCAATTATAGGGCGATAAAAGTGTTCCACCTAAATTATGCACCATGGTTTGGTTGTTGACATTTTGCAAGCTTTAAGAATGTTTTATATTTACCCAAAAAAACTGAAAATGTTTAATACCACCGCGAAAACGGTTTAACCACAAAAACCAACGCACACAAATGCCAGCTATTTTCCAGCGCAAGAACCAATTTTCAATTAAAATTATTTCATCTCATCACCGGAAACATGTGCCACAACGGAATTCCGGCCGGTTTACTGAACCGTTTCATAATGTCGTTATGCTGGGGTACATTTTCCCGCCCTCCCCCTTTTTCAATCACATTAAATGTTCTTTCACCTCACACATACACACCGATACACATTTCCCGCACACAGGTGAAAGTTGTTTGATGGCAACAGCGAAAATGGCACCGGAACGTGAGTTATAATTCAATAACACGCGCAAGTGCAGCTGCAACTTTGCACGCTTGCAGCTTTAGTTTTTGCAGCGAAATCATAATTAAATCTAACGATAGCTATTAGCGTGGTTTCAAGTGCCGAACGCAGTTTGGGTTTTTTTTTGGTTTTCCACTGGGGCAATTTTCCACTCGACAAGTGAAGTGTTATTTGTACGTGTGCTTTCGAAATGCAATTGCACGGTTTCACATCGGTTTAGACCGTTTCAGACCACTAACCGGATGGAGAGACCATCATTGAATGTACTTAATTGCTGGCATAAATTTTAATCTGTTATCGAATCGGTTGTTTAAAGCTGTTTGTCTTTTTTTATTTTGGGTGAGCTCGATAATAACTCGAACCATGTCAACTCTCATCGCTTCCGCTCTGCTACGGACATGCATTTATCATACTTATCAGAGTTGAGCGAGTTTCAGTATCACCAGCAGGACGACACATCCCTACAGCAGCTCTTGGCTGCGAGTTGATTCCAGCAGCGAAAACCAAAGGCAATAAATTATCGACCATAAAGTACGCGTGTTGCGTCCATCGATGAAGCGTGCTGTGTGCGATGTTTGATGATGTCACGTTTATGCGCTTATGCGATGATCAGGAACTTTTCCCCACAAACATTCGACGCATTCATGGCGGAAAGTGCACGTATCGGGTTGGTCACGACTGTTGCCACGGTACATTAACCCTTGGGTGGACCAATAGAAACGTGCTTTAAATCCCCATTTTGAGCGGATGCATCGTTGAACATAACTTTTATCATTAATATCAAATAATGTTTCTCTAACTATAGTTGAATTATTTTCGAAAAGAATGAATTGTTTTCTTCAATTTTTTATACTTTAGAAACAAACTTTTTGAAAATGTGTCAAAATGAATTTCGTTAGTAAACTTCCAAAAGTAAATAATTTTTATCCTTTATTTATTATCTGATTTTTTTTTTTACTTATTTACTCTACTTAATTCTTATAAACATGTATTAAACTTCCCTTGCCCATACCCTTGGTCAGAAATGTGCAAAAAAGGAGAATACCGAGAACGATAAAATATGCTGATGATATCAACCTGTCATCGGGCACAAACGCGCCAACGTGTGTACACGTTGACAACAAACGATGATGATGCATCTCGGTGCATCGTGCTTGCATGTTGCTTGCGCAATACTGAAAATTTAATCAATGTCATTTACTAACGCCACGCTTGTCACACACACACACACACACAAACATCTCGCCGTCCCATTAACGTACTGTTGGCTATTGCTTACTGCATCTTCTTTCGGTTTCAGACACTATTCGGTGTGTGAACAGGCAGCTGTCAGCATAGTTCCTATGTTTGCTAAATCTCAATTCTCATACTTTCTGGCAAGCAAATTCCGCGAACGGGCGGGAATGATCGTAAGTCAATAAATTAGTACGAACGGGAACACAGGGCATTTGATAGAGCTGAAAGCAAAGTCATGTTTCTTAGTGGTAGAATTTATGCTGCCACATGCAACGGAACGATATAAGGTTCTTCAGCTTTCTCTAAAATGTTCCAAAGTTTAGTAATTTGTAAATAGTATAACTACATTGGTTTATAGAGCCTTGTCAATTTTAAGATACTATTTAATTGTTCTGTTAGCTAAAGTTTTTATAGATACATTTTTTTAAACATTCACAGAATCTTTGATTCTCATATTTTTTCTAGCAATTTTAACTCAAATAAGGTCAGATTTTATTTTAAGATATTATCATAAGATATCATAAGATATTATTTGGCTCCTTTTTTATATCTACTTTTTTCTGTAGTAGCCAAAGTTGAGCATAGTTTCTAAGCCTAGTTGCGTTAAGTCGTTATTTCAATATATCGCCGTTTTAATATATCGCCTTACGCAGAAAAGCTTTCAAATTTCGTAAAATCAAAAGCTTGTTCCCTTTTTTTCTTGTCAACTGCCAATAAAATTAAAGCAAAAGTTCTTTTTTCCTATCACCAATTACTTGGGCGATTGTTTCAAAACCTCAATGTATTAAAACAATTGAATCAAAAGTCAGCTGAAAGTGATTAAAATATTTTTTTACGTATAGAATAAGTAAAGCGCGTAGTACACGTAAAGCTACAGGAGGTCGCTCCTGACACCGTCACTACATGCTTAGCAATTGTCACGTTGGCGAACGCGACAAAAGTAACTCAATTTTTTAAAATAATTTTGCGATTCTGGCGCGACTTCATGGTTGTTTAACTTTTCTAGTGCAAAGTTTGTTTAGGTTTTTAATCGAGTCGGTAGCAGGAAAATAATCTTGAATTAAACTAAATTAATTTAAACAAAAAAAATATAATAAGTAACAAATTTATTGTTTTGATGAAATCGATGGGAAAAGCAAGTTTTTTTCAAAAACAGGCAAGAAAAGGCAAGTCGATGAGAAAGGTAAAGAACTGTATTTACTTAACAAGATGGTCAAACACGTTGTTTAGATATTTTCCAATTTATAGATTTTTTTTATTATTAGTTTTTATTCTATTTTTATGTAAAGCATTGTGTGAAAACAAACGTATTTCAACAAATTCGCATTAAAATACGTCAATTCATAAATTTTGCTAATTTTCCCCAAAAAAACCTAAGGCTATAATAACTTTAGGAGATTTCCAACATTATAGATTTTTTTTTTATTTTTTATTCTTTTTTTAATTTAAAGCATTATTTGAGTAAAATGAAACTTATTTCAACAAATTCGCATTAAAATACATGAATTTAGAAATGTTGCTAAGTTTCCCAAAAAAGAGCTAAAGCTATAACCTTAGGAGATTTTCAAATTTATAGATTTTTTTTTATAATTTTTTATTTATTAATTTTTTAATTAAATTATTGCTTTAAATTTAATAATAATTTAAAGCAATATTTGAGTGAAAAGAAACGTATTTCAACAAATGCGCTTTCAAATACATCAGTTTATAATTTTTTCTTAATTTTCCCATTTTTTTTTCTAAGGCAGGCTAAAGCTTTGCCTTAGAACATTTTCAAATTTATAGTTTTTTTTAATTTTTTTTTCTTGTTTTCTATTCTTTTTTATTTTAAGCATTGTTTGAGTGAAAAGAAACTTATTTCAACAAATTCGTATTAAAATACATCAATGCATAAATTTTTGCAAACGCGACAATTGCTAAGCGTTTAGTGACGGGGTGAGCTCCTTCCATTTCAGACTTTCCCATGGCTGTGTTTACCCGTAGTAGAATAGTTGCTCCTTTATTTATTTCTATTTCACCGTATTCATTTACCAGATTATGAAAAAATAATCATCTAATGTCTACAAAAAAATATATTCATAAAAAAAAATTATGTGTAGCCCAACTTTCACTATTTGCCAATGTCACTCGTTTAAAACTTGCTCTACAACAACAAAAAATGTGTTCTACATCCTGGTACCACTCAACCGAGCTCAACCATAAGCAATGGCCGATAAAACATGCAATCTTTCTCAACCATCACCGTTCATGACGGTCCACGATCGTACTAAATCGCGTAAATTATCCTTATAGAACTTTCATCAACTCGATCAGCAACTATCACACCGCAACAAAGTCACACCTTAACTTTTTTCTTCGTCCTCCGGTTGATTTTAATGAAAATCATTACGGTACACACAAATTTAGGGAAGGACTGAAATTAACAAACTTATGCCCGGGTGCGGCTAAGATCGTACGAACGCTTGTGTAAACGGAAGCAACTATAAAACGAAAACCACTACAACCAACTCAAAACTCGGTGAAAGAGCAACGAGGATGAGATTTTTCGGGTCATACTGTTTGTCCCCAGCTGGTGGTGGTGGACTACCAAAGCCATATATCCGGTGGTTCATTCCTCACGTTCACGAGAAAAATGCAGTAACTATAAACAGAAGCAAAAAATGGCTCAAAATCAACCTTTAAGCAACCCAGCCAGACCGTACGGTTTCAAGTGTTGCGCTGAGGGACTTATAATTTGTCCCCCATTGCAGTTGCAATCTGCAATCAACGTTACTTACTGCACAAAAGGGGCCACATTTGCCGTTGGCAGAAGCGTGGGAAGCCAGCAGGACGATAAAACCTTGTGCATAATGTCACCTGCACATGCTGGGCTGGAAGTTCCCAAAAGCCGTACCCGCGAGTCGACTCATCCTGGGTCCGGTAGGAAGTAAAGGTGCCAGGAAGTGAGTAACAATCTAATGCCCCCGAGCAACTCGGGCCAAATCTTATTATTTTACCTGTGTATGTGTGTCTGTCTTTATGTTGCCGAAGAAGGCGAAGGTGGTTCGGGCAGGAAAAGGTTATTTGGGAAAACTTTTTCCATCTGCTTACTGACTTACTTACCCTCTCTCTCTCTCTCTTCGCAATGGTGTTTGCCACGAATACTATGCGATGAGTTGTTGTTTCTGTGTGTCTGGCCGGCTTTCGTTCTTTCAGCCACAATCCAGTTTCACACGTTGCTGCTCGATGTTGCACTTGTGCCTTCCTTTTTGTACGGCAAAAATTTCCAATCAACGGTTACGGGGTACGGGACACACACACGCACACACACCTGCTGACAGTTTTTTACACAATCACTGTTTCGTAAGAAAATTGATGTTAATGTACAAAACGAAGGAAAAAGATGCCGGCTACAACATGGGGAATATTATTACATTGTTTCACTAATGGTTGTTTCACATTCGTAGTGTTTAGTAGTTTATGTTTCACGTTTACCGTCACCAACCCGGGACTGGATTGCATCGTAGCGTGATAAGTGCCATTTTGTTTTTTTTTTTTTTTTTTTTAAGGGAAATATGCAGTAAGAGACTCGGAGAAGGGAAATACTAACTCAGGTGAAGTTTCAATTTAAAACTATGTTTCAAAAGTGAATAAAAATATATAAAATTTTCATTTTTACAAAGCTTTTTCTAATGAAAATCCTTGTCTTTTATTAACGTTTCATAAACCACCACAAGAAGGACACCAGAGGAGTTGTTCTTGAGATTCGAGAAATTAAAAAAATAACGTATTATTTTATACTTTTTCTAACATTCTTCCTGTAACAACAAGAACTTACATTGATTAAAAAAAAGCGTCGTGGATTTGCAGTAAAAGAAACAGGACGACATTTACAGCAGCTGCTACTTCTTTTATTGCTTTGATTTATGTAAATCGCAAAAAAAAAATTATCCCTGTTCAACCTTTACATCACACGACGCTTAAACTCATCCTTCCTACTTCTTAATTCAAGCCCAATTTAAATCACGCAGGAATAGGATATAAATTTTCAATTTTCCCTTTTCGGTAAAAGGGGAAAGAAAGTAAACTCTTTCCTTTACTGTCTTCGCCCCAAAAAAGAAATGAGCTAAAATCGCAAAACTCTCACAATACACCAACCAACGTAAAAAAAGCCCAAACCTCGGTCGTAATTTATTCTCCATTTGGCTTTTAAGCGTCCGTTTTCAGGGGTGTGAACAAAAAAAAAACCCCAAGGACTGTTGAAAAATTCACTCCGCCGGTTTGATTGGCCGATGTCTCGGACCAAGCACACTTTTTTCACTTCTATTTCAACGAGGAAAATTTAGAACGTTACGAGACGAAACTACGAAGAAAAATCTCCAATTCAAACGTCCTCTCTTCACGCACACAAAAAAAATACAATATTGCTCCTAGACGTAGCAACACCTTAGCCCATGCGTCTTGAGCTGAAGAACTAAATCCTTCTCACACAAATGAAAGCCAAAAAAAGGAGAAAAAAGCCGCCATCGCCAGCAGCAGTATGGCTGCAGAACATCATACATACACACAGAACACGGTCACCCGACGCTTGTCGGCTATGCTCAGGGATTCGGGGGGCGATGACGATCAAATTTTCATCCGAAATTTGACCGAAGCTCCTTCCGGAGGTTGCTACCGATTTGACCTTGCCAGGCCACATCTTGAAGCGCCAGGACGTGTGATGAGCGAGTGCGCTCCGTAGTGTTGACAACGAATTGCCATCAGATTTCGTTATCGCCTTCCAACGTTACACGCTTGCCGTGTGAGTTAGATGAAGGACGAAAGCTTCAAGCCTCCATGGTGAAGAGCACCATGGAAAACGATACGAAAAATACAAACACCTAAATGCCCGTTGGCAAAAGCGCTTGTTTAGTGGCATGGTTTAGCCGAGATTGGTTGCACGGTACGTAGGAGATTGTTTTGATATGCTGCCACGGTTCTTAAGCCCCACTTTAGGGCGCACTTTTAGGCGACGTGAAAGTGCGGTTTAGCTTTGCCGGAACGTTCTCACGTAGAAGGGCAGAAGTAGGGGGAAAAAAAGGCTCCAAAACCCAGTACAGTAAGAAAGGAAGAAAGAAGGAAAGAAAAGAACGCCACATACGTCGTGGAGGCTACTCAATTGTGACGTAGTACATGTTCTTCCATACGATGTTGTGCGTAAACCTCACGATTTCTATCCGGAGCAAGACGACAACCCAGCACCAGCAGCAGCAGCAGCCAGACTGCATACAAAATGCGACAAAATTGGTTCAGCGTCTTAGGTGAGCTTTTCACGTACCATCGTGAGGATAAAAAAATGGAAAAAGATAAAAAAATAGTAAAAGAAAATTGATTTTTTTCTACGCAGAATGTGTAAGAATCGAAATTGAATTAAGCGCGTATGAAAAATAATTCATCTTGGAAAGTTTCATTTTAAAAGGTAAAAAAACATACAAAATTTTCTTTAAAAGCTCTTTTTTTGTTTATACAATGAACAAACAAACAAAGCAATGGCGCATCAAACGAAAGGTCACAAAGAACAACAAATTGAACGATTACTTGTACATTCTCCTTTTTAATTTAATCACTCAAGATGAGCTACTAGCAGCAAAAAAAAATGAACACAAAGAAAATGGCTGCAAATGACTAAATAAGAAGGAAGCTTGAAACAACTGTGCGGGCGATAAGCTTTTGCTGCACTGTGGTAAAATAAGTTTATTTTAATTAACTCCTTTTCGTCCAATGGTGGATGTGATGGAATGGAATCAAAAAGGGGTAAGAAGAGAGAGAGATGGTGAAAGTCGACAGGATAAGGGTTTGCTGTACCGGCAGGATGGGATGGAATTTAATCTTTGTACGGTATGCAATAGGCGACAAAAATGCGTCACAAAGCGCCACATGATGATCACAAGTCCGAAAGCGGAGCATCCCGTCAATGAGCCGTCCACGGCAGCATCCTTGTACGGACGGGGTGAACACTTCCAAGCTTTCTTATCTAGTTGCCTTGCGTGACCTGTACGCGTGCTAATACGCCACGTGAGATTTTCACTACGCGTGGCGAAAAAAAGCTTAAAGAAACCTTTTCCTTTTTCGTCCTTTTTTGCTACGGTATAGACAATTTAACACACAAAAACAAATGCCCACAACCACTTTCATTCTGGTGGTTGTCAAGTGACTACCACTTGAACCACCAGTACAAAGTTATTAGACGTTTCTTGTTTGAGAGGTCCGGGTTTTTAGGGGGAAAAAATTACTGCAAAACTGACAAAATCGAGCCACACACACACACAAACACAATTATGTGTGTACAAGGGTTTCTTTTTTGTTTATTACTTTCAGCGTTTTTTTCCTTTTTTTGTTCGGGGCCAATAGACGATTATATACACTACGATGGCGTACACGATTTCGACGCCAACCTTTGAATCCTTGTGGAACTCACACACACACACATACACACCTCGGGATGCCTTCTCCTTCACTACACAAATACACAATACGCACACAGCTGTGACTGCGGTGCACGTTTTTTGACAGCAATCTTGACTGCTGCCTGCGTACCCAGGCCTGGCAAACCTCGGAACGCGGAGCTGCTACTGAACATGGGAAAAATGGCGCGCACATTGGGACGGGCGCACAACAGACACAGCGCGCGTATGGGGACTGGTCCGGGGACTGGTGCGCTTTTCCTTCACACACGTTGTTCCACCGTTGCGCAGTTTGCGCCCCTCCGCGCGTAAATGATACAATTTATGGTAAACGCTATGCTGGGAATAGAGTCACACAAAGTCGCACCGTTTCACCTTTACCCTACATTGCACTGCTGCTTCTTCTACTTTCAAACTAATTCTTTTACACTTATTTTTATTTTTCGATTTCCTTTACAACATTTTTTTCATCTATTTTGCTTCAGCTAAATAAGAAACTTTTACATTTTGCGTATTCAAAACATACTCACTAGCGATAGTGCTTCACTTTCGAACTTTGTTAAGCGAATGCTCCACTCACTTGCGATGCCAAACGCGTTCTACCGACACTGGTCGTGTCGGCAAGGACCTTTTATCCTTATCGTTTCGACAGCCCCGTAGCTATATACTTCGTGGACGATTCGGGCTACGATCGTGTGATGTCATTTTCGTGGGAGAGTTTTCCCTCTGTTCGGCTGTGCACCGTCGTCCAGCAGTGTGTTGAAAGAGCGTTCACTTTCGGCTGCTTTCCAGGAATGGTCTCTTCAGCCGTTACACATGTGATAAAGGTGTCATCGTGAGAGTTCATTTGACCTCTACAGCAAAGTGTTGTTGCCGTACTCTCATGCACCATTTTTTATTTTCCTTTTTTGAGGCAAAAGTTTTTTCCCTCTTTTGTTTATTCTCTTTTTTTGTTGTGCAGCTTCTAAACAAATAATATATAGTCATTTGTAGCCACTTTAAATTAAAATGATAAAGAAATTGAAGCAATTTTACCGCGTGACATCCTGGATGGAGACGCCTAGTGTCGCACAACAATTACTCTGAACAACATAATGAAGTAATATTTAAGGGAAATAAAATTAAACAAATTGATGTATAATTAAAGTTTCGATGTATTGCGTGCAATTGTGTTTTCATCTCCTCCTATGTACCTTGAAAGTTTGAGATAAAACGTACAAAAAACCTTCAAGCAACCACAAACGTGTAAAAACAAAAATAGAAATATTTTCCAGTAAAGTTTTATTCCATTTTTAAATATTGACTTCTGTGTACTTCTTTCTTACGCCATCGCCTTAAACTGAAAATATCTACAACTGGTTATCGAATTACAACTTACGCTAACCTACATATTAAGATGCCATCAAACGGAATCGCCAATCGAGGCGAAGGAAGTGGGGGAAAAAATCACACGGTGTTTTTTTGAAAATAAGGCAAACTGCAAATAATAAAACAACAACTGTATCAAACGAACCACTAACCCTTACAGAACACTGGTAGTATTCTAAGCATTATTACTACCCATTTACAGGCGAAGCAATGGTAGCGCAGCGTTCTATTTCTAAATCCATGCGTTTCCTTCTAATATGTCAGCTACATTTTGCGTATATACTAATTCCGTTTTCAGCCGTTTTGACGGAGTCGATTTGCGTGTGCATTACAGTTACGTTCAAACGTGTTTACATTTAATAGTTTGCGAACAACAATCGTAAATTCAACATTTCCTATGAAGGATAAATACAAGATAAACTGACACACTGCCACTAGCTATTGGTTAGTTTTGCATCGACACGCTTATCTCGCTTAAAATGGTAGCTTCTAATAACTGTACTGACCCTGGAGCCACAGAGAAAACACCAACATTTTTGCAATTTCTATTCGACGACTTCACGTTACTAACAACTGAGAATTTAGCGTTCATTTTGGTATGAATTACATGTTTTGCCTTTTTTTTCTGCTGTATCTTTTTCCGATAAAAGCCACTGGAAAGCTATCAATGTTATTATTTACTGTTAGCTCATATTCCAGTTACTATCATATCGATGCTACTACATCCTACATGCTTTTGGGCTTATCTTAATCTACTGCCTGCCGGGAAACAATCCGAATCGACCACTTCAATCCAAATCGATTCTAGCATCATTCAACACTCCGGTCGTATACTTTGAGTGTTTCATACTACGCAATGACTCCACAAGGTCTTCCATCGTAATGGCCGGCGTACCGAAGTCTACTCCCCCATTCTGTACCACACCGTTACATCCGTTCGGTAGTGAACCACTAGCCGTTCCGTTTTCTTGTGCCTTGTTTGCTGCCGCACGTACCGCATTCATCATTTCCTTGTTTTTCATCAAATTGCGCACCCGATGAACCGAAGCATTGCGACAAATTTCTTTCAGATCCGAACCGGAGTAACCATTAGTTTTGCGCGCTAGGTCGGCATAGTCCACCTCCGGAGCAACTTTTTCGTTTTGCAAAATAAGTCGCAAAATTTTCTGCCTTTGCTCCTCACTTGGAAGGCCAATGTGAAACTGGGCTGGCATACGGCGTAGAATGGCTTTGTCAAGATCCTGCGGACGATTGGTGGCACCCATCACGATGATGGTTGAGTCGGATTCCGTATTAAGCCCATCCCAAAGCATCATAAACTGCGTTTTCATCATGGCCGTCGCTTCGTGATCGGAAGAGTTTCTAGCACGCAGGAACGAATCGATTTCGTCGATGAAGATGATGCAAGGTTGAATTTTAACTGCCAATGTAAACACAGCCGATGCCAGCTTCTGTGATTCGCCGTACCACTTGTCCGTCAGCATAGCAACATCGAGATTGATAAAACGCATACCAGCTTCCTTTGCTGTTGCCTTGGCAATCAGCGTTTTACCGCAACCTATGTTCAAAGGACAAATTTTTGATCAACATTTTTAAATCGAAGGTGAATTATAGAAAAACTCATTATCTTACCAGGTGGACCGTATAGTAGCACGCCTTTTGGCGGCTGGTAGAGTGCCGATCCTGCAAACATATCACGGTGACACACTGGAAACACGAGACTTTCCTTAATTTCCTGGCATACTTCATCAAGTCCAGCAATGCTGTCCCAACTTTCGGCAATATTCTCCGGCACTACCAAATGTGATGCAATGACCATTTCATACTCGTTTAGGTTTTGTAGCGCTGATTTTTTCATACTAGGGCTCAACCTAAAATATGAAAATATTGAATTATTATCTAACGATTTCTAAAAAGGCATATCTGTTGCTTATTAATAAAAAAATAATGATTTAATACAAATGTGGCAGCGAAAAGCACCCATGCCAAAAGCTACGGTCGTCTACATCGTGAACCATGTGCACTCTGCTCTTAGCCCTTAGCTCGGGTTATATAACGGCGCAAGGCTGCGCCAAACCCACCGTTGAACCCAAGTAAAAATAACCACCCTGATATCGGTTTGGTAAAGCTGCTCATTCATTCGAACTATGGCCAGCATTAGGTGGAGACGGCGCCACAACAAAAGCTGAATCGTCGTTCAAAAGCGACCTGTACCGACCGGCGGACTTTGTACCACTTACTTTCTCAGAATGTCCTCCGCGTGTTCGATGGCTTTCTTTTTGCTCTTGTTGGAGGGATCCAGATTGCGAATCAACCATTTCGCCGAGTAATAGGTGACGATTGATAGCAGCGAAATACGTAGAACAAACTGCACCACTTCGTTGCGTGTTAAATTCACTCCGGACATGATTACAAGTGTTGCGTAGTGCAGTGCTGGCGCTCCCGAAGATTGTTTTTATCTCAACCCGTGGCTCTGCACGAAAGTCCGCCGAAACGTTCGCCGGAGCTCGAAGCAAGAACCGGATGCAATGACGAAATGGCTTTTCCTTGCGTTTCTGCTTGCTGCGATTTTTTTTTCGTTTCACACCTGATTATTTTTACTGTTTTTCTCCTGTTGTCTCGTGCAAGAATTCTTTGTTGCTGTCAAAAAAGGCATGGAATGTGAAGGGTGTATAGAGTCCTGTGTTGGGTACTTGCGATTAGGTTTAGCAAAAGTTTACACTATCCCCTCTTTGAAGTGAAACTGGTTTGAATAAGGCAATTTCGTGTCCTGCACAAACAAAATTGCACTTTCGCAATTATTGTTACAAATCGTGCATTTCCGACAGTTTCATCATAATTCATAGCAAAATCAAATTAATTTATTTGTATCGAACGTACTTGTAGGAACGTGTAAATGCTGCTTAACCCTCGTTGTTCTCGCGCACACAAATGCGCGCCAACATGTGGCAGCTGTCAAACGATTTGAAATATGTAGAGATGAGCGAACTCAAAACCAAAACATACTGAAAGCAATTAATTTCGTGATGCAGTACACAAACGAAACGCAATAAAAAAATACTTGGAGAAAAAAATAAATTCTCCTTCATTTGCTCATTACCATTCATCTCGGTGTTTAGCAATCACAACAAAGCGCAAATCTTATCAATTGTCATGACCATCCCTACACTCGCGTATATTTGAAGTTAGCTCTTGACAGTTCACAATCAAAACGAAACCCTCAAGCCGCGTGTTTGCACTGAATTCCGTCGCAGATTAAATTTTTGTCCTAAACAGTGCAGAAAAAGTGCAAATTCCGTTAGAACTGGCATCTTCCGCGCAAGAGAGGTAGTGTGTCTGTGAATATAGGTGTAGAAAAACCATTTGAGTAGCGTATAAAGTGTTGCCGATTCGGAACGCATTGTGGTGAGCACATTTCGTGTGGCACCATACACTTCCTGCTAGCGCAGCGGAATTAGTCGCAACCGGCTAAGGGAAAATTGGTGGCTCTGAAGAGGAAGGTTACCCGCATCACGTCCTTTGTTTACAAACAATTAAGTTGACTAAAATAAACAAATCGGCTGGGTAAATATTGCAAAATGAAAACGCGTGCAATAGAGCGTTCGGTACTCAAGCAGTCGAGTGCAAAGTATTGCGGTGAAGGCCTTTTGATAATGTTCCACTCCGGAACCAGTTGTTGCCGCACTAGTTTGCTTTTGCGAGCCGTTACCTCCAGCACGAAACGTGAAAGTTCTTGTTTAAAGGTTTTGTTCTTGTTCTTTTTAGTTTCCCACCATTCGCCACACACCGGTCAGTCCGGAGAGTGAATCGAGACGTTAATTAGCGACCAACAAACATTGCCGATACGTCGTAGCAAAACATGAAGTACATACTCGTAACGGGTGGCGTGATCAGCGGTGTTGGCAAAGGAGTTATCGCCAGTTCGTTCGGAACTTTGCTCAATGCATGTGGCATACCGATAACATCGATCAAGATCGATCCTTACATCAATATCGATGCTGGAACATTTTCACCATACGAACACGGTAAGAAACGGTCCCGAAAAAGTCGTATTGTTAACATCGAAGCGTCAACTAGCACACTCGATACCCTCGAAGAAAGAAAAGAATTGAAAACTCGCGCTGAAAATGCGCGCGAGAGGTGCGATGTGGAAAAGGGATCGTTTATTTTTAAACCTTAAACTGAACTTGACCGTGACGGTAACATTTACTGTCCGATTTTGTTTGCACCCAGATTGGGGCGTTAAGGAACAATCAGAAAAAGACAAACAGTATGTAAGTACACAACAGCGTATGACGAGTAATGCGGTTGAACACTAATGCAGAATTACCCTGTATATGACGTAGAAAATTCGTATTATAAGTTGGTAAATATTAAATGCCTCTACCCATTTGCAACATTTTGTAGGCGAAGTGTTCGTGCTTGACGATGGCAGCGAGGTGGATTTAGATCTCGGTAACTACGAGAGATTTCTAGATGTTGTCTTACACAAAGATAATAATATTACCACCGGCAAGGTGTACAAAATGGTTATCGATAAGGAGCGCATAGGAATGTATCTTGGAAAAACCGTACAAGGTAAGCCAAATGGATGAATTTTTATTCATTATTGTCACTTCATCGTCCAATCCACTGTCTCACTTCGGTAGTGGTGCCCCACATAACGGACGCGATACAGGAATGGGTCGAACGGGTTGCAGTAACACCGGTAAAGGATAACATCGTCCCGGAGGTATGCATTATTGAGCTGGGCGGAACGATCGGTGATATCGAAGGTATGCCCTTCGTCGAAGCCTTTCGCCAGTTCCAATTTCGCGTGAAGAAGGAAAACTTTTGTGTCGCACACGTGTCGCTTGTTCCGCTGCCCCGTGCTACGGGTGAACCGAAAACCAAACCAACGCAGGCAAGCGTTCGTGAATTGCGTGGCTTTGGTCTCTGTCCGGATATGATTGTGTGCCGCTCGGAGAACCCTATCGGCGATGAGGTGAAGGACAAGATCAGCAACTTTTGTCACGTTGCACCGAATCAGGTGATCTGCATACACGATCTGTCATCGATCTATCACGTGCCATTGCTGATGGAACAGTCCGGTGTCATAGACATTTTGAAGGAGCGTCTCCATCTGAACTTGCCCACTCCTAGGCCCGCGAATTTTATGCAATCTTGGCGCGATCTTGCGGAACGGGTAGATAATGTATACAAGAAGGTAAACATTGCCCTCGTCGGCAAGTACACGCGATTGCAAGACTCGTACGCATCCGTGATAAAATCGCTACTGCACGCATCGATTGCGGCCGGCTACAAGTTGAACTTGACCTTTATCGATTCGTCAAATTTGGAGCGGTGTACTAAAATGGAAAATCCTAACCTTTACTACGATGCGTGGCATGATCTGACCAACAGCCAGTAAGTTGTTCGATCGTCTTTCAAAGGGCATACAATTGAACGCAACTTTTGGTTTGATGAATTAATTTGTCTCTTTCCAGCGGTATTGTTGTACCCGGTGGTTTCGGTTCCCGTGGCATTGAAGGAAAAATCCGTGCCTGTCAGTGGGCTCGCGAAAATGGTAAACCAATGCTTGGAATCTGCTTAGGACTGCAGGCCGCCGTCATTGAATTTGCACGGAATGTTTTGAAAATGGCGGTGAGTGATGATGCAAAATTTTGCAAAAAGCCATTTAAAACTTATTCAGATACACAATATAACAATGCCAATGCTTTTCGTACAGGATGCACATTCAACAGAATGCGACGATACAACCCCCTATCCGTTGGTAATCGATATGCCCGAGCACCATACTGGTATACTGGGAGGAACCATGCGACTTGGCAAGCGTACAACCATTTTCCGGGGTGACAGCAAAATACGTTAGTAGTTCCTCAGTGCATTAATCTATCCTAGTGTCGACATATATTTTATGTTTTAATTTGTTACCCTTTTTAGGTCAGCTGTATAACAATAAGGAACAAATTGAAGAGCGTCACCGTCACCGGTACGAGGTGAATCCCGATTATGTCGAGCAACTGCAAGCGCACGGTATGCGATTTGTTGGCACAGATTCCGAAAAAGAGCGTATGGAAATTATGGAGCTAGACGATCACGTTTACTACGTCGCTACCCAGTTCCATCCGGAGTATCTTTCGCGGCCGCTAAAACCTTCACCACCGTTCCTTGGACTGATCCTTGCCTCGGTGGGCAAGCTATCATCCTATCTAGAGGATGGAGCAAAATTGCTTCATCAACAATGTAACGCCAATCCATCAATGTCGGCACGCGACAACTCGACTGATAACGATCTCCAGCAGATCCGCGAACGAGCCAACGGGTTAAGCCTCGAGAATAATGCAACGCCTGCAGTTGTTAGTCCATCTAATGATATAAAAATGAACGGTGCCATGCCTTCGACGTCTTTGGGCAAGCAAAAATCACCGATCAAGATGAACGGGGTGCACGAAAATGGAACGGATTAAATAGGGTAAGTGTTTCATTTGCAATAGAATGTAAGTCGGGCTGTCCTCGCGGTAGCGGTGCTGGTCATGATAACACGACAGGGACCGGCACCAAAACCCTGTCCGGACTGTTTCGCATGTAGTGTAGGAAACTAAATTCAGTAAGCCAGTCGAGACAGAATAAGAATGCAATTTTTCTAAAAAGAGTAATATGTTTGATGGAAGGAAATGTGGCAAACCAATTCTTCCAACTCCATTGCGACATGATATGTATAGAACATTCAAGCGAAAGCCAGGGTATCAAGTTTTGTGAAATGAAATATTTTCGTATTCGTGTAAGACATTTTCAAAAAAAAAAAATCAAAATATTTACAGTGAAATTAAATTTCTATCACAAAACATTGCGATTAATACACAAACAACCGAACATTAAAAAAAAGAATCTGATTGGTCGGTGGTTTTGTTTACAGAGGCTTTGAGTCTTTCGTTTCGACAGTCGTGGTTTAAAATATATTTTTCATTTCATTGTGCTATCCTGAATTATAAGTATCTGTAAAAACATAAAAATATAGAAGAAAAATAGAAATATTTTCAAATGGAATAAAACTAATGGCAGTAAATTGTGATTAAGAATGCAAAACTTTCATGATGGAATTGACTTTTGGCATAAATTACTTGTGTAGAGAGGAAATATTACTTAAAAATCTCCAGAATTACGTTATTCAGATTTTTTCGAGGACCGATACGGATGATATGATGACAGAACAAAGTTTTGTTGTTCCGATTACTCCAAACTGTTGATTATGAAGCTAATAATTGTGCTATTAATTTACATGGTTTTTGTGTACAACATTCATAGCTAGGAATTAAAAAAATCGGTTGCATTGAACACTGGAAAGTGACTGTGTTACGGGACAGCATGGGTTTTAAAAGTGTAGCAAGATCCACAAAGCACCGACCTCATTCAAATGCAAATTAGTATGAAAAGTAATGCAATAAAGTTAATTGAGAAATTCTTCCCAAAACTTCGAAAATTTAAACATTTAGCTCGTGGCCTTCAGGGCACATAATTCTTGCCATCCATGCTGCACAGAATACATACATACATTTTGTACAATGCTTTCACACTTTATCGATGTTTTAAAGATTTCGTATAGATATATTTTAATATTTTAGTTATGAATAGTGAAACAATTTACAAATATAAGTTTTTAACTACAAGTAAGTCCACTTTTCAACACATACTGTTGCTTCTTCCTATTTCCAAATTGTGGCCAAAATGTAAAAAAAAATGCAAACATCTCCTTTTTTGATTGTGGATTTATAATTCGTTAAAGTATATGAAGATAAGGAGTGAAAAAACTCATTAAACAAAACTCTCGGAACAGATTACTACACAGCTGCCTTTTCTTAAACTGTAAACCATGATTAAAATATGGATTAGGATACGAAATCGGTAATGTCTAGAATGAAATACATTGCACACGAAAATTCTTAAACAAAAGTTATTCTGTTTTTCTACTGTATTTGCTTAAAAATAGTTAAATAAAGGTAATATAGTTGTTCCGTTAGGTGATATTCAACCAATAACTTGCTTTACGATAGTATCCGAATCTCGCCCAATTGAGTGCTGATGAGTGGACTACCTCTACCTTTCTGGTGATCTAATCTAAACTATCAAATCAACGAATTCAAAACTCTTCCGATGTCATTCCCATGGCGTAACCAGATCGTAGACTTTGGCGAGCTTGAAAGCTCTGAACTTAAAAAAAATTGCCGAAAACGTTAATTAATTGATGAAGAATTTCTATTCTCGAGGCGCGCTAATTTGAATCCGTATGAAGAAGAATAAAAATTATAATTAGTAGAACTATAGTCATTATTATTTGATTAACATTTGAAAGGAAATTATGGAATCTAGGTGTTTGCATATTTCAGGTATAATAATTATGTATTAATTGACCATTTGTTAAATGGTCTAGAGCTCCGTTCTTAATAATATTACGGTGCTAACAATCAGATTGATGAGCTACACTTATTAGATATGCAGTAGTAGGTTCGACGACCTATTGCAGCCTGAATTCTGAAATATTCTATTCTGTGTAGAAGGGGACGACCGTTTCAAAACTTAAATTGAAATGTTTAGTATATCTCAAACCATAAATTCGATGTCAATAAGTAAAGAAGGATGATATCGTAGCACATAAAATGAAACTCCAACTTCCAACTGGATTTGTGGTTCTAGTAACGCTTTTAGCAGTTAAATTTATTGTTTTTCTTTTATATCATTAATCCTTACCAACTAAACAGAATATTGGGATTTCTGCGCATGTGTGTATGTGTCCGTTTGTAGTGTGTACTTGTAGTGAGTGGTGTGTATAGTGTTTTAGGTGTAGTGTGTTCAATTTTGTCCATTATTACATGCAACAAATATGTATAACGATGAGGCGATCTTATATCGTTTACATTTTTACGACGTTCACAACCTACGAACTATAATAATTTACGCCAGCGGAGACAGAGTTTGTTTTGTGTCTGGCTTTTGCCGATAGTCGATCCATTCTGCACCGGAACGCTGTTGCACTCCACCGTACGGTTTCACTTCCAACCAGTGAAAGAAGAAAACCAGGGTGAAGCGATCAGTGTGCGGATTAGGATGAACCAGAATATGGGCAAAAGAGGAAGTGTAGCGACGCTCTGTACGATTTGATGTTTTGACTAATAACTCTCGACAGGAAACACTGAAACGGCACAATGAAACGAATCAGCATTCCGGAAACAACGTTCGAATTCCGTACTCTCGTGATCCCACAGGCTCGGCTGGATATTGGCGATCCTTTCCGCTATCTACGAACGATGGCAAAAGGATAACTTACGAGCGTGAGCATGCGAGCGAGAGATGGTAAATTCGAAATTCAATAGAAAAGTTGCTTTATCGTCTCGATCGTAAACCGAGCCATATTCCGTTTCGATCTATACACGCGCCCTTCACTCCCTCCTAATCCACGCAAGCGGTTATGTATTACAGCACGCAGTGGTTGTCTTCTCTCCGCCCAAGCTTCGCTACAGCACCGGTTTGGATATTTAATCCTTGGTCTGCATGTACTTGATCAGATCGACGACGCGGTTCGAGTAGCCGTACTCGTTGTCGTACCAGGAGATCAGCTTGACGAACGTGTCGCTCAGCTGGATGCCAGCCTTGGCATCAAAGATGGACGAGTGGCAGTCACCAACGAAGTCAGTCGATACGACCTCCTCCTCGGTGTAGTCCAGGATGCCCTTCATCGGTCCGTTGGCGGCTTCCTTCACCTTCTGCTTAATCTGGTCGTAGGTGGCCGGCTTGGACAGACGCACCGTCAGATCGACGACGGAAACGTTCGGGGTCGGCACGCGGAATGCCATACCGGTCAGCTTGCCGTTCAGTGCCGGGATGACCTTGCCGACGGCCTTAGCAGCACCGGTAGCTGCCGGAATGATGTTCTGGGCGGCACCACGGCCATCACGCCACAGCTTACCGGACGGGCCGTCGACGGTCTTCTGGGTGGCAGTGGTGGCATGCACGGTCGTCATCAGACCCTCCAAGATGCCGAAGTTATCGTTGATGACCTTAGCCAACGGGGCCAAACAGTTGGTCGTGCAGGACGCATTCGAGACCACCTTCATCGATGGTTCGTACGCATCCAGATTGACGCCGACGACGAACATCGGGGCATCGGCGGACGGGGCCGAGATGATGACCTTCTTGGCGCCACCCTCCAGATGGGCCGAAGCCTTGTCGGTCGTGGTGAACACACCGGTCGACTCGACGACGTATTCGGCACCGGCCTTACCCCACGGGATGGCCTTCGGGTCACGCTCCTGGAAGACGGCAATCTTCTGACCGTTGACGATCAGCATACCGTCCTGGGCGGACACTTCACCCTTGAAGCGACCGTGCGTCGAATCGTACTTGAACAGGTACACCATGTAATCAACACCGATGAAGGGATCGTTGATCGCGACAACCGATGCACCCTTGGCAATAGAGGCGCGCAGCACCAGACGACCGATGCGGCCAAATCCGTTGATTCCGATCTTCGACATGTTGCACTGGGTATGTAGTTGCTTTGTAGCAAACGACTTGATTCACGAACGAACGACGAACTGTATTTAAAAGAAGAGAAGGTAGGTACATGAATTAATAACTAAAAATTGTGAGTTACAAATTCAAGTTCTAACCGATAGCATGGAAAAGATAAGTGACGGGGAAGCGGTTTTTTTCAATGTGGTTTAGTTTTATCGCGGTTTTTTTTTGGAAAAAGCAATTTCAGAAGACTTTTAATCAAGTTCAGTTTCTGCTTGCTTCCAATAGGATATTCTTTTTATTGCCTATATTGGAATAAACACAGAGCAGTGTTCACGATAGTGGTAGCGTACGGATTACACAACACTCGGAAAAGGAAACGTTGTTGTGCCACGAGCTGCTCTAGCTCTTGTATCACAGGATCGGTTAAAAATAGAAGCTAAACCAGCTTCGGTTGTTTGCGGGGAAGAGAGAGAGATAGTTGCCGGTGATCGACAGGAAAACACTTCTCCGAATCTAAGCAACCGTTTCAATGGATGCTTAAAAAAATCTATCGAAGTAGTGACAACATAATGATGGTCTCCCTGTGTTCCCTATTTTTAATTAACGATCGTAGTAGGCGAAAAATAACCGCTCGTGAATAGAAGAAGCCAACAGTTTCCTCAGAAGCTATTGCATAAATGTGTAGAAGAATTACGTCACGGCATTTAGTATTGTGTGATTGTTTGTGGTTATTATTTAATTGTAAAACTCATCCCTTATTTTATCGCTTTTCCATGGGATTCTTTGTTTGGAAATTTTCCATTCGTGATTTCACAAACACATCATCTTAGCGTGATCCGCGCGCACAAGAGAAGCCGGTAGAAACAAACGAAAGATTCCACGCACACGCGCATCACACATCATTCACCACTACCGAGATGGACTGCTGCACATTAATACGCGCGTCCACCAGGGAAGGTCGATTAGAGGTCAGATGGAAAAATGCTCTTGTCGCAGCCCTTGCCGGCTTGCCGGAAGGGCACCTACTTATCAATCGAAAGGGCGTTGAAAAGGGAGGGAGGGACAAGCCTGAAGTGAGATTTTTTTAAAGCGTTATTATCAATTGATAAGCCAATCTTTACAACAATTTTTGGTGTTGTTTTCCAACCCTAGCTAGAAGCTAGGGTGGTAAGGGCTAGTAAGGGAAACTATGCTGCTCGTGATTGTGTAATACAATCAATAATACATCCGTAGTACAGCACGGGGTCATTTGGTTCGGTGACAATGCAGCTCATAAAAAAAGATGGACGCTATATTACATTCTAACAGTGAAAGCGTAAGTGCAAACAACGTCATTAATCGAACGACCAGAACAGCCATTTTCTCGTTCTTATCAGCATCCAAATCAAAGTGCCGCGATTCTCTATCGATTGTAACTTAGTCACTTGTAATCGTGTGCACTTTTATTAACCATTTTCTTAATTCTTTTCAGCACACCAACAGAGAACCTCGCCCACTCGATAAATGATAAATTGGAATCTTCCAGAACGTTGCATCTCCCACAAACGCTAAATATGTAGAAGGAAGAAGCATCGGCCGAGGCGTTTGCTTATGGAAATCGTATCGAAAATCACCAACCGCCTCAGAGATGTACTCACAACGGCACGTAAGTAGCAAAAAAAAACACTTTTTCCGCTAATTTCACTTTTCTGCTTCCCGGCCCTAACAAATATCGATCAAAGATGGCTTCGTTTTTGCACACTATTGCACAGGATTTTTTGCTGGAATGCGTGGGATGTTTTAATGCAAACGACTTCACCAACCAGTCAGGCACACCGTGTCTCTTCCCCAAGGGTTTACTTACCGTTGAGGCCTTAAGGTTCCCGAGAAGGTTGAGGCGCGTGTTCACACGTCGGCTTTTGAAAACTGAGTGTCGTGTCGAGCGCTGAATCCGCGGAGAGTTGTACGTAAAACAAGGTCCAATCAAGGGCAAACGGTTCCGGGGCATTAAATGCTGCTGGTGCCCGATGTGTCGCTTGCTGGTGGTAGTGTCATCTCGCGCGTGTAGAGCCGGGGAACCGTATGCCGGTCATGCGCATCTCTTCTTACGCGCGTGTACATGTGGCGCGAGTTGCGGAGGGTTTTTTTCTTCTTTTAGTGTATTATGCTATCGAAGAACAAAACCCGTTACTCAACGGCGTTGATCCACACAACCGGCAAACTCACACAGAGATCTACGTAGATGACGGTTTTTTTCCCCTTGCTTTCATGCTACCCCAATTTGTTCTCTTGCTTTTGCTGCTGTACGATGCAATCCGGCAAAACGCGATCGCGCGCAACCCTCTGTGGCGGAGGGAAATGCTGTTTTCATGTCTTTTCACTTTTGGCAACATAATTTTTTGGCTCGAAACACTTTTATTTGTTTGGGGTCGTACGGGGTCAATTGAACACCTTGCATTTGCATGCATTAGCCGATGCCGATCGATTGTGGCATGAGTTTACAAACAAAAGCTATAGTATCGGAAGGATACATGGGTTGGATATTAGCTTCGACAGAGAAAGAAGTCCTTATGTGGCTGAAAATAAAATAAGTTTTTGTTTCTTGCTACAGGAGCTGATTCAATACATGCGGTCATGAAGCGCAATAAACGGAAAAACGGTCGTCATACTTTTATGCCAACCTATTTCATCATAGATGACGTAAATTACGTACCATAATTCGCGAACATGACGTTGCCGATGGATTTCAAAAGTGTTTGTAAAATTGCATCCATTCTGGCTAACTCAAAATGATTAAAATTAACTTTAATCAATTGCATATTTTAATTCCGTTTGAATATGTTTTCATTCGTTTGCATGCAATGGCTATGATAGCGTGTGTTTCTTGGTGTTTTTGCATTCTGCAAGTTTCTGTATTAGCATTTCAAGACATATCACGGTTAAAGTAGACATAATCGTCTTTCTGACTTATCGTTCTTATTGCAGTTATCCTTGGCACCTTTGCTTACTATATCAAGAATAGGCAAGTTGAGATATACGAAAAAATATATTAAATTTAACTCCGATATTAGCATTGTTTGCAAACCCCTGACACTAATACTAGTGGCTATAGCTAATGTACGCGATCGTGAGGGGAAAACGCCAACATAACATCCAACAACACTCTCACACACTATCGTACAAGAAGGGGAAAATTCGTCTCGTTAGCGAACAGAATCTTTTGCTTATTTTTATTGTGCGTTCGGTATGGCTTCTTCTCTCGAGAAAATTGGAAACAATTTGATTTCCTTCCCAACAGACCCAAACTGTAATCGCAGAATGTGGCGTTTTTCTCCCAATGTGACATTGGACAAGGGTATTTCCCGAATTTGGGTGTTGGGAACGTTTGGACTTCAACGAGCGTACATTTAAATAGATTCTACTCCATTGGATGTAGTTTTATATGGTCTTGACGAGCCTTTATTACCTTCAAATGCTGTCGATGTTTCTTATCAACCGATGACATGGAGTATTCTGCTGTTGACATACGAGCGCAATATGTCTAATTACAATTGCGTTTAATAATTTCGGTTTCGGTCCCATTGACAACAAACGCGTAAATGGATGTCAGCACCTCACCACATTTGCTTGACTGATAAGGAACTTTTTCTTGGTTCTAATCTTCTGTTATTTTTCATCCCATATCAAACCACGGGGGCACGACTTGCTGGATTAGCCTGGCTGATAATTGTAGTACGCAGCTACTTTCAATTTCATTCCATGTTTCCATGCTTCAAGTGACCTTCGGTTCACATCTGATTTTGGGGGATGCTCTACCACCTTGCCCCCCCCCCCCCCACCCTGGTGTAGATCTCCTTACTGTTTGTTTTCTATTTTAACTTCCACGGCGAATGACATTTCTGTGCACCCCAATAGCACCGCTAGGAGTCAGTGTATGTGCGCAGGCTCACGAACAACTGTTTCACTTTACTTTCGATTGCCGCTTGCGTCACGATTGTGATAATAAATTTATACAAAAACAAAATGAATCAACCGAAAACAACAGCGTTCCAATGTGACACGGTGTGTGCCTTTCGACGTCATCGATTTTCCCTGTGAGGAAAATAATAGGAAACAAATTAAAACATACTCGTTGAAGATTTTTCATATTAATTACACATAACAAACATAAACACACAACATGAGCGAACATATAATATAATTGAGTGAAAGTGTTCCAAATTCGTAAAGGATTTTGGTAATTCTCTTTACAGCAACATTCCCAACATGTTTTCCAACGTTAACGGTACAGAGCTACTCTTCGTTTCGCTTGTTTTAATATCAGTTTTAAAATAGAACTGCAATTTACGATTTACACACAAAAAAAAAAAATCAAACCAACCAAATATCGACGCAATAGAACAAGGTTGCGGAGTAATTTAAGGCATTCTGCAGTAGAGTTCCGCATTCAAGAACAGTTAGACATTAAGGCAGTTGAGTTCTTTCACTGGTCTAATTTTAAACAAATCATTGAAACGCTCTAAACTCAAATATCAAATGAATCACATCGATCCGATTTTACTCCATTTGTTTATTTTATTTTCCTTTCGTTATATAGGTATATTTAAAACAATAGCTTTCTTACTTCTTTTAAAAATAAACTTTCACTACCCAACTAGTATCTAACATTTTATGCCGTTTTTGTGTGATTTGATCAACATTTGTGTGTGTGTGTTTTTTTCTTTTATCAATTAACTTGTTTTGTGTTGCACTTTTTGTTGTCCCGTTTCTTTTTTTTATCATTTCCAGATCTTTCTAATTTTGCTTTGCAAAATGATCCTGCCAATTGATATTCTTCTGTGATTTTGCAACTGAACTGTTACTTGATTCCTGTTTTGCGACTGTGAAATGTGACTTCTTTTTGACTTTACGTCTAAAACTCACTCGCTTGGTCCTAAAAACATATAGAAACAATAGAAATGCATTGTATCATTCTTCGGTACCTGAATTCCTTTAGCTGATTATCAAAACATTTCTTCTCCTGTATCTCTGATCATCTGACTTTCTCCCTTTACAACCTTGTTTCAATTTTCAGGAGTTGCTATCGTATATTCCCAACCATGTCCTATTTTCACTCAAACAAACCCAGCCCATTACCATAAGCAGCCTAATAATGGATCTCTGTTTTTGGCCAATAAAAATGCATCCCTAAGGCGTGTTTGTGTACAGCGTCACATTAAATCACTTCCTAACGCTCAATTGCACTGTGTGCGGGCTTCGTCTGTGGTTATTCACCAACGATTTGTACAAACAATTGTGGAAGAACTGTTGAAAGATCCGTGTTGTGATGCGGGCGTTGCAATTATGGTTGAACTTTTTAAAAGCGATTTGTCGTGTTTTTTTGTTGGTTGTGCATTTCGCTTCTATCACCGCGATCCGACAATGTAGTTATAGTAGATGCATGTAAAGTGTGTGTTGTGTACGCTTGGGAACTCGTTACACCGCAGAAGAGTACGACATCAATATTTCGTTCAATCCTTCTGGGAACGAATGCGCACTCATGGTATGGCTGCGTGAAGCTTTTAGCTGATCGTAGACATTTGATGTGAAAGCGGCGCATCAAAATGGGCCGGCACAGTTGTGAGGGCATCTGCTGTGGTACGACTAGTAGAACAGTTCTAGTAAAAGAAAGAAAAAAAGATGTTTACTTCATGTGCGTTTCATCAATATATTCTATAAATTGTATATAACTCTTTTGTCAAATATTATAGTAGATAATGTCCTTTTGTGATTGTGCAAATGTAAAATTTAGGAATTTAGGATATTTTGAAAATCACAAATCACAAATGTAATTTGAAATGATAGCTTTTGAACAGAGAATTCAAGGACGGTATGCCTAATAAAATATCTGAACTTGTTCTTTCAAGTAACTCTATACAGTTGCATGCAAGACATTCATTACCTTCGGCTGTATGCGATAAGTATCCACACATTCCACTTTTAGTGGAACCGTTTCCACAACAAAATCGTACCCATACGATCGCACAATAAGCAATGTATGCAACGGGACGTTGATGTATGGCACATCATCTAAAATAGAAACTAAAAATTGTTAATACATGTTGTTACTTATTCAACGCATATACATCAATATCCACGCTACCTGGTTTAACACCCTTAAAGTACGCCATTATGCAACGGAGAACGGCTTGATGCGAAACGACCAACACATCGGTGTTGGTCAACAGAGCCTGCACTACGCTATCCACACGCTGCAACAGATCAAGATAGGACTCGCCGTGTGGATACCGGTACTTGAACTTGTCCTGATCACGCCAGGCAAATTCTTGTGGGAATCTTTCCTGTATTTCCTCGTACGTTAGTCCCTCGCAGATGCCAGCATTAATCTCATTGAGGTCCTTGATGGCTGCCCGCGGCCCTGGGATATTCTGGACGGTATGGATCGTACGTCGCAGTTCAGATGTCCAGATCTACAAAGAATGAGAATTCGTTAGTTGAAACATGTTTTAGTTTGAATTTTTCATGTTACAAAACAATTGACTACTTACCACTTTCGGCCGAGGACAATCCGGTGCCGATCCGGGGCCTCCCAACTGTCGAGCCAACCGGTCGCCATATTTCATGCCCCGTGGGGACAAATCTGCATCTCCACCAATGCGTCCCAATACGTTATACTCCGATTCACCGTGCTGATGAGAGAGAACAAAAAATTAATATAATTTGAAAAGTTCTTCCTTCTTAGCGGTGTTTCTTCTTACCCGACTAAAGTAGAACGTTTGCTGGCGGATAACAGGGCTGGCCAAAACTCCCAGTATGTCCGTCTGAATAGCACCTCGTACACCACGCGCCGTTACAGAGTGATACATCGGATCCTCCGAGTTGTTGACCGTAATCAGCGGACCCTCGAGTGCCGAACACGGTTCAAACTGAGGCGCATGGTGCTCGTTACTCTCCCGGAAGCGTCGCTCCCAGTCGATGTTTTGATCGAGGTTGTGGTAAAACTGTACCGTATCCGCAACATTCTCCTGCAGGCATTTGTCGTTGCACGTGAACTCGATCAGCAGTTGATGAAAGACGGCATCACAGCAAAAGGTGGCGACCGTTTGGCGGGATGCCCGTGTCAAATGCATTCCATCGATGATCTGTAAAACAAAACAAATTTTGTTTAATGCTTGAAATGCTTTTTATGTGCCATGGCAGGCTGGAGGTCAAATGCTTACCGCCACATTATTTCCTTCTTTGAAGAAAAGACTAATCTCACTGAGCGTTTCGTTGGTAGCATTTTCATCCACGGTAAAAACTGCAAAGGGACAACAAAAACATACTTATTTAGTTTGAATATCTATTTCGTAATTATAATGATCTGTACTAATTAAAATGCGTGTAACAAAATAGTAACTAAACAGCAATAATTTCAGATAATAAAATAGATTTGTCACCTTGTAGTTCACGAATTGTATGTATTTTAAACTAAAATTGCACTAACAAATGTGCAGAAAGAAGACAACTATTTTGTGAAGTAAATCATATCATCAAATTAATATTATTTGTGCAATTTTGCATAATAAATGGATCAATCACAACTAAAATAATTTTTTAACATTACAAAACCTCTATTTATGAAAACCAAACATTGGTAAATATCATCAATCTTACTAAATATTCCTAAAGTAGCCTAAATTTTAACCTTTTAAACAATTATTGAAACAAATTATGGCAAATAATTACTGTTTTTAAGTGCTTTAATTGTTTTGATGCTTCCTTTAATGAATGTACATTTAAAGATGCAAGTTGGACTTGAAATTTATATCCGAAACACGATTTACTTGATGCAATGAGCAAAAAAGGTGCTCCTCACTTTTGCCTTGAAGAATTGACTTTTAAATTCCATGAACCAACAATCGCATTTCCGTTTCGGTAATACAACTGAAACAACAAATTACTTGATATCATCCTCGAAACCTCCGTCCCATAACTGGGTCTGCGGTCCCATAACTCGAACGTGGCGTGAAAGTAACGGCTTAAGTAAATCTACAATAAAAAACGTGCAAACGTTTTGCGCTCGCCTCCTCGAAACGTAAACAACAACACATCCAGCGTGACCTTGGTGCGTGACATTGAAAGTGACCGTTTTCCACTTTCCATGGTGTGAACCGAGTAAAATGAAAAGAAACAATTGAGACGAGATTGTGGACCACCGATGAACCGTTGCAACCGGTGCATTATTACGATGCAATGGATGGGATGATTTTCTGCATCCTTGGCGGATGTTTTATTTACTTACCTTTGGCGCTTTCGCCTCGCCAGCTCAGATGTCGGGCTACTTTGTGTGCGGCCAACGATTTCCCCCTGCACGGTAATCCCACAACGGTGACGACGAGTGGTGCTCTTAGAGGGCAAGGTTTAACCGTATTACCGGGTGCTAGTGTGGCCGGAATTGCCGCCATCGTTGCTCCATCGCGTGTACCTGTCAATGTGAGAGAAAGAGGGAAAAATAACGATGAGTAAAAGTTCTTGAGGATAGACAGGAAAAGAGGTTAAGGATATGCGGATCAGTGTCCGTAATCAACGCGTTACATTAAAATTGGTTGTGACATTTCGTGACCGTAAACATGAAATTACTTTCTGCAATCGATCTAACCCCTACTGGACACTGCACACTGCACAGAATTAAGCAAACACTTCAACAAGGAAAAGGCCCATCTTTTGCTGATAAGATTGCTAGGTACGTTTGGACACTACCTTCGATTCCCTTGCGTGGAAAATAAACACACAACACCTTACGCTAACTGGGCATTCTGGGGCTAGTAACCTGTTTGTTTGCAATTTACTTCTTTTAGGGGCACCGAGACACAACGAAGGAATGAAATAAAACAGAGACACAACAACCCAACTACAGATTCACAACAAAAGACGGCCGGCCGCGGCAAACCGGTTGAGACAGATTGGTCCCGGCCCAAATGTGCTATTTACTTGCGGTGGCACTGCACTTATCATCGCCGTTATCACCATCATCCTCATCGTTGTCGTCGTTGTCCACGAACGCAGTAGAAACAGAAGCCGCAACGCAGTTCATATGTGTATCGGATGCTGCACCGGGTGTGCGATGGAAAACTGAAAACAAAAGTGAAATTTCCACCGCCACACTGCCCGACCGAGAGGGTGTTGCGTTCGCTGGCGCGCGCGTGTGTGTGGTTTTTTTTATCGTTTTCCCTTTCGTTTCTGCACCGACAGAGTATTGTGGTGCCCGAGCACACAGCACACACAGCAAACAGGCCAAGTGCCACCACCACGACTACTACGAGTCCACAACCAGATACGGCACCACGCGTGTACTGCAAGCCGCCGTGTACATCGCGCTGGGGAAACGCGCCGAAGAATAACCTTTTTCGCAAGGGATCTAAGGAACGACGAGAGTAAATCAAACAAAAAAAAAAGGTGCGTTCTGGGTGTATGCGTTAGGAATACCGTCTCCGAAACCCCAACCCTCCCATCCCGAAAGGTGGCCACCTTGGGCGCATGTGTGTGCGTCGTTGGTTACCGTGAGAGGTGCGTTCGTCGAAGGGTCTTACCGTTTGGGGGTATATTTTTGTTAGCAACAACGCTCACTCTCTGCTTCACACCCGAAACGAAGCCAATGAACTGGGGCCATTTCTTTGCCCATGGATACCGCCAACGTAGAGCAGTGAACAACCTAAACAGACACACGAAGCTAAAACCGAAAGGAGGGTTGACCGAGGGTTGTTTTGGAAGTAACTGATCTCGGCTTAAATATTGATTACAAAAATAATTTGGTATTAATATAAAATGCTTGAATTAATAGGGCACCTGTGAAGGAAATATCCCTTAACTAAAATGATTTGCTAATACCTGTTTAAATGGTGTGTTAAATTGATCAATTTTTTACTTCCAAATGTAATACAAAATTACATATAATTGTACTTAATAGTTATATCCTACCAAGTAGGAAAATCAAAATGGAAATATGGAGAAAAACTATAATAAAATATCATAATTTCGACATATATGATATCCAAAGTATACTACACTATAAAACGTTTTTTGTCTTTTATGCGCAGTGATTACTAGGTGCACTAAGTGCGGTTGAGAAGCCGGAATTTGATTTATGTGTGAGCTTATTGTACATATTGAAGTGCTACATAAATTTACTTAATGTCTCCTTATCGTATCTTACTTAGTAAGTCATACCTAATAAAAATTAGATTATAAATTTCTCATAAGAAATCAAATATAATGTTAAGTGCTAAGTTAAATATTGTACATTAACCGTTGGTTTAATATTTTTTAAATATTTACTTTTATTGCCACCTGACCTACGGCATCAACTTGAGAATTAAATTTCATGTTGTATCTCGATTAATAAAAAAAAGTTTAAAATAAAAAAAAGGCCGTCGAAAGGCACTTTTAAATCAACCCACATGCTGTTCGGCCGAGAACACGAATATGCGTACGCGACAAACAGAGAAATGCGTACGTATCTGGGTTTAGCGCGTAGAAAGATCGACTCCCTGTGATGGTGGGTGTGTGCGTTAGTTCTTGAAGTTGTGAAACATCAGCAAGCGGTATGGTATCGCTTCCCGATAGTAAAGATATTTTAAAGCAACATTTAACACCTCCGGGCGAAGTAAAGTAATGTGTGCCTTAGGGTTTTGCGATCCGTGGTAGTAGGAAAATTGCACTATCAACATTCGACATATGTGAAATTCATCCTGAAGCAAAAATTGAATGATCTTTTTTTGTACTTTAAAACGACATTAAAACGTAGCAACAAGTTGTATTCGGCAGTACTGGAGATCGTGAAAAAGTGCATTTATTTTGTTACATCATATTGAAAGCGTAGGTGAGTGGGAGGTAAACTTGATCATATCGTGATCATATCATGATAATGTTCAGTTGTGAAAATCGCCACTGAAGCGAATTATTCCACCGTAGAATTTTACTTTGATCCACCTTATCCTTTTCCTTCAATTCGCAAGTTATTTCGTACTAGGTATATTATGAATTTAAACATTATGCTCTATCGACTAGTGTGTGTCGTTCGGGGATGTGGAGAAAATAGTATTGGTACTAGTGTATTCCTTGCAAAAAAGAAGAACCGGCAGACAGACTGTCGCTATATCTTTTAGTTCTTCCTCTACTTGTTTCATGTTGCTCTTGTACTAGAAGAGCCTTCTGGTATCTAATGGCCGATGCGCATGTCAGCGATAAACATACCATGGACCGTTTTCGCTGTCTTGGTCTTGGTTTGATGTCTGGTCGTGTGACCACAATGACGTGTTGCAGGGACGTGCCTCCCTGTGCTTTCACTAGCCTAATGTTTACATTTCAGACTGTTTTCGTTTATTTTTTCATTTTGTTTTGTTTCACTTTGCGACATGTTGTTTTCGAACTGCCTGTACCTGCCTCTACAAAGAAAAGTATGTGTAAAAATAGATTTTTCACTCTTACTTTGTCACAATTGAAATTAGTGGAATTTTTTTAGCAGGATTAATTTATTTCCTTTTACGATTGTTAATAGAGTTGTGAATGACATGCACAGCGATTTGATTGTGTTTTTATACAGAGTGATAATGATAAACTCTGCCTTTGAAAGCTGTTAAACTAATACGATAAAGACAAAGAGAAGGGCTAGTAATAATAAAAAAAACTCCTGCAAATCATACGTTTTACCAATCACTTAACTGTCTCGATAATTGGTTTCGCACTAGTTTCGAGTTTTTTTTTGCGTTTCTTACAATGTCTTATTTCATTAAAATATTTAAATGATTTAGTACTAATAACTGAAATTATGGCGCGCACTGTGCAACAGACAGTATTCCAGTATTACATATCAACCCATGCTGATTAGTAGCAATGGACTTGATACATTTTCCTATATTATCCATCAAAAACCTCTTAGGCGAAACTGAGATTGAACAAGCTATCTTTCTTTTGGCTTATGTTGGAGTGGGCAACTATCACCTAACACCGGGTGACACTCGTGCAACTTTGGTACGATAAATTAACCAACGGGATGGAGCGTTTCGTCGCTTATCCTCCACCGCCGTTTTGATACATACAATATGGTCCGACAGTTTTACTTCCCCGAATGAACCGGCATTTTTTGTCATGGAGTAAAACAGAAAAGAAAATGAAACTAAATAAACCCGATTTGTTCCGATGCTTACAGTTTCACCACATGCACGCAGATACACGCGTGGTCGTAAGGAACACGCACCACGGAGAGAAAATGCGTTTGATAATTTCCTGATAGTTTTGCTGCAAAACGTTCCGGTTGATTGGACGGAAAAATAGAGTATGCGCTACATATTTATGCATTTATGTGCGTACGACAGGAGATCGGTACGATAGCGATCGGTTGCAGTAGCTTATGCAACTACGGCCATCTAATAGACAACCTCTGTGTCTTTATAAACAGCAAGCGATTGCTTCAAAGTGGTTTAAAAGATTAACTTTCCACGTATACAAGTGTACATGTTTATGTAAAATATTTATTAAAAGTAGCGATTGAAAACATAATGATTTTTTAAATATGTGATACTTAACCCTAGAAGTACCAAGCGTTTTAAGAGTTTTTTCGTGGTTCGTGGTTAATCTTTAAACAATTTCGAAGTGTCCGATTATATTTTGTTTATTGGAGATCGTACTTTTGAATATATGGGGCGCCCAGTGGTGCATGTGAAAAACGGCGCCCGTCCACACGGCAGGGACCGGGTTCAAATCCCATCCGGACCGTCCCCCCGTAGCATGGACTGACTATTCGGTTACGTGGTAGAATAAGTCTAGTAAGCCAGAAATGGCCGGCGTGACCTGTAAGGTCGTTAAGCCAAGAAGAAGAAGAAGACTTTAGAATATATATGTAAAATTCATGTTTCAACTACCTTAGGATTGTTTTATCCCAAAAAATAATGTGATGAAAATGAAACGTTCAAGTCAAAATGACTGGTCCGGTCGTTCTAGTGTTAAAGACGCCAAAGATTACCTCAGTCCAAAACTATAACAATGATTGTTGTAGTGTTTTATACATTTAAAACAACTTCTTTCCATTAATCAATTGAAAACCCTCTTCGTGCTTAAATATTATTTTAACCTTTTTTGAATATTACCCTTTACGAATGAATACAAAAATTTCTATACTTTACATTGATTGATTCACATCGATTAAAAAAGTTTAAAAACGAATCGCTTGTTCAACAACTAATTGAACGAACTGATTCGAGATATTTATTTTCCGATGTAAAAAGAACTGATGCGGAACACAGTTTATTTAAAATTTTCAAGCAAAGGCACAACAATCTAGAAACAGTACCATTCCTCTTGCTTTCACTGATAAAAACCAGATGTGCTCAAAGTCTCAAATAACTCCATAAACATTTCAGCCGTAAAAAAACATAAGAAATGTGTATAAAAAGAACACACACACACACACCTTTTTAACCATTAACTTTTTGCATGCAAAAAAAGACGCGCAAAACATATCAAGCCATATTAGCATATTCGACAGAATTATTACCGTATACGCCCGAGAAACCCGTTAATTCTTCTTCTGCGGGGAACCCAACAACAACAGCAACGAAAAAAAAAGGAAGATCATTATTCCCGGGGGGAGAAATCGGTTGACCTTTTTCCTTCCATTTCCTTTCAATTCTCTCCAATGCGATCCTTTCTTAATCGCAACCAGCACCACCGTTGCCCCTGAACTGATTTCTCCCGCCCAGCTGAAAGTTCGCTGACTGACTGACCGACTGAACCGTCTTCGAGGTTGTTGGCGGATGTTTTTTTTTGTTGTTGTTGTATTTACTTCCCAACAACTCGCGACGGGATAATTTTCCGGACAGTTTATGCGAGCGTTGTGAAGATCGGTTATAGTGGTTTAGATAGGTGCTTTGTAGGTTAAGATAAGAATACATTATTGGCACGAACGTTCGCCCGGGTGCAGAGATGGTTCCAATCAATCGCAAGCTCACTTTCTCGCTTTACTTTGAGTTGTCATTGAAAGTGAGCTGAGGGAGAGTGGCGATTGTGGTTTGATGCGTTACCGCGCTGATGTCCTATGGTTCGAGTCGAAGTCTGGCTGAGCTGTGGGCAGGTTTTGTGAGCTAATGAGCATAAGTGGATCTTCACTAAGGGCTGGGATGGGCTTTGCTTCACCTTGCCCTATCATCTGGTGCAAATAACAAGCATACCACGAGATCATTATTTGAATCGAAACTCAACTAAGATCAGAGAAATCAATAATATGTGGATATTGCTTGCATGTATTGCAATTCCTGAAATCGCACTCAATTATTCCATATCGTATCAATCAAAACAATTATAAAAAAAAGGTGTTTAAATGTTTAACTCGCTATCAGTACAATACTGATAAAGCATTTAAAATGATATGACATTGAATTGTAAACTTGCTTTATGTTTCACGTTTTTTTGCATGATGTGAAAGTAGTGCTATAAACGTGCTATAAACTATTTTTAAAATCTGCTCCAGTTAACACCAACCGGTTGGTTCATCAATTTACGTACCCGTAAAAGGGACAATAAACCTGTTATTTTACCAACTAGCAAAAGTGAATATTCGGCAAATAACTTGTTTCGCTTTGCTTCGTTTCTCATGAAACCCAATATGTGTAACGGAAATAATTATTCTACGTGCTAAAAGCTTATCTTTCGCCGCTCGTTACATAAATCAAATGCAATATTTCATTTTCTTTGCTAACCTTTTATCACGGAAACAATAAAAAAGGACTCAATTGGCATATTGCTGCAACCGTCATCCGATTGATGGAACGAAATGCATTAGATGCAAAATATGCTTTTCGCGGCAACTAGCAGCAGATGGGTTTGAAGTTATTATTATTGGTGCACACACAGCCTTACCGACCGGTCGGTGTAATTGATTTAATGAAACTGGTCGGCACATTTTTGGCAACAGACTTGCGAATTTGTTGTTCACTGTTGGATCCGTGCATCCGTACATGGAGGCGCATACTGTTTCGTCTTTTAACGTGGCGGTAATTCGCGTGGCCTTGCCCTAAAGAAGCCGCTAAGCTGCGCGAAATGCAAAGCAAACCCGAAACTATAAGTTGTTATTCTTTTTAACGGTGAACGCATGAAAGTGTCTGCATGCAGCTTCACCGTTGTCGCAAGAAAAAGATGCTGATTGCTAGAGAGTAATGGATGCACAGCAAAGTAGATATTGCAGCGCTGCACAACGAGAGCATTTAATACAACCGAAACCATCGCTGCTATGGGAAGGACGAATGGTGGAGCTGTAGGGAAAACGAGATATGTAACTGATCGACCATACACCATGATCACTTATTTGCTTTGCAATTTTGCTGCTCAATTATGATGAGCGACCGGTGCGCGTGCTCCACCGTAGGTTGTTCGGTGGTACATCCTAGCATTCGGGACGTGACATTGCAATGTTGCGCGATCAACCCCCTACTCTGTAGTGCTACATCGCACAACTTGTGCGTAAGTAGTAAACAGTGGGTGTAACGATTTTTGTTTTAAAGTTAGTATATTAGAAAACTGCACTTTTTCAGTATTTTTACTAAACATTCAGAATATACTAATCGAAATGATACTCGTTTGTACGTGAGTTGACATGAAGCAACCCTGTAATAAATAGAAAACTTTAAGTTTGATTAGTAGTTAAGATCACTGAAAACACTTTGAAAATAACTAAAATATTTTGATAACACTCTTCATAATATTTCATTAAAAAAGTTAAATTGCGGTTTGACATTACTTTGTAAAACTGGGTAAATGAATTGAATATTAGAAAATATTCTTATCTTATAAAATTATTATAACAGTTGATTTTCATATATAAATTGATTAGAATCATATTTTTCATACATTAATCACATACACATTTTTTACCAGTTTTTCCCATCACAAAACTCCACTGTGCATGCTTAATGCAACATACTTCAACAGTTTGGCTTTCCGCGTTAACAACCGCTCTGCACAATTTAACCCTAGCTCTCGATCGCGACGGTCGAGTCTGAGAAGTGTCTTGCGTGTTCGCCGATCAATCTATCCATCAAGGAGTGTGTTTTTGGTGCGTTCATAATTACCACCAGCGAAGGAAAAGTGTTTGAAGAAGGGAGAAAACCAGTCAATTGACAGATAAGGCACGTCTAGGTACTTTGCGATCACTAGTGCGTTACGGCGGTCGACGTCCCCATCAGTGCGTTCTAATTGGCGGTGTCTGTTACGTGGAAACATAGCTAGAATTGACCGCGCTAAACGGCTCCAGACACGATCGTGACTTATCTCCCGTACAAGTTATGCGCAGTTGCTCTCACTTATCATACGACACTCTCTAACGCGTTCAATTTGTGCAACGAATAAGTGAGATCAATTTAGTATTCAATTCAGTGCTTCGTTTCGGTGCGTATGTTCGCTGTGTTTGTGTTCTCCATTCTAAGCGATACTCAGTGTGCGTTTCGTGGGTCGCTTATCTCGAGTCAAGCTTGACACTTGGTCGTCCAAGCGCGCGCGCGCTGTTATCAGAAAAGAAAACAGAAAGAAATTTGCACCGACATCCAGAGCCAGTTGGGCGCAAAAAAAGGGGCCGATAAAGGGCTGACGTAGAAATAATAAAAACAACCACCAAGTCCAGTGCAGAGTTCCAGGCTGAGCTAAGCCAAAACTTGTTTCGCTTCCGCCAGATCACCAAACTGACGGGAAGTCTTGGCTTGTCGCGAAATAAGAGTGTGAGTGTTGTCTACCGTGCACGTCGTTGTGTTGTTTAGGGCCCCGGAGGATAAAAACGTAACCTGCCTGCCCTGCTGCTCGCGTTATCTTAATCACCAACGTCTGCAGCCTGTTCCGGGCTTGTACCGGAGACTCACATCAAGCAAAAAAGGTTCGTAATAATGCATAATGCTTCCGAGTGGCATCAATGTTCAAGGAAGCCCATATCTCTCTTGTTTCCGGGGATGTGTTGAGATTTTGTTTCCAGCTATTAAAAGTACCTTAGAAGGACCTCTCCAAAGTTCAATCAACTTGTGAACTTGTCCGTACACCTTCGCAAAGATGCAAAGGAATGTTGAAAATGTTACTCCCCGAGTCTTACTGTTCTTACGAGTCTTCTACACCTCCACACCTACATGGGTTGTTTGGTTTTGGCATTAGAACGAGGGTCTTCAGACATCGTAGACTTGCAGCATGACTGTCGGGTGTGGGTTAATCGGAGGTTCCTTTTGCTTGGTATGTCCCATCCTAGCGCCTTATATCTTGCAACTCACTCTCTTCATCGGCACCGTACTATCATGATTGGTTTTTTGGTCGTTTTGTTCCCCTCTCAAGTAGTCAGTCTGAGGGCTTGTTCTTGGCTAGTCTGCATAACGGGTCGTAGTCACCAACTTCAGAGCGTTCGCGAGACACCGTTGACGTTACGTCAATAGGGGGCACATGTTGAAGGGAAAAACCAGTTTTTTCTCTCTCCATTTCTTTTATTTTATTACGATCATTCGGTTTTTTTTTTGTTTTCCCTTACTTCGCGTATGATCGGTCACTGGCCCACCAGTCTGAGGTAGGACGACGAAGGGCAAGAGAAAGATCTTACAATCTTAGGTGGAACTACTGTTGAACCATTTCGTGGCGGAATTGTATGGGGATGGTTTATATGCTCACCACTTTTTTGCCTCCAAGTGGAAAAGGTTTGCCACTACTTTTTAAACACTCGAGTCGGGATCACTGAAGTACTTTCACGTGAAAAACCTGCTGCAGTTCAAATTATTCTCGGTCACCTAGTTCTTCGTCGTTGTTCTTAAAAGTTGAGTTTGTTGCTGGGTAAAGGTTACTCAAATTTTAATTCCGTTCCTACATAAAAAAAACCTGTTCGCTAGTTCGAACGAGGATTTTTAAAACGAAAGCAATTCAGAATGGATTTTGCACTGGCCTTGATTCCGCCTCGCTAGTCACCGGTTCTACACTGGTTCTGAGTACGCTATTGACTTTAATATGAACATGGTAAGAACGGTAACACCCATTTATTCATTCTCGACGATAGTGTGCCACATCATACGAAGGAGGCTTCGAAGAAGAAAGGTTTGACCCTGAGATCGAGTTGCAATAGTAGTCCCCTTGTCTGCATTTACACACGCAGCTGCATTTTGCCATCATAGTTCAGGGTTGGTGATAAGGGCTCTAAGAAAAGACACAATAATTGTGATGTTTTCATGCATGAAGCTTTTATTTTGTACCAGTAGAGAGCAAAAATCATGTAGCTCACTAGCAAAAAATATTATAATTTGTAGAAAACATTAAACAAATGTTGATGTTGATTATTACTAGAATTAAAGATGTACAAGAATTAAAAAAAGCACAAAGCACAATCTCATCGTATCATCGTTTACTTTTATCCCATATCAAATTAATACTTTAATTTACAAAAAAAAAAACAAATGCTTCAACACTAGAACTACCGGACCAATCATTTTGTTGACTGGAACGCTTCATTTTCGTCACATTATTTTATGGGGTTAAACAATTTTAAGGTTATTGAAACATGAGTTTTACATATATATTCTAAAGTACGATCTCTAATAAACAATAAAATCTATTCCAATTCCTTGAAATTGTGTAAAAATTAACCACGAACGAAAAACGCTTAAAACGCTTGATAGTTCTAGTGTTAATGGGTATTACATGTTTGGATAACATTTTACATTTTGTATGCAAAATCATTTTACACTACAGTATGCAATTTCGAAGCATACTGTAGTGTAAATTGAATTTGTTTCCAAATTCAGCGTTGCATTAAGCCAAAGTGTGCACCAAATCACACCTTGACAAAAATACACTCAAAAATGCAAATCAAAATGCAAACTAATGCACGAAATTTGTGTTAAAAACTGCACACAATCTCAATTCTAATTAGCATATAGAGAGTGAAGATTGCAAACAATGCTAAATGTTACGGCAAACAAACAAAAAAGACCAACAGAAGAAACGTAAAAAAACCCTTCATACAGTCCAAAAAAAGTTCCAACAAAAACAAATCGACCGAGTTTACCAGTTACCAGTGCCGAGTTTAACAGTGAATTAGCCAGAACACGTACATATGCGCTAGAACAGAGCGGTAAGTTGTGCAATTGCGATATGTGCAATTGTTACGAAATTAAATCGTCCCGAAAAGGTGAAAAAAAACATCACTGCAACGCAATGTAAATTAGAACATTCGAAATCGAAAAGCAAATCGGGTGCAAGCAGCCCCCCAATGGACTGGTGTAGATGCGGATTGTTGTTAATTAAATAATTTCTAGTCTAACACTGGTTCTGATTTGGCTTTTCGTCTGGGAAATGGAGCGATTCGTCTGCATTGACTGGTGGCACGGTGTGAGGGTATGCCAGAGAGTGCTCATAAATTAGCATTTCCGAATTGCATAACGATTCTCCACGGCGATTGAAAGCCCTTCTACCTCCTGGTGCACAAACCTTAGTGGGTAATTTAAATAACTCATTCAAAATCATGTTTGCTCGCTCTATTCGCCCTGCTGGCTTTAACGATTCGCGCACCTGTGAGTTCCCATTTTCCCATGACAAAATAACACCCAAAAACGGAACATTAAAACGCGCGAAGGTCTGTGTCTGTTTTTTTTTTCTTTCATTTTCGCTTTTTTTCGCGCGCTCCAAACACCAAAACAAAAAACGGAAAAGTCCTCCAACCGCCACCCGTTCAGTTTTTCCCTGTTCGGTTTGGGCAAGCTTTCCTGCATTGGGTAGTTTTTCACTTTCAAACGTGACGTTTAATCGTACCGTAGCTATGGGGTTTTTGTCTTTACGCATGACACTTTAGCGCAACGCATATTTATGGTTCGTACAATTCATCAACAAAAACCTGTGCTGGTCCCAGGATGGTGCGTGCACAAATCTCACCTCCAGTGGTGAGAGTGGGGTTGCTAATAATTAGCATTCTAATTGAAATTTTATGCTGTCCCTTAAATGTGTTCGGGTGTGCCTGATGTCATGATGCAAAAGGTGGCTAACCATGAGAGTATTTTTTTTACTAATATTTGGCTCATAGTCTCCCGCGGTCGGTTCCGGGCCAACTCGTGGTAGAGAAATTATGACAGACAATTTAACTCATCACTATTATGACAGATGTTGTTAACTACCTGCTGTCCTAATGTTCAATTCAAACACACGTTTGAATTACAGATTTTTGTGTTTAGTCAGCGGTAAATGAACGTGGTAGATAAGGAGGAAAAAGGGCATTAAAAAAAGCAAAAATATTTAATAACAACATCAACAAGATGATTTGCGCTGAATTTGATACTAATAATCTTGTTTTTAATGCTGATTAGGTTTAGTTAAATTAAAACTAGTGAATATCCTTACGTATGCCAATTTATTTTTAGGAGTGAGTTGATTTTTTATGCGAAAATATCTTCGAGCATCGTTGACTCTTATATTAAATATCTTAATAACAATAATTTCTTCATTTTAGTGACAGTATTTTCATGCAAACAATTTATTTGTTTTAATGTATAGTGAGTAGCTTTGTAAAACACGATGTTCCTTCCAGTGACATCGATATGCATTTTATAGAGGCTGCACTACATACACTTGATTTCAATTAAGCTCGTTAAACTTGTAAGGCTGAATGAAAAAAAAGAACAAACCGGAAGAGCGTTTAACGATCCTACAAGTGATGGTGTACACTGTTCGATATTGAGATGAAACGGAATGAAAGAGAGTTAACAACAGTTTAAAAGCAAATGGAACTGATAAAAGGAGACAAACAGAGCAAAAGTTACAACATTTAATCATACGTTGTGCGTTTATCACTTTTTTATTTTTATTTTAGAAAGTAAATCGTATTCAACATGAGATGTTTAACTCCTCGAGCGATCTTTAACATTAACATGCATTTGCTGACAGTATTACTAAAAAATGTACGAAAAAACTTTTGCATTTTTGCCGTTCAAATCTCTATATTAAAAAGCTTTTAAAATAAGTTCATCCATTTTGCATTGACTTGTCAGCGATCCAAGTTCCATTTTTCTTTTGTGTCTCGATAAAATACATTCTCTCCATAGCGGAGGGAAACAATTTTTGTCACATGCGATATTACCGCTGCCCGTGGTAAACTATAGCCTAATGCCCGGAATCATGTGGTCAAACCGGAATCGGTACCACAATCATGTGGCGCTGGTCAGAAAGGTGGAAAGAAATTCATCAAAATCACTTTTCACGTGACGATTCATGTCTACGCGCCACAACAATGGCGATGTGTGAATGAGTGTGGCTTAAGGAAAGAAGAAAAAAACTGTCCGTCACCCGTTGTTTCCGTTCCGTCCTGATTGATAAACGATCGAGATTTACTCTGACGGAACAGTTTGTGCTTACCCCCATGGTCGGGGTAGTTACCCCACAACTTGCACGAGATTTCAATTTCGAATCAATTTCATCCATTCGGTCGATTGGTGATCGGCGGGTCAAATGTGGTGAACAAATGAACACCACGGTTTGGTACACCGTGCACACCATCTGCTCGGTTTGGCTACCCCAAGATGTTTGCAGGAAGAAAGTTGATCCCAAGAAAGTACAAACCCCCTGGCAGCTTCTGCTGCCGCTAAGGCGAAAGAGAAGTCAAACTGCCTTCGCCGAATCGGTGGCCCGATCGGTGGCGGACCGGCGATCGGATCGCGCGCCATTGGAAAAATCGTCCAACCGATCGAGCGAAAGGTGGAGCTGAACCGTTTTTCCACTTCATGTTTTTGTGCATGTTTTTCCCCTCTTCCTTCGACTGGTTTTATCCTTCCACCCTACTAACTTGGATATGTTTTGCTTGCTTTTGCATTTTTGACGACAACCGGATTGGAGTTTTTTTCTCTCCTCTTCTTCGTTTTATTTCCTTCTTTATTTTCACCCTTTGGAGATAGGACGCGTTCGGGTTCCCGTCTACCTACGGCTCGACAACGGCAAAATAAATAGAAAACAAATACGGCTACATACCAAACGGGAAATGTAATTTTGCGAAAACGATAATACAGAGTAAATACGCGCATCGAAGACGGAAACCAACGGTCGACAAAAAGCGTTACATTTTTATGTGTACTCAAAAGAAAGCAAGTTGCATTAATCCGGCTGCCTTCCTTCTCTTGGTGATCTTGCTTTAATTTATTTTAAGCAAACACACATGAGGGTAGGGGACATTGCGAACGTACGTAAATAAGGAGAAAAATAAAGGTGCGTATTGCAACTTCTGCCAGCACCTATTCCATCAAACCGCGGGGCCCAATTTTTCACCGAGAAGAAAAGCTTTAACCTGTACCCTCTTTGCCCCATCACCCAGTCGCACACACGCGCGTTAAAGGTAAACCAAAACTTAATGCAGACGCAAACAGTGACTTCGTGTGGGGGAATGCCTCAGAGGGATGATTTGGTGAAGCATATTTACCTTTTATTATCATCATCATCATCATCATCGGTCGGGGCCCGAAAGCGCTCGCAGAGGTTGAAAGTTTCACTTTCTTTGCCGATTGTATATGATTGCAATGAGCGCACGTAAAAGAAAGAGAGCAGCGGCGCCCGATTGCCGCCGTTATGAAGTTTCTTTGCGGGTACTCCGAAACTCGCGATGGTGCCAGCCGGTGCATTATGATGCACTTTTCGGTGCACGAGATATGCTAGGGCAGCACACCGTGCATACTTCCAAGTAATTGATTGGCCAAGTAGACACATCTTGGTTTAGGTACGAGCTCAGTAAGCTGTTGAGGAGATAATTTGTGTACTTACATTACAACCATTATGTATGAGGTAAGTGTGTCTGTTTTGGGGGAGTGAGCTTCTGAACCGAATTGAATAATCAACAAACCATCCGAATAAGAGTTGAATGATCATATGCATCTGTGCACGAGTTTGTTTTGGTTTTAGGTTTTTTGATTGTGAAATATTTACATTTTTAATGAATAATTTAAACGTTCAGTGTGTAACGATGCATGAAAATGATTAATGTCTTTGCTGCAAAAAAAAATATCTTCACGCATCTCATCAACCAGGAGCAAGAGTAAATAATGCTTTCTTTCGTTTTATACAACAAAAACAAACTTTAAAATTATGACGTCATATCATTTCCTTTTTTAGTATTGATTTTAAATAAAAAAAAAGATTACGGATTAAGCAATATCTAGCGATCAGGCAAGCAAGATCGATTTTTATCGTTGTGTTGTCTTAACTACTTTGCTTTTTTTATAAACACGACTAGAAACAATGTCGTAAAACAACAAGAGCATATGATATACTTTTTTTTCCCCTCACCGAATTGATTGACACGATTTTTATAGCTTCTTCTGTGTTCAGCCATTTAAATAGCTTTACCTTCTCAAAAGGGGTGGAAAATGGAACAATAAAACAAAACAGAAGAAAGAAAAAAACAAACACCGATCACGATCACGGCTAGAGATGGTATAAAAACCCAATTTTGCGTTCGCGAACAAAGCAAGCGTTACAAAGCGTTACTGCAGCGATGTAGCGCGACATAGTGAAGCTGCGTAAAATCGATCACGATCGACGGGTAGTTTGTGTGCGGTGGCAACAAAAAAAAACCACGGGTAGTAATGATCGTATCGTCACAATGGTACAAACACCTGGAGGGAAGGTACGCGTTTCTTTCGTTCGCGTTACCGAGAACGCGCACTAAATTAAATCATTAATCGCACCGAAATGCATGGTCGCGCTGACAACGGTTTGACCTAGTGAAGACAGCAAAAATATGTTCCCGCCGTTTGATCGTGCCAACGCTCTAACCATGTCGTTACGACGAGACACACTTTGTGCCACATGATTCAATGAAGCTGTGCGGGGTTTGTCTTTCTCTGTCGAACGATTAAATAAACAAATGAAAAACAAAGCATCCCAATCCTTCAGCTGACACTAATCCAACCGAAAAGGAACAGCTGTTCATCCGCGGCATTAATGTTTTTAATGTTGCGGTTTCGTTTTTTTTTGTTCTTTTTGATGATCCACGGTGCTGCGATGCTTACTTAAGTTTTATGCCTTGATTATGGGCTCCATTGCTGCTGGATCGTTTGTGTGGGAACCACGCTACCGTCCCGTGCAATTGAAGCGGCCGTACCAAACCAAATTATGTTTGCATAATGGTTGTACCGTGCTACCGTTCCCGATCGTAATATTAGTTTCAAACGATTTGCTACCGCCCGGGGACGAAAGTTGTACTGTGCCGAGGGGAATGGACAGGTTGGCTGCGGTTCATTAATTATTGGATCGAGCATCCAGCAGAACGGCTGGCAAACGGTTCAACCTCCTGACTTATTTTTAATGGGTTGATCTGTCTGCAAACTTCTGCCTTTAGTACGGATGCGTTTCGTTTGGAAATGCTTTCTAAGCCACCTGGATGATTCGGTACGGCCTGATGCGGATCATGCCTGGTTGGGGTGGTTGGCAAATGTAGGTGATCGATATAAATGGGGCATATCAAATTTGGTAAACAGTTTTAGAATTTCATTGTATTACTCTTTACTATAATGTGTTTCAATGGAAAGATTAATTTTTTTCAATTGTCACTATTATTGAACTCAATCGTTCCAGTAAGTAACGCTGCATATTTGACAGTAGAACAAAATATATGACAGCCAGACACATTATTTATAAATTTATGGTAAAATTTATAGTTTGATGTTTCGTGAAAGGCGCTTACAGAGAATTTTTCACCCTTCTCATTATAAATTTAAAAACCATAAGGATTTAAACATAGATTTGTAACTCGAAGTTAAAAAGAGCGTTAAAGGCGATAATGTATAATGTGTAGAACAGTTTAATTTGCGGATAATCAACAAAACAAGACATAGTTTTGAAAAAAAAGAAACAACAATTTAGGAGAAGATGAACACGAATTAATGCACGTGATGATCGCCATAATTTTTCCCGGAGCGATGGAATGCAATAATTGCAGCAAATATAATAATTTTCAATAAAACAAATCTGTGCTCTATGTTTTATATTTTTCTTAAAGTATTTTTAACAACTCCCATAATTCCCATCGTAGCTTTTACCAACAATCCAGCGCTAATACAAATCGACAGAAATTAATCTTACGATTGTTTTTTTTTTTTAATTTTACTTTTGTTCAGCTTCTTTTATACTCGGGTCTTTTCCATTTATTGTAAGATTGAAAGCAATTTTCTTTCTTTGCCTTTCGAACCGATTTGTCCTTCAATGCAACCCACGCGCCACCGTGGACTAAGCTGGTTTCATTGCAATTGCACCCTAATTACCCTTGGATTCCATTGAATATCTTGAGGCTCCTGGTTGGGATAAAGGAAATACACCAACGTAGAGAAGCAAAAAAAAAAATGGTCCCCGATCGAACCAATTCCAAATGCAACGTGGCCAAACCAATTTTCTGCTCTAGTATGGGTTTAAGTGAACGAAAAAAAAAAATTGTTTGCACATTCGATGCACAAAGGAAAACTGCCTACCCAAGGCTAGAAAGGACACGACGAGCGGGTGTTCGCCGGTTTACTGTTTGAGAAGAGAAGAGAGAGAGAAAACAGATCATGCCTATCATTTGGAAAATGTGAAGAAAATTTTCTTCCTCCTACCGCAATGGTGTGAGACCGATGATTGAGTGAGCGAAAGTAAAAGTGCTACTCCGTGTCGTTTTGCAGTAATTGTCCATTTGCACAATTCTTTGTGCAGAAAGAATATTCCAACCTACCCCAGAGGGAAGCAATCTTCATCATACACAATGGTTGATGGGAGTTCATGCACACTTGATTAGATCACATTCGTTTTGTCTTCGCTAACTTCCGCTTTATCCGTTTTTTTTTTCGACACGGCTCCAAGATGGAGACCCATTACCGTTGGGATGCATTCATCGTGTGTTCACTCCCCGCAGCTATCGTAACCGACAATTACCGGTTTTTTTGGTATCATAAAAATGAGCGGAAACACAGTAACGGTTGTTGCGGTCCAAAATGGTTGCGTCTTCTAATGGAAATGACAAGCAATCGCATGCGATTAAAGCATGTGATGTTTGGTAATGCCTTTTAGGGTGTCTATTTTGCTATAAAAATGGAAATGAAAATTGTTATTACAGAAATACATGGAATCTTTGTATGATTATTTCTGAAGTTTAGATCAATTTTCCAGAAACCTTTCACGTTTACTCATCCCAAAATGTCGGGCAGGGATTTTTATTTCAAATTTACTAACGTTCCAGGCGTATCGATCGTAACGACAATTTGATTGCAGGAACTCGCTGTTAACGATGAAATCAATTGAAAAGAAAAAAAACATGTAAAACGTATCTAAAATTATTTTAAAAATCCCACAATTTTAGTCGATTATAGCTTCCTTAAGATGCACCCCAGCTAATATCACTTCTCATTACAAATGAGTCATTTTGTTCATCGTTCAAAATCGATTAACAAATCACAACACAATGCGTCGCGGCATGCGATGAATTAGGCAATCGTGAGAGAGTTCCCTGTTGCGGCGTTGAGGTCACCTTACCGACAAAGAATAGTAAGCCGCTAATATGAAAATTCTCCCCTAAATCCACTTGCCCTTTTTACCGATTTGGGGCTGCACAAAACTAAAACACAACCAAGTCTGGCTGCTGGTACGATTGTCAAACTTTGAAGGTTGTCCGTACACGGGACTCCTCACAAAATGGAGGCGCACAAGTTGCATGTTGCTCCCCCGTCGAAGAACTCCGTTCACTGTGCGGACAATACTAAATCTATAACCGCATTCTTTAGTAGTTTTTGTGATTTTTGTTCCATTCGTTTTATTTCATTTTTTTTTGCCTTCATCTTATTGTAACGACGATCATCCAATCAATTTAAGATCACCCATTCACACGGCGATCAGTGTTCGGATGGGGTACGGTGTTTCTGCATCAATCCCGCTATTTAACGAGTGCCCAAAATCGGAGCTACGAGCTCGCTTGACCGTTCACTTTGTGCCATCCACTGCGATGGCATTTCGGTATGGGAGCATGGTCATGCTGTTAAGCATAGGACACCCTATGGATTGAGGGTTTTTCCTCCCTTAGCTTGTCTGTTTTATTTTCGATTAGCGCCACGATACGGTGCGTTAAGCATGGCCACATACACATCTCGTTTTGGAGACAACGGGGTGCGATTTTGAGAGATGTTCACATAATTTGTGAACGTAGCCACGAGCGACAAGACGCATTCGGATCGTTTGTTACAGGCTCAAGGTCAAACCGGGTAGTTTTTTTTTCCTATAACGAGCCTTACAAAGGCGCTGATCTTCTTTCAATTATCCACAACGACAACAAAAAAAGGGAACATCTCGAGTAGCGGAGCTGGTATTTTATTCGATTTTCTTTTTAGAGATGTTTATCTTCATCGGATCAGATCCAATGATGCAAAAGGGCCCGAAGGGTATGATATTTCCCTGGCTGGGAACTATTTAAAACGATGTTCCACTAATCAATTTTGATTCGTTTTAAGCTAATCACGTGTGCGGAGCATCTTTCAATGCGACCGATCTAATTAAGACATAGTCTACATGCTGCAGATAAATTAAAGCACCTACAGTGTGTCCAATTTTTAATAAGGTCGAGTGATTCTTCTACGAAAAAGAGGAATACTAAACAATTATGAATTATGAACTCTTGGATAGGGGAAAAAATCCATTACTCCGCGACGTTCCGGTTGCGAGTTCCGTTAGCTTCATTGATTAATGACTTCATCTTTGAAAGGATTCATTACCGAAATTAATGTGGATGCATTACAAAAAATGGAACATAAAAAAACATTGATTTTTATGGATGTTTTGAATTTGCTTTTGGTTGTATCTTAATAAAAAGCAACAAAAAGAAAAAAATCGTTTATATGCTTTGAAAGACGTAAAAGTAAAATAAAAAACAGCATGATAATACAACACAATGAGTATTGTTGCCTTTTGTATCTTAAAATGGATAACAAGAGAAATTACAAAATGGTCAAATATTTCAGTTTAAAAAAATAACCTGTTCTGCTGTTGCATTGAAGTTTTTGCGTTGTGTCATTAAAAATACTAACCATAATTTTGTGCACCTTTTTTCGTTATTGTCCAAAAATAGAAAACGATAAAATAGTGAATCATTCCTTCACTTGATTGGTTTTGCTTCGGGGTAGTGTTCGAATCGCCGGAGGGGATGCTGCCGGATGTGGGATGAGAACGGAATATTTGTCTTTTTTTTTGGGGCACATTGAAAGGATGTCTGAAGATGCGCAGGGCACGTTAATAACGTCCCAAAGCATTCAGTGTCCATAATCCATCATTTTGACACGAACGTGAACTTCTTGTCTCATAATTGTGCCGCCCTCGGCACCTGGGATTGCATCCTGTTTCGGTGTAGTTATTGCAATACCAAACTGAGTCTGGCCATTAGAATGACCTATTAGCCTTGTTTCAAAATGACAAAAGTAACACACGCTCAGCAAAGCGGTAAATCCTTTTCAGTATCCGGATGTACACACACACACACCGCACGGTATCGGATCGATTCGATCGATTGATCACCGCCCTATCGATACCACCACGTGCCGTGTCATGAGCAAAAGGTATGGAGCAGCACACGGACCGACAAATCCTTGACATTAAGCGGTTTCGAGTTTTCGAGCGGGCTGGTTTTACACGCTTAGCGTTTCGTGTCGACAGCTTCGGACGCGCTTCTTCCCATCGTTCAGCCACAGCAGTGCCGGATGGGAATGGGTTAAAAATCGTCACTTTTAAGAGCGGAACGCTTACTTTATGCTGCTCCGGTGGGGTTGTTTTAAGGGGTGTTTTGCGCCTTCTAACATTTCAGGATCACGCAAACAGCAGGAAATGATCATGGTTGAAGTATCTATGAGATTGATACTTCTATTGCTGAAGGTGCAATGCGTATAATTGGTGATAAATTTTTATATCAACATTTTTATAGATTACTTTGGCTAGTAAAATTCTTTATTTTTTTAAAGTATGTTTAATTTTTTCGGTATTTTTTCATTTATTTTCAATTTTTATAATGTAAAATCTGAAATCTATTTTATACCTATTTTCTGGTTTATAAATTTGTTACATTTGTTTATTATCTAGTAAATCATATAGTTCTTATGTTAGATAGATAACTTGTTCTAATTGAGTAATCCTTAGTTTAGCTTCAGTTAGACACAATTACACAAAAGTTTAGCAGACAACGTCATGCTTTTTGCATGATCACGTTTCAATGCATAACACCGTTTGAACATCGCTTGTAATTAAAGCACGTACAATTGTATGCGATGAAATAATAAAGACAACATAGATAATAGCATGCTGCTTGTTTTGATCATATCATGCAACACACCGAAAAAGGGTCCATTGTCATTTGTTTCCACACCACAATAAACAGAGCAACATGCCCAATGTCTTACACGGTGGCACTATCAGTTTCAAGTGTAATCTGATAGACGAATGATATGCTGACGATTGTGAAAACTGTTTCTTCCATATCACACCGTTAGGACGACAAAACACTTAAATGGAAGGACAAAAGTAAACTGGAGTCTATGTTTAAGTTCGTGGTTTAATAAAAAAATGACCAACATAACTATAATAAAAGACTGTGTAGCAACAGGCGACGAACCCCGAATTTAGACACTGAATATCTACAACAATAGCACAATAAAGGCTTTCCAGCCTTCCAGACTTATAAGCGATGTATTCACGTTCCCTGTATGGTACTTTTCGGAGGATGAATGCAGAATTTATAATGCCTTCGTAGACTCTCTATTAATCCCACAGTGTTTCACGGTATTGTCATATGGTAAATTTCTTTTCTACCCAATAGCAACAACTATTACGTTTTCGCATCGAAATGCTTCACTTTAAACCCATCCTCACGAATGGCAATCTGTCGCTTCGGGCACGAAACATGACCGGTACCGGTAGTGAAGCGATGAACAGGCAAATTCCTTTTCACAGCCAATTCGTGTCACCATTGTCCCCAGCCGTCGTACGTCCTTTGCGTGAAAATTTACACAACCACGAAACAAAAAAAAACCATACTCCAAAACTTCCTCAGGAACCACTCTAGAGGGTAGATGACTGAGTGGCTAAAATGCGAGCAAATGGATGTGGTTCGGAAAGTAAACCCGCCAAAGCGCACCACGTCATCGTTCCATCGCTGGTCGTGATCGTTGTTGATTGTTCCGCGATTGATTGTTTGTGTCCGCACCTTCCAAAAACCATTGCGGGTGCACACACGGCGCAGCGTGTTTGGTGCGGAACTTTCGCTTTCACGCGCATGAATTTTCGGTTCAAAAAAGCAGATAAAACAAATGAGTGCGCGTGCAAACAATTTTTTGAAAGTTGCGCCAAGTAATACACGCTGAGACCCGACCCATGCTTTGCCATCCCTTTGCGCTGTATTTTAATACATGATGGTGAAGATTCGATATGGCGTGGCGTGGGAGAAAAGGACGTTCCTTACTACGTTCGTTCATTTTCACGACGGGAGTTGAGAAGTGGAGTTGTTTGGTGAATCGGGGGCGAAAAAAAGGAGCGCACTATTTGTGCGTCAAGATCGGAAGCCACGGTATCTGGTCTAAGAAAGCGCACCCATAGACATCGTTTCGTATTGAAAGTTCCCTACTCTGTCTGTGCGATGTCAGGTGCAGCCAACTGTTCGTTTGCGGAGGTTTGGTCAATTTTGAAGTCTTTTTAGCTTCCACGCCCACGAAATGGATCGAACTTGAAGAGGAAAGCATCGCATTAACTTAAGTAAATAATGTTTATTTCCTTCTGTGAACAGAGAGTTCTAAGATTTAATGTTAAAATGAAGCTGTTCTTGAAGAGTTCGACTTACAAAATACTTTTTTTTATTAATACGAATTGTTTTCATCTTATTTTGATACGCAAACAAATCTTATTCGAATATGTATGTAAGAACAGCATTGAGTTTGACAATCCTGTAAGGCTATTCTTGACAGGACAAAGCAGTATAAAAAGAGCTGCGATTAGAATATTAGTAAGTTGTATCGTGAATTTCGGAACGAAATATCCTAAAATAAAGACTCGAATTTCCCCATAATACATAACCTACCTCGATTAGATGCAAGAACTCCCTCAAAGACTTGGTGCGTTACGGAATAATTCAACACCGCACCCATAATTGCGTCCGTATTCCTGCGACATCTCGGTGTGTGACATCGGACACATTGCTATGCGCATCATTTTACCATTACTCGCAGGAATGCAAACGATGCACAAAACACAGAAGTTTCAACGTCGGTAAAACCATGTCCAGATGGGTATCGGAGAGTGGTGTACACCTTTGGCCTTTGGATACAGTTCAGACATCTAACAGAAGATGCACCTGTGGTGCAATAGACACACACACACGGGACGATATGTATCTGAACCGCGAATGTTCCAATAGTTTCCACTCTTTGAGGTGTGTCTCGTGAGTGTTGTTAGTCTGTGAGAAGATATTTTCACGATCGAGAAGGGATCGTTGCAGGAGTACATTTTACTTACTCGATTGGTTAATGCTTACCATTGTTATCTTATAGATAATCCATTCCATAGATAGCTTCCAATTAGGGAAAAATGTTCCACAATTTTAATGATGAAGTAATACAACTTTTTCTTTTCTCTTACATTTTCAGGTAAGAAACCCCGAGGGAAAATATCAAATCCAATCAGCTATGTTTCAGAACATACTGCAATGCTACAAATATACATGACTTCTCTGCAACATGAAGACAAGAATGGCAAATAAGTTGTAAAAAAATGGTATGTAAATGAAGAATAGCATCGAAGCTACACAGATTATATATTCTATGTCTTTGACAGAGGAAATGTGCAACCTGCAGGCATAAATTTGATTTTAAAAATTTTATTGTTAAAAGCATCAAAAAACATCCAAATCAGTTGCAACGTTTGTGACAAACATGGGTTCATCGTACCTATTGAGCAGACGATCAAGACGATTTGGAAGAACAGTTCCAGCTATTCTTGGATTCTCATCATCAGTAACCAAACAGCCGTGAAACTCTTTTAGCATTCAGATTCTCTCTCTCAAACCGGTTGAAAGATTTAACGTTCCGGCGCGACTCGTCTTGGTATTTGCATAAATTTGACCACTATTCTTAGAACAAACAATTTACGAGTACCATCTGAAGTTTCAAAAGATGTTATGCTAAACAGATGGAAAAGATCCAAACTTTGATCTTTTGAATGTGGAGCTGGAACTTCTTTTCAAATTTGCATTCTTTTCACCATTCCAATGCAACACATTTTAACAACCAACCGCACCGCCCCAAAAAAGAGGGAAAGCAATAAAAGTATAATTCTTTTAATGTGTTTACATGTTTGCACCACAGAATTTTCAACCAGTACATTGGTTGTGAAATTACCTTACCGTTAGGGAAATGATTAATTGTTTACAGGTGTTTGCATCAAGCCAAATTTGAATACCGACCCACTTGTCACATTCCCGACACACCGTTTGCTGTGAATTGTCTTCCTGCCCTCTGTGGGTGAGAATGTAATGCCGTGTGCCTGGTTTCGTAGCACCGTTTCACCATTAACCACTTTATTTGTTGTGTTTAGTGCGTTCATGTGGCGCTAGGTTCCCAAAAAAAAAACCCTAGCGACACAAAACACTGTTATTGTGCTGCTGCTAGTGACTCTACCAGCGGCGACTGCCTTGCTGTACCAGCGACGCCTTTCTGCAGACGGATGAAAAGAAACTTTCTCACAGCAATTTGCAGCTGGTCGTTGAAGCCGATTGCATTATCGGTTCATTTGAGTTTGGGAGATCTGACGGTTGCTTGTTTTTTTCTTGCTCCCCGTCCTGCTGGATTGAAGTTTCGGTGGCGGTATGCAAAAGACCGTCCGAAACACCCACAATTGTAAAATCCACGGTCGAGAAACTATGCTTTGGCGACGGTGGATTGTTATTAAATGGGTACAAATAGAGCTGTCTGGCTGTTCGCTTTTTTCTTTCCCTCCTTCTACGCAAATAGTTATGTTTCTGTGACTGAACGGATTGTAAATGGCTCGCGATAGTTATCATCTGACACATGCACCTTAACCTCCTGCACTTCACGCTCTTTCTCCCCATGCTTTTTGGGGGAGGATGAGTTCTCAGCGTGGCATAGACATCGTAATACCACACAGACGCTTTAATCCGAGCACGAGCGTCTTTCGTGTCGTTTTATGACCGAGTTGCAAATTGGACAGCAAAAATGCAAATTGGGAAGGCAAAACAAAATGAAACTGCATTGTCTGGGTGACGATTGAGTGCGATTTCGACACGTTTAAATAAAGTGCGTCTGTTTAATGATTGACTGGAGGAAAAGGAAAATTATGCTTTATGTTTGGTGCTATGTTTTATGTAAATTAGTTTTTTACAGACATATCCCTGTTTCTGGGATCCTCTACGGGGAATTCTACATTTCAAGCCTTTAAAGAGTATAGATATGAAGGGTGGTCATTCTAACGTGAATAAGCTAATGTCGCTCCTATTAGTACTTCTTCGTGTGGTGACTTTACCTCATACTGAGGAAGATATTAAATCTTTCTTTAATAGCTGTACTATTTAATTGATCACTTTTATCTTCCATTGGCAGATTTTAAAATATGAGCTTTAAATAAATGGAAAGCCGATGTTCTACAAATGAAAATAAAAAATCATCTCTACTGTTAGTAATTTATTCGTATTTAATGGTTCTATTTTGTGTGTGTGTTTTTTTTGTAAACAAATAAATAAGATTACGTTAAATTTGTGTTTTTCATTCCCTTTAACATTTTGAAATTGTGGAACAACTTAATTTGCATAAGATACCTGGCTAAGATTAGAAGATCTCTGGACCATCACCCATTCGTCGATTCGAGTGCTACATCCACACACTTAGACCCACTGACAGTAACCTTTGAGGTAACCTTTAGCCGTGGTAGAGAGTAAAAATTTAAATCAAACTATCTAACGTCCATCCTTTTCCCCGGGCACACACCTTCCTCTTCCTGGCCGAGTTTTTTCGTACCTTTGTAACGAAACGAGAGCAAAACGGCTGACACTGGAAGCGAACCAGTGTATCGTGGCATTTTCAAAGCCCATGCCCCAAATGGTCCAAACATATGGCAGATGCATCGCCGACTACCCCAACCGTATGATGCGCACACCGTGCCGGGAAATGTGGGGACCAGAAAATGCATCTACCCCGTTGCACATGCTCGCGCGCCCATTTGAAAAATCGATTTTGTGCGGGTGGGCGTTCAACAACGGACGGCACGAAGTAAAGCCTCGCACTGTACAAACCCTCCTAAAGCCAATCTAAACTGGCACACGAGCTGGCCCGCTTTACTACCGTGTGTCTCTTTGCTGCCGTAGCTTCCTTCCCGGTGGTTCTGTGTACGGTCGAAAGAATCAACTTGTGAAGCATTTGAATTGCAATTGTATGAGTGTTGTATTTTTTTTTCTTCTTCCTTCGATTAGTTCACACGGGCAAACGTTAGTGCTTCAGTCTTTTCAGGCCCTATTTGCAGACGTAGGGCACCAACCAGCGGTTGCACAATAGTTCGTGCCGGGTCGCGTGTACACACCGCTAAGCAATGGAAGTACAAAAATTGAGCGAGATGGAAAACAAAACAAAAAAAAACGGAAAATCACACTCACAACCAGTACAGATTGAATAGCAGACAGGCTAAGCATTAGCATCCACTGTTTTTAAAATGATGCACACTGCACAGTGAAGGTTCAGCTGGTGTTGAGAAGGCGTACCAAAAGCCGTACATAAAAACGCCAGTCCCCAGTCCGGGAAAAGCGACCAACAGACCAAAATCAATCACCATCGGCAATGTGGGAGTGGATGTGGTGGATGGTGTTCTGACTGCGACCGAAACAACCGTACCATCGTAACCGGCAAACGTCATTCGTCCCGGTGACAGATGTGTGAGCGAGCTGCGGGAGGCAATCATTTGCTTAGTCATAAATCTCGTCTACGGGAGTATCGATTGCGATCGCGATCGAAACTCGTAACGGGAAGGTATGGCAGTTGATTACACGTAGAAATGTGACCGTGTAGTGTTTAGATGTGGCAATCGTGTCTAGGGCATACCTTTTTTGCCATTAATTTTCGATCGTTAAATCAGCTCAGAACATGCGTTTAGTTTTATTCACTCTAGTTTTAGCGCCTTACACTGTGTGTGAATATGGAACGAACAGTTTGACGTGCAGTAATATCAAAATGTTAAGGACTTTTGCTTGCAAAACACGATAATACATGTAAATAATGTTCAATTTACTTATCAAATTTTTTATTGGAAGACTTTAAAAATTAACATTAAACTTTAATATATTTTTACATCGAGGAAATGCAAAATTAACCAAATACAATTTTTATATCAACTTTTTTAATCAATAAACCTATCAATTTTGCCTTTCTTTCCTCTTCAAATTGTTCGTTTTTAAGGTACAAAATCATCTTTTGGACTATAATTATGAAATGAAAAAAAGTTTACGAAATTATAGACGTATTTTGAAAATAATCACTGGTTAAAGTTGAATATGTATGTATTTTATCGATTAATGACCATTTCGGTGAACTAATCATTGTTTTTTTCGATAACTTAATTACACATATTAGCAAAAGATTTAAACGATGGGTAGAAAAAAAAGGTGACCATAGCACGGATAAAATCTGAAAGCATGAGCAAAAGAAGAGGGAAATTCGTTGACAAAATAATCCAAAATGAATAGAAAACAAAACGGGCAAAACCACACACAGGAAACAATGTTCCCAAATCAGCGAATCAAATGTGAAGGGCTTGTGTGTTCGATGTCCCATGTAACCATGCCCTTGTAGTGCTCGAAATTCGCAAACAATAAACATATTCCGGAAAAGTCAATCAACTTTCCGCCCGGTGGACCAACCTTTTTTGTCAAAACAACTTCCGTAGAGTAGGAAAATGTTTTAAAACATCTCCTAGAAAGACAATGATCAGCACTGTGGATTGTGGAACTGAAGGAAACTGATCGGTTGATGTATTATTTTTCACGCGGAAGGAACCACTGTAACATCTCGGAAGCGTCCCGGCCATAGCGCGTCAAAGTAAAGGAAATGAATGATGTGATTTTCTCAATCACCTTCACTGGAATTCGATTTTCGGGCACGATTTGATCTGCTACGCAGGGTAAAGCAGCGTAATCATCCATCGATTGGTGATCGAGCGTTTAATTTCCCGTGTGAAACAATTTCACCGAAATTCGCGCGCCATCGATTGTCGCGAAAAGCCGCTGACGCGCTTGTCGCCATTTCATGCGGTGCCGTAACGTAGTGTCTTAACTTGGGCCTTTTTTGCGCTTTGTTTTATCCGTCTGTTGTTTTGTGAGGTTCGTCGCTTACGGTTGATACGTTCAAAATGTGGTGGCTCTAATACGAGACATTGACGAGGTTATGAGGTTTTTCCCTTTCGTGCTTGTGGTTTAGAAGTTCAACCATGAAGGAATAAAAAAAAGCACGCCACTGATTTTGTGGGTAGATTTGATGCCAAAAACCTTTGCGTGATTGTATAATTGATGCTGTCGACGGCTGCTGACGATTTGAAACGAGTGATGGGAGTTTGAGTTGGTTGAATCTTTAACGCTAACGACGCTCGGTAGACAATTCTTAACCGTGCTGATTTAACGGAAGGTGTGCAAAATTGTGCTTTTTGTGTGTGCTGTCAAATTATCACAAGTGCGTATACATTAAAACCAAACAACTCGCCAAAGCTCATGATTCCCAGCTCCTCACATCATCAGCTCAGGGACGTTCTCAGCGAAAACACAAAAGAATCATCGTGACAAAATTGTGGACATCAGCGTTTGCCATCTACATTCCTCTGCTTATACGCGTGTTGATCGTTTTTTCATGGCCTTTTTTGTACTCTTTTCCCAGACAGGTGTACTTTATGCTAGATTATTTGCATACACATACTTAAAATGGGTGGAAAATAAACTTTTAGCTCGGGCTGTGCCAATAGCTACGCATGATTTGCATCTGTTTTGCTACCAAGTAGAAGCACTTGCAGTTGGAAGAGTTGATGGAGTTGATGAGGACCTGAGCGCGCGATTTTAATTTATACATACAAATGCATCACCGCAGCGTGGAGAGTAAATTACAAAAAAAATGCTTTTAAACGACCACTAAATTCGCAGTAGGAGGAGGTGTCTCCGATGTGTTGATAGCCATGGGAGCCATCAGTTTTGCAAACTATTCTTGATGATGTGATGTGCAAGGTAGTTAAATCAATAAGTGAGATGTACATTAATAATCGGAATTATGAATATTTATTTTTTGCCTGCCTGTTGATTGATTACTGGAAGAGCTGTATGATTTTTAGTTATCGTTTAAAATTAAGAAAAAAAACTTAACTAATTTAATAAAAATTGTTTTTAAATACTCATTGACTCAAAATAAGGAGTTCTCGCATATTATAATATTTTTTTTTCGAACTAATTTTGGAACATTATTATCGTCCTACTCCAGGACTAATTTTGGTACTCAATGGAACTATATCTGGTCCAACCAATAAAAAATCCCTCTTCAATTTACACTTTCAAAAAGCAGGCTAAAAGAACAGAAGAAGAAAAAAAACAAATATATGAAATGCGACCTAATCGTGTCCAAAAACTGTTAACTATTGGTGGAAACATAGAATCGGTAGGTAGCAACTATTATCGTAATTCAACGAAACATGAAATAGCTCCTCGAAAATAGCCCTGTTTCTAGTCTAGACGCCTCTGTATTTTTTTTTTGCTAGTGGCATTCAAAACAAAAAAAAACAAACACATATCCATAATCAGAGATACGTTCCATAAAATGATGTTCGCCTTTCGGCAGAATAGCACACGCCTCCAAAAACTGATTGTAATAAAAAAAATACATCTGGTATAATTAGGCCGTTGCTCACCTTCGCCTGAGGACGTTGCGATTCTTTGTATTATTCGAGCATCGTTTCCTATTCTTCCATTCGCCCACCCGACCTACACCCACCATAAGACACGCGCGCCATCCACCGTTCCACTCACGAATGATGCAACGCGCGCCTAGGCGCCGTAGATTAATTCTAACCACTTCGCCAAAGCGTGAAACAACCAGTTCCTTGGGTGAGTCGCCCCAGCAACCGATCGAATGTCCTCCGGCTGCATTTGTGAAAAGGTCGAAGATGCACACGGATCCACCGTGCGGTGCATACACACATTTACTGCTCTGTCCTCCCGTGTCAGTTGGAGGCTGAGAATGGAGTCGGCATATCTAGCGGCGTCGCTAGATTCGTTCACTTATTCGCTTAAGGCCATTAGAATTAGCATTAAAATCAATTTCTCCGTTCGCGTTCGTGGTGTGCGGCTCTTACATCAAGGCGCTCAGCAGTGTGGTCCGAATTGCAATCTTCGCGCTGGTCACTTTACCGTGTGATAGGACACCCCGGGGGGGGATGGGGGCGTGTAATTGCGCGACCGAATGGTGAAAATGTTTGCTCCACTAATGTGCACCTTTGTTCCAGATGCCATTTGAAGAAGAAAAAGCGAAAGCATCAGGACCACACGGACCACATTATATGGCCGTCTAATGTTTGCAACGGGCGGGGTGTTAAGACATTGTGAAACATCGAAAATGAGATTTTAATTGTACTAACAAGATTCTTCGGTTTTGCATTGGTTTTGTGGATACAACTGTATGCTTCATTACGTTTCAATTTGTATCATTTCATCGTAAGTTCAGTTATACACGTTTGTAGCTGATTGCGTAAACATATGTGCATGGGGTACATATTTCTGAATGGATTTTAAAGATTGTATTTTAGCTGTTACAATACTGCAATTGCAATGAAATGAAAACAAAAAACAAAACCAATTTTAAAGTTCACTTGGTAAAGTTGAAGTCTTCTCTAGATTCTGCTCAAGTTGAACTAGAATGCTGCCCATTTTCTGAAACTATTCCAGCCTGAACGTGTATATTTTCAAATCTTTCTCTACTGAAACACTGGAAACTTTGTTCCCATATTTGTAAGGTGTTCAGGTGTCGAGAATTTTAAGCAGAACTGATTATCTCTAATAAAAGTTTAAGAAAGTGGTAAGGATTCCAGACGTCAACACATACTAGTTCAAATTAAACAGAATCCATAAATGTTTTAATAGTCAAAGTCGAAAACCCATTAACAAATTCAGATATTTAATTTTAAAAGACTTTACCCTGGTTCCAACCCAAAAGACTATATTAACTTTAATTGTGTAGTAAAATTCTCCATTAAAATTTATTTATTAAAATTTTATCTTTTTAACTTAAAAATTACTCATACTCTCATGAATCATTTTCTTTGTTTTGATGTAAGTCTTTGTTTAAAAATTGCGTTTAATGAAACATTGAACGTCTGCCTGTAAGACAACGGTAAATACATTTGTTTACTGAAATAAGAACAAAGTATATTTTGTTCTCAATTGGAAATGAATCATCCGCGCAGTTAATTTTCTTTGTATTGTAGAAAAGATAACCAACCTAGACGTCTGAAGTTTCTTTCTACAAACGGGGGTCAATAAAACATCTTTATCAATGTAACAGACCTCCAATTTCACACAAAAAAATAACGATGTAAAATGAATCATGTGAAATGTAACACTAATGCGGAAAACAATATCCGTCACGAGTAAGCCGATTGAATTTACTTGCTGTTCAATCGTACCGACCGAATTTTTGCTTTCGGAATTCAACACCAGAAACACCTGTAAAACATGCTAAAGCTATGCCCGAGTCTTTCCCGTTCACCCGTATCTTTACCATCATCAGCCGTTGTTGGCTAGTGTTTTACGTTTTTCCCTGTTGCCACTAACAATTTTTTACATCCCTAACTATCGGCCACGAATAGTGCGATTAGCGTTTGTTTTCGGTCGGAAATACCTCTTAACAAAACAAATAAAAAAAAACAGAAAACATTCATCTCGGACACACCTTCCATGGGCAATGAATGTTTCGGTCGATAGTAACAACATTTTTGGTTTTGCCTCCTTCCTACCTTGCTCTGGGGTTGTGTTAATGCTAGTTAATGCACTTGGTGGTGAATGCATCTTGGGCTTAAGCTTGAAACACGCCCGCAAACGCCTACAAAATCGGTGGTCAAAATCGTGCCACACACCGCACGTTGATCCTATCCTTCCTTCCGGCGCAAATTACAACTCACTCTCTAGCAAGAAGTGGGTTTCCACTTTTGTGGAAATGTTATAGCCCATCATCATTAACGTCAGCCCGATCGGCAGCAACTTAACTGAGCGCTGAAAACAATTCCATTGCCAGAGCGCGGTTTCAATGCTGCATGGTAATTTAATAATATAATTTGTATAAATCGTCAGAACCGGCGTGTACAGAGATTGCATTCGTTTGCCGTTCCCTTTCGCAACAAAGGAAGCGCACTCTTCTCCAATAGATGCTCAAATAAAATAGTAACGCGCTAGGAGAGAAACAAAAAAAACGCGAGTAAAACAACTCGCAATAAATCACGTGTGTGCTTCACAAAGCGAGACGAAAAGGGCACTTCAGGGAGAGGGTAGGCCTAAATCGTGAGGCATTAGATTATTAAATTTAATGTGCCACTATATTACCGCCACCGACGTTACTACGGTTTTGTGAAACAACCTCGTTAAGAAGGGCAGGAAATAGGTGTGAGACACCTGAAGAAGGGTCGCCCCATAAACGGTTGCACAAAGTCTCTTGGTATTCCTAGTCAAAAATCCAAAACACAACAAAACGCAAGCTGTGTAATGAAAAATAGAAAAATAATATTCAAAATACAGTTGTAGCTGTGGCGGAGAAGAAAAAAATAAGGGATGCACCAAAGCATAACAACATAACGACGCAACGAACCGACTGAAATTGCTACTCTGTTTTGTTTTTTGGTTCGCGAAACGGAAGCTCCACCAAGTGAAGCGTGCGGAAAATGTCGGAAAATGAAGAAAAGTACCCCGATCGAAAAACCGCGGTAGGTCGCTTGGGTCGGTGGTCACCGTAAACACCGCAAAATGAGGCGTAGCAAAAGATGGCACCTGGACAGTGAAAAACTCAACCTGACGCTACCGGTGCCCAATGAAAACATAAACCTGCAAAATTATGAGTCTCGATGTCGGATTGAAATCGTTCAAATGCGGAATGAAACGAAACAAAACAAACAGTACTTTGGCACGGCGAACGGGGAAATGAATTCGTTTGGGGGAGAAAATAACGAAGGTAAAGATTATGTAAGACGGTTTGGTTGATTGCTCCAATTACCCGATCTAACGACCGTTGGTCAGCCGCTGCTACTCGGGAAGCGAGAGATCTCTTCGAGGGTTTCTCGCTTTAAATCACTTTCGCTATCTTTTTTCCTTGTCGAGTGTTACAAAATTGTACTGAAGGATAATGAGAGTGAAATGAAGAATATGCGTAGCGTTTACATGATGGGGGAATATTTATTTTTGGCTTTATTACAAATCGCATTACATTTCGAAATATGGAAATATATGGAACAGAAGTAAGGACATTTAATTCTTCACACATAACACGGGAAAGGGAATTACAAATTTAGATAGAAAAAATGGGAAAAAGTCAGGAGCTTTGAGAGTGTTATCCATAATTCTAGGGGATATCACAATCGCGATTAAAAAAACTATTAAACCATAAAACAGCCATAAAAACAACCAATTTATATTATAACCCACAGATTTATAAAAAAATTCTGATAAGCCTGTAAACTGATTAGAATATGATATAAAATTTATTTATCCTTTCAAATCCGTCCACAATCACATTGAATCCCTTGCTATCACCACCAACATAATCCTTCCTGGTTAAAAAAATCGCATTAACCTTCTATAATAGAAGGAGCAAACATGATTAAGTGATGATAAATTATAGCATATGCTTTAGCAGTAGAACCCATGTTTGTTCAAACAGTTCCGTTTCAAACACCACACACTAGCAATCGTTATGATTTATTGAACCACATGATCAGACGGAGATCGCAACAATCGAAGCGCGATCGGCAGAGATCAAGTTAAAGCGGAGTTAAACAAATACAAGAGGAAGCTTGTGAATGCTTTTGACCAGCAGAATTACTTTGATTCCGCAATCAATAAGTCGCCTCTCACTGGTCGCAACCAGGAGACGCTAGCAAAAACCCCAAACGATTGCAATAAACATCCCTCCGTTCGCAAAGTCAATGTGAAGGTTCGATTTATGATAAAAAGTATCTGCCTGTGATCCTTTCACATTTTATTTTGTTCACCTTCGAGCTAAGACCGCATGATTCGATTCGCTCTCTAAAACCGGGATGTGAACATTCAAATCGATGGGCAAAAATTGTTCTATTATTCGTGCCGGGACTGAGACAAGCGAGCTGAATTATGCAATAAAATAGACCAGGAGCATGACGCGAACTGTGGGCGGATGTTACAAAACAAACACTGTGTGCCCGGACGTTAAAGGCAGAATGGCCAGCCAAAACCTTCTGATCGTTTGAGACGAAGAAAAAGGTCGTTTTTGTTTGGCCAATGTTTTGCTCACCGGACGTACACAGCGCGAATGAATAAAAGATGTAATTGTTGCTGAGTTTTTCTACTGGAATTACTTTTGATGTTTCCAGTAGCAAACGATCGTTTTACGAAAGGGAAAGAGAATAATTAAATTTGGCAAAGAAATTGCAAACTTGCCATAAAAAAACATAAAATGCGCTCCCAAACCTTGGCAAAAACTATATTCCCTTGAAAAGTGAATCCACAGAACAACACAACAAATGCTACGATCGGTAAAACGCGAACAATTAAGGTATGATAGCCTCCCATTCCGTCGAGTGGGTCGGATGGGTGTTTCCTTCTAGCGTGCGAGCGTTTGTTGGTGCTGAAGCGCTTAAAGGCAATTCGGATCTGTTGTACGGCACGCTTAAGATAGAATTGAGCGGAATTAAGGTGATCCAGATAAGCGCACGAGATAGAAATGCCAACAACTACCATCATCATCAGCGGACCTAAACCGTAGATATTCAGATACGGGCTGAAACTGAAGCCAGTAAAAAAAGTCTTTAGCACGATTAAGTGTAAATGAGTCAGATGAAAAAATTAAGTCAGTTTTTTAAAAGGTGATTTTTTGACACTCGCGTCCCGCTGGCCACACGATCTGATCACATTTTAAACCATTAACACGCGTACCAGTTTATCGTTTCATGGGCTAGTGTTTTGTTCCTTCTTCTTGTGACCGTTGCCAGTGCTAGTGGTAGCAAGCTGTTGAAGTTTACAGTCTGCTGTTTCCGGCGCGAAAAGCGAAAACTTTCAATTTTTAAACTCCAGTCTTTCGTCTGTCGATCGTTTGGAGTCTATCTGTTTGTGATTAAAATGGAGTTTCTTTGCTTTCCACCCTTTCGTACACAAAACGGGAAAGTTGCCATAATGCTAACTGATCTATGATAACGATTCCAGCAGCGTTTGATGAAAGGGAAGCGGGGTGTTCTAAACCGTATCGATCGCAGTATCTGATCGATAATCGATACCCTGAACGGTACAGAAATTGGTGAGCGATCGCGAAAGCCCATGAACAGGTAGATTGTTATCGATTGTTCTCCGCTGAGTAAAAGGGAGTTCAATAGAGTAATCCAACCGTTAATTAGTTTACTTACCGATAGATGGCGTAACGCATGGTACTAAAAGCTGTTACACCCTTTTTTACACCCGAACACCGATAGTAAACTTAATCTAGTGAGAAAAATTAAACACAGTGTGTCTTTTTTCCGTTCGTACGTGTACCTCACTGTCATTGCATAATATCTCTTTCGATCGTTTCGTACTCTAAATGAGCGACACAAAAAGTAGGAAGGGTGAGAAAAAATGTGTCCCAAAAGCCACAAATCGCTCGATTTGAGTTAAAATTGCAACCGCGCTAAACAAAACAAAGACTTTGTTTGACGTGCATACTACGGCCCGTGGACGACATGACACTTAAGCAACGTTGCGCACTCTGATGGCAAAAGATGTCAATTAAAATTTGAGACTGTTAATTTGTCAAATTCCACAGCAAATAAGACTTACAGTAGCAGGGTAAGGTGTGTAGGTGAGAATGAAATGTATGTCATATCGTTGCAAAATGGTTGATCGTTTCGTTTGTGTCTCACTCGCTCGCTTACGAGTTCAATAGGTTAGTGCATGTTTGTCAGAAGTGGAGAAAACATGCGTCGCCGAAGACGGAATTGCATCGTGATTACAATCTACCAAACAGATAAACGATGCGAAACGCAAGCAAGCGATGCAAGGTTAGTAGAATCGGGTATGGGAAACTGTGTTTATGTGCTTAGTGGAGGTAACGCTGTAACTGGTAACTGGGCAACAGTTACAAATGGAAACAGGTGAAAAATAGTGTACAAAATTAAAGCTGTTCTTTTTCATACTTCAAACATTTTTGATTGTTCAATATAATTAATGCGCCACACGGTCGTTTGATGTAATATAAAATATGCACGAAGGGTGCAAACATCACTTTCTCGTCATATTAAATTTGAACTATTTTCTATCGAAGCAATTTCAACTGGACACGACTTGATTGATCGTTTTCAGTTTTGTTTACCTTTAACGAGAAATGCAAAAATTTCTTCGCGCACCATTCCAACACGGAATAGCACACTTACACTAGCATCGACTCAGTGCGGAAACTCCGGTGCGCTTGAGTATTCCGCTCAGCGACTAAAACGTAACGCCAGCATAAACGGCACGCGGCCAACGTACCACCGGTAGTGTACTGCAGCACCCTTTTAGTACGGTTCAATCGTAAACTTTCAATTTCGTAATCACTTTCCACATCATACAACAACCTGCTGCCCGTGGTGTGGCCCATGTTATCATGTTTTGCCGTGACCACACGAACTTCCACGCCGGATGTCACGCGCAAATCGGCTGTCGCGTCATCGATCGAGGTTGGTGGGCCACTCAATTGACAAATGGAATCTAAATCTGTCGCTTGGCATGTGTGTGCTTCGCTGCAGCTAGATGTTACATTCGGCATTGTAGGGTTCGTCGCTTGCTGTACAAGTCTTTTGATTTTTTGAACTATTCAAAATAGTCCAATCGTGTTGCTTCTGCAAAACAGAGTCATAAATTAAAGAAAACTTGTGACTAAACTGTACAAGCTTTGATCGGCTTGTGTTCAATGTGTGATGTATTCGTCTTCAACCCCAGCGGCATACTTTAAGTTCACCTTGCGCTTCCGTCTTAGCGTTATGCTGGCTGTCTATATGCTTTATCACCTTCCTGCTTTGTAAAGCATGATGGATGGTGTTTCTCCCATTTGTCTACTTCCCTAGTTTACCTTTCCTCTTCACTTACCACCTCTTCACTGCCCCCCCCAATTAGCCGACCGGTCAACTAACGACATGTCTTTTCCCGCTGGAGCTTTTTTTCTTTTTCTGCTTCCCCCGGCAAGACCACTTAAACTACGAGCAAAACGTCACCGATTGTTGGATAGATGACGATCCCCTCGTTCATTTTGACACATTGTCGTCCCATTGTTGGAACCACCGATCAAAAGGAAATAAAGAAAAGAAGAAAGAAGAAAAACAGACACACAAAACTGGTAGCACAATTGCACTGGCCGTTGATGATCACGACAGCACGACAACGATGGCTTAGTAAGGTGCCGTATACATTATCATACTAATCGAAGCGTTATAGCGCGAAACGCCGTACGTGAGTACCGCCGGGATGGCCTCACCGATCATGGAGAAAGAGTGAATGAACTGTCGATTTCGAACGCGCGTTGTTTTACTATCAACTCGATCGATATTTACGATATGCGATTTTCACCCACCAGTTTTGTAATCTACTCCATCAATGCTTACCATTTCTCCTAATGGGGTTTTCAAAGATGCCAGCCACACATTATGAGACCACAAAACTGGGGAACCATCGCTCCAAAACAAAAAAACGTGACCGAGCAGGTGTATAGCATCCTTTCCGCCCGTTAGGTCGCAGATCGATTGACTTCTGTTGGTTCATCAATCGATCGAAAATCGAATAAAATGCCGATAGCATTATCTTCAATGCATCTCACAGTGAGATGCCGCTCGTGCGTGTTAATTCGAAAATTTATGATAATGATACGAAACATTTTAACACGGATCGGTCACTTAACGCATGTTTTCTTGATGAATTATGAAGGTGAAATTTTCTAAATCGAACTTTTGATACATATGAACAGTTTCCGTCACGCTTCGAGAAGGCAGCTTGTTTCGGAACGAATCGAAAATATATTTATGTTTCTTTCAGTGCTTTCTTTTATTGCTTACGGTAATGAAAATTAATTGCGCACGGTTCACGTTGGTAATAAATGATCGTCGTGATAAGGTCGCTAATCTCGACATTATTTCATTTTGACGATACATTGCCAATATCATGCTTTTATTACAAATAATAAATGTTGAAATAAATTTTATGCACGTCATATTATTGTACTCCAGGGTGTTGACATTCTCACGGGCAAATGAGCTGTAATGTGTTGCCACAGCACGAAATGAACCTTCCAGCTGCATGCATAGCTGAATGTTAATGACGATCTCTGTATACTCAACGATCGTTCTAGCAAACAGATGGGTTGACATTTAAACTTTGAGCGGTCTAATTAAATAAACCAAACACTAAGACGATTTAGCTTGATGTGTACAATTCAATGTATAAAAAGGTCACTTCCTTCCCTTTTGGACATCATTACGTACTCGGCAAACGCCACAGAAATTCTCACACCAACCTGTGTTGAATATAGACCATCATTTTCTTGAACCGCTACGATCGTGCTTAGTGGCAGTAGTCTTCAGATCAGCTGCTCTTCTACTGTTTTGAATGTCAACTTTTTTTTTCACTTACATGCTAGGAAAATACAATAAAACCCTTATGCGCTAACGAACGATCAATTCAAAAAGGATGGTCAAGAAGTGCTTCTGATGTTTGCCCTTGCATACGAAACACTAAGCATACCGGTTGGTGTTCTCACTAACGATCCGGTTCGCCAAAAAGCACAAAACCATTGACCTATGTGTGTCAAAAGTGACACCGACGTTACGCTACCGGTGTCACACAAACAAAACCGTGGTGTCACACAGCGCAACAAACGCAACGCGAAGTTGCGGCTGAACTTGATCTAAAATCGACAAAATCGCAATAAATCACTCGTGATGCTAAAAACACCAAAACAAAACACTATTCAAGTGGCGTTCCTACGGCGAAAGCTTAAAAAGCGAGATGAAATGTGGTGCGGAATGTGCTCGCATACGCATTGCGCAATAGTTCGTGTGAACTGGAAGCGATCTTCGCGTGGTCGTCGGGTATGGCAAAACCTGAGGTGAGTGGATTCGGATCCGATTCGTCTGAAAGCGTGCGCGCGCAAACACACTTTCTATTGTTCCTGTGGTGAGAAAAAAAAGCGATCAATCCAACAAATGCTTGCACGAAGTAACACTCACTGTTAAGAAAATCAATTCGAATGCATTTGTACAACTTCATCTTCTAATGGAGTATCATTTTTGTACAGTGCTATAAAATGTAGTAAATGCCATCTTCGTGTCACATTTTTATGGTAAAATAAAATCTGGCAAAAGTCTCACAACGATACATGCTGGGCAAGAATCCAAACAAAACCATACGCATTGCTCCAGTTTTAACATTTCTTCTCGTTCGCTAATGCTCGCCCCTTTTGAGTGGGAACAATACTAATTATATGTTTTGCACCCGCCCGACTCGTGCGTCGTAAGCTACGAACCCTCCGAAGCGCTAACCAAGTAAGCTATTTATTAGGATAATTACTGTCAGCCATTACTTTGCACCGCCATTCTGCGGTGTTGCCGTAATCGTGTTAAAATATTGCCCACATTTTGACCATTTGCTCCACGTGCCTTCGCGCCGTTTGATGACGGCAATTGGGCGTTTGGCGTTTACAGTCAAATGTAACATCGTTTCACTTCAGTTTTGCAGTTAACCAGCGGAAGGGGAAATCATTCGAGTAACCTTTCCGGACGTTCCTTCCGTCACAGCATACGCGAGACATCCGTGGCCAAAGTTCGGTAATCGAAATTCATCATCATAATGTCGCTCGCTTTGTGGACTTTAAAAACCCCATAATTTCTATTCTTTGATTGCTGCTTACCTCTTTCTTTTCCTGTCCAAAATAGCCAAAAGTAGTCAAATTATTTGCAAATGGAGTCATATTCAAATCGGCTCACGCTTTATCCATTCAACCCTTCTGTGCTCGACAGTTTACATGGCGACTTCGTGTAATGTGCAACTTCCTGTGCATCTTCACCCGAGCTTCCTTCCCGCAGGGCCTAACAGACCGTTGCAAATTGGTGCACTTCTCCTTTGCTTACTCAACCGTGTGGTGCATTACTACCGATTCTTTCACCACCATCAGGCCTGAGGTGAATGATGCCGAGGCAGCGAAACGGTAGAGTGCGGCTTGGCAGTAACAACAATGGGTTTATTTTGTGCCTCACTCCGCGAGGGTGCCGAAGAACAAGAGAAAACATAAAGCTCGCCGTAAAGATTGTTTAGAGGATTGCGGTAAGGGAAGTTATGTGCGCGCACAGACTAGCTGTGGTTTGTGATTGTAATTCCTTCCTGTATGCTCACAGCCATGTGTGAACATTTGCGGCAATATATCGCAATCTTTCAAAGGCAAATCATGTGGTCTCGTAATTCTTAAAAATTCAAACATGACGTGCAGCCACACCTACTGCTCTACTTGATCTGCTTCAATCGTACACCGGGTCAATGCGATCGTACGCATTGTTAATTGTGTACTATTTATAGTCCTACAGCCAAGATTTTTATCGCGGCTTTAAGCGAAGTGTTTCGACAGACAATATTGTCCGCAAACTTTCTAGGTCACAGAATGCAGCAACTTGAGAACTTAAGGATTTCGAATGGCATGCATGTAATTGTTTTGAAACATTTTTACCTAATCATTTCAGTGTGCTTAATTATGTTAAGCAATATCTAGTTCTTTGCTGACTAGTGAACCAAAAGTAAAAAATAAATAAAACCAAACTATTGAACCAAAAGAAAAAAATAAATAAAATTCTTTACGATCGCATTTTTGTTACATGTGACTACGGAACATCGGCATGGCATGGCACCCAAGAAGAAAAAGAAGAAGAAGACTATGGAGCAGCCTTATCAGACCTAAAAAATGGAATATGTTTCTCAAAAAAAAAAAAAAATAAAAAAAATCGCTTCCAATAAAAAACAATTATTTGGTACCATTTTTCTTGCTAATTGACAGTTTAACATCTGTCTATCGATCTGAAAACTTAGTAGATGGAAGTCAATTATATCGCAACCAGTGAGATCCAGCTGTATGTCCCAATAATGAAAAAAAACAAATTAACTAAAGACTATAAAAAAAACAAAACGTTATGCTTTACCAACAAAGAATGAACAAATAATTACAAATAAATAATTCAAACTCTTGCGAGAATTATCATAAAAAGACAAAGAAAAATACATATATAATTATGTGGTATAGTCGTATGTAGCTGCACTATAGCGTTACTGTTATACTGCTGGTATAACTGTTACCGAACCAGCAGCGTTATAGTGGCAGCAGCAGTGTTGACAGGTGCGCGCCTTCAACGGAAGCGGCATCGTGGAGACTCGCTCTTCTTCCTCAATACGCCAACGAGACAGGACGTACTTTATAACTTGCGAAAGATTAGTTAGGTTAAAGTTAGGTTAAAATTAGGCTAAAATTAGGTTAAAGTTAGATTAATTTAGAAATAATAAAAAATGTTATAAAATTATAACATAATTGGCGCTGTAGCAGTCCAGAGTGCATAAACAGTGGAAAGTGTCGATAGAATTATCGATATTAAAGTGGTACCCGCATTTAGCGTCAGCAGCTAAAGGATTTCATCCGCTGTTCGATTTGAGGGCCCCCCGGCACGCATACCTGGAACCGGATCGTCGGATTTTTAGCCAAAGCACGTGAGTACACATAATTTTTTAATTAGTGAAAGTGTATTCCGTTATTCCTCAGCACTACCAGATAGGCTAGGAATAACGATAGTGTTTTGTGTCCACGTGTGTGTACGATAGATTTTATAATTTATCATCGTACGCAATCTGTTGCGATACTACCAGATAGGTCACACAGATCATCAGAGAATAACCCGTTATTCTTTGTAAGCGCACGCATTAAGCGCGTTAGAGTGGTGCAGTGTAGTGTAATAGTGTTAGTGTCAAAGCACATGGTACAGCTCGCTACTGCAACCTAACAAATTATTGTGTTATTCGTTAGGAGTACTACCAGATAGGGCCTACGAGGAAGTAAAGCAAATTTTTTTTTTGGCAAAGAATTTTTTTTCGTTTTTATTTGATGCCAAAAAAGAAATCTTTTGACGCTCTTAAAAGAACAAGACACGCGCTTAGCTCACGTGTAGTGAATACTAACACAAATAGCAGTTCAGAAGAAGAGTCGAGTGACGAAAGTGCAGAACTTTCTCACATCCCAATTGAAACGAGTGTTCCTTCCATAGAAAAGCTTGTTTTAGAAGATCAAGGTACAAAAATGGAACCAGATCAGATGATGCAACTAACCTCACAAATGAGTGCAATTGCCGCTACGCTAGACGCAATGCGTACGCAACAAATAAACCACCAACGCATGTTGGATTCTTTATGCGAAACCCGACCAAGCACGAGTTACAGTGCACCACAAGAAAATGCACAAGCTGCATTTAGCATGGAAAATTTTTTCAAAATACCGGATCCGATTAAAGCGATTCCGAAATACGACGGTAATAAAAAGCAACTTTCTGCTTGGATTAGTACAGTAGAAAATACATTAGAAATTTTCAAAGGGATAGTTTCAGAACAACAATACAAAATTTTTGTAACTGCCGTAATTAATAAAATAGAAGGCAAAGCGAGGGATATAATTTGTTTAGCCGGTAATCCTCAAAGCTTCGAGGAAGTTAAACAGACATTAACAAGTGCTTTAGGTGACCGTAAAGAACTTACTTACTACAAAAGTATTCTTTGGCAAACAAAAATGACAGAACACATGTCCATACACAAATACTATAATTCCATTAAAGAGACAGTGCAGAATATTAAAACGCAAGCGAAGCTAAAGCAAAAATACGTCAATAATTGGGAAGCCATCAGCGCTTTTATTGATGAGGATGGTTTAGCGGCATTTTTAGCAGGCCTTAAAGAACCATACTTTGGTTATGCCCACGCTGCATGTCCCGAAGACTTGGAAGCAGCATACGCATTCGTGTGTAAATTCAAGTGCTCCGAAAGTACAGTTTCAAATAATACTCGTTTTACAAAAACTTTTGATCCAAAAGAAAAGTACTCGAAAAAACCCGAAAGTAGTAAAAGTGTGCAACAAAAACAGTTTAGCGAGACAACGACATTCAAAGGAAAATCTTCTTATCCGCAACCCATGGAAGTTGATTCAACTAAAAGTAAATTAACTTTAAATCACAGAGAATTTCACTCTAATGAATTGACAGAAAAAGACAAATCAGAATCGGAAGATGATTTGAACATCGATCTAAATTTTTGTTGGGCCAGCAAAGCCAACAAAATAACCTGAATTATTTACCCTACCTTACAAGGGAAAATTTTATTACAAAACAAGTAATTCGATTGCTAATTGATACAGGAGCAAACAAAAATATTATTCGTCCTGGCATATTAACTAACATGATTCCCACAGAAGAAACAGTAATTAATAATATTTACGGGAAACATGTCATAAACAAAAAATGTAGAGCTAACCTTATTGGAAATTATGTTCCCGCTCAAACGTATTTTGAATTAAATTTTCATCCATTTTTCGATGGTATTATTGGTTCCCAATTCCTTGCGCAAACGAATGCAATAATAAATTACAAAGCTGAACAAATTGAATTTGGTAAACAAAGCATTAGTTACGACAAATATTATCCGAGCACAAAACTTTATTCTTATTGCATAGAAGTTAAAACTCTAAATAATGGAGATTGGTTAGTCCCCACATTTCAAAAATTCGAAAATTCAACAATAATAGAACCCGGTCTTTACAACTCCAGCAATGGAAAAACTACAGTAAAAATTCTTTCGACAAAAAACCAAATTCCTAAGTTTTCTAAAGTTCTAAATTTAACCGTGAATAACTTCGAAACTATAACACCGATTCCTTTTCCAACAAATTCAAATATTACAGAAGAAATTTTGAACGGTATTATCAGAACAAGTCATCTGTCAAATTTCGAAAAAAAATGCTTGTTTAAAACAATAATAGACAACCAAAACGTTCTTTTGAAACCAGGTGAAAAATTAACAGCCACTTCTGGAATCAAACATAAAATTAACACTACTGATAATTCTCCGGTATACACTAAAAATTATCTCTACCCGCACACTTACAAAAAAGATATAGAATCTCAAATAAGCGATATGCTCGATTCTGGCATTATTCAGCCATCCACTAGTCCTTATTCCTCACCCATTTGGGTTGTGCAAAAAAAACTGGATGCATCTGGAAAAAAGAAAGTACGAGTAGTAATAGATTACAGAAAGCTGAATGAAAAAACGATTAACGATAAATTTCCAATGCCAGAAATCGAAGACATTCTTGATAGTTTAGGTAAATCTCAATACTTCACCACGCTAGATTTAAAGTCTGGATTCCACCAGATAGAGATGCATCCAGATCACCGTGAAAAAACTGCATTTTCTACAAGCTATGGCCATTTCGAGTTCACTAGAATGCCATTTGGGCTAAAAAATGCACCGGCCTCATTTCAACGTGCAATGAATAACATCTTAGCGGAACTCATTGGTAGAATTTGTTACGTTTACTTGGACGATATCGTCATAGTCGGAAACAGTTTAGAATCACACTTAGAAAATGTCTCGAAAGTGCTTGAACGTTTAGCACAATTCAATCTAAAAATTCAGTTAGACAAGTGCGAATTTTTGAGAAGAGAAACCGAATTCCTCGGTCATATAATTTCCCCTGAAGGCATAAAAGCAAATCCCGACAAAGTACAGAAAATATTAAATTGGCCACTACCTACAAACGAAAAACAAATACGACAATTTCTCGGATTGTCCGGATATTATCGCCGCTTTATCAAAGATTATTCAAAAATAACAAAGCCTTTAACTAAATGTTTAAAAAAGGATCAGATTATAAATTACAAAGACCCAGACTACATAGAATCATTTGAAAAATTAAAGAAAACAATAGCATCCGATCAGATACTTGCATACCCGGATTTTGAATTACCTTTCATACTCACTACTGACGCAAGTAATTTTGCCGTAGGTGCAGTACTCTCTCAAGTTCAAAATAAAATCGAAAGGCCAATCGCGTTCGCCAGTCGAACACTGAATAAGGCAGAAAGTAATTACTCTACTATAGAAAAGGAGGCGCTCGCTATAATATGGGCAATACGCAAATACAAACCTTATCTTTTTGGAAATCAATTCAAACTCTACACCGATCATAAACCGCTCACTTTTATTAAAACTTGTTTGAAAAATAATAGAATTCTGAATTGGAGGCTCGAATTAGAAAATTATCAATATTCTGTAGAGTATAAACAAGGGAAAGCGAACGTAGTAGCAGACGCTCTTAGCAGAAAAACTGAACTTCCTAATGAAATTAACCTGCAAACTGTAAATATGACCGAAACTATACACTCAGCAGATACGTCAGACGATTTTTTTATTAAGTCAAGCGAAAGACCATTAAATTATTACCGTAATCAAATAGTTTTTGAAATATTCAGTGAAAATCAGGAATCTATAGAAACACCGTTCCCAAATTTTAGAAGAATTATTGTAAAAAGAAGAAAATACGACGAAAGTACCATAACCAGCATTCTGCGGAAGTACCACAATGGAAAACAAACGGCAATATTAGCTCCGGAATGTCTCATACAAATAATTCAACAATCTTTCAAGAATCATTTTAGCTGCTGTGGTTATATGATTATGACGCACTCACAAGTCCAAGATGTTACGTCAGTTGAAGAACAAAACCGACTAATCGCAAAGGAACACGAAAGGGCTCACCGAGGCATAAACGAAGTCGAAAGCCAAATGAAGAGATCATTTTTCTTCCCGAAGATGCATGAGCGAATCAAATCTGCAGTCAACACGTGCACCGTATGCAATGTACACAAATACGAACGGAAGCCGTATAACATCAAGATATCACCGAGACCGACAACCGAAAAGCCTATGGAACGTGTACACATGGATATTTTCTCCATCAACTCGAAAAGTTTCCTTTCGATAGTAGACGCGTTTTCGAAATTTGCGCAAATGATACCCATCGAAACAAAAAACTTGATAGACGTTAAAAGTGCGCTAGCTAAGTATTTTGGTAGCTTTGGAACCCCGATGCAAATAGTAACGGATCACGAAACGACGTTCAGATCCATTCAGCTGAAAACATTCTTGAGCAACTTAGGCGTTTCACTAACATACGCATCATCCTCAGAGAGCAATGGACAAGTAGAAAAAACGCACGCGACGATAATCGAAATGTACAACACGAATAAGCACAAGTTTGTAGACTTGAATACCGCAGACATTATCGCCATATCGATTTCTTTGTACAACACAACAGTTCATTCAGCAACAGGCTACACACCAAACGAAATATTGTTCAATCAATTGAATAACACAAACCCGATTGTAATACAAGAACAAGCACAAAAACTATTCACCAATGTAAAAACGAAAATAGAACTATCAAGGCAAAAACAAATGAAAGGAAACACAAGCAGAGAAGAACCACCATTGATTCAAGAAGGTCAGGATGTTTATGTAAAACCAAACATCAGAAAAAAATTAGATGCCAGAGCAAAAATAACTACAGCACAAAATGTGAAAGACAGAACGTTTGAAAATTCTAAAAACGTAAAGAGACATAAAAATAAGATCAATAGAACTAGAGCCACTTAGGTATACGTCCGAGGACGTCCGTCTTACTCCCCCGGGAGGAATTATGTGGTATAGTCGTATGTAGCTGCACTATAGCGTTACTGTTATACTGCTGGTATAACTGTTACCGAACCAGCAGCGTTATAGTGGCAGCAGCAGTGTTGACAGGTGCGCGCCTTCAACGGAAGCGGCATCGTGGAGACTCGCTCTTCTTCCTCAATACGCCAACGAGACAGGACGTACTTTATAACTTGCGAAAGATTAGTTAGGTTAAAGTTAGGTTAAAATTAGGCTAAAATTAGGTTAAAGTTAGATTAATTTAGAAATAATAAAAAATGTTATAAAATTATAACATAATTATATGTGTATAAACTTTTGATATACGTAGAAAAATCTAAACATGTAACCATTGAACCCCATTGAGCACATGACCATTGATCATTGAACATATGATCGAGCATGTTATGAATCAGTTTGGAAAACTAAGGATACCCCGGTGGTACGACAAGACCGATCTTAATGCCAAGAGGAAAATGAGACATTGTAAAACACATTCTTAAAAAACCAGATCTTTCTCTCGGCAAACCATAATATTCAACCACAAATATGGATCACTGTTTTACATCGGACATGCAACAGTAATAGATCGAATCTTAACGTTCATTCCGGCCGTACAAATCATTCGCAACCATTTACAGCTTGCAACATACTTTGTTGCATTAGATTTTCCTCGCCCCTAAACCACGGACTCAACTTCAAGTGCGGGGATTTCACGCGTTCACGTCTTAATTGCATGCCGCCGATGGATACGATACCGAATGCGTACTTCCTTTTATGAGAGAACCCTCGACGATGATTTATGTGCGACTGCGTTCCCTTCCCAGCCGGCTCAAATGTCAGTGCCCTTCTACTTGGCGGTGGATATACCTACATCCTAAATGTTTCACTCCCTGCACTCCCTTGCGGCTGGCCGATTGATCCAAATGTCACAATCGAGCTATCGTTCCTCCCCGGTAGCGCCATCCAATCTACCAGTGCCGGTTGCTTTGGATTGCACATACCCACAAAACGAGGCGTGCCACCAAAACACCGAAAGACACTGGCGTCGCCGAGCAAATAATCGATGTACGCTGGATGTACGGACAATTTACTCGTCTGAGAAGACCACGGGATGTTCGGTACGCCTTAGCCATAGGCGACCATGGTATATGTTTTTTTTCTCGCTTCTTTAGTTGGGGCGTGAGAGTGTTATAATTTCAGGCTATTAGAGGCTCATAAAGTAAAACCACCCGTCAGCCGCTCCACATCTAACTGTTTCACAATTTCCCACGGCGAATGGCGCGGTGTGGGATGTGTGCGAAGGCTCACAACAGCACACGGATGGACTTCAAACACTAGCATGCAGTGTGAGCCGTTCAGAAAAAAAAGTTCAAGGTACATCGATATTCCGTATCGCTGTCCACATCAAAGTCACCCCTCTAATCATTGCCATCCTTTCGACAAATAAACGCACTTCAATGGCAGTTGGCAGCCTGATCTCTTGACCACGGCACGTTTGTGACCTTCGGCTAACTCGATGTGCCGTCTTCCATCCGGCGCTTGGGCGGATCATACTTGAACCTCACACACACGTACATGAACGGGCATGATCCGATTTCGTAGAAAACGATTCGAACGGTAATTTTGCTCGAGGGTAGAAAAATTACCTTTACAAAATGGAGTTGCTCTTGAGATAATTTTGAGCCGAAAACGCACATGCTAGGGGAGGGAGGCACCTTTTCAATGCGGACCGTAAGATTTCGCGGGCACGGTCAAGAATTGGACCGCTTGGCTGGGTCGGTCAAGAATTGGGCCAACTAATTCGACGAGTTCGAGGTGACTCATCTAGTGGCGATTAGTGGTAACTCACCTTCATTGATGCCATTTTTGCCTGCAAACAAGAAGAGAAAGAGATGTTGGTCATTAGTGTTGGCGTTTGGACGAGAGTGGAGTGGATAGACGAAGTTTATGGGTAAAGTGATAAAAAGCAAGGACTTGAATCAAATGAAGCTTAACGAGAGCCTTTGGTTCTTAGATGATTTAGTGGATGAGTAAATTCATGGACAACGGAAAATACTCAACGCAAGGTTAAATCTATGTAAAGCTTGAGTTTAACAAAGATGTTTAAATTGAGGAGGTAAAGTAACAATTATTGCAATTGAGGTTATATCATCATTATTATAGCAAGGCATCAATTGTTTAATTTATATGCCAAAATCTCGTTTGTTTCATTTTATATCTAAAACGTTTTTTTACATCCATTTTTGATTTTCTTGGGAAAGGATATTTGATGCATTAATAAAATAAATTTACACCCTATATTTCCTCTTGCAGCTAGCTTCTAAAACCCATTATATACAAATCGACTTCATTTTGCTCTAAACACCGGTTAATATGTCATTTTTGTGTGTTTCGGGTACTCCTTACATTTTGTCTGATTGCAGGGTAAAACTGGGTAGATTTAACACAATTACCCTCATACATCAAATTATAAGCTGTTCTGTGTACTTTCGTGACAGCCGGCAGGCAATGGTGTATAGAAAGAAGGAAAAAACACACACAAAATCCCAAGCGTTAAACATCAAACCTTCCGATCAACGACTGGCTTTTTGCGCTAAAATAAATCTCAAAGGTACGCCTCGACCGCAGTGGGTGAAACCAGTGTGTTAGGCAGGTGATTGATGTCGATGCGATGGCCATCCGGGAACTACTTTATTTCTGCATTGTATTCAAATTATACCCATCATCGTGCAGAACGTAACCCGGAGTATAAAGTTAATCATGTCGATCGATCATGACACATTCACGGGGTTGCACTGGAAACGATTTATGATCGAATGCTGCCTGAACCCGCGGGAATATTTATAGCACCGTTATTACCCGGTGAGGGCGTATGTTCGGAGGTGATCGATACGTTGGTGCCCAACTAATCAACTGCCGCTCTTTGATGTATCCGGTATCATACTGTGCGCTGACAGGCGTTAGGTTGTGCAAAATTGTAGCCATCTCGTCTAGGAATCGCCTAAAAGTGACTTTCTGTCACTTTTCTTCACACACTACCGAATCTCTCACGCTCAATCATTTAATGCTCGTGGAGGTACCGTACGAGTGGACTTCTTGTTTTGTCGCTACAAGCGTACATACCTTGCGGGGTTGGTATCACACACGATTACGTAATGTCTAATGAAGCATAATCAGCAAACCGCTAATATCCGACACCTACTACCTGCTAGGAACACTCCTTTCAAACTCCGATACGGACGAAGAAATTTCACCCTCCCATACGATAGGTTCCAAGTACTAGCAAATTGTTTATCATTTCACCCAACATCTCATTATGATCCCACTACCATGCACGGTGAACCGTGGTCAGATGCTTTCCTGGTTATGTGTGGAGCAACGAGTGTGTAACGGTTATGCTGTAGATGTTTAATGAAATATAATTAAAGCAAATTGAACTGAAGTTTGATTCAATCTCAATTCAGTAATTGGATTTATTTTACAACCGCATTAAAGGTAGAGTTCAGAGTTATTTGATGGAATCGGATATAATATATCTTTTTTTTTATTTTTCTTGAAGTATACATTTTTTGTCTACTTATTTGAGTTTCACAGATTAAAAGATTTTATTTTATATTTTTGGCTTATAAAATTTAAAAAGATCAATATTTCCTATTTGCTTTACCTTGGAGGTTTTTCTGGCTTTTCTTAACTTTAGTCTACCCGTAGCTGGATAGACTATAAATCAGAATATCCATTGGACACTGTATTTTTAATTAATTATGTAAATAAGTGACCTTGATCGATTGTTTGCCTCTAGCAATATACCAACCGGACGTAATTATTTTACCCAAAAATCGATATAAATTGATCATCTATTCAAACATATTAAATCAAATTCGTCTTAAATCCGCTAACGAAATTGTACTATAAAAAAACATTTAATTTGACCAGTTTTATGGCACATTTAAAATGGTAAATTAATTTTTGCACAGAATCCCACAAAATCCGCCTGTTGTTTTGTTTATATCAGAACCGCCAGATCGTATGTCTTGCTCGTATAAAAAAACTTTTTCTTATTTTATAGCAAATGTCCACCATGATTCACCACATTTAAATTTGATATTTTATCTAATCCTGAATTTTTTCTTATGCTTGTGTCCTTTCAGAATTAATTTTTGGGTGTTTGTTTTTGCTGGTGAAACTAGTCTACAAACATTCAACCACATAAAATGACACAGCGTAAAAGTAAAGGAGGGACAGCGACGATGCGTGCCGCTATGCTGCTAGCCACCGTTCTGTGCATTGCCGTGTTGCCGGTTTGCATCTACAGTCTGGAAAACGGACTCGCCAGAACACCGCCCATGGGATGGCTTTCATGGGAACGGTTCCGCTGCAATACGGATTGCGAGGGTGATCCGGAGAATTGTATCAGGTAAGTCACTCAAACACTTAATTTCCCACAACATTCGCTAGTTTTCGTTAGCTAAATAATGACAATAAAAAATATTATTCATTGATTTCATCTTGCACGATTTAACATTTTCATTTTTTTTTGCTAGCTCAAAACACCTAAATCGCACTCATTTAAAGGTGGTTTAAAAAAATGCCTCATGGCACGTGCTATCGTATGGAAAGGCACCTTGTGAGGCAATCGGTGCACGATCATCACGCGAGGTTTTTTCACGGAATCCCCTTAGGGTGGTGGGTAAAGCATAGCACAGGAACTTTACTAAGCTTCGGCACACCCAATTCCTTGTTTCAAATTAGTTCACCACCAAAAGGAAAATATAGCTTCACGCTGCATAAATAAGAAAGGCCACCGGATTCGTGTATCAACTGCAAAAAATATTTACAACCGAAGCGTTGCACTGCTGTTGTTTGCACCATTATTTACACCACAATTGTACGATGAACAAATTTGGTATCGAATACGGCGTGTATAAAACTTTTATTTTCATCCAGTTTTTGTTGATTGGTGAGTCCAAAGACGACGCACTGTTAGAAAGCCTTTTTTAACACTGACTGAAGTGTTTTTTTGCACCATTGCGCAATTTCCACGTCCGTGGCCATGAATTTGCGATCAGTTTGAGACTGGAGTCGGTCAGTTGCACCGATGATTTATGATGCACAAGTTTAGCTCATGGACTTGGCGCGTTTTTCACTTTATGGATGCTTCTATTGACCCACTACTATCCGCTTCTTTCTATTTTTTGAGGGGAAAGTGAAAGTGCTTTTGCCAACGTGCAAATTGCGTTAGATTGCGTGCATCGAAATGAATCTTACCGTTCATTTTTTTTGCTTAAAATTTAGTGAATACAAATGCACATTTTTAATAGGTTACGATTTTGGTTATTATTCCTAGCAAATTTTTAATTATTTAAATCTTCATATAGAAAGAGATCTATAAGCTAAACAATCTACTCACAGTCACTATAATAAAAATAGTTAATATTTTTCAGTAGAAAATCGAGCTATACTAATGATCGAAGTGAATATAAATATATTAATTTAATAAAATAACTAAAATTAAATTAAGGTGAAAAAGATTTCAACAACAGGCGCCCAATTTTTGGTATTAAATTTCAAGGAGTGTTTAGTAGTAAAAATGAAAGTTAAAACAAAAGTGGTTAAAAAATGGAATTTTTTGGAATTTTAATAATATTTTGAAAAAAAAAAACATGTAAAAACATGTTTTAGCGATACGGCATTTCTAATTAAGTAAAGAAAAGATTTATTAAAAAAAGGGTTTTTGATGGTGAGATATCTATTACAAACATTATTGAAAAAAATATAACAATAAACATAAACAAAGGTAGGATATTTGTTTAGCGAACCATCCATCAAAGTAAATGACTAACATTCAATCTATCGGTTTGTTTATTATCCATCCACTGGGATTGATTATTTATGATAAAAATAGACAACCGATCATACAGCTTATGATCGCCGTTGCCTCGGTACGAAACGACTAAAAGCAGTCCATCATTCTCCGTTCGATAAGTCTTCCCTTCACCGTCCTGACTTCAAAAAGGGAAAAAAGGTCAGCCTGTTGCTGGGTATGAAACGAAGCCTACCGGATTTAGTATCAGCCTCTCCGGTAGCGTCACGACAAAACCGTCGCTTCATATTTTGCGTTGCTTTATGACCATGCAACACTGTCGGCAAGTAAGTCGCATTGCCTACGGGGATGCAAAACTGTGTGTGAAAAACTTCTAAACCATTTCCTGCATTTTGTAGCAGGCTTGTAGCAAAGATGTCGAAAGAAGAATCATCAATATGACCATACTAAGTGCTGCAGGCAAATGTAAATTTATTTTATTTTTATTGATCAATTGTTGCATAAGCTAAAGAGGGATGAAATAAAGCAAAAAAAAAGGAATGCTCCAGAGAATGTCTTCGTTTGAACCTTTCCAAAAAAAAAGCTACTTGCTCTCGTGGTAAACATTTATGTGAGTTTAAGCGATGCAATTGCCAGCATAATACTTTGTGCACGATTTGGGTAATGGAAATCCCGAAAAAAGTACACTTTTAAGGTCCATTGTTGGGGGCAGCATCTTTCACTCGCACTAGAAGGAGAACTCCCACCGTTCGTGCCACAGCTTTTCCCCGTTTGACCTTTCCCACCCTTACGTAACAACTTCTTGCGCACACGTTCCGGTTGCGTTACAAATCGCACGCAAACAAAGCCGAACGCGTTCTTCCCGCCGCAACTCGTACGATAAATGACTGAGAATTCGTGCCAATCGTGTTACTGGCAGCTTCTTGCCAGATCAATAAATCAGATCAACCAAACCAAACCTGGTATATGGACCGCACAGTGGAAACCTTCGCTCACGTGTGTTGTAACGTCGGATTTGAGTGTCACAAAAATTACGAAAGCACCGCGAGTACACAATTATTCTGACCCAGTGCCGAAACATCGTTAGCCAATCTAGCCGTGTTTGCATTACAAAACGATGCATGTCCGGACACACGGATAGCTGCTCCAGTTTGGGTCTCCGCATCACATGTTCAAGTCGAACATCATTCATAAAAAAGCACTCAACTGTCAAACTAAAGCGTGTGGGGTCATCGCATCCAAACGAAAAGCATCGAAATTGATGAGCATTGTGATGCCAATTAAAACAACAGAGAACGATTTTATTTGTACAGTAAGCCAAGCAGAAATTTTAGGACTTTGGAGAGTTTTAAAACTTTATCAAAATTTAACTATTCTACTTTTGAAAAAAAAAATTGGAGAAACATGTCTAGAAGAAATCAGAAATATTTGTATAACTTTTTCCTTGTGGAAAGAAAATTGTAAATTACATTTAATGTTTCGTAATCGATAATCTTTACGATCCCTTTAACTCATTTACTTCGCATATACGTTTGTTAAGCAATAGCTAATTATTGTTATACGTTTCCACGCTCTGCCTATATTATACCCTTTCACGTAACGTCTCAGTAATGTCATGAGAACGAAGAAATAAAGAGTACACAAAACAATGCTGCTTATGCGGTAATTTAGTTTGTGACGCGCATTCTACCGCCGATCGATCGATCCGATCGTGAGATGGTAGCAACGAATCGATCACCACCACCGCCGCCCGTGGTCACGTTTCCACCGGATTTGCCACTCACTCCGGGGACTTGTAGGATGTAGGGAATTGTATCTTCCACTTGCGTTCGACATCCGCCAGCCGGAGCACGAATTCTGGACGTAAATCCCTTCTGTGGGTCCTTTCCAATTTCTCAACCGGTGCGAGAGTAACCTTTTTTGCAACAAACTTTATAATTGAAGTCATCTAACGAGTCGCTTCCTCCCGTGTGCTGATGGTGCTGAGCGTTCTGGACACAGCGAGATGAAAGATTACGTGTGCTGTTCGGTGCATGTCCGAAACTGCTTGATTGACCCGCCAACCCAATGCCAGCGTGGGCTGGCACGGAAGATAATTGCTTCCTCGGACATTCACCGGGACGCGTCGGGACACCCGCTGTCAGCCGATGGTGACCAAAATGTTCCAAAGCGATGGCTTTAGGAAATGTTCGCTCATTTGCATAATGAGCATAATTATCGGCCCAGTGTGCGTTACACCGCGTGTTACCATCGATGTTTTCTCCAAATGTACGCTTCCATCGAAACGGAGCGTTTCGTGGTCGTGTGCTCGTGCCAGTACTCGATGTCAATTAAATTTAACAATTTTTGATCACCACCAAAATGGTCACCCGCGAACGCCTTTCCGTACGGTAAAGCAATGACAATCTTTACAGGCATCGCATCAGGCATAAGGGGGAATTTTGCACGATCCAATGAAATTGTCGATCGAGTAGTTTTACAGTGGTGAAAGAGAGGGAAAAAGAGCGACAGCAGTGCAAACATACTTTCCTCACGCGATGAAGTGTTTATATTTCAGAAGAGTTACTGCCGGTTCAACAGCATGTTGACAACACACTAGACTTGGCCAAGCACCCAAACGTGCCCGAGGATCGTTGAGAAATGCTTCACACAAAACCCCAAATGGGATGCCTAAGTTCACTTGAGTTAACATCATTTAAATTAGATCAAGATCAGCTGGAAAGAAAGGAAGTACATGTTGACGGAACATTTGCTCCGTAGCGCTTGACCTACAAAGGTATAGGTGGGAAAAATAACGCATAAAGAAAAACTATATGCATTTTCATCATTTTTTAAGTGTGTATAATGACAAACAAATTTTTAATAAAGTAGTTAAATTTTATAACAAACACAATAATGTCCTTGGCCTTTATTAGTGCGCCATCGTAAATCCATTACTGATCATTTAAAGGTAGCGGATGAAAATATTCACACGAAACATAATGTTTTCAACACGTTTTTATTAATTTATGGTTCAACATTTACAGATTGTTGGTTTTTAAGGACAAATTGGAACTAAAATCATGTCAGTGACATATTGTTGTGTGTTTAAAAGGTATAACTAGAAGCCTTAAATCACAACATCGCCAAAGGGTATGTTTAATTAGCCCCAGAAACGTAACCGAAAAACTAAAACCAGCCTATCAACAAACCACTTCCAATTCACCTTTCTTGCGATGGAAGTGTTCGTCTAACGAACACAACAACAAAAATCATGTAAAATCATCTTTAACAAGGACGAATACGGCTTATTTTTTGCCCTTTTTTATACTGATCATTTCATCATAATCCATCGATGAGGATTATTTAAAAGTCGATGATGTTTCGTTGAACTAAAAAAAAGATTCAACAAGCTAATGGCAACATCAGCCGTCCCGATTGTTTTGCGACCCGAGCCAATCCCTAAAGGCCATTTCGATAACAACGACCCGCAACGACGTTATTGGAAGCAAGGTGCCGTAAATAAATTGAATATAACAATATTGCTCTTTCTCAAGGGATTGTTAACTTCTCCGTATCGGTGTGATCATGGCGAGACGCCTCAAATCACCACTCAAGCATCATCGGCAAGTGGGATGATCCTCTAAGCGATCGGTTAATACCGCGAAGTGCTATCGTGTCGATCGATCAAACGCTTCTTTGTCGATGTACGTTTAATCTACCGCAGCGCTTCTGCTAATGTTGCTTACGGGCATCCATTGTCAAGTCATGTCCTCTTCGAAGATCGTGTCATTTGCAAGATTATAACACGAACGGCGGAGAAGATCGAGTGAACTGAACTGTGGTCACTGCATTTTAGTTCAAAACTGGGTCATCGTTTCTTCGTCACCAGCCAAGTTGTGAGTTGAGTCGTAACAGTACTGTGAGCACTATATCATTGTGAATTTGTCATTCTCTCAGCGGGTCTCGGAATGGAATCCAGTGATTCCATAGAGGAAAAACAATCGAAACCCGAATGGGCTGGTGTATAAGGACACAGAAAAGGTTAGTTGACCTACAGTGTAGCGCTTATGCCCTCGAGGAGATCGTTTGATGTGGATCCAGGAAATCACGAACCGCCGACACTCGTAGTAATGCGCACAAGACTGCCGTGGGCAGTCTACAAATCATCAGAAGATTCCTGTGCACCCTTCGCCCAGATTGCATTTGCGTGTGGCTTTACATTTTGCGTGATTCGAATGTACAGTTTTACAATGTCACAAAAAGGGTATGAGTTAGCGCCAGAATTTGAAAAAGGCGGAAATAGTCATTGCAAGTCTTCATGAATATTTAGTCTTATACTTCACAGCTTGGAAGGATCAAAAGTAAAACTGATATTTTCTAACGCAACATAGACTATTTGCATGTAATCGAAGAATGTCTTATTTTAGAAAAATAAGTCTTTATAATAAATTTTAATAGCTAAATAATGTTGAGATTTACTAGGCCAATATTTCACCCTTTTTATCCATTTTTTACTTCATTTGTTACAATATTTTGTCTTGTTTCACGTACGTTCCAGTGAACACCTTTTCCGCACGATGTCCGATTTGGTGGTGAGCGAAGGGTATGCTGCCGTTGGCTACGAGTACATCAATGTCGATGATTGTTGGCTGGAGAAGTCGCGTGGACCGCGTGGTGAGCTGGTCGCTGACCGACGTCGCTTCCCGAGTGGTATGAAGGCACTGGCAAACTATGTGCACGCTAAAGGTCTTAAGTTCGGCATCTACGAAGACTACGGAAATTACACGTGTGCCGGATATCCAGGAATTCTGGGATTCTCCGCCAACGATGCGGCCCAGTTTGCTTCGTGGGACGTGGATTACGTTAAACTGGACGGTTGTTATTCTCTACCGATTGACATGGATCATGGCTATCCGGAGTTTGGCCGTAATCTGAATGCCACCGGACGTCCGATGATCTACTCGTGCAGCTGGCCAGTTTATCAGATTTATGCAGGCATGAATGTGGGTTAAAGATTGAAGTTGTTGTAGTTCCTATTTGAAGCTAATGTCTAATCATGTATTTTATATGTCCACCCGTCACAGCCGAACTACTCGTCAATTATTCAGCATTGTAATCTGTGGCGCAACTACGACGACATCCAAGATTCCTGGGCATCGCTGGAGAGCATCATCGATTATTATGGCAACAATCAGGATGCGATCATACCGAATGCTGGTCCCGGCCATTGGAACGATCCGGACATGGTAATGTGACTCATAAATGCTTACATATAGAGCATACTAATTATTTCCTTTCACTGCAGTTGATTATCGGAAACTTTGGGCTTAGCTACGAACAATCCAAAACGCAGATGGCCCTCTGGGCTATAATGGCTGCACCGCTGATGATGTCGGTTGATCTGCGTACGATCCGACCAGAGTTTAAGGCGATTCTACAGAACCGCAAAATCATTGCGGTAGATCAAGATCCACTCGGCATTCAGGGGCGAAGAATTTATAAGGTAAGAAAATCTATTGCTTCGAAACATGACAAATCCATTACGTTTAACGGTACACTATTTATTACCGACACACCTCTGCAACAGCACAAGGGCATCGAGATCTGGTCGCGACCGATCACTCCCATCTACCAGACGTACTACTCGTATGCGATCGCTTTTGTTAACCGACGAACAGACGGTACACCGTCGGACGTGGCCGTGACTCTTCGTGAGCTGGGTCTTATATCCCCCACGGGCTACAGGGTTGAGGTAAGACAAATCGCTTATCAAACCAAATCACTTCGGTGCATTATAATGACGTTGCGCTCATCGTTTTAGGACCTGTACGAGGAAGTCGACTACGGAGTGCTGAGCCCACAGACGAAGATTAAGGTTAAGGTGAACCCATCCGGTGTGGTGATACTGCGGGCCGATGTTCAGCCGGAGCGTTTCTCCAAGAGACCGTACAATCCCATCTTCTATCGCTATCCTAACTAAACCATACGCAGTGGTGTTAAACGGCAGTCAAAGAACCTCATTTTATGCTGTAGGTAACGTTTGACAGCGTACTAAAGATGTCCAAATTCGGAACCACTAGCTAGACCCTTCCTTGTAGTAGCAATACCCATACACAAACACACACCCACACATCCATCAGGCGAAATTTCAACAAGTTTCAGTGCATTGAAACATGAAACTATTTGATAGTGATGTAAGAAATACAGGAACAATTCTTTAAGGATAGTTTATCACGAGCAGCAGAAAGATAACAATCATGTGCCAGTTTTGATGGAAAAAAACAATTCATAGCGAACACTTACATTTCCCCTAAGCACACAAAATGACGAACACATTTATAGGAGTGAACAGTCTACAATAGGTCTACACAGAGAAATGGCTTTTATTTGCAGTCCTGGCACTGTTTGTTAGCATAGGATCCGTGTGTTAACTAGGTAGAAAACAAATGCATACTTGCACCGCAATCAAACACGTTCCACAGCAGCCAGAAACCAAAATGGTGCTTTCATACAAACGTGTGCTTCCTTGCTAACGAGAGCCTGTTTTCGGGTGCTCTTTTGGGCGAAGTTGAGGCGCCACAGTGATATGATTACGTTACGTAACGGTTAAAAAAAAGTTTTACACTTCCCCATCCGGGATAGCAAAACCAGCACAGAACGATTGGCTAGTAATGCGGGTCAATTGTATACCTTGCCCAACCCCCGTCCAATACCGATTTGGTGTGGGGTTTTCCATCAGAATCCGTGGTGTATGATCCTTGGTACGTGCATAAGGTTAGGTTTGTACATTGTATAATTTATGATACGGGACAGTCCCGGGGCAGTGAGTGTGTGATGTCCTTGTTTTTTTTTTATTTCTTTAATAGTTTCCAAAACCAATTATTGACTAAATGAATTTGAGATAATAAATAAATGGATAAAATCGATACGAAACACAATAAAACGTTGGTTTACTTTAACATATTAAAACAAAACTAATAAAGAAGTACAAATTTTGAGAAAATAAACTAATAAAAAATCATTAGAGCATCGCAATTGGAAGAGAGTAAGAACAGCAAATACAAAAAATATATTTTTTAATTATTTGCGTAATACACTATTAAAAGATGGGTATGATCAGGCAGGGCATTACGAGAAATTCTTCAGAAAAGGCAATTTAGAATGGGTTAGAAAGACAAGTGAAGTATCAACTTAATTTTTAAATTCTATGTTAATCGATGCACATGAACGAATATACAAAAATTATTTAAAGTATGTACATAATTTGTTGAAAATACTTTAGAATAATACATTCAACCTACAGTTCCTTTGATCATAAATATTAATGAACATATTAATGTTTGTTAGTCGTAGATGAAAATTTGATTATTTGCTTTATTGATTTATTGAGATGTTTTATTCATTCAGAACGGCCAAGCCACTTTACTATTCTTTTAATTTTTGTTTATAAACAATAGCTGAAAATTGAAATTGCTTTTGTGTATTCCAATTATAGCATTTGTTAATTGTGTTACCATTTTTTAAAACAAATTGTATTTTTTAATCAAAAGTTTTAACTGCATGTAGCAACTTTCCGTACACTTTATCGTGACATTATAAACCGCATTGGTTTAATTTTCATCACAGACATCTATAAACACAAATATGTTTAGACGATTAAGTCAAAGAACGTTTCAAACTCACAAAAATATTGTAAAATTACTTGCACAAAGCTTGCTGCGTAAGTTGTTCTCATTCCATTCTTATGTTAAACAAAATCATTTAAAGGGAAGCCAACAAACAGCTCCTACTAATATCGTCAAAAGCGGTATGTAACGCGATCACAGCAGTTAACTGGTGGCAGTACTCGCATGCAACATAACCAAAGTCCATCTATTGAACTCATCAAACCAACGCAAACACACCCTCAGTCAGATGCACCCGCTGCGTACCAATATGCCGGACGGAGTAATGTTTATTTAATCAGCTGGCCCGTCCCCACCCGCTGGATGCTGAATCCACATCCGAGCGTGCCGCGCGAGTTGTCGCTCCATTCCAAAGTGCAATCCGCGCAGTTGCATGTAGTGCAATTTCCTCGTGAAAGGAACGGCTCGTGGCGAACGGAAATGCCTTCTATACAATTTTGTTTACTAACTGCTCGGTTCACCTTAAAAGGAATTCATTTTTGTCACGCCAAGGATCGTATTGAAACCACCTTGCAACCTGATTTGAATTCTTCATACAGCTAGCAAAATCAATAGCAGAACAGCAACACAAATATGAATTGTAGATCAGTGAACATTATCTACTCATACACACACTCGACAATTCCGTACTTCTTATCTACGATGCATCAGGCTTGGGTTTTCTAGAGGTAAAACATATGTTTCCAACACGTGCATCGAAAGCCTTTAATTACCTTTGCCACAGAAATAGCAACCAAACAGCAACGGACAACCAAGTGTCGCCTACAAAAAGCTCTCACTATCAGCGAAGATCGATTAGTTCTATACGAGATTAGACAAGTTTGTTTGCATTGACCTCAGGGGGTTCGCTGACAGCGTTGTGACAACAGACGTACAAAATTAAGAAAATTATTTCGCAACTTACATTTTTATATATTCTACCAGAGTGTAAGATTCAAAAGCTTTAGATAGCTGAATTTAATTTTGTTTTCCAATGTTTTTTTACTACCGTGTGTTATTTTTTCTACATTTATAAATTGTTGTAATTTCCTCTATTGAGTTCGTTATTTTGAAACTTCTTTTTAAATTTTTCTCTTGTTGCTATTGTTTTACAATATTGTTGACCATTTTTCATGCTGTATGTAGAAGTAAATTTTTCATTTTGTTTGTGTTTTTAGTGTGTTTGTGTTTATTGTTGAATAAATAGATTCATTTATCTATTTCCTCATGTTCTGGTTCGTGTTGGTAATTACGTTTGTTTCGTAATTTCTTTTCTAATTTAATTTCGATTTCGATTTAAGTTCTTTTCCAATGTTCTTTTTACTAACATTTGTGTTATTTTTTCAGGCTACACTTTTGAATTGTTGTTAATTTGTTCTACTAAGTTCGGTACTTTAAACGATTTTTTTTTATTTTTCTCTAGCTGCTTTTTGTTTTATAATATTGTTGACCTTTTTTCATGCAGTATGTAGAAATAAGTTTTTCGTATTTTTTTTATTTACTCCTTTATGTATTTTCTCGTGTTCTGGTTCTTGTTGCTAATTTCGTTTATTTTAAATATTTCTTAAGCTATTTTTAAACTAGACATGACGTTTTTTATTTGTTTTTATGTTTGCTATAGCTTTACAATCATACAATCACGATCTACGATCCCTCTACCCTTCGGCAAGCAGTAACGTTCGGTACGGTTATCACCTTCTCGTACACAATTATCACCCTTCTGGTTACTGTTTGCACAAAATCGAATAAGGAACGAAATAAAGTAGAGCAGACAACCTGGGCAGCTTGGTTCTAGCTAGCTTGAAGGCGAAAATAACCTTCCTGTGCTAAATGAAACAACAAACGCAGTTAATTGTTATGCAAAGAGTTCTACATATCTATCGATAAGCCTCTTCATTGGTAAGCTGTTGTGAAATCAGCCAGGTGTTTTGTTCGTAACCTGTTATCGTCAGACGGTGAGATAAAAGTTATTCAACGGTAACGTCAGCTGGAGATTGGTCCATAAACAAATATATGAACCACATTGTTGCTAAGCTGAAAGTGTTGGAAAATATTTCAATGCACATTTTATTATTATTTTCTAGTAAATAAAAATGTGTTACATTCTTGTAGTACAACTCTACAAGACCCAAAATTAGTTCTATTCAGATATATCAATATTTAAAATATTTCAATGCACAATACTGTTACACTACCCTAATGTTCATATTGCGTCTTGTATCCAACAGCACCTGCTCTCGTTTCTTCCTTCACCATGCTACAATCGGCTCGTATTTATTTCATAATACAATTAGCAACAGGTCGCTCACATTTCCATCATAAACTACACGATTCGTGTTGTCGTGCACCAAGCCCCCAAGACCGGTTTGATTATCTGCGACTTAATTCGTCTCCGATTACTCACAAACGATTCGTGTTGTCAATCGAGCGATAATCGTTAACGTAATTACTATTTACATTTATTTTTAATTTTCCCTTTATAAGATAACGATCATGTGAATGATATTTTATGAAAAATTTATTATTTTTTAAATAAAAAATCAACTTTATTACTGGGCTTTAAATTCGCGCCGGAACAAATGCGTTGTTATCAGTGAAAGGAAAACAATTGTTGTTCAGCGAAAGCAGCACAAACAAATGTATATTTAGATAACGGGAGCATCTTCAAGATGGCAGCAAGACGAGAAGAACTCATTTTTTCACTTTTCTTCCTCGACGTACACAAGGCTTAAATTTTGCTGATCCAATAATAACAAAAAACGTCAGCAGCAGGAGGAGTGTCTCATCATGACGCAAGCATTTGTTTTAAGAACTCGTCTCCTGTTTTACTGTGCAATAGAAAAGATTGTATTTATATCTGTAGCAAAAAATATCCTTAACGCAAAATATTCTACCCACACGGTTGCAATCTTTAATGCTTGTTTTATCAATCCTCATCTCGTTTGCAAATAGAAACACATATTAGATACACATTCATTCTTATTACCGACAGTTTGTGGCAAATGGCGAATTGTCCAGACTGGTTGGCGGCCAAACCCGGCACGGTTCATGATATAAGACGTACGACTTTGTTTGATTAAAATGACCTCGTGCGATGAGTTTCAATTTTGGTCGATTAAAGTATTTTGCCCTCCGGTTGCGTTGCTATCTGTGATATACTTCTCACTGACCCAAATGTTTGGAAGTTCATCTCCATACCTAGAACATTCCTTCCATATTGTGATTGTTGCCAGAATGTTTTTCATCCCCCTCCCATAAATAACCCATAAATTGCATCGCAATGTATATTGGCAGGACTATCTTCTTGAATGATTACACACTGATAAGACTTAAGTCAATATGTGAAAACAATTAAAATTAATTGGGGTGGTAAGCGGCATGATTTACACTTAAAAATAAAGGCAAAGAAAGTAATTAACTTAACTTACTATAATTTTAATTTAATAAAAAAAATCACCATACATCACTTCTAATCTTATTTATCGAATTGCCAGACTGAATTACAGCTTTTATGGACGGGTGTTTTACTTTTATGGCCGTTGTTAGCTCTTAAAACTCAATTAACCCGCGATCGTAAAACCGGAAACTACGCAAAACAGCGGATTGTTCTACTAATGTCCTATGAGCTCACGTCAAGTATTTCCACCTTTAATTAGGTCAATCAGTCAAATCACTTAACGTGGTTTGATCGTAGAATCTGATCTAGCTAAACGAGATTCTAAATTACGCGGGAAAAACTCGACCAACGTCACATGAAGGGGTTTTTCTTTACTTCATCCTCAAACGAGATGTTCATGCAATATAGGAGCGAATTTTGTAATTTATACCATATTGACAACTTAGTCATTTTATAGCACAAATGTACAATAAAATGAATAAGTAAGCAATTTTGTTGAACTTTCAAATTCTTTCTTTAAAAAAGTTGTATCAAATGATGAATATATTACAAATAAAAGAGGGGGGTTGTGTCTATGGCTTTGAAGTATAAACAAAATTTTACCAGGATTCGACAAACCGAAATTTCCGTGAATTTTCTTCTTCTTCACTCTTCGAGGCGCTTGAGAGGTACGATAGAGGAATCCAGCTTCCTGGGCCTTCCCCTATTACTCCACCGTACTGGGCTTACGCTCCAAAGTCTCCGAGATTTCCGAGACCGGCAACTTCGACCATATGTCCCAGGATTTTTATGGAGACTATTGGCTTTTACCTAAAATATTCATCTGTTCTGAAATAAAACCATTTCTTTTACTTGTATAATTAATCTAGCCAGAAAAATGCCAAGTTTATTCAAGGTTTTGTTTAGGTTTCATGATAATTAACTTGTCTCTTTGTACAATCCCGGACCCTTTAAATGACCCTTAAGTTATGTACTTGATTTCAGAGACTTTTGGGTCGGCGGTAAAAAATATTCTTATTATATTGTATTGGATTTCATATTGTCCATAGACATCGATCCATTTATGTGCATGAAGAGTCACGGTTCAGTGGAGATTTGAACCTTTCAGCCTTTCATGAGTACCTTTCAAAAGCTTTAATACCTGTTAGTATAATTATTTATTTTTCACGACAATCAATCTGACATTTTTGGTGAATGACGTCAAAAAAACTCTACACTCTTTTATATTATTTTTATAGAAAATATTCATCTTGATGACTTCTCAAAAAATCTCAAAACAATGGCATTACAACAAAAAATTCTAATCATTTATTTTAAACACGCGCGAATTCGTCCGAATCTGTTCACAACAGTGGAAAGTTTCTATTTCTCGTTTGCAAACAAAATCCCTACTGCATTGGGAAAGCTGATGTAACGAACCTGCCTACGAACGTCACTAAAATCACCCAGCCAAGAATAATCTAATCTCCGAGTGAAATTGATGGCGAACATTTCAAACAAGACAACTAATCACAAAAGCCAAGCGTAAGTAAAAGTAGCAAATGGAAAAAAGTATTATTTCTTCAGTTCTTTTATGTTGCCTTCGCACAATAATTCTCATAAGGAAATGCCAGTTTACTGCACATGACAAGCCCCTCGCGTGAAAACTAGGTCAATGGTATTGCGTAGAGCAGTTTAAACACAAAAAAAACACAAACATGCGAATTCAAGGATATTTTGATACTTCTCATATGTAAGGTCCATTCGTCATGTGCTAATGTAAGCACTCGATAGAATCCAGGGCTAGAACTAAATCAACTTACGGTTAGTGGCCGTGTAGTATCGCTGATTTGCATCCGCGTGGCGCGTGAGCGTTTCCTCACCACCCTGTGCCATTTTGGGCTCGTTCGTTGTCGCAATCGGTGCCATGCTGCAAGGACGGGCAGGACGTTTCCAGTTCACGTGTAACTATCACGATTGCTTATCAGTCTCTATATACACGCCAAATTTGACAAACAACACTTCCGGTGATTGTTTTTCGTTCCACTTATCGATTCAAGCATACAAGAAAGCACTAGAAGAACGGTTTCTCTGGTTGTAATGCTTTGATGGACCGATATTACTTCCTGCTTCAAGTTCCGCTGGCGGCAAGTTGAAGGCTCGGCAAGATTGTCTTTTTTGCTGCACTGTAGGTTTTGTGTTTTTGTTTCACACACTCACACTCTGTCACACTTTGAACCGCGAGAGTTCAAGGACGTGGCGTTGTTTGGATTTTAGCAACCACCGCAAGTATCACGCAACGAATTATGTTCACTATGAAAGCATCCAAATCCCGGAAGTTCCTTGTTTCACCTTTCAAAGGATATGTCAAATCGCGCGCTTTGTTGTTTATACTTGCAACCAGCTGACACAATCGAAAATCAAAACAAACGGATCAAAGATGGCTCCGAACGAGAACAGCTCCCACGAAACAAAGGAATGGCTTGCTGAGAGTTGATGGAATGGTTTTTATTTTGGAACTATTTTCTTCCCGCCACAGAGCAGTAGAACCAATTCGGCGAAGATGCACAGCGTTTCCTGTCTCTTTTTCGCTTTGTTGATTGTTACAACAGTACACCGACTCTGCACTTTGCAACTTAATGCACCTGTGATCGATTAACGCGGGCTGCTGCAGCTTGTTGCACTCTCTCTGTTGTTGTCTCACCACGGGCAGGCGCACTACTCACGACGTGTTTTGCACTCAGCGTACTATAGTCGTGCAAAAAGCATTCACCGCTCGCAATAGTGTCTCGTTCAGATTTCGCGCACTATCTTGCTCTGACACGGTCTCGCAGGGGCCTAGCAATCTCGTCCGCAAATGGCAGCATCAATCGCTCGTTGTTTCACGCTGAGAAATCCGCTCCAAAGCTTTCCTGCTCTTTCACGCGGTTCCGCAATTTATAATCGATTGTCGTTGACCGTCGGGAAGGTTATTAAACTGTTTTTGTTTTCGTTCTTCTACGCAGAAAACGCAGCTTCAGGCGGATGCCGCCTTGAGCCGGGTTGAGCAGCTTCTTGGTCGATCGATCGGTTTGATCAGCTTCTTGGTCGATCGTTCGGTTTTATCGATCTCGACGAAACAAATGCAATGTTTACAAACGAACTTGGCGCCGGTAAAATTATTGCTTCCCCGTACACGTTAAACTACTTCACGAATTGTTATCACGCTCTTGAGAAGAAGAATTGATAACGCACGTACACATGCAGGTTTCGTGTAATACACACTCGCGGGATTTTACTCGACTTGATCGTTTAAATTCAATCGACGAATCGTAAAGATTTTAGCTCACAAACAACTGGGGCAACAACTCTGATGGTGAAGCAAGGTGATATGTTCCGTTCAATCGATTTGTCCGTACGGTTGTTTCCGAAACAACAGATTAGAGCTATATTAAGACTGACCTTAACCTTCCGCTTTCGGTACTGCCTTTTCCCGCCCCAAGGCTAACTTTGTGTTTCTTCTGTTCGACGTTCAGTAAAATGGTCGGAAGAGGTGTGTTCGATCAGCTTTCTCAGATCGAAGCAATCGTGCTCATGGGTACGATGAAATGAAAATACGGTAGCCGCTTCCGTACCACACTTTCGTCGATTTGTTAAAGCCAGTTTAGTATCGTTCACCTTTGGAGGTACGAAATGTTTCTTTACAAGTAGAGAATACTTGTACTTAGTAGCAAAACTTCACTACACGAATTTCACGTTGTAACCAATGATCACTGCCCAATAGAGTAGCTGCGTCGACCGTTTGCTATGGAAGGATATTTAAAAATAATTCTTGACCGCTTCGCACCGACCGCACAAATCAAATGCCGTTCAGCATATAGATGAAATGTTCGACTTTGCTCCCGCACTCTGGCCACAAGTAAAGATGTGTGTTGCAAGACGACAATAGGAGACAACACGCGAGAACGTGAAGGTTTTCGCGCCGAGCGCAGATCGGTAATGGTCAGTAATACACGGTGATAGTAGTACTACAGCTTAGATTGGGACTTGTGCGCATTCGCATGTGGAGGCCGTCCGAAGAGCATTAGAGCAACGTGTCTCTGTATGTTTGTGTCTGCAGCCAAACGCAGTGAGGTCGCTCGATGCGTGGCATTGTGTGGTGGTGCTGACAGCATGGATTTTCCGTGTGATTCCGCAAGCGTGATTGTGATGTTCTGTCCCGGTAGTATCATGACCGATTCACATGCACCGTTTTATTGTGCTGATGGTTTGCGTTGAACAACAAACAAATCCTCGGTACGATGACTCGTGCTCTTGTGGTTTGAGTTTAACGAAATGATTTCCGTGAAAATGATTAATAAAACGGCAATAAAGTAGCTTTCTGAAGGTAAACATTCAAAATACATCTTCCTTTTCAACTGACTCTCTGCTACTCTGCTTTAACACGTTGTGTGCCATGTCTATCATTTTTGATAGACAGTGAAGTTTCCTGGGGGGCCATGTCTATCATTTTTGATAGACAGTAGTCGTCTTTTTCAAACTGTTATTTTTCCGCGGTGGCTGCACTTTTCTACTTACAACCTTCGGCAACTATTAAGATAAGACTTTTATGAAACTAATTATATAGTTGGTTTTCGCAAATCTTCAGTCCATCAATTTATAAAAGTATATTTTTGGGATGCCTTTTTTCGAAAAATCTTAACGTTTTGTTCATATTGCTATCTCTTATGTCGCGCCGTTTGATCGTCAGCAGTGCGAGTGAGACAAATATATGCTTGAACAACAGACGATGGAACGGCGCTTCACAAGAGATAGCAATATGAACAAAACGTCAGAATTTTCGAAAAAAGGCATCCCAAAAATATACTTTTATAAATTAATTTACTAAGGGTTTCCGAAAACCAATTATATAATTAGGTTCATTAAAGTCTAATCTGCATATTTGCCGAAGGTTTTTTGTAAAAATGTGGTATCTCCGCGGAGAAATAACAGTTTGAAATTTACATTTCCTGGGGGGCCATGTCTATCAAAAATGATAGACAGTCAATTTGTAAACAAAAACGCCGTGGCCTGCTAGGAAACATCACCAAAATAAGCGTGGCACACAACGTGTTAATAATGGTACTTCCAGCATTGAAAAGCGATCCGTTTCTAGAATGCTCCTTAGTTCACCTTATTTATTATTATATACTAACTATTACATAAAAATCATCAAATTCTTGTACGCAGAGTGAATGAATTTAACCTGTCTTTTGAAAGTATTTTGCAATATGTTTTTCTTCTTTGAACATTTAAATTTATTTTCAGTAGG